>NC_063046.1:20234805-20867305 GCF_018812025.1 Megalobrama amblycephala
GCACCGGTCTGAAGCTTGATGGGCACATGTGATTAGTCAGAGCAGCTCTGTGCTGATGCCTTAATCCTTTGCTGTTGCCTGTGGAAGATGAGATATGATTAAGACTCTGCATGGCACGTTTTCTGTGCTGTAGTATGTTATGACCTCTTGAACTCTACAAACATACTGTTTATGAGTACTGAAGATTATTTTTATGCTATACTACCATGCGTAGAATCAGGGCAGACTGATCAAAATATTTTTAAAATATTTTTACGGAATAGTTCATCTAGAAAATTGAAACTTCTGTCATCAATTCAGACTCCTTTAAAGTTGCCATGAAATCCAATTGGACAGTTCTTATTTTTTTATGGAATATTGCGGTATTTATTTTAAATGATTTATCTGTGTACATTTTTTTTTTTTTATTCTTGTGCCCTCATAATCTTCAATAATAAATTTAAAAAAAAATCCCTTCCCATTTGCAGCGACATCTCTTCTCTGATGATGTTCACTGGTGTGAGGGCAGGACAACCTGTCACTCACACGAGATCACATCAATAGTAAACAACATCCATCCAATCAGTTCACGATGGGGTGGGGGGTGGGCTTGGAATTCCAGCCCTACATTTTTTTTTTTTTTTTTTTTTTTTTTTTTTTTTTTTTTTTCTCTTGTTCAGTAAGCCGTTTCACTTGAATATACGTCACAAAAGAGAAGAAAAGACCATTTTAATGCCGACTTTAAGCTACACTAAGAATAAAAAGCTTTTTGATCATTTCACATAATTCAATTTGTGGGAACACTTTTCTTTCAAGAATCATTCATAAAATGTCATCAGTTTTAATGAGGTCTTTACAGCACTACTACAGTGCCTTGTTCAAAACATACTTGACAGTTAGCATTTAATAACTGTTTAGAACATTATGTCCTTTCATTTGTGCCACTCTATTTAATGAGTAGCCACCTTAATATGCTTTTTTTCCACCAATTGCCAGCAAAGCCAATGTAGTAGTTCACTGAACATCACATAATGACTTTAATTAGCACTTCTCATTTCTCTCGCAGGCTAAGGGCTTTGAGCTCAGTTATTTGGAGAAGGTAACTGAGGTAAAGGACACAGTACACAGGCAGTCTCTGCTTCATCATACCTGCAATTTTGTGGTGGAAAACTACCCAGATACGACAGACCTTTACTCTGAGATCCCTGCTATTACACGCTCTGCTAAAGTATGTCCTTAGACACTTCTTTATATGCATTTATTTTTTTGTCCTATTTGTTTTCCATCTTGCATTACATTATTTATTCATTTGTACAGAGATTCTTAATGCTATCACCCTTTTTAAGCTTTTATAGTAGCCACTTTTTAGTACATCTTGTAAAGGTTAGCACTTTAATTCAGGAATGAACTGCTGTGCACATGAGTTTCTTTTCTGTTCCATTTCTCCCATTGAAGGTGACTATGCAAAGAACCCTTTAGCATTCATTGTCATTATTCATCACTCCCTTCTTTCCTTTCCCACAGGTGGAGTTTGAGCAGTTGTCTGAAAACCTGATTCAGTTGGAGAGAAAATGCAAAGCCTCTTGGGACAACCTTAAAGTAGTGGCCAAACATGAAACTAAACCTAACTTGAAGAATAAAATGACAGAATTCCTGAAAGACTGTACTGAAAGGATCATCATCCTGAAAGTAGTGCACAGACGCATTATTAACAGGTAACACACACACACACACACACACACACACAAACCCAAACCCCACTGTAATCCATTTAATACTTGAAGGAATTTAATTTATCATGTTAAATAAAAAAAAATTCCAAATTCATTTGGATGCTTCCCGTAAATTGATGAGCATGAATGACTGTGCCTCATGTTTTAATTAGGATGAGCTTGAGCATACAGTATATTAAGTTCTACTTCCTTAACTTTGCAGGTTTCATTCCTTCTTGCTATACTTGGGTCAGCCTTCATACTCAGTGCGGGACACTAAAGTAACTCATTTCTGCAAGATCATCAGCGAGTTTGCCCTAGAGTACCGCACTACTCGAGAGAGAGTCCTCACCCAGAAACGCAAACGTGCTGTCCACCGGGAGCGCACCAAAACCCGGGGCAAGATGATTACAGAGGTGTGGAATGGAGAAAAATGATCAATTTAAAGCATACTTTGACTACAGATATCTTTTGATTCCATTCCACTAGTCTTATTCTATCATGTCTAAAGGATTAATTTACTTTCAAATAAAATTTTTCTGATAATTTACTCACCCCCATGTCATCCAAGCCCATGTCCTTCTTTCTTCAGTCAAAAGAAATGAAGGTTTTTGATGAAAACATTCCAGGATTATTCTCCTTATAGTGGACTTCAATGGCCTCCAGACGGTTGAAGGTCAAAATGACAGTTTCAGTGCAGCTTCAAAGGGCTTTAAATGATACCCGACGAGGAATAAGGGTCTTACCTAGTGAAACGATTGGTCATTTTCAAAAAAAAAAATATATATATAAAAATGTATATGCTTTATAAACACAAATTCATTCCGTTCATCCGCACCACGTTCATTCCGTAAGTTGAATAAGGAAGGCGTAGGACGTACAGCGTAAGCTTTTTGAAGAATACGGAAGGTGATCTGGAAGCACTTGCGAAGCGATCATTTGTGTTTATAAAGCATTATATTTATTTTTTTTATTTTTTCTTTAGAAAATGACCGATTGTTTCGCTAGATAAGACCCTTATTCCTCGTCTGGTATCGTTTAAAGCCCTTTGAAGCTGCACTAAAACTAATTTTGACCTTCAACCGTTTGGAGACCATTGAAGTCCACTATAAGAAAAATCCTGGAATATTTTCATCAAAAACCTTAATTTCTTTTTGACTGAAGAAAGAAGGACATGGGCATCTTGGATGACATGGGGGTGAGTAAATTATCAGGAAATTTTTATTTGAAAGTCGACTAATCCTTTAAGCTGTGTGTTTTAATGTTTATTGCTTATGTACTTCCAATTTACAGTTGCAGTATGTTTGCACACCTTGCAGAATCTGTAAAAGATTAGCAAAATAAGAGGGATCAAAAAATTGCATATTGGTTTTATTTACTTATAAGTACTGCCCTGACTCAGTTATTTTACATATCAGATGTTTACATAATATAGTCCATTTGACAAAAATGATATATATATATATATATATATATATATATATATATATATATATATATATATATATATATATATATATATATTTTTTTTTTTTTTTTTTTTTTTTTTTTTTACATTCAACTATCATTTACTTATGCTTGATTCCGACTGCTGTGTTATGTTTTTATGTGATAGTTGTTCATGATTCCCTCTGAGCAGTTAGACTCCCCATTATTTTTCATATCCTGCACATTCTTTGGTTTTCCAGCATCTTATGCATATTTGAACCCTTTCCAGCAGTGATCCATCTTTTCACACAGTTTGAGGGACTCATACACAACTATTACAAAAGGTGCAAACATTCACTGACTTCAAGGAAGTCATACAATGCATTGAGAGCAGGGAGGTTGAAACTATTTTAAATACAATGATCAGGGGAAATTGTATTTATTTTGTCTTCTGGGACACATAAGTATTTTATGTAGCTTTTAAAGGGCAGTAAACATTCTGATATTGAAAAAGGAAGAGGATGTGTAAAAAAAAAAAAAAAATTCACAAGACCTAGACAAAGTGGTGATTCACCTCCAAACACTCAGCAGTATAAAACATTTAGCCAACCCACCTCGACACAGGGCCTTAGACAGTTTTCTCAGTTGTCCTCCCTCTTACAACAGCCCTGATCGACATTATGCCACAAATGTTGTCAATAGAGCTTAACTGTTATTGAACCCAGATCGTTCGTTCATTTATGGGAATGAACTATTTCATGGACCTGCCCCCACTGTATCACCCTGACTCATCAGAAAAAAAAAAAATTACCAGTAACTAATTATACTTTCTGAATATTTCCACAGACAGAGAAGTTTTCTGGAGCAGTTCCACAGCTATCTCTGGAGGACAGCCCATCCCCAGTTTCTTCAACAATAGAATCAGAGCCAGCCCAAGAGGAGCATGAGAACATGAAAAACCTGCTCACCGCCAACAACGACAACAGCAAGCTGCGCAGGAGCCGTGCTGTACGAAGTAAGAGACCACAACTCAGCAAATTCAGGATATAAGAGTTTAGACTAGCAGTTTAGAGTAGTGACAGTCCTTCTGCTTTTGCCCAACCTTCTTGTGGAATTTTGTTCCATCCCTCCTCCAACACACCTGCTTTAGAAACGTTCATTAGCTGATCCAGATTTGTTTGATTACAGTCACAGAAGTAACATCTGCAGGAAGGTACGTCTCCAGAAGCACAACTGAGGACTTCAGTTTCAGTTATATTAAGTTTAGTTGCCCAACACAGATGCTCGGTGTCCTAACATTTTTTTGTTTTTGTTTGTTTGTTTAAATTGAACTCATTTAGCCTTTTTACCGTTACCACTGCAATGATTTGTGAAGTCCAGCCCAAACTAAAGGACAGTTTGATTTAATTAATTAATTAATTAATTATTAATAATAATAATTTTATTATTGTTGTTATAATCATTCTTTAATAATTGAATTTTTATTTATTTGGGGATCCTTTTATAGAGATTCTTACCACTGGTGGTGACACTCATCCAATTTCACCAACCCTTCAGTGGAGTGATGAAGGTATAGAGTTTGGAGCATGGATGTGTGCAAAGATAAAGCACTTGTGCAGCTTTTAATATATGATAAAACTTTATAATTAATGAGAGCATTAAGGTTGGCTCATTTGATCTCACAGAGGGGCCTTATGAGTCTGACTTCGCTCCTACTTCACCAGTAGAGAGCCAATCAGCACAGGATGATGATGATGATGATGATGATGATGATGATGAAGGTAGAGCTACTTCACAGGCTGCATGGAGTGGGATTGCTCAACTAACAGATTTATCATGGACTAAATAGTAAATAATTGTGTTCTTTTGAAATATTTTTAGAGGGCTAACTGTCAGGACAGACATAAAAAAAAAAAAAAAAATGTGGATGATTAAGCCATGGATTCAAACTTGCCTGAATATCTGTGAACCTTTTACAAATGACTGATTTTCGTCAGCTTGCCAAGAAGTAATACCAGCCTCACTTATTTTAACGCTTTCCTTGAAGGATCTTGGACCGGTTTGTATTGTAATTAGGCAAAGATTTGATTGATCTGTTGTACTGTTTCTACACAGGTTTAGGCAGGGTTAGCACACACATGTCTGTAGCCAAAGAGGACAGCGCCAGCTCACAGGATGATGCCACAGATGAGATCATGGATCGTCTGGTTAAGTCTGTCACCCAGAATCCCACAGAGAGGGCGTCTAGTCCAAAAACACGGAAACGCTCACGGCTTAACCGAAAGTCATGTGAGTGCATTTTGACTGTCAACGGATTTTTTTTATTTATTTTTCTGACCACTGAACTGAACCAGTTCTGAAGGTTGTTTTAGCCTAAACCTGGGGGATGAGATTAAGGATTTAGTCACTGTTTGCATTCAACACTATCTGTGTCCAAAACACAATGTAATCTGGCTTCTACCATTGCTTAGCTTTCAAAAGCCCCTAAATCTCCTTGTCAGATGCATATCGTGCCACCTCTTTACTTCTGCTTGTGCCGGATTGAACTGCTAGACATCTCAGAATTCGAACACCACAAAGAGCCTTTTGTAGGGCACATTCTTGCAACTGTGCTTTTAAAAAAGGAAAGCAAAAGCATACAAACCTCCAAACCTGAAAAAATATTCTGTGTAGCTATGAGACTTTTAGGTTCATTTTTAATATTCTGAGGCAGTTTATGGTATGTCTTATGGTATGTCTTACAGCTATTCAGCGAATTTTCGCGGGCAAAATCCAGTCAATTCTATAGTAATCCATGTGATCTGTAATTTTGCATTAGGACGAAATATTTTTAGCATGCCTAACTTCACAGGGGGCCTCACTTCAGGGCTGGATGATTCATTGAAAAGTAATCGAAACCAGAATGTAACTTTCCCATGCTGGTTATTTTTTAATCCTGTTAATACTTTCCCCTTAAAAACATACTACCGCGTATGTAGTCACGTGACTCCGCCCCATCCAGTCAGTGGCATGGAAGCAACACGGCGATTTGAACTCAAACGGCGAGTCAACACACACACAGAGTGCGCGAGCCCCGAAGTGAGATCGCTTTTGCTTGCATCCTCACGAAAGGTCAATTGTATGTGTTTAAAGTCTTCTCAGTTTGAACATTTTCAAGTGATTTTACACTATTCAAGAACAACAATATGGAAAACACCTCACTTCAGTGCCTGAGCTGTTTTCTGTTACGCAGAGAGCCACGTCGTGTCTCTGACAAAGCGCGAGCCCTGAAGACAGATCACTTTCACTTGCGTCTTCACTAAACTTTGTCAATTGTATGTGTTTTAAGGCTTGCCAGTTTGGACATTCAATAGGCATTTATTGAACTACTGCGCTGATGCATAGTGGCACACAAACACTGATACAGACAGTAGCTCGCACATCACGTGAAGATCACAAGCACAGGGAGGAGCGCAGAAACTCGTCGTCAGCGTTGTCCTGTTATTTATCACTAAAGTAGCTTAGAAACTCGAAAGTTATAGCATATTTGTACAACCCACAGCTTCATAATTAATAGCGAAGACGGTATGACTAATTTACACACTCAATCGTTCTCTCATTAATGCATTCAAATAAATGTACTGGTACTGTGCTAATTTATTTGTATCTGATTGAATGTGCAGAAATCTCTAAAAATGTTACGAACCATAGATAAAATAGCTGAGCTATGTCGTGGCACTCTTTCATTAGAAAAAATATCCCATCTTTAATAGTCAAGCAATATTTACAGTACAGACCTTGTCAGTGAACTATGAGGGGCAAAAAACAAAAAAACAAAATGATCGTTCATTAATTGCAATTGAGGTAAACCCTAGGCTCAAGTGAATTTGCCATGTTGCCCAAAAGAAAGCTGCTTGACTTTAAAGTGACTTCTGTGTGAGCGGTGTTTCATATCGCTTCTCTATTGACAGTAGACAGTGGACCATTTTTTGCAGCAAAATTTGTTTATATTTCAGACCTTTACAGTTCCAGATCATTTTAGTGCATTAAATTAGCATCTTTATACATGTGCAAGTGGTATTATATAGATTGTCTGACACTGAGTTGCATGTTTTATTTTACAGTATAACATAACATGCATTGTGTGTGTTGCAGTGCGGAGGACTCTAAAGAGTGGCTTGAGTGTGGATGTGGTGCAGGCCCTTGGCCTCGGCAGTCCTAATGGGAAGGTCTGAAGCTGTTGGCTCTTGGCTGTGGAAAACCCTCGCAAGGCAGCAATGAGTCCATGAGGAGAGCTGCATATTACATGACGGGAAGAACTGCGATAACAAAGGGATCTTCACTAAAGACAGTTTGTGGGATGCCTGCATCTAATTCCGTCTGCCAGTCTGAACAATTCAGTGGATGAATCATGTGCTTCCAGTTGAAACACAAACAGCTGCATTACTGTACAAATACCTGAAGTGTGTGCATGATATCTATTAGACATATTATGATTTGATTGGTACAAACTTTATTTGCATAGTATTAAATACCAGCCTACATTTACTGATGGAGAATAAATGTAAATATAAAATGCTAAATATTCTGACCAGATGCACATATGTTATTTTGTATAGAGACTTAGATTGCAAAGATTGGAGCACAATTTATCAGTCAAAGAGATTGTATTTAAGGGTTTTAAGTTAAAACTACATTTTTAAAAGACAAGTTTTATACTTTTGCCATATCTGTTATGATGGCTCAGCTCAAGGTTAGGATCGTGGAAGCCAGTAACTGAGATCAGTGCAATAGGGTAACTCAAACACACTGGTTTCCTGGGCCCATTAATGAAGCTGGACCCTGGGTCAAACTGCACTGTCCATTATAAACTCCTTAGTCTTGGACAAGGTTTAATTTGCATCTGGAAAGCTGACCCATGTACACCTGGGTAGTGTTCAGCTGAATATCCTGACTACCAAGGAGATCTTGATTAGAGAGACATAAACTAGGTCACGTTTGTTTTTCTTTTATTTATCACAGTGCTCTCTTGATAGGTTTGTGGATGCTACAACACAGTCCTGTATTCTGCTGTATCATATTTCTGTCCTGATATTTATTAATGTGCTCTGTAGTCAAGAAAAAGGTGGGAAATCATGTTTTCAACTATTCTTTCACTTAAACACTTTCAGTTTTTGACGAGCAAGTTTCAAGTTTTTAGTTATATCGCTGTTATGGTGTTATAAAATGTGCATACACCACTCTCTTTCTTGCCGAAGAGAAATGTTGCGTTAAAAGTGAAACATTTCTCTAGCCCTTTTTTATTGTTACAAGCACATATTTTAAAGGACTTTGCTTGGTATTGCTTTTTTGCACAGGGGTTTATGTTATAAGAATTCAGAGTCATGAGTCACTCTGTTGTTTTATGTATATGACCTTATTTCCTGCCTGCATGAGTGCATGTGTTCTTCACTCTGAATGTATCACTGTTAGCGTGTCCCCATCACTACTCTCGACACCTGCACAAATAGAGTACATTACTTCTAATGTTAGACATTGTATTCTGATTCAGAATTGTTTTACAAAGACATGTTGGCCTTGAATACCAAGACAGTGCTATGTTAAAATTAAAATAAATGTTTTATTAGACTTTTTTCTGTTTTTATTCTTTATTTGCTTATTGCCACAGTCAAACCATCAAGCACAGATGTCAGAAATGCTTCATTGTCATTTAAAATTCAATTGACAGCTGTTTTTATAATATTAGTGATCTATTGTTTTGAAGATACTGCTTTAAATCGACTTGTTGATTATTCTGACATAATTTTCATGGCATAGAAATAGGCTGATAACGCGAGTTTTGGGTGCGCACTTGTCTGTTTTGATGAGGATGGTGAGTGACGGCTCTTTAATAAGAACCTCCTCGTGCACGAACGAATCACGTGTCCCTATACGCTAGCTGCACCTTCGCGAGTTACCGGCAAGTGGAGTGTGTGTTGATGTTGTAAACCGGTAACGGGGCGTCCCGTGGAGGGCTTACCGTCGCAACAGGAGTGTATAAAAGAAATGAAGATGGCACGCCGTTGAACACGCCGAAAAGATGCGGTGCTTGAGTTTGCTTCTGTTCATAAAGGTGGCTAGTGATGCAGCGACTGACCTTTACGTGACAGGAGCGTCGCTCGCGCCAGAGCTGGGGGTAAGCGCGGCACCTGCCGTCACATCCCCCGTAGCCTCCCGCTATATTCCAGAAGAGTACGGGCATCCCGGGATTGCGCTCGCCCGGTCTGCGGAGGAGCCGGCGGTACCGAGCACGGAGGACGCAGAGTCGTCTCACCACCACGGAGGAGGGTACAAGATAGTGCAGTGGGAATGGAGCTACGTGCAGACACCTTACGTTATAGCCAGCTGGCTTTTGGTGGCCAGTGTGGCGAAAATACGTAAGTTCTTTAATAGATGATGTAACTTTATTTCGGCTGTGTTATATAGCCTAGTGTTTAAAAGAAGCTTCCGAGCTTACTCTGGCTCTTGGACTGTCATTGCGCGTAAAGTGTGGAAAGTTGATTGTGAATATGTGTAGTGCATTTCATTAAAGTGGGCCTTCGGTGCCGTGTGTGTGTGTTGGGCAGATGGCTGTAAAAAAGGTGCGTAAAAAGCGCACGCCACCTGCGCTTCTCATCCACCGTCATTAATTGACAGACGCTGGTGGTTGCCATGGCAATAAAGCCCATACATTTCCTCAGGGACGTCTTTATACAATAATAAAATGGGCTTTTAGCTGCACTGGAGATAAGCGAACAGCGTTTGGCAGTATGTTTCGGTTATCTTTTTTTGTACCTGTAATTTTCGTGACTTTTCTTTGTTACTGTCATCCGTGCTGTAACGCCTCGAGAGATATTTCTGTGGACTGTGAGCTCACCGTGTTCTCCCGATCCGGCACCTCTCCAAAAGGCGCCGAGTCTCCACGGACAGTAGCGGCGACTCTGATTGGCTATGACTCATCATCTTTCCATCATCAGTCACACGCTGTGGTCATTTGAAGTTCGATTCATGTCCGCGAATCAGTTCTTTCGAATGGTTTATTACAAAGAACAGGTTCAAAAATCTATTCAGTTATTCTTGTACGTCACCATCATGTGGTTCCTGGCGCCGCATGCTCTACGTACCCACGTAGCTATTTATGGCTTTTTATTACGTTTTATTAATAATGCTGTTTATAGCTACATATTTTCCCATTTCAGTTTGTTGCAGGCTTTGTTTTTATAAACTGAATCATGGCTGCAAAGTAATTTCGAGACTACATATAATTTGCATTTACAATGCTAAAATTCACTTATGTTTCTTGGCTGAAACGGTTTTTGCATGTTTTAATAAAATGTGCGTGAATAAAACGCTCTCAAGTTGTAGCCTAATAATCTCCAGTAGGCTAGCCTACTTTATTAACGTTTCTGCAATTTGGTTAAGTAACTTTTTGTCAAATTTATCAGTCAGATTCTCGGTTCACTTCAAATAGGCTTATGCTGTTAGCATCTATTCTCTGCTCGTTTCAAATGAGATGATTCTCGGTTCGTGAGTTGATGAGTTCACTCGAGATCCGCTCGATTTGTCCTATTCGTGAACGAATTTTGACCTTTTGTGAACCGCTTCAACTGATTCACGGAAAAGATCCGACTCATGATAATGATTTCTTCATGTGAGAGGTCTATTTTGTTCTTTTGCGCTGTAGTTTTATTATCATTATTATTATTATTTATTAATATTAAACATTTGCTTAAAATGTTCCCAAAAGAAAAGAGCCAGGGGTTCAGGGACGGCCAAACATTACATCACATTGAGAGAAAGGCTTAAAATAAATAAATAAATAAATTAAATAATTAAATAAATAATTAAAATAATGAATGAATGAATGAGGAAATATCAATTAAACAGATCACATAAACATCTTTTGCGCTGTAGTTAGTATCAGTGCAGGAGCTCCCAGTGGTCAGTGCCATAAGTAGCCTACATTATAAAGATATCTCTCCAGGACATGAGCATTTTCTGTTGGCCATGAAAAACATGACATGATGTTGTGCAATAATAAACTCAGATTAATTATTGAAGATTTGAGAACAAAATGGTTAACAGAGAAACTGGTTGTGTGTTGTGTTCACTAAAATACACACGCATGCAGTACATACAAAAAATGCACTATATTTGCATGTGTGGGTGTTTCTCAGGCGTCCCTCCAGCTTGTATTTTTGGCCAAGACATGCAGTTACATCAGATCATTTAGCACAATCATCTGTTTCTCCATGATTCAATTGCCACGGCAACACCATATTTTTCTTGAGTTTGAGAAAGTAGCACTATCTGAAGCACCTGTGCACAGTTTTCAGCTAACTTGACGAGTGCCCAGTACACAGCCTGAACAGGTGAGAACAGTATAACATTTTATTGTGTTATAAAACACTTTACCTTTATTATCCTTATCCTATATAGCATCATTATACTACTGCTATAACATTGCATCGGTACGATAGATAGATAGATAGATAGATAGATAGATAGATAGATAGATAGATAGATAGATAGATAGATAGATAGATAGATAGAGATTTGTGAGTGATTTAGAGCACAGCAGAACTCGGTCAGATAAAGGCTTATTAATGAAAGTTCCTGTCAAAAGAATTAATTGTATTAAAAGGGCAGCTATAAAAAAAGCCAGTGTTGAGCAGCAAACAGGTATTTGAAGCTTCTGGTGTCTCTGGAGTCTCAAGAAGCTCTCCATGCAGGCTGGCAGTTGTGCGTAAAGAGAAACAAAGAGAAACATTTACAATGGGTGTAGAAATACATAAAGACTCATTTTTAAATAGTTTTATTCACTGACTAATGCCGTATTACAATGGATGGTCTAAATGGATGGATTTCTGGATGGTTGATAAGTGGCCACCATGTTCCAACAAGACTGCGACGTCAGCAAGGAGCTGGCGGGTGATGATTTGGGCTGGAATATTGGGAAGTGAGATGGAAGGTCCCTTTAGGGTCTCTGAGAGTATTAAAATGACTTTTGCAAGATATGTGGAGTTCATAACTGGCCATTTTCAGCTATGGTATAAAAAGAAGGATAGTGCCTTCTGAAATACAATGCACTATGCACTATCCCATGCTGCAAAAAAACACCACAGCAATAAAACTGTTTGAAAATGTATTTCTACACCCACTGTAAATGTTTCTCTTTGTGAGCTTTGGTTTGGAGTGGCTGAAATGCATCTTTACGCACAACTGCATGGAGAGCTTCTTGAGACTCCAGAGACACCAGCAGCTTCAAATACCTGTTTGCCGCTCAACACTGGCTTTTTTATTATAGCTGCCCTTTTAATACAATACATTTTTTTTTTGACAGGAACTTTCATTAATAAGCCTTTATCTGACCGAGTTCTGCTGTGATTATCTTATGATAATTCAGTCATCTCCATTCAGTTTTCACACAATATTAGTTGTTTTCATGCCTTTTGCACAACATTGCACCATTTCATGCTTTTCATCTTCAGAAAGATCTTTCTTCCTCCCCATATTGCATAAGAACTGTGACTTGCTTAATAATGTGGAACAACCTCTAAGTAGGGTTTCCATAGACCTAGCAAATTATTTTGTCTGAGATTGATACCAGTTATATAAAAAGACATGGAGAAAGAAACAAACAAACATTTTCTTAGAAAAACTAAAATCTGAAAGTTTATTCTACTGAAATCTAACTGATATGTCACTTGCATAATAATTTGGAATGTGGTGTATAGTCAACAAGACAAAAAAATAGCTGAATTTATTCAAATAACCCAGTCCATAAGTTTGGGAACCATTGGTTCTTAATACTGTGTGTTATTACCTGCATGATCCACGGCTGTTTTTATGTTTTGTGATGGTTGTTCATGAGTCTCTTGTTTGTCCTGAGCAGTTAAACTGAGCTCTGTTCTTCAGAAAAATCCTCCAGATCCTGCAGATTCTTCTTCAGTTTTCAAGGATTTTTTTGCATATTTGAACTCTTTCCAGCAGTGTATGATTCTTATATCCATCTTTTCACACTGAGGACAGTTGAGGGACTCAAACACAACTATTAAAGCTGCAAACATTCACTGATGCTCCAAAATAAAACATGATGCATTAAGAGTCAGGGGTGAAAACTTTAGAACAGGACGAAGAGGTCACAATTTTTTTTTATTTATTATTATTTATTTTTTTTGGAAGCAACAAAAGATACTTGCATTTTCCCGGAAGACAAATTAAGTATAATTTACCTTGATCTTCAAATTCAAAAAGTTTTCACCCCCCGACTCTTGCTCTTGCTGGAAAGGGTTCAAATATGCAATAAATCCTTGAAAACCTTGTAGAATCCTTGAAGAATCTGCAGGACCCAGAGGATTTTTCTGAAGAACAGAGCTCAGTTTAACTGCTAAGAACAAACAAGGGACTCATGAACAACCATCACAAAACAAAAACAGTCATCCAGGTAATCACACACAGTATTAAGAATTAAAGGTTCACAAACTTTTGACCTGGGTTATAAATAGTACTAAATAGCATGCATGATTCTGCAAGTGGTTCCCATACTTTTTCATGCATTTATAGATAGATAGACAGACAGACAGACAGACAGATAGACAGATAGATAGGACGGTTGTGTTAATATGAAAAAAATTGACACTGCCCATTAGTTCAGTTACAGACAAGCTATGAAATTCATATGCTTGTGTAGTGATGATAATGACCTGCCCTGTCACTTTCACACACTTATTTACCAGAGTATTGCAATCAGAATACACTCTTAAACATCCATACTCACTGAGTTTGAGTCATGGGGATGATAAAAAGCACCATCCCATTCTACTACACACACTTTAACTTAATCATTGACATGTTCCCTTTTAATGTTAATAAAAATAATCATAATTGGATGGCACTCCACTCTGTGTTCGTAATTAGCTGTGCAAAAGTTCTCTCTCTGTCTGTCCCTGAAAATGAAGGGCGTCAGATTAATTGAATTTAATGCTCTTTCATTATGACTGTAATTATATGTGGACTTTTTTTTGAAAGCTTAGGGCAAGTAATAATTTAAAAGCAGGAGATCTTGTGATAGAAATGATTTACACATATGAAGGTCTTCTCTATTGAGAGGCTGGAGTGGCACACAACTGTTAGTATGCATAAATGAATGGAATGAATCTCTAGCATTCTCCTTAAAATATATTTGTCTGTCTGTTTTAATGTGTATATATATCTAGGCATATGCATCAGAATATTTTTTTCTTTCTTTTGTTGTTATTTAGTGTTTGTGTGTGTACACATGCATGTGTTTGTGCAGATGTCTAGTATGCTTTTTTTGGGTGTGCGACAGTGTTTTTCTGTCCTTGTGTGAATGACTCATGGTGAGCGGTGATTGTTGTTTCTTGGCAGAGGTGCATACTGTTTTCCCTCCTCCACAAAATTACTCTGATCATGGAAACATTATTAATTAGTGCCATTAGAATTTCTCATTATGCCATAATGTGTTGTGATTTTATGCAATTCATGAGGATTGTTTGTTTAAATGCAGGCCAGTCTGTGCCTTGATTATAATTTTTAATTAGCCTTATTAATCAACATCATTTTCACTGATATATCCCCATTGAAACATTTTATGATCTGTTTAATCCCCATATAAACACTACTTTCATGTGGTTTCTGTTAAGCATATGCCTGCGCCTCATGCTTCAGTGTTCTGATCCAGTGGATGATGAGGTAGAGTCAGGAACCTGAGCGTTTGGTTATTGAGGTGTGATTGTTCCTCGTCTGATAATGCTTTGTACTGTCATTTGATATGTCTGATTTGTGAATGGACACTGGTCACACTGCATTTCCCAGTGGAAATATTGTCATGAATTATTGCAGATGCTCCACAGAACCACAGTAAAGTCCTGTATTTTATTGGTGAATTTAGAATGCAGTCACCTTGCTCAGTTCTTGGCCATTTGTTAATACTCCTTTCTTAAAGCTGCAGTATGAGATTGATGAGATTACTATGACTCAGTGTTTGTTACTGTAAGTCGTTGTACGTTAGAATGGTGTTGTGTAACATTTCATCTGAAACCATGGTATGGAATTACAGCACCTGTAACTTATAAACTACTCTTTAAATGAGGTTGGCTGGCTGCCGTGGACCATGAAGCTTTTTTGTATTCTGGTTGGTTTGTTTTGTACTATGCATTTGGGTATTACAATGTTTATAAACCTAAGTCTTTGGTGTGTGCATTATACTGTAACTCAGCAAACAGGTGGACATTTTATGACAGTTCTTTACCCTTTAATGCCTGACATCCAATACAGTGGGCAGATCTTTGAAAGTAATTTTAAACCATTTAAAATATGACCTTTGACCCTTAGTCATTATTCTGTATATGTATGTATTCTGTATGTTCATGTATATATATTTTTTTTAACACAAATTTAAAATGGCTGATGAAAGTAGGGATGTATCACATATCTTTAAAATATCTACTAGTACCTATTATTAAAATACATAAAAATACATCAAATACATGATTTGGGGGGAAAAGTTGGGAATGATTATTTTATTGTTTTGAAATATAGTAATAATAATAATACAATTTTCCCTTGTGATTTAATCATTAACATATCAAAGGCTAAAAGTTGCATATTGCAGTCTTGTTTTTTTTTTTTTTAATTTAGACTGTTTGCATTACATTGTAGTACATGAATGCATTGTACATACAGTAAAATGTGTAAAATGCAGTTCAAGTCTGTTTGAAAGGGATGACATTTCATATAGCTATTAGTGACATTATAATAAAGCACATTTACTACATTTACATTCACACTTTTTATGATAGTCACTGACAAGATAATATCTCTAATCTCATGCTCAATCCATGTTAACCTTTTTCTCTGTTGTCTCTTTTCTCTGCTCTGCGATCTTCAGTATTCCACTTCTCTCAGCGTTTCACCACAGCGGTCCCAGAGAGCTGTATGCTGATACTGCTGGGTCTGGTTCTGGGTGCAGTGGTTCTTATCGCCAGCAAAAAGCAGCCGTACCAACTGGACCCAGGGCTTTTTTTCCTCTTTCTTCTACCAACTATAGTGGGGGATGCTGGGTATTTTATGCCAGCACGGCTCTTCTTCGACAACCTGGGTGCCATTTTGATGTACGCTGTAGTAGGCACATTGTGGAATGCCTTCTGCACTGGATTCTGTCTTTATGGAGTCAAGATGGCAGGGGCCATAGGTAAGTTATTATTGGGGTGTCAGTTCAATTCAATTCTTAAACGATCATGGGTCATACAGTACTTTAGCATGCATGTAGGTGGAATATTTCAGATGTCTTCTGATGTACTGATGACAAAGCTGCCTGTTTTTATACTTTTTAATAACATATATTAGGGGTGTGTCAGTCTATTAAAACAATAAACCTTGATTCATTTTGTGATTCCAGACATGTCGAGAACTATGTTCCTTTAATAAAAACAAGTACTGTTGAGGAGACAAATATTATGTGAGTTTATTTAAAAAAAAAAAAAAAAATGCTTTTTAGCTTCTTAATTAAGAGTCTTAAACCTCCTTGGAAGTTCACTGATGCCCCCTAGTGGGTCCTGACCCCTGGTTGAGAACCACTGCATTTAGTAAAGCAAATAAGCCATTTGAGCCCTTGTGTTACTGTGATTTTAATTTTAATTTCTTAATGCTTTCATAAAATGGTGACTACCACAATATTATAAAAGACAGTAGTGTTCAATAAACAATTCAGTTTATTGAGTTCTGATATATATCAGCTTTTTTTACGATTGCTACAAACTTCTAATCACATTCAATATTCTGATCTATTTCTTTTATAAGAATGTTTATTCAGGGGGGAGTCATCGCTGCCTTAAAATTGTTGATCAAAGTATCGCATAACTTAGATGTGGTGTAAAGTTTGTTTTAGACCCAAGAAAGGGTAGGGCACTTTCATCCAATGCAACTTACAGTACACTTATCACAAAGACAGTCCCACTGGAACATCCCGAGTTAAATGGTTAGTTCACCCAGAAATGAAAATAATGTCATTTATTACTCACCCTCATGTTGTTCTGCCTTTGTTCATCTTCGGAACACAAATTAAGATATTGTTGATGAAATCCGATGGCTCAGTGAGCAGGGTGACCATATTTTGATTACCAAAAACCAGGACACTCGGCCCAGCAATGAGATACTCAAATGATGCTCGAAGTTTACTCAAAGATGCCTTATAATTTCAATACATTTAAAGTATGCCTCCTCTGTATGGATAGAAAATTGCTATATTACAAAATGCTATCCATAACCAAAGACACAAATCTCAGAGGTTACTCAAGTTTAAAAAATAACGAATGAAATAATGATAGAAATAATGTCTCTTCTGTATTAGAAAAATAAATACTTAAAAAATCTTTAGTTTTCTTCATCCTTGTTTTCCTCTTCATCCTGTTTTTTCTTCCTTATCCTCCTTGTTTGCCCATTTATATTTTGCTGTAGAGCTGATCTTTCTCAGCAGTTTTTTGTTGCTTAACAAATAAGCATGAAAGTTATAAAGAAATTTATATAGGCCTATCAGCTGTTACATCGCAAGGTACAAAGGAAGAGCACAACGAGCTGAACTCATTGTAGACGATAGCTGAAGGTTGCTCTGCTGTTATACGAAATATCTGTTATTCAGTTACAGACGACTGCACAAATCATGCATACTAATGAAAACATTATAAACTGTTACCTAGAAGTAGTAAACAACTGTAGTTTAGGCATAAGTCAGCCGCGACGCTGAGAATATAGTTACCTTTATGGAATAATCCACTAATGTTTTGATATACAATGTGAACTAATATTTGCACGTGCAATCGCGCATGTCTGCGAAACTCATTTATATTAATGCATGCTCCGCCTTCGGAAACCGAAAATCTCGTAACACCGGTAAATTTAATGGCCCAATGAAAAACAGTGAAAACCAGGACATTTTCATCACTTTATAAAAAAAAAACCAGGGGTGCGTTTCCCAAAGCGAACTATGGTCGCAAGTTCCGTCGTTACCAATAGAGTTCAATGGGACTTACCATAGACATATAATAAACACTAGACGCCCTATTGGCCGCTTTGGACTGTTGCTGCGGTACGTCAACGAGTCCGCCATATTGTGCGGGGCAAGACTGCGCTGTTAACAAACACAAGTAAACGGACGAGCTGCGGTTTTTCTGGATAAAAACAAAAATAACGTTTACATTTATCAACCAATTTCAGTGGTTTATAATGTACGTGGTGTACAAAAAGTTCTAGTTACTTAAGATCTCTATAGTTAGACATATAAAATATTTATTTTAATAAAAAATAGTCAAAGCTCAAGCTTGTCATGTATTTGACTTCTTCATTCTTGCATAAGAATTGTGAAAACGCCCATACTAAGATATAATTTAATTTTCACATTAAATTAAATAAAGTTTTCTTATTGTAAAAAAGGGATTTTCTGTATGTAACGCAATTTTAGCTTTTCTTGAACTTAGAATTGACCACCATTGATAAAATGAAACAAAAATCATCAAATACAAATCACACAGGCTGCTTTCTGTATTTTTATAGCACTAAAATGATACAGATAGATACTCCAAAAACATACAACAACAAAGATAACTGATGGATCCTTTATGGTAATACATATAATATGGTACATCTACAGTGCAATGCAAATAAAGAAATTGAGAATAGTAAATAGTTTGTTATACACTATAAGAAATAGTTTATGTAGTATATAATATAATAATATAGTCAATAATAAAGTATATAATATTGTCAATAAACAAACAGTATACAACAAATAAAATAGTAATGAATAGAACATTTATAAAATAGTATAAGTACAATAATATAATATCATAATATATTGATAATAGCATATAGTATAATAATATTATAATAATAGCAATAGAACATGTAGTATCATTTACAGAATATAGACAATAATATAGCAGATAACTATAATAGATTGATAATTATAGTATTGGTATAATAATAATCGCAAATACAATGTAATATCAATTGCAGAATAATATAGACAATAATAAAAATAGTAAATTAAATAGTGACTTGTACAATAATAACATAGTATTGGTATAATAATAATAACAACAAAAGGCTATATATTTTCCATCAGTCTCTTGGAAATGGTGAGAACAGTCCGCTGACAGGCTCTCCTCAGCTTTCCTTGAGGCTTGTGTAGCCCTGGTTGCAATGGGCTGAAAAAGAAATAAAAATATAAACAAATCACCATTTAATGGCAAACTTTTAAAAAATGTAGATGAGTTAGGAAACTTCCCTTCTAGCTACTTACCACTGTCTCCTCAACTCGTTGTCTTTGTGAAACCTTAAATGTGTGAAAAGCTAGCCCACTAACTAACCTTAAAGTAAGGGTTAGATTAAGATTAACAAAATATCAGTCACCTAGCCGTAACGAGTAGGCTACTTGTCATTAAAGTCGGTTTTAATAAAATAGAGATGCATATTTAAACTTTAGTTTATAAAATAACATAAGCTAAAAATATATTAGAAATCATGTAAACTCACGTCTCAACTTTCACAGCTAATTAGTGACATCGCTAGCTATTTTAGTCTGACTGACTCCGGTGGCCAACTACTATCAATTATATAATGACCAAATACAACCAGAAACAAATGTTCAGTCTTACCTGTGAAAGGTTATTCCCCGAGACCGGTTTTCAATTGTGCAGCGATTTGTACAGCCCCAAGCAGCACACGAAGCAGGCATTTTTCTCAATTCGTTATGAGCGTAATGCGAACGTTGCCCCGCACAACATGGCGGCGCCGTTGACGTACGGTCCAGCGGCCAATGGGGCGTCTAGTGTTTATTATATGTCTCTGGGACTTACGACCATAGTTGGCTAACGATGCTTTCGGGAAACTCACCCCAGGACGGCCAGGACAGGACGTGAAAACAGGACATGTCCTGGGAAAACAGGATGTTTGGTCACCCTATCAGTGAGGCCTCCATGCCTCTCAAGATCCTTATCTACTAAAACATATTTGAAACAGTTCATGTGAGTTCAGTGGCTCTATCTTAATATTAGAATACAAGAATACTTTTTGTGCGCCAAAAAAATAACGACTTTTCAACAATATCTAGTGATGGGTCGATTTCAAAACAGTGCTTCATGAAGCTTCTGAGATTTATGAATCTTTTGTTTCGAAATATTGATTCGGATCACCTATCAAACGACTAAACTGCTGAAATCTCGGCTGCGTCCGAAAACTGGAAAATGCTGCCTTCTGAGGAAACATTTCAAGGTAGTAAGGCATCAAGGCACGTCCGAATCCAATGTTAGCTTCACTTCCTTTCTCATGAGATACCTTCATATGATCGATTTTTGAAGGAAGCATGGATGTATCCTTAGCTGCCTTTGATATCCCACAATCCTGTGCTTTCCATTCTGTGACAGTTGAGCTAGAAAAATAAAGATGGCGTCCGAAAGTAGCATTTGCTGCTCAGTTTGTGTATAAATGTACGATTTTGACCAACATATTTCAATTTTTATATAATTTAATTATTACCACTGTAATAATTAAATATTTGTTCAGTTCTCACCATAGCTCGCGCTATATTGCTGTAGATCATTAAACTGTTACGCTGCCTCAGAAGTCTGTCCGAAATCAATTTCGTGAGGTGCTTCATGCACAAACGCTGCCGTACAAGTCATTCTCTTATAAAACAGTGAGGCAGCAAGACAGCTACCTAGATTTTCGGACGCAGCCCTCGTGACTTGGCGCTCCGATCCACTGATTCGATTCGTAAAGCTCTGAAGCAGTGTTTTGAAATCAGACCATCACTAGATATTGTTGAAAAGTCATTATTTAGTTTTTTTTTGGCGCACAAAAAATATTCTTGTCGCTTTATAATATTAAGATAGAACCACTGAACTCACATGAACTGTTTCAAATATGTTTTTAGTACCTTTATGGACCTTTAGAGTTTCAATAGCTTTGGTCTCAATAGAGGCCTCACTGAGCCATCAGATTTCATCAACAATATCTTAATTTGTGTTCTGAAGATGAACAAAGGTCTTATGGGTGTAGAACGACATGAGTAATAAATGACATTATTTTCGTTCCTGGGTGAACTAACCCTTTAAAGTGCCTTGCTCAAGTCCACAATGCAGCTTATGAATTGCCCATTGCAAGATTTGAACCATTCCAGATCTTTAACCACTATACCACAGCACTAGGACTCAGATACGATCAATTTGGTAGTAATTGTTGACTGCAGTTTGTGTGTGTGTGTGTGTGTGTATGTGTATGTGCAGATGATAAAGTAGACGCAGGTTTGATGGAGTTCTTGTTGTTTGGAGCTCTGATCTCGGCTGTGGATCCTGTAGCAGTGATCGCTGTGTTTGAAGAAGTCCATGTGAACGAGACACTCTTCATCATTGTCTTTGGCGAGTCGCTGCTCAACGATGCTGTCACTGTGGTGAGTCAAGACTTTAATCATCAAAATAAATAGCTTTTACTATGTAAGAATGTCTACATGACTAACATGCTACTAGCAGAGTGTAATGGTCAGTGCTGTGAGTGAGGAAATACACTACTGATCAAAAGTTTCGGGTCAGGGAGGTTTTTTTTGTGTTTTTGAAAGAAGTGTCCGATGCTCACCAAGGCTGCATTTATTTGATTAAAAATACAGTGAAAACAGTTATATTGTGAAATCCAGTCTCCAGTCTTCAGTGTCACATGATCCTTCAGAAATCATTTTAATATGCTGACATTGTGCTCAAGAAACAGTTCTTATTATCAATGTTGAAAGCAGTTGTTTAATATGTTTGTG
This sequence comes from Megalobrama amblycephala, assembly GCF_018812025.1. Classification (NCBI taxonomy): domain Eukaryota; kingdom Metazoa; phylum Chordata; class Actinopteri; order Cypriniformes; family Xenocyprididae; genus Megalobrama; species Megalobrama amblycephala. The sequence continues at coordinate 20,256,745 of NC_063046.1, forward strand.
GAAACCGTGATACATTCACATGAATGGAAAGTTCAAAGGAACTAGAAAATAAAAATCTTGAAATGGAAATCTTTCGTAACAATGTAAAAGCCTCTATTGTCACTTTTGATCAATTTAATGCATCCTTGCAGAATAAAAGTATTAATTTCTTTAAAAAGAAACCTTTTGACCTTTTGAACGGTAGTTTATAAAAAAAACAAACTTAAAACATGCATATGGTCCATCTAGACAGCATATAATTTTAATAAGTAAATGTACAGTACCAAAGACAATCCAGACATAAGTGACATGTATTTACTTACTCTAATTATATTTTTATTTATTGAGTGTTAAGGTTATCTTAGGGATTTTCAAGGCTCAATGGAGATTAGCAAAATCTCCATCCTTCTATGTTCTCTCTGTTGACTCGCATATCTGTTGTTATGGTAACCTTATACCAGAACACTCTTCTGTAGACAGTGCTGACATGATTATGTTATAAGACATACCCAAAAGTAATTTACTTGCCCTAGAGAAGCAAATCAATAGTAAATGACTCAGGCTGAGGCATTGCCACTGAATTATCCAAACCATTTCCGTTTTTTTTTTTTTCTTGTATTTTTTTAAATATAATTACTCTAGGGACAAACAGTAGCTTCTGGTTAGAGATAAGCTGATTTAGTGTTAATTGTTTATACTACATAATGTTGTTAGGAATAGATTTGGTTTCGAATCTACGTAATCCTCAAAAATATCAAGTTTTTGCTTGAGCAAAGTTTGGTTTGTGTGTTGACTGTATGTTCACTGGTACAGCAGGTTAGTCCCATTATTTTGTAGATGTCCCATGTGTTGATGATTTCACCCAATGACAGCCCTTTATTACTAACACATTCCCCACCTACTTCACCTTCATCTGCCCTACAACATTTCAACATGACCTCATCTGGAATGTAAAAGCATGGACATAGCCATCTATGCCATAATGTCATTCAGAAGATTATTCTTCAGGTTCTGCAAGTTTATGTTTTAATTCACATTTGTTTTTGAGGCTTTAGCAGTGCCAATGCTGGAATAGTTTTTCAGTTGCAGTTTTCATAGGCTGATTATGTTCCTACCTCATACGCACGATTTAGTAAATCGAGGGAACGAAATAGTAAATCGTGCACACGATTTAATTTTTTTCTTGCATGTCATGTGCGGGGCTCCGTAAGTTCCAGTTATTTCACACAGAATTTTAAAGGTGCCCTAGAACTTCTTTTTAAAAGATGTAATGTAAGTCTAAGGTGTCCCCTGTGTCTGTGAAGTTTCATCTCAAAATACCCCATAGATTTTTTTAAATTCATTTTTTTAACTGCCTATTTTGGGGCATCATTAACTATGCACCGATGTATAGGTTGCGGCCCCTTTAAATCTCCCGCTCCCCCGCCCCGGAGCTCGCGCTTGCCTTGAACAGCATAAAAACAGTTCACACAGCTAATATAACTCTCAAATGGATCTTTACAAGATGTTCGTCATGCATGCTGCATGCATGCGTCGGATTATGTGAGTATTGTATTTATTTTGATGTATTACATTTGATTCTGAATGAGTTTGAGGCTATGCTGCGTGGCTAAAGCTAACATTACACACTGTTGGAGAGATTTATAAAGAATGAAGTTGTGTTTGTGCATTATACAGACTGCAAGTGTTTAAAAATGAAAATAGCGACGGCTCTCTTGTCTCCGTGAATACAGTAATAAACGATGGTAACTTTAACCACATTTAACAGTACATTAGCAACATGCTAACGAAACATTTAGAAAGACAATTCACAAATATGACTAAAAATCTCATGTTATCATGGATCATGTCAGTTGTTATTGCTCCATCTGCCATTTTTCGCTATTGTCCTTGCTTGCTTACCTAGTCTGATGATTCAGCTGTGCACATCCAGACGTCCTGCCCTTGTGTAATGCCTCGATCATGGGCTGGCATATGCAAATATTGGGGGCGTACACCCCGACTGTTACGTAACAGTCGGTAGTATGTTGAGATTCGCCTGTTCTTCGGAGGTCTTTTAAACAAATGAGATTTATATAAGAAGGAGGAAACAATGGATTTTGAAACTCAGTGTATGTCTTTTCCATGTACTGAACTCTTGTTATTCAACTATGCCAATATAAATTCAATATTTAATTCTAGGGCACCTTTAATCTCAGTTATTGAAATGCATTACAAAAAAAATATGTAGTAATAGAGATAGCATAGGTCACCTAAAAATGAAAATTCTGTCATGATTTACTGACCCTCGTGTCCTTCCAAATCTGCATCACTTACTTTCTTCTGAGGGATGGTGTTTTGTTTACTGGAAGTCATTGGTAACCAAAACTGTTTGGTTAAAAACATTCTTCAATATGTCTTCTATTGTGTCTCACAGAAGACATATAGTCATATAGGGTTGGAATGACATGAGGGGAAGGAAATTATTTCCGAATTTTCATTTTTGGGTGAACTATCCCTTTAAGTAGTCTAAGACAGTGGTTCTCAACCATTTTGACTCTTAGCCCCCCTTTGTCCAAGACAATATTCAAAGATCCTTCTTTCTAAGCTGATTAGTGTGTACTTCATTCGTAATGTAAATAAATATACATTACAAAAACAACTTTTTAAGCATTTCCCTAGGCATGTTTCAATAAATAACTTCTTATTAAGCCTAATCATTGTCTTTTGTTCTCTTTATGTTACTGCTTTTTGATCCAGGTTGTTACAAGATTTTTATCTTAAATCTCTTTTTTATGCATCAGATTATGTGTAAAGTTACCACGGTCACATTCTAGGGATTCTGAACTCTTGAGCAGGTTCCCACCAGGCTTTAGTGTAGAAGTGGTAGCAGATTATAGTGTGATTGTGTGTGTGTTTACAGGAAGGTCAGTTAGCACTTGAGGTCAGGTTATTCAGAGTGAAAATGTGAATATGTGCCAATAAATATGGTCATGACACTGATTGAATTGAGAGCCACTATCTCAATCTGTCTAAAATGCAGTGGAAACCACTCAAACCAGCATGCACTTAACGTCTAGAGTTTGTTACTGAAGATCCTGCATTGACTTTGTAATCAAACTAATCTATTGTTAATTAGACGCTTGTTGTTATTGATAGGCACTGAATAACAGACTGAACAAAAGTCTTCTCAACAAATAACAAGCAGAATTGCTCATGGTGAACAGGGGCAGCCTCTTCTTTATGCATTCATTATCAAAGCTACTGGATAACATAATTCATTTAGTTATGTTTTTTGAGGAGTGAAATGGTAGGCTCAGCCTCTTGTGCTACTGGTCTAATGGCCATTTGTAAGACAGGTTAATTATTCAAGGTAATCATGAGAACCTTCAGATGGACAACACTCTGCATATTACTTCATCTGATGTGCCTAATAGGAAATCTACTATTGCCATTATGGGGAACAATTAGAGATGTGCTTTCGATCTGTCCAAGCACTTTCTCCATTAGCTTTAAATGTCATTTTAGGTCACTACACTACTGTTCAAAATTAAGGGGTCATTAAGATTGCTTTTGGAAGAATTTAATACTTTTTAGGATGCATTAAAGTTAACCTAAAGTGACTATCATCACTTTTTTCTATTCATCATAGAATCCCGATGAAAAATGTATCACAGTTTCCACAAGATATTAAGCAGCACAACTGTTTTCATCAGATATAATAATAAAAAAAAATAAGAAATGTTTCTTGAGCACCAAATCAGATCATGTGACACTGAGTAATGGCTGCTGAAAATTCAGCTTGTCATCACAGGAATGAATTCCATTTTAAACTATAATAAAATACAAAACACTTATTTTAAATTGTAATATTTCAAAATACTACTGTGTTTACTGAATTTTGATCTAATAAATGCAGTCTTGGTGAGCATTTTTGAAAGAGACTTCTTTCAAAAGCATTAAAAAATCTTGCTGCCCCCCAAATTTTGAACAGTAGTGTTTTTTTTTAATGTTTTAATATTTATTGTATTTTTGTCTTTTAAATTTTTAGTATTGGAGAGATGCATTTATAATTCTCTCAACAGGTCTTATATAAAGTGTATATATCCTTTGTGGAAGTGGGACCAGGAAATGTTTACACCGCAGACTATTTTAAAGGAATTGGTAAGTGCGAAATGTGTCAGTTGTTTCTTTCACACCATATTATTTAAATTTACATTAAACACCTACTTTTTTCATTCCTACAATTATTCCAGTCTCCTTCCTCATTGTCAGTATTGGAGGGACTTTGGTTGGGCTCATCTTTGCCGTTATTCTGGCCTTTGTCACTCGTTTTACAAAGAAGGTGCGCATCATAGAGCCACTGTTTGTCTTCCTATTGGTTTATCTGGCCTACCTGACGGCAGAACTCTTCTCTCTGTCCGCCATTCTTTCGTGAGTATTGCCACTGCTAGCATACTCATCTTAATAAATTGACATATTTGAAATTGATTCTCTGCATATTTGTAAATTTCATCTTTATTTATATTGTACACAAACCATGAAATGAATTCAGAAGACAAATAATATACAAAATGAAAAATACGACTGATATTGTGAAATGCAAAAAGATTTGTGTGAGGATGAGGGATAGAAATATCAGTAGCTTAGTATAAAAATACAGAAATCAATGGAAGTTCCCCATTATGATAGAAAAAGAATTGTGTGTCTGTGCAACTCTGTGACAAAAATTGTGACATTTAAAATGACGAGAAGTTAAATGACAGGATTAATGCTGAGAGGGGAATGATTCATGCCTTAAGAGTACTACAGTGAAAAAGAGAGAGACAAATATGAGCATAATAGAGAAAAGAGAATGGAAACATCAGGGTCAGGGATTTGATACAATGAATGAGAACCAGTGAGTGTGTTCGTTTGTGTGAGCTGTATATCTGTGCATATGACGATGAAAACATGATGTTGTTTATGAATATATCCATGGCCAATTTGAACTTTTTTTCCCCATATTGTTTTCAAACCATGTGTGCAGAGCCGTAAATCTCAGTAGTTTTCGTGGCGGTCATAAATCACATAATGAGATTATGAGCAGAGGAATTAGATTATTAACCCATTTCAGTATTGCTTAGCACAGCAATAGAACAGTTTTCAAGATGCAGAGTCATGCTTGGATACAAGATGCTTTAAGGACAGGAATCAGTACTACAAGATATGAAGGAATGAATTCCCTCACATATGAATTAAAGTAAAAATGCCTGTTTGTCTGCTGATTTTGTAAGCATATACTAATGCAGTGCTTGGAGCGCCCCCTCATGGCTCTTTATCACACTTACTGCAGAAGGTGGTATGGAATTAGAATTGAAATAAGCCACAATAGGATTTAAAGATAAGGAGAAAAGGTCATGTGAGACTGGATGATTTAAATCTAATCTCATAAATTTAATTCTGCTCTCTTCGTTGTTTCTGGTCTGTTCAGTGAGTAATGCAGAGTGACTCGTATAACACAAAGCACAATGTAATTCCTCTCTAAACCTAACTTGTGTGTATGGAATGTGTATGTATATATGTTTATGGAATGTAAATACAGGGATATCTCTGTATGAATATAGACATCAATCCAAAGGTGCAAAGGTCAGAAACAATTCCTAAGGACAATAACAGCTTATCTATTAAACTCTAAACTATTATATTTATGATTTTCAATTTTCTATGTATAGAAATACATCTATTGTGTTCTATTATTCTATCAACATTATATATGTTATTGTTGATTCATAACAGGATGACTTTCTGTGGCATTGGCTGCAACAAGTATGTTGAAGCCAATATATCCCAGAAGTCCCGGACCACCGTGAAGTACACTATGAAAACCCTGGCCAGCATTGCAGAGACAATCATATTCATCTTTTTGGGTATCTCAGCTGTGGACAAGTCCAAATGGGCCTGGGACACCGGCCTTGTTGTCAGCACGCTCATATTTATTTTAGTCTTCAGAGCCATAGGTAAGAGAGAGTTCTATTCTATTCTATTCTATTCTATTCTATTCTATTCTAAAAAAACATGGTAGTCACATTGTATTTTTTGGTAATATTTGGTTGCTGAAGTTAAAAACGAAGAAAAAGAAAAAGAGAACTCTAACTAGAATCTCTTCACTCACAGTGAATTGTGCTTCACAATTAACTTTCACTTTGGCTACATACATCAGATATTTTCCCCTAAACCATGTAAGCTGAAAATGTACCTTGTATTTTCATCTGATTTTCATGTAATTACTTTTGTCATTTAAAATAGGTTGAGATGCCAAATTAGTCTTGCACTATACATTTACAATTTTTAATAGCCTCAGCTCTAACACTTGGCATATGTATTTGCTCAACATGTTATTTGCAGGTGTAGTAGGGCAGACTTGGTTCCTGAACTGGTTTAGACTGGTTCCGCTTGACAAGATTGATCAAGTGGTGATGTCGTATGGCGGTCTCAGAGGAGCTGTGGCCTTTGCTCTGGTAGTTCTTTTAGACAAAGAACAGGTGAAGGCTAAAGACTACTTTGTGGCAACAACCATAGTTGTGGTTTTCTTCACAGTCATGTTTCAGGTAACTCTTTTAGAAATATCTGTATTCCTGCCTGTTTGTGTTTTCCTCCCTTTTCACATTTACAGAATCATGTTGTGTTGATAGAAGTGTTTCATCTTTCCTCAGGCTGTGATTATTATTACTTGTATGTGTGTGGGTAGCATGCAGGTAATTGCCTTGAAGGAATGACATTTCCCCACTGCTGTGTCAAATTGCTGTTATTTCCAAAAGCTGCTGTGAAGCAGAGATGCTAATTATGATGAATGGAGTGATTTTGATGGTGCCCATGTGTATATGTGTGTGTGTGAGTGTGCGCGCCAGTGCCAGCCTTTTTACCCTATTCCAATTTCATTCATTATTCATGGCTGGAGAATCTCTAGAGTGTCCATGCGTGAGTTGTCAATGTCATAATGGTGTATCCAACGTGTCACAGAATATTTGACTGCTGAAATCATCAGGATATAATACTAAGCTTTGGTTAGGAACTCATCTTTTCACAGATCCCACAAATATGTGTGCTTGTTAGACAAGTATGCATTGTTGTTTTTTCTGAAACAGGTAGCTGTGGAAAAACTTGTTTTGTTTTTTATTGGGTATTACAAATAATATACATTTTGACATTTTGACACAGACTGTCTTAGGCCTAGTCCACACGTACATGGGTATTTTTGCGTCCACATGAATACGCAAAATCACGCTATGAAGCGCTGTCAAGAGCATGTCAAACCAACAGGTGGCAATATAACCCTAACCATAAATTCGTGTTGGCCAATCAGAAGCCTGGAAAAAAGGTTATTTCTGGTTCTGACGTCACAAGCCAAAATTTCCTACACGTTATCTACACGACAGCAGTGCAACAAGAGTTTCTAAAAATCTTCACCCTGGCAGGAGTTTTCAAAAAAGTTTGGTTTCAGTGAACGTATACTGCATTTGTGTGTGGACGAACGGCCAAACCGCATAGAAAATATTTTGAAAATACCCGTGTTCGTGTGGACAGGGCCTTAGTGGTGGGGATTTTTTAGCAAATCCTTCTGCAGGTTATATCAATATGCCAGTAGGTGGCAACAAGTTAGTCATTGAATCATTCATTCAGCCAAATCATTCAAAAACACTGATTCATTAAGGAACAAAAGCGGCTGGCTGAATTCTGAATTGCATATTAGCATAATATTCATACTATTTCTACCATATAAATGTATGCGATTCAGAATTCAACCACTGTCTTTATGAGCGAGCCATCACTCAACCGATTTGTTTGAAAACAGTTGCTGAATTTGGAACCGCATACTACTATTACTTTTTCTTCCATATAACATTATAGTAAAAAAACAGAAAAAGTAAGAGTAGTACTTAAGTACAAATAAATTAATAACATTTTTAATTGAGTACATTTACATATATATAGTTGTTGTATTTTAACTTAGTACAGTTTCTCAGTACATTTTACACCTTTGTAGTTCAGGAACTAATCTTCTATGAGTTAGTCTTTGAATCATTCACTAAAACGATTTGTTCAAAAACAGTGATTCATTTAGATACGAATCACCCCTATTGTGTTGCTCAGAGATGCATAACAAGTTGATTATGATTATCCTTGTGCTTCATTTTAAAACTTCTTTTACTGGTATTCACAATATTGTGTCTTAAATGTAAGTTACGCAGGATTAACTGTGTTAATAAGATTAACATAACTTATTTAACTGTTTGTTGCAAATATCACACTCAATATCAATACTATCTCAGTATCACACTCACGATCACGCTTTTGGTCTAAATTCAGGCACAGGCAATGACAGCTGTGCTGATATTCGGAAAACATTTTTTTCTGGTGTGATATTGCTTAATTAAGTTAAAAGACCAATTTTATTGCCGCTACTAAAAATGTGAGCTGTGATATTTAGTATTATTTTGATTTGGATGGTCCCCTCTTTCTGTTTTGTTGACATTTTCCAAATCTTCCCTCCTAGGGTTTAACCATCAAGCCTTTAGTGAAATGGTTGAAAGTGCCTCGCAGCACAAACAGAAAACCTACCATCAACGAAGAGATCCACGAGCGTGTGAGTCAATATCACTTCCAATTCTCTCACCTCTTTTCCGTCTCTGTTTCTTATCACCTGTCTCCCTCTGTCCCTGCTTGAATGCCTGTGGTGAAATGTGTGAGTGATGATGTTGACCTTGCTATCTGTGCAGTGCTTGTGATCTGATGACTGAAACAGCAGCATTGCCACAGAAAGACTGACGTTAGACTCTTCCCTCCAATGAATTAATCATCACAGCTCTTTTTTGCCTTTCCACAAATAGATGTGCACACACAGGCAGAGGTCACACGGTGCCTTGCCATTTACCTCATCATCTTTCTGAAGGCCTTACACACCCTGCTGCTGTATGCACACTCTGGGACTCAGGGCTACCTGCTGAGCTCTCTAAAGCCTGGGCTAAAGATAGGCTGTAGTGTAGCTGAGCTGACAGAAGAGATTTGAAATAATATAGGAGAGATTCTGAGAAAATGAAGGAGGATAGTGGAGATATTCTCTTGAAAAGTAGCAGTTTCCCAAAGTTGTATAGACCAAACAGATTTTAAAGGTGCCCTAGAATCAAAAATTGAATTTACCTTGGCATAGTTAAATAACAAGAGTTCAGTACATGGAAATGACATACAGTAAGTCTCAAACACCACTGTTTCCTCCTTCTTATGTAAATCTCATTTGTTTAAAAGACCTTCGAAAAACAGGCGAATCTCAACATAACACCGACTGTTATGTAACAGTCGGGATCATTAATATGTACGCCCCCAATATTTGCATATGCCAGCCCATGTTCAAGGCATTACACAAGGGCAGCCAGTATTAACGTCTGGATCTGTGCACAGCTGAATCATCAGACTAGGTAAGCAAGCAAGAACAATACGTGAAAAATGGCAGATGGAGCAATAATAACTGACATGATCCATGATATCATGATATTTTTAGTGATATTTGTGAATTGTCTTTCTAAATATTTTGTTAGCATGTTGCTAATGTACTGTTAAATGTGGTTAAAGTTACATAGTTTCTTACTGTATTCACGGAGACAAAAGAGCATCGCTATTTTCATTTTTAAACACTTGCAGTCTGTAAAATGCACAAACACAACTTCATTCTTTATAAATCTCTCCAACAGTGTGTAATGTTAGCTTTAGCCACGAAGCACAGCCTCAAACTCATTCAGAATCAAATGTAAACATCCAAATAAATACTATACTCACATGATCTGACGCATACATGCAGTATGCATGACGAACATCTTGTAAAGATCCATTTGAGGGTTATATTAGCTGTGTGAACTTTGTAAATGCACTGTATTATAGTCGATAGCTTGGGGGGCAGGGAGCGCGCGATTTAAAGGGGCCGCAGCCTGAATCGGTGCATAGTTAATGATGCCCCAAAATAGGCAGTTAAAAAACTTAATTAAAAAAAATCTATGGGGTATTTTGAGCTGAAACTTCACAGACACATTCAGGGGACACCTTAGACTTATATTACATCTTGTAAAAACTGGTTCTAGGGCACCAATAACACCACACAATTTTAAGGCATAGTTCACCCAAAAATTAAAATTCTGTTATCATTTACTCCCCCTCAAGTTGTTCAAAACCTGTATAAATTTCTGTGTTCTGTACACAAAGGAAGATATTTGGAAGAATGTTTGTTACCAAGCAGATCTCGTCCCCCATTGACTACCATAGTATATATATATATTTTTCCTTACTATGGTAGTCAATGGGGGCGAGATCTGCTTGGTAACAAACATTCTTCCAAATATCTTCCTTTGTGTACAGAACACACTTGAGGGGGAGTAAATGATGACATCATTTTCATTTTTGGGTGAACTATCCCTTTAAGATAGTGTGGTGTTGTATCCTTGAGACTGAACTGCTCACCAATGCCGATGTCTAATTTATTTACAAAGAAATATTTTGAAAAACAGCCATAGATTTTTTTAAATGTCTGCAAAAGATGTAAGATTTTATCTCAAGTGCACTTAAAAATAGCCCTGGATGCTAAAAAATAAATATAAATGTCTGTAGAGATGAAGATTCTTCAAATAAAAAAGCCATAAATAATTTACAGAAGCACTAAACGTGTCTGCTCTTGTCTTCAGGCCTTTGACCACATTCTGACAGCTGTGGAGGACATTGCTGGTCTGAATGGCTACCATCACTGGAGGGACAAGTGAGTTGCACTTAGCAAAGATTGATAGATAACTGTGTCCGTTCTCATGATGAGAGGTGTACTCGTCAATATACAAGAGCTAAAAGAATGCAATGGTGCGTTAATAACTTCATTGTTTTTTTTTTTGTTGTTGTTGTTTTTTTTTTAATTGTAGGTGGGAGCAATTTGACAAGAACTATTTGAGTAAGTTGCTGTTGAGAAAATCTGTGTACCATAAAAGTGAACTGTGGGAGGCCTATCAGAAAATCAACATCCGAGATGCCATCAGCGTCATTGATCAGGTAAAAGTCTAATGATGCCGTTTATCAGGTACAGTTTGTCAGCAGTTATTTTTATAAGGATGTTTGTTAGAAAGTTTGCTCTGGATGAAGATGGATTAGGTTGTCATTAAAAATGGTACTTCCAAATTTGTTGGGATGTTATACCATCATACTTGAAAATAATAATAATTTAGTACCATGGTATATACCAAACTGATGCGAGTGATACCATCTACCTTTTTTGTAAGGGGTTCTTCCATAAGTATTATTGTTGTATTGAAATTGTTGACCACTAGATGGTGCCCACAGCCAAAAAAACAAAACAAAAACACAATCAGTACTAGGTTAAAAACCTCACTGCTGTGCAATATAACAATAACACTGCTTTAAAACCACTATTAAAACTACTTTTATTTTCAGCTGCTTCTAGTGTTTCCTCATTCAGACTCACTCACTCACACCTATGGATTTGTGCCAAGATTTTTATTTCTAAACTTTTGAATGAACATTAATCAATTGTAGTAATGTTAATTAATGTTAATAAAGTTATACTACATTTTTTTTTTATTTTATTTTTTTTATTCTGGGGGTCTGTGGGTTAACTGAGAGCCTGGTTAGGGGGTCCCTGGGCCTTTAAAGACTGAAAGCCCCTGGATTATAGCATTGAGCAGAGGAAACACTGAGATCTTTTCTCAGGCTCAAGAGAGTCGTTTGAGAAGAGCAGAGGATAATTCCTCCCTTTGTTAGTTACTCTGACGCCACAGTGTCTCTGCCAATACTGGCCCTTTGTAGGCATCTGATACCTGTCAGCTGCAACATCAAACATATCTACAAAAATACTCAGAGATGGTATCATACAGAGAGAGTTAAAGAGGAAAGAGAAAGAAGAGCCTCCAGTAGAGTGATATCATATATTTTTACATGAATGTATAGACATCATAGTACATCATAAGTGTTAAATTACTCCCGCTTGATTCTTTTTTTAGTTAGTTTGGTGTTTAGAAATAATTTGTCATTTGTGATGTTTGATTCACCTTTTAAATAATTTATCTTCACATCTCTATTGAACTGAAAGAAACAATGTGCTTGATCAGAAAAGTTTTATAACACCTGGAACTTTAGTCATGCATGATGCTTGTCTTCCAGCGAGATCATTTCCTGTACCCTTGAGTTTCATAGAGCTCGGCTTCCTGAGAGTAGTTATCAAGCTAATATTAGCACAAGATTGAGAGATAGAGAAACCTCTGTTCTCTTTCGGACCACCCAGTGAAAGAGGCACAGAATTATTCATTTAATTTGAGAAGGGAAAAAATAAATGTATCAGCTATAACAATTAAAAAAAAAGAGTTTTTTGTTTACTTTTTTCTGTATATTAGTCAAATTTCTGCATGTCTTTCCCATGGTTTTGTACTTACTGTGTATATGTTTTCAGTGAACTGTAAGGTTATTTGGTAAGATTGCAGAACAGACTGTTTAAAACATAATGCTTGATTGCTTATGCATATCAAGAATGATTAGTCAGCCATATGCCAGAGATATTTGTGGTAAGAGTAACCATCTATATGGAGAATGAAGAACAGAGAGCTGAATTACATCTACACTGAGACTGCTGAATTATTGAAAATGAATGTGCACTTTGCATTGTGTCTGTATTACCACCGCAGTTGAGCATTCATTTTCAGTAATGGAAGCGTTTGGAGATGATAAGCGATACTAAACTGTAACTACTACATAGCTGGGCATTTAAGGAACATCAATCAATAGCTTGATACTGTATGTATTAGCCAATCAGAATCAAGCACTATATAATGTTTAATATTTGATGCTTTTTCTCTGTCTCTCTCTCAGGGTGGGAATGTGTTGACCTCTGCTAGACTCTCTCTGCCTTCCATGGCCAGCAGAACCTCTTTCCCAGAGGTCACAAATGTTACTAACTACCTGTGAGTATGTTTGTGTTTGTGAACATCACGCACAAAAAAGATAAAAAACAGTATTTTTTATCTTTTTGCCCAAAAAAACATTTAAAAGTCCTTGAAAATATAAATATAAACCACCAAATATAGACTCTTATGCTCAGTAAAGCTGCATTAATTTGATTACTTTTTTTGTTTTGTTTTGTTTTTTTGGGTGAAATTACTTTTTTTGTATTTTAAAATTAATTTTTTATTTCTGTGATGGTAAAGCTGTATTATGATGAACAGGGAGTTCAAAAGAACATTTATTTGAAATAGAAATCTTTTAAACATTATAAATGCATTAACTGTCACTTTTGATCAGTTTAATGCATTCTCAATGAACAGAAGTATTAATTTCTTTAACAAAAATACTGACCCCAGCATTTTGAATGGTATCATGACTTTAGCAGGGTTTTTTTTACCCCTTTGGCAAATAGTTGAAAGTTAGTTTTTAAAAAAATCTTATTATTAAGTGCTTTCTTAAGTTTTGTGCTTAAAACTATTTGAAACTTGTATACACTTATGTTAAGATAGACTTAATACAGAATATCAAGGAAATAAATTTTGTTTTAAGAATGTTTGGACAAAAAAAATCCAAAATACTAATTAAAAATTATATTTAGCTCCTTTTTTTTTTTTAAATTTCCAGACAACATTTTTTTTGAATGTGTGTTAGTGTGTGCAGACATGTTTTTGTGCATATCTGTGGTGTAAGTGTACATGTGTTTCATGCATGTTGGTTCCTGTAACTATCTGGGTCTCTGTGTGTGATCCCTCAGGAGAGAGAACGGCAGTGGGGTGTGTCTAGACCTCCAGGTGATTGACACAGTGCCAGGAGCCAAGATAGAGGAAGAGCTAGAGACACATCATGTGCTTGCTGGAAACCTCTACAAACCCAGGAGACGGGTACAGAACGTGCCACACATGCTCACCCTCTCACTATAAAGATCTCTGAAGCATGATATTGCATCAGTAAAATGGGTGATACTTTGTATGATGTGTTTGCTTCAGTTGACATCTCCTTCTCTGTACCTGCAGTACCAGTCCCACTATAGTCGCCACTTCATGACAGTGGGTGAAAAAGAGAGACAGGATAGGGAGGTGTTCCAGAGGAATATGCGCAACCGTCTGGAATCCTTTAAATCCACTCGCTACAAGCGTCACAAGAAGGACCGCAGTCAGAAAAAGGCAAGGGCTCAAAACTGCAGAAAACCACTCTTAAATTGAGTTAGCTGGACCTGAGGGAGGCCATGGTAGTCTATGACAGACAAATATGCGTGTGTGTAAGGTCAACTGCCCAAAGGCAATGTAGAGACAAGGTTAATGTTTGTAGTTACTGATATATATCATGAGTGATGGCTTGCTAATGTCTGTGAATGTGCATGATATTGAGAGAAAGTGAGAGGGAATGTTTAATGTAATGTTTGTGTATATATAGATATATATTTTTATATGCATTATAAATGTCTTTACTGTCACATATATATATATATATATATATATATATATATAAATTACTTAAGTGACAGTAAATACATTTATAATGCACATAAAATTCTGTTATTTTGAACTTTATATCAAATAATGTTTTCAACATTGATAATAATGTTACTTGAGCACTAGATCAGCATATTAGAATAATTTCTGAAGGATCATGTGACACTGAAGACTGGAGTAATGATGCTGAAAATTCAGCATTGACATCACAGAAATAAATTACATTTTATACTATATGCATATATTTCAAATAGATTTGTAATACATTTTATTTTTAAATTAATTTAATATTTCACAATATTATTGTTTATTATTCAAATAAATGTAGCCTTGGTAAGCAAGAGACTTACTTCAAAAACTTTAAAGGTCCCGTTCTTCGTGATCCCATGTTTCAAACTTTAGTTAGTGTGTTGTTGTTAGAGTATAAATAAAATCTGTAAAATTTTAAAGCTCAAAGTTCAATGCCAAGCGAGATATTTTATTTAACAGAAGTCGCCTACATCGAATGGCCAGTTTGGACTACATCCCTCTACTTCCTTCTTTAATGACGTCACTAAAACAGTTTTTTGACTAACCTCCGCCCACAGGAATACACAAGAGTTGCGTTTGTAGAGTGTGTTTGTCGCCATGTCGTCGAAACGCTGTTATTTTCATCCCGCAGTCCAATCACCGGGTCTGATTCCGGCTCAAATTGATAGGGTAAAATTAAAGACATGTTTACAATAACACTGAGCGCGTGCATCTCCACGTTATGGTAAGAGGCGTGACTTTTCCGGGCACGGTGCGCTCAGAGCTGTCGAATCACAACACAGGAACCGCTGGCACAATCAGAACTCGTTACGTATTTCTGAAGGAGGGACTTCATAGAACAAGGAAGTCATCAGCCCGTTTTTATGACAGTGGAAACAGCGGTATACAGATAAGTAAATTATGTGAAAAATACTGTGTTTTTTTACACGCGAAACATGAACACATGTTATATTGCACACTATAAACACAATCAAAGCTTCAAAAAACCACGAAAAACGGAACCTTTAATATTTATATATATTTAACTTATTTGTTCTCCCTCCCACAATTTTAAAATATTGATAATATCGTATTACAGAGGAAAGGGTCAGATGCAAAAGAGCAAGACACCAATGAAAAACCAAGGCGAAATGTCAGCTGGCAGGATAAAGGTTGGTCATTGGATCTGCTTAATGATGATTACGTTTCACATTTAATTAAACTATGTTCTGATACTTAAAGTTCCCTGTGCATTGTGGGTAACATGTTTTGCACATATGTCTATAGACCCAGTTGTAGATCCAGTGGCACCTGAGGAGGATAAACATGATCCTTCTGAACCAGATAAAGATGATGATGTGGGCATCACTTTTGTGGCTCGCAAAGCCCCAGAAACACCAAAGGAGAGACCAAAATCAGGTGAGATATGAACACGATTATGGTAAGAAAAAGTGAGAACTGATTGTTATCCATCCCTGACATTTCTGCATCTCCTTGTGTTTCTTTCTGTTCTCTCAGTACCAGCTGCCCTGGATGTTTGTCAGAGCCCGGTTGCCGCCCCTCCCACGCTGACATGTGGAGAGAAAAACCTGCCGTGGAAAAGTGGTGTGGGTTCCCTCCCTCCATGTGTGTCTGTAGAGGCCACTAAAATTATCCCAATAGACCTGCAGCAGGCTTGGAACCAAAGCATCTCCTCTCTGGAGAGCCTGGCTTCTCCTCCCGCTCCTCCAGAGCACCCACGGGTTAGCGCCCTCTCGAGGCTGGGAGGACCCTTGCGGACCCCTCCGAAGGGAAAAAGTGGCGGTGGTGCAGGATCAGGAAGTAATACAAGTTCCCCAAGTTCAGGGCAGTTCAAGTTCCCTACAGAAAAGGAGGAAGAGGAGGAAGGTGCCCTCTCTCAGCAGCAGCAAGAAATGCAGCCGCTAATGTCGTCTTTGAGGCCACCGCCACCACCTCCTCCGCCACCTGCTGCGCAATCCGCCGGAAAGAGAAGAAATCCTTGTGTATATCTTAGAAGTCTGGTAACAGTGCCACCTTCTGGTGGGGAGCCACAAAGCAGGAAGCCAACCCAACTGTAGAATCGCTTCCTTTAATCATCTTACTGCAGGCATTTACCTCCTCAGTCCAGACTTTCTTTTTAAGTCAGTCAATTCCTTTCTAAGAGACTGTTAATTTGGTTTTATTTTTTATAGCACAAACATGGGTTACATGGGTTAAGAAAAGGTTGGTAGAGTCCAGTTCTTTTGTGTATAGGGCAGTTCTTCTCACACAGGAAAACCATTCCACTTTCCATGTTTTTTTTTTATCTGCCCTGTATTACGTATCTCTGCATATGTGATTGTCAAAATGTACAACTATTGAACATATATAAGGATAAACCACATTCCAAGGAGCTACTGGGTGTGTCTGTCAAACAGTGTTTTTATTAAACTTTCCTCCCTCACTCACACATAAAGAACAGCAAATCATTTCATGGTTACTCTCACAGCTTTAATCTTTAAATGAGCCAATCCAACTTAAAACAAGAATGAGTACTGTAGTAGTAAAGTCTTCCCTTTTCAGACTGGGATGACAAAGTAAAATGAGCTTAGGGCCACACACCTTCCGTCACAGCCATTATCTCTCAATGGGTTTGAAATTATGCATAACAAATCCACACACACTACATTGGGTGACAAATAATCCATGATGATTGTCAGGAGCATTTGCTGTGTACAGGATATATAAGCTTCTATGCAGCACGTTTCCTGTTCTCTGTTGTGTTTGGCAAAAAAGCAAGGTGTGTTAATTTATTTTGTATTTATGTATCAACTTCATGCCTTTATCTTTTACTTTCTGAATAACAGGGGTTTGTGAATCTGTATTTTAATCTACAAAGCTGTACACAGCTGTTTTAATAACCAAAGTGTGTAATGTTAATGTTTATAATTTAATTTTTGTCCGTCATTACTTAATTTTATGATATTATATTTATAATCATGAATAATGAATTAAGAATCGTTAGAATTGTATGTGCTTTATCAGTAGTAGGGGGCTGGAACTGTCACGGTGTAAAACTTGTGCCTAGTAATACTGTAGGCCACAGACTCATCAATGGAATGGAATGCACTTACTTCAGTTTATTTCTTTCAGTATGTCTGACAATGATAAACATATAGCCTGTACATCTTATGTCGACTCCCAGTCTTCAGATGTCTTCATTCTTAAAGGTTCATACTTTACCATAAAATGATATCCTATACAGAATTTAGGTTTTGCACTTTAAATTAAAAGCCATTTAGGCTGTTGTACCTATGGAGTTGTCGAATCATTTTGTATTGCTGTGTAATTCTGTGTATATACTGAGGATTGTTGTGCCTTGAGAGGGACTGTGTTAAATGTTGAGAAAGAGGCCTTGCTGATCTCTGTTGTGCCTGTAGACAGTATGGAGTGGGTCAGTGCTATGTTGTCTTACTTGAACTTGTCGTGTTAGCAGAAATGTTGCCCTAATCATTTGATCCCACTGAATTCGATTTGGAATTAAATTATCCACCTATTAAATTCAAATGGAATTTTCAGATCTTTTCTCCCATATGTGTTTATATATCTCCTATATATATTTTATGAGGTAGCTATGTGCTAAATATTGACTTCCAGGAATAAAGTTAACAAAAAAGAGGACATCTTTTCTTTATATATTCCAGTCTGTCATATTTAGCTGGTCTCAGCCGGTCTTTCATCCGTATCCTCAGGAGGCCCAGTGAAGAAAACCTTTGGTGAATAATGAAGTTATATTCCCCCTTCAACCTAGGAGTCCCTGTGGTTTAGGCAGGGCTTCCCTAGACTGCCCTCAAAAGACTACAGCGCATTTATGTGCTAATGTGCCATTTTCCCTTCCTCAAGCCCTGAAACAGATCCCAACTAGCAATGAAGTCACTGGCGAGAGAACAAAAGTTGGATTTGAATGTGGAGACTTTAAACCGATTCCACCAAGTGATTTTCCCACCTGACTAAATATCAGGATTTTATTGAAAATAACACACAATAAATATATTTTGTTCACAAGGGATATTTACAATGATTTTTCATTATTTTCTTAACACATAATGTGACATTTTTCATCTCAACACGCCCTTTACTGACAATGTTATCTACAAATAACTTTTTTTTTTTGTTTTTTGGAGAATGTCAAATTTGAAATGTTTATTTCACTCTTCATTTAGCTTATAGTTTTTAAAATTATTTTTATGTTTTTATTGTATGTTTGTATTACGTTTTAAAAGTTTTTTTTATATATATAATACTATCTATAGCCCTACAAATTTATAGCCACCTGGGGGGTATTTCAGAAAGCAGGTTATGTGACATAACTGGGTATGTTTAAGAGTAAGTAAGCGGATAACCTCAACTTTCAGTTCCAAAAACGGAGCAGGTTATGTTCAAGGGTTAGTTAGTTTAAGAGGAATTCAGATGCATGTTATATTATCAATATGGTTATATTAATGTATCTAAATTTGTTATATAGTTACAGTTATATACACAATGTTATATTATACAATATATAACTGTTTATTCAATTCTAATATATGAATGTATTTTATTGTCATCTCACACATGGATCTGCTTTTTATCCTTTATAACAGGACATTTTCTATGCTATAATTTCTATAATAAAATACATATCATATATGTGATATCTTATTTAATAATTAGCATCAAACAATATTAAGAATAAAAAATGATTGCATAACCACCCAATAGGTGGTGATGTGCACCAAGTAGGTTATGTAAATCGCCATTAAACAAAAGAAGAAGAATGAAGTAGAATGGCGCGCTTTTTCTTAGCGTCTGTTTCCATGGTGAATCATCGATTCGTCGCTCTGTTGAGAATGTCTTTTGTGTTAACCGGGAACATATTCTGGGTTGACTGAACTTACTCCCGGACGCATTTTTGGAACCAGCATAACACGAGTAAGCAAGGTTTGGGTTAATCAACCGAGAGTTCAGGGTATATGTGACAGTAAGTTAACCCTGCTTTCTGGAATACACCCCTGGCGTTGTAATGGTATATTACCATAAGTTGTGCTTAACCCTGCTAAAATCCAATAATAAGGCTTATTGCGATGCAGCATTTAATGTTATAGAACGGCATCAAAAGTAACGTGATAAGTGACACCAGTGTCAAATATAGTTTTATCAAATAAAGCATTTCCTGTTAATACTCATCACATAAATTCTTCCGCCAAGTAATATAGGTCGCTGTTTAGCTACAAGGCGCATTAATATTGCGACAACGCTTGGGTGCTCTGACGATGATCATCCAATCAGAATGTGTATTCGGAACTTTCCGTTTAACGATAAACATGTTACGAATTAGACAACAACCTACAAGTTTTTAACTAGCATTAACTAGCAATATAGCTAGTTAGGATTGCAGAAGGTAAGTTACACTTGTTTTGGATTACTGTCAACTTGCAAACTTCTGTTTACCGCATCGCATCAGGTTTACGTAACAAATTAACGCTTCGTCATGCTGTCAAATTCACAAAAATGTCGTATGCTTATATTTTTACTTAACCTACAAAGTCTGTAAGCTAAACTCATTAAATTTAAATGATGAAAGTATGTTTTACAACTTATAAACACGTGCACTTAAAGGGTTAGTTCACCCAAAAATGAAAATTCTGTAATTTATTACTTGCCCTCGTGCCGTTCCACACCCGTAAGACCTTCATTCATCTTCTGAACACAAATTAAGATATTTTAGTTGAAATCCGATGGCTCAGTGAGGCCTTCATAGGGAGCAATGACATTTCCTCTCTCAAGATTCATAAAGGTACTAAAAACATATTTAAATCGGTTCATGTGAGTACAGTGAGTACATGTGAGTACAGTGGTTCAATATTAATATTATATTAATATTATAAAGAATATTTTTGGTGCGCCAAAAAAACCAAAATAACGACTTATTTAGTGATGGCCAATTTCAAAACACTGCTTTATGAAGATTCAGAGCATAAATTAATCAGTGTATCGAATCATGATTCAGATCGCGTGTTAAACTGCCAACGGCTGAAATCACGTGACTTTGGCGCTCCGAACAGCAGATTCGATACACTGGTTCGTAATGCTCCGATGCTTCATGAAGGTGTGTTTTGAAACACATAGGCCATCACTAAATAAGTCGTTTTTTTTTTTTTTTTTTTTTTTGGCGCAGCAAAAATATTCTCGTTGCTTTATAATATTAATATTGAACCACTGTACTCACATGAACCGATTTAAATATGTTTTTAGTACCTTTATGGATCTTGAGAGAGTAAGTGTCCATTGCTCCCTATGGAGGCCTCACTGATAAAGGGGCTTAAAATATCTTAATTTGTGTTCCGAAGATGAACGAAGGTCTTACGGGTGTGGAACGGCACGAGGGTAAGTAATAAATGACAGAATTTTCATTTTTGGGTGAACTAACCCTTTAACGCATTGCTCTGTGGGTGGGTAACTGACGTCTGAATCGCGAATGAATCGTTCTTTTGAACCTTGAGCAAAAGGTTTGGAAATCGCTGGTCTGAAAGGGACGTTGTTTAACCGTAAAATCTGAAAAGCAGGTAGCATTAGCTCTGGTAACTGGAAATGTGGTTGAAGCCATAACCTCATTGGGACTTAACTCTTGTAAAGGTGATGTACCTGCCAGGAGTACTAGACACAAGAGCCCCATTTAAGGTCATCATAAAACCCCATAGGAAACCATTTGAAATATACCAGATAGGTGATTTAGAAGAATGTAAATGGAGCTCTTTTGGACAAAGGACACAGACTCAATAAGGAGCCTTATTTTTTAGACCACACTCGGAAGCCTGTTAGAGGTGGATTGTACATTCGTAAACTGTTTCCATTTGCTGGCAGTGCCTTCCTTATCCTCCACCACTGTGTAAATGACGGTTGCTTGCTTTATGAGACACAGTTGTTGCTGCACACCAGGTTTTTCTTGTTATAAGATATGCAAAAATATATCAACTTTATTTGCATCGGTGCACATATTCTTTTATAGTAAAGTCATAGACAAGCACGGATATGACTTGCAGTGCTCCCACACCTTTTGACAAATTTTCATTCGAAAATGACTTTTCCAGTAGATAATTAAAAAAAATAAAATAAAATTATATATATATATATAATATATAATATGTGTGTATATGTGTATATGTGCCTTTATCCAGTTTTTTCGATGACTGTAGGAAATCTGGACTTACCGGAAAATGTCAGCAGACACCTAGTTATATTGTGGTCTAAGAAAAGTCTGGAGGAATTTTCGTATTACCTTGAACTTCATGGCTTAACTAATGTAATTAACCTGCCTGGCAGGTTAAATGCAGTTGGCACAGGTTCCTGGATAAATCACACACTAATTAAAGGGTGTGAGAATATGCACATTCATATGTGTGTGAGAGAGAAAGTACAGAAATGTATACTATAAATGATATTTCCAGAGTTATTTAATGCAAAGCTTCATGCAGATTTAATATACACTGCCCAGCCAAAAAGTCACTGTTTGAATTTAAATAGGCAAACACTTAAGAGTCTATGACTGGATCATTATTGTAGTGATTATTATGTTTCTAGCATGTGATATGTTTGGAAAAATGTTCTAATTGATGGATTGCTTGTCCCCCCTATGGACATCCCTGTGCCCCTCTCTGGACTGAGGGAGACAGACTTGATACTAGCATGTAATTTTGTAATAAGCCCCAAATCATTTAATTTCTAACATGTTTTTGCTTTGGTGAGCAATGTAGCCAGTCACAGACATGTTTGTTGATTTCTTGAATGCAACGGCCAATCACAGGTGTTTAAGTTAGAATCCACTCACCGCTCGAGTTTTTGTCCAGTGCTGAGTTCTGCACGCTTGACAGTCGCACCAAGTGTAACTTAGGCATAATGTAAATAAGAGATTCATTGTGTAGTCAGCTTCACTGATTAATATGGAACTTTGTGAGATCACGTTCATTGAATGAGTGACAGCTTTTTAGTGATTATAAAGGTGCTCTTTGCACACAGTTTAGGCTATATATTATAATTAATATAATGTATTCAGAATTTGAATAAAACTTTTGTTTTCCATGCTCTACAAGTGGCCACATACACTCTTTAATACATAGTCCCATCCGCATATAAATGTGGGATTCACTCTTGAAATTGTGATGACTGGCAGTAGAAAAGGGCGAGAAATACCCTCACTAAGCAGCCTCTGTGATTAGATTCTGGAACCAGCCCTAGTCAAAACGCAGGATTTTGCTGCATTAGGAAAGGCAGTTGTTATTTATTATTTGTATCGGCTGTCATGCCAAATCACGCATACAGTATGCTTGCTTTCATGTTAAAATTAACAGTGGTTTGTGAATGTAGACGCTTTAATAACAAATCATTTATCTGGAGTGTTAATGCTGGGATGTGTAGGTTGTTGTGAGTGACACGTAACTTGAAACTATTTCATGGAAATTTTTTTTTTTTTTTTGGCAGTGTATATCAAATATTAAAAAAAAAAAACTTAATAATAAGCTTGTGGGCTGCTTCCTCTTATTCTATGTCATAATTATATTTTTGTCTGATTGATAAATGAACTGCTTTATAGACTCAGTACTAGCCAGGAATACAATTTGTTTTCTCCCTAAATCAAGCAATGCCACCTAAAACTTTAAGAACACTTTTGATTCCATTGGCAGCCAGCAGATGCTGTGTTCCTGGTGCACATTTAAGTGATCAAAACAGCAGTAGTGTGTGGTGATCGCAGTAGCTGCCATCCCTTGTGCAGAAGTCCAAGATCGAAGCTATTCTTTCAGGGCTTAATTGTGGGGCTGTCCGGGGTAGATTAGAGGGCAGTGTTCATACAGCTCTCTCCTTATTGGCTGGGTGAAAATTGCTCCCCCGGGTGGAAAACCTGCTCACATTCTTAATAGACACTTTGCATTGTCACTGTGCAGCAGATCATCCGATATCTGGCTGATCTGTCAGTGGGACCTCCAAAACTAGAACAGGAATTTTCCATGTCAGTCTGGAGCACTAGCTGATTAGAGCTCCATGAGTTCTATGAATGGGCCCCTTCTGTGTAATCACAATTATAATCATGTGTTTTTCCTGAATAGTCTGTTATGCCACGTACATACTTTTTAGTAATGGCTAGTATACCAAAGCAAGTGATTTCAGATGAGGTTTTGCCACCCTGTCTCTTCCATTGACAAAACATTCATGGTTGTCTGTGCCAAAACATTTACAATTAATCGATATGTCAGTCCTATACAAATGTGTGAAAAGAAAATGATTATCAAAACAAAGTACAGCTATTATAAAATATGTTCCGTGATTTTCAAAAGTATAGCCTATGGCCATTTTTGCCATGACTCTTAGATAATCACTACCTGTATTTTTTTTTTTTTTTTTTTTTTTGTGCCTCAGTTTGTTTTCCAGCATGTGTGTACTTGCTGGATTGGAACATTTTCTAGATTGCACAACTGTCTGCTCATCCCCCAACCCTTTCAAAGAAGAGGTGGTGATTAGAGCACTCTTTTGATTCAAAAGAGACATGACATACTATAACATAGAATATTTATTCTTATTTTGAAAGTACCCCATAGTCAGAGTCTCATTAACAAAACTTAACAGAATCTCAATCTCAACATAATGTCTCAACATAATGTCTGTCTGTCTGTCTGTCTGTCTGTCTGTCTGTCTGTCTATCTATCTATCTATCTATCTATCTATCTATCTATCTATCTATCTATCTATCTATCTATCTATCTATCTATCTATCTATCTATCTGTCTATCTGTCTGTCTATCTGTCTGTCTGTCTGTCTGTCTGTCTGGCTTTTAATGTTTACATAGGAACAGATTCTCAGTAGATTTTCTAGCGGTTAAACGGGTTCTGTGGAACTTTTTTTCTTTATTGAATCAGATGAATAACAGAATCTGGCATTTCCACAAGAGTACATTGGATTAGATCAAAAGTAAATTGTCAGG
Source organism: Megalobrama amblycephala (assembly GCF_018812025.1). Lineage (NCBI taxonomy): Eukaryota > Metazoa > Chordata > Actinopteri > Cypriniformes > Xenocyprididae > Megalobrama > Megalobrama amblycephala. The sequence goes on from NC_063046.1 coordinate 20,281,196, forward strand.
CGATATGGAACAGTGTTACATTTAGGTTTGGGTATCATTTGAACGATTCCAATTCTGCTTATCGATTCCGATTCCTAATTTCCATTCCATTAAAGTACACATGAAATCAAAATTGACCTTATGTATTTTGTCTCAAATTGCTAGTTTTGTGGTGAACAATTAATCTGTGCAAGTCAATCCACACAAAAAAATTGTTTGGCTTCCTAATATTTAATCAAAATCTGAAAATGCTCCTCCCCTCTGCAACGCTGCCCCTTCTCTGATGACATCAGTTTGACGGCTTGTGTTGAAAACGCGTAAACCACTCCCCTGCAACCGTTAGTATCCTGTGAGCTGGTGATGGAGAGGAGGAGCGCTGAAATAAAACTCTGCCCTCTATTCATTTTTCCGTTTCACTTGGAAATACGTCATAACACTGGAGAAAACTCTTTTGCAACTTCCAGTTCACAGGGACTGACAAGTAAAGACAAGTAAACACAGTATTTAAAAAAGAACAAATAAACAAATTAGCAGAAAAAAGTACAACTGAACAGAGAAAATTGACACTTGAAATAAACACTGTTTTAAGATTTTAAGGTACAGAAACCTTAATCCAGAGGTCTTCAACTCTGCTCCTGGGGACCCACTGTCCTGCAAAATTTATTTCCAACCTGCTTCAGCACACCTGCCTGTGATTTTCAAGCAATCCAGAAGAGCTTGATTAGCTGGTTCATGTGTGTTTGATTAGGGTTGGAGCTAAACTCTCCAGGAGCAGGGTTGAAGACCTCTGCTATAATCAATTAAGAAATAACACTGCACTTTATAAATACAATATCCATTACAAATATAGTTACAAAAGTTATTCAGTGAAGAACAGCAAGTGAAAATTTGTCTTTGTCTTTTGTTGTTTGATTAATGTTGTAGAGACGGCAGCAGGAATATTAGGCTGCTGTCACTTTAAGGGCTGCACAGATCCAATATACTGTTACACATGCGATTTCTTTGTCAACTGTTTATGTACACTTAAGACATAACCATCTGTGTTAACAAGGATATATTTTGACATATTTGTGTGTGTATTTGTCCATTTGAGTGCAAAAACGTGGAAGAGAACTGTATCATTATTGTGAACTATACAGTATGAGAGGCGGCTTTCTTTGAACATGAATGGTTTATATTAAAGTCATATTAAAATGCACACAAAGGAATTGATAAGAGGAATCGAAATATTAGTTTTATAACAAGTATCCGATTCCAATCCTGACCTTAAGTATCCAATTCCAGAATTGGAATCGATTTTCGATTCCAAAACTTAGTTACATTTCATACATTTTAATTGATGATGTGGTGAATTAAGATGTGTTGTTTTGCTATAAAAATACACACTTTGAACTGAAAGTGATTGGTGGATGGTTTGAAACAGGTCTTTGGTTGTAACTGTAACACAGAGTTAATGTGAACATTAATTTTTGTTGTTGTTGGAGTTGTTGGGTGTGTGATTGAAGAATATGGCTGTAAATAAGGGTTCTGTCCACTGGTGTGTGTCTGTCATAAGCCTTCATATGTCCTTTAGAATGTTTTAAGCTGAACTTTACACTGTTAGTAACATCTGAAGTCTAACACAACGTACCAAAAATGCTGTTCTAACACATTTAGTTTGATGTTACTTGTATTTTATGGCTGTCAGGTTCTAATCAGCCAGATCTCATGCACAAGAACTATGTTGAGAATGTGTCTGTTTTCTCCTTTCAAAAGTGTCTGATTTCATAACTGCAACAACTGTGCTGAAGGCTGTTGGTGGTATTTCTAAGGGATTTAAATATAGGTGTATGTGTTACAAGAACAGTAAAGCATTGTTGTTGTGTCGAAAAATTTGTGCCACCAAAGTGAAGCCGCGGTCACATAGCAAAACTTCAGATAAAATTCTTGGGCAAAGTAGGTCCAATCATTGTAAATATAGGTAAACAACAAATTTGCATGTAAAAAGTTTAAAAAACTTAAATCCGATGTGAAATCCACGTGGGAAATTCAGGATTACGTGGATTCCTATTGAGATGACTGCATTTTATCGAAATTTCTCTGTACAAAACATAAATATAACTGCACCTTAAATTGCCTTAAATTATTTTAAAGTATCATTGAAGTGGCATTGAAATGCAGTTTCTAAACTGCTCTGTGTTTGGATCCACTCAGCGGTGGAGGTTAAGAGCCTTCAGATGTGGTTTTCTGAACATCCACTGTAAAAAATTTGGTGTGGAAACAATTTTCACTCAGAAATTTCAAGTAAATTTCACAAACAAATTACAAAGAAATGGCAAGTTTTTTTGTAACATATTTAATTAAGTAAATGTACTACAGTAATCTTTATTATTTACATGTTAGAATTTAAAAAAAAAAAAATGTAATAGTGGTAGCAGACAGTAAAGACCGTAAATATTAGCATGTTGTAGCCGTAGCGCTTCGTGAAAGGTCTTTATCAGGAAAAGTTCTGACTCTGGCATCATTACTTTTCCCCTTCTCTGTCCTTGTTGGTTATTGTTTGTTTTTTAAAGTTCATTTTTAATGTGTGAAACTTTAAAATTGTGGTGACAATAAATAAATAACACTGAGAAGACTGGAGCTGTCAGACATGTCTATAGAGACCCCAGACAGGAAGCACACTTGACACTAGATCATGACAGTAAATCTCTCATAATGCAAAGACCACATTTTGATGAGTGCTCTGAGTGTTGTAGCGGATCCAGAGTAAAGGAGAAAAACAGGACACACTTGTGCCATCGGAGACCCCCTGTCTTAAGTTCAGACAGCCCAGTTGTCGGCACCATCCGCCATGATGAGCGTCCTGAGTATTCTAGTGTTTTACAGAGTGAGAAACTGAGTAGATTTAATGTGTTATGGCTTCTCCAGACCAGCTTGTGCCATCACACTTGATTCTCTTTAGTAGCTTAAAGGGTTAGTTCACCCAAAAATGAAAATTCTGTAATTAATTACTCACCCTCGTGCCGTTTTACATTTTTGTTGAAATCCAATGACTCAGTGAGGCCTCCATAGCCAGCAATGACATTTGCTCTCTCAAGATCCATTAATGTACTAAAAACATATTTAAATCGGTTCATGTGAGTGCAGTGGTTCCATATTAATATTATAAAGTGACGAGAATATTTTTGGTGCGCCAAAAAAACTAAGTAACGACTTATTTAGTGATGGCCGATTTCAAAACACACCTTCAGGAAGCTTCGGAGCATAATGAATCAGCATATCGAATCATGATTCGAATCACGTGTCAAACCGCCAAACTGCTGAAATCACGTGATTTTGGCGCTCCGAACTGCGGATTCGACACACTGATTCATAACGCTCCGAAGCTTCCTGAAGGTGCATTTTGAAATCGGCCATCACTATATAAGTCGTTTTTTTTTTTTTTTTTTTGGTGCACCAAAAATATTCTTGTCGCTTTATAATATTAATATTGAAACACTGTACTCACATGAACTGATTTAAATATGTTTTTAGTACCTTTATGGATCTTGAGAGAGGAAATGTCATTGCTGGCTATGCAGGCCTCACGGAGCCATCAGATTTCACCAAAAATATCTCAAAGATTAACGAAGGTCTTACGGGTTTGGAACAGCATGAGTGTGAGTAATAAACCCTTTAAAGGATTAGTTCACTTCAGAATTTAAAGTTCCTGATAATTTACTCACCCCCATGTCATCCAAGATGTTTATGTCTTTCTTATGTTTATGTCTTTTCTTCCACTCACTCTTCAGTCAAAAAGAAATGGATGGTTTTTGAGGAAAACATTCCAGGATTTTTCTCCATATAGTGGACTTCAATGGGGTACAACAGGTTGAAGGTCCAAACTGCAGTTTCAGTGCAGCTTCAAAATGCTCTACACGATCCCAGCCGAGGAATAAGGGTCTTGTCTAGCGCAACGATCAGACATAAAATAAAAATTTATATACTTTTTAACCATAAATGCTTGTCTTGCACTAGCTCTGCGATGCGCTACGCATTATGTAATCATGTTGGAAAGGTCGTGCGTGACGTACTGGAGCCATCATCATTTGAAAGTTCAACCAAACTGGACTGAAATGCATGTTTGAGATTTTTTTGCACATTTTTTTCACATTGTTTTGTCTCAAGATGCATTTTTTTTTTTTTTAAGGCACATTTATAAAAGCTCCTTAAATGTAACTATGGCGCTCCCTTAAATTTTCCCTGGTGTTTCTGCTGCACGTTTTGCGCATGAGCCAAACAAACCACAAAACTACGTTTGACCTTGCTTAATCGACCATTGATGAATTTTATCTATTCAATTATTATTGACAATTAATCGATCATTGATTAATTGTTAGTATACCCCTGGTTCAGAAGTTTGGGATCTGTTCGATTTTTTTTGTTGTTGATGTTGTTGTAGGAAATTAATGACAGTAAAGACTTTTACATTGTTATAAAAATATTTTATTACAAATAATTTTTATTCATCAAAGAATCCTGAAAAACATCTGTCACTGTTTCCACTAAAATATTAAGCAGCACAACTGTTTCCATCCAAAAAATAATAATCAGTGTGTATTTATTATTGTTTCAAATGTTCCATAGGTTGATAATGATAATAAATGTTTCTTGAGCAGCAATTTAATTTCTGAAGGATCATGTGACACTGAAGACTGAAGTATAATGGCTGCTGAAAATTCAGTTTTGCCATCGAAGGAATACATTTTAACATATTAAAATAGAAAACAGTCTGTAATCTGTAATGATATTTCACAGTATTACTGTTTTTACTGTATTTTAATCAAATAAATGCAGCCTTGGTTAGCATAAAATACTTCTTTCAAAAACATTTAAAAAAATCTTACTGACCCCAAACTTTTGAACAGTAGTATGCAAGAACTTTACTGACTAAGGAAAGCAGTAAAAGTACGTCCGGACTCCAGGCTGATATTTCCTGCCTGTATTCTGTTCTGATGACCTTTAGCAGAATGATTTCAGTGATGTGTCTATTCTAAGTCGATGTTTAAGCAAGCTTCAACAGATCTGAGAAAAGGCCTTTGTTTTTTATCCTTTGTCTCTGTGTCACATCCACACCTCTCATGGGCAATTTCTGTTGACATAAAGAGGTGGGTCAACCTGCTCTGCCAGAGTTCGAACCTTTCCGTCCGTTTTGTGATCCATCAAGTGCACGTCTTAGTGTTGTTTACATCATACGCTAAAGGGAGATCTATTTTGAAAAACATCAGACTGTCTCTGTTTGTAATGGCTAGAGTTGTTTCTCTGACATAGTGAAGCTTCAGCATGAAAAATGCATTGAAAAATGATTCCGCAGAAATACAGGAAGTGGATATGGAAAAATTGATGCATAAGAAAAGTTGTTTTCACCAAAAGTCATTTTTCAAAAACCAACTAAGATACAAAGTTCAATGTTAAATAACATTCTCTGTTCTTTATATTTTCCTTCATTACCTTTTATTTTCATTTGGCAGAGTTTCCATCCTGCAGACTAGTGGATTTCTCGCTTGTATGAAAGCAAGTGTATTTTAGGGCTGTTTTGTTAAGGGTTGTATATCAAGATGTCTTGTGCCTGTGAACATTTCCAAAGACCACAAAGTGTATGCCGTAATTTGAGTATGAGTATGTTCCCCTGGTTTCAGTGCAAGTTTTTTGGCTTTGCTGTATGTGTGTGGGTGGTTGTGAAAGGCAGTGCTCGCCGTGTGTGTGTGTCTATGAGGTAACTCTTATTGTAATGTCAAAGTCTTTACTACTCATACTGTGTTAGATAGGAGAGTCTCACATGCTCCAACAGGCAGATTTGGGAACAGTGTAGGGAAAGAGACAAATAAAGGAGTTTACTCCCCTTGAGAGAAAGAGAGAGAGGGAGGTTTTACAGAAGGGAAAGGGGAGGAGTTTCCCCTGGCTGAGTTACCACAGTGACAGACAATCTCAGTGTGTGTATGAGTATCTCACAGAGTGTTTTGTTTTTTTTCTCTCACATGCTGTCAGCATTGCCACCGAGGGTCTTTGGAGACTGGCTATTTTCTGATTAGTGTGATCTTGTAGGATTGAAGACTTTGGATTAGCGGAGAGCTGCTGTAGTCGTCATAGTGCAGAAACTACTAAGGGGTAAGTGACTCTCAACTTTGAACATTTTGTCTGTTTCTCTGTCTCTCTCTCTCTCCACCTGTCTCTGGAATTTTGCCTGTCCACTCACTCAGCCTGCAGTCACAGCTCTCCATGCCCAAGCAAGTCATCCTGATAGTTTCTTTCCCCCACTTCTGCATGCCTTCACTGTGTCCTCCCCTCCCTTCATCTCTGAACTAATATTTCCCTCACTCTCTGAATTTAGGTTGTTGATACAATAAATATCTTGCTCTTGAATTTTTGATTAGAATGTACAGTTTGACTATATAATGAAAAATGTGTATAGCAGATGTTGTAACTGGTCAAGATTCCTTTTAGTTTATTTATTTACAAAATATTTTAGACCATAATTAGCTTTTTTGTTGAAGTTCACATAATAGTCCTGCATTTTTTCTAAGTACTAATATTTTTTACAGTCAATCAATATGAAGACTTTTTTTTTTTTTTACATTTCTTGTCAACTTTCCATTTAAAGTCGCAAAAGATAAATAAATTACTCATACTATGCTCCTAAATCAGTGGTCCACAACCTTTTTAACTCCAAGGCCCCACGTTGTCCACTAGGGGTAGGGGAAAAAATTCTGATTCTATCTTCTAACGAATCGATTCGATAAATTCAAAATCGATTCATAAATTTCAAAAATCAATATTCTAATAAAAACAAAATATTTAAGGACAATAAATTAATTAAAATTCCAAAAACAAGTTTAAAATCAAATCTAAAATCAAATCTGTCCATACTGTCTTTTTGATTCAATTCAAAATCGAGAATTGATTTTTAATCTAATCGTGACCCCCAAGAACCGATTTTAATTGAATCGTGAGATTCCAAAAGATTAACACCCCTATTGTCCACAACAATATTCAAAGGCCCCCTTTTTGTTTTTCAAAACTTATTTTTATCTATGAGAACTCCTAGTTCATGTAAATTATAGAAGTAGGTACAACAATTATAATTATTACAATTCATGAAATTTTAGGATTTCAAGTTTTAGGAGCAAATTGTTCTTCAGGGATCACACATTTTTTAAAAATTAATTTGTTATTTACTAGATAAGAATTAAATACTTGGCATAACTAGAAATGTCTATCCATTATAAAATGGAGTTTTAATTAATTACATGACTTTCCAGGTCTAGAATCACACTTTTAAAATAAGGCCACTTTATATATCCAGGGTTGTCAAGAACGTGGGAACCCTTGTTCTTCAAAAGACAAAAAACAGTTGATGGAGGGCTGAATTGGTTCTTTCTTTTTTTTAATAGTTGTTTTAGCTTAATTTAATGCCTGTTTTGTCTTATTTTAGAACATTTTAAGTCATCTTGGTGCCCCTTTTGCTGAAGTTTGCTGCAGCCCCTAGTGGGCCCAGCCCTCTGGATAGGAACCACTTCTCTAGATCATATCGATACCTCATACATTTGTTATTCTATTTTTATTTTTTATGTTAGACCGTCCTAATAATTTAAAAAAGTTTGTTTGTTACTTTTCTTTTTTGACTTATTACATATGTGTACTTACAGAGAGTGATAGGTGTACCGAGAGTGATACTGTTGTGCTGGAATGTGTGTGTGTGCGTACGGACAGATGCCTGCACGGCTCAGTATTTTTTTTAAATAGCCCTGTTAAGGCTTTGTGTGCCGTGACTGCATTGAGTTCACACACCATTAACCTCACACATAAAGAAGACCGTTCTTACATCAGCTAGGTCAATGAGGAGTCCAGATGAATGGCTGTTGAACTTTTGGATGTGGCTGGATGAATGTGACTTTGTTTATTTAATAGTTCTACAGCCCGTTTGACACCTCAGTCCAACCGCAGAGCACTCTTGTAATTTACACCGGCCTTGCACTCGTAACAAAGTGTCGGAGGACTGAACTTAACAATTTTTTTTAATTTTGGATTCTCATCGTCATCTGTTAAGTATGTAGCACAGCTGATGCCAGAGTAGGATGTCATAGTAAATACATAACCCAGACTGCCTTACGTGTCCCAGGAATAGCCACTCAAACCTGGACTGACAAACATAGGGCCCCCACCAGATCCCTGTTACCCTGGACTGAACCCTTTTGAGTTTCTGCATTTGTTTGATTGCTGATTTATTTTTGAAGATGATGCTTTGGATCAAATCCTTAAGATGGTCAATTGGTGAAGGTTTATTACTTTGAATTATGTTGAGACCCCTTTGTCAACACTGTTCTAGTGTGTGTACAGTGCGGTGCCGTCACGGCTGGGTGCTTCTATGCACTACAGCTGGACCTGAAGGTACAATGTCTGACCCAGAGGGCACTGAAAGTGTGGGAAACATCCCCACTCTGTTGCTCTCTATCCAGCAGACTTCTTTTCATCACTCTGAAATGAGGAATTGATCTTATGTGCAGCAGTGAAAATATTTTGGAAAGACATGCTTCATGTGTAAGTCTTTCCCAGCAAAAAGTACTAACTTTGTTGCAGAGAGATTGTGGAGGCACATGAAAGTATTTATGTCATTTGAAGACATGAGTTGGACTGCCCGCACCAATTGAAGTAATCACAGATTGGCCTCAAAGTAGATGTGTAAGACCCCTTAACATTTTTATCAGTGTCATGTGGGCAAAATAAGCACTGCCTGGTAGAGCCGTTGCTAAAATTCACAGGCCCAGGACAGAATGTTTATGGGTGGGCCCCCCTCTCTTATATAGAGGACCCTCCTCACAGGGCCCCAGACAACTGCTGCATGGTATTATGGGTGATTATGAGTCAGTTTTTTGCTTCAACAGAAAAGAACAGAGAGGGAAAGGACCAGGGACAGGATATTGCTGTATGTCTATAATGGACAATAGTGAACATTGCTCTTAAACTTCAATTTCCTCTGCTGAAGCTCCAACCATCTGTCTTCTTCCATCCACATCCCTATACTTATGTGCTCAAGCATTGCTTACACGATATGAGAGAGAAACCAAAAAACATTGGCAGTTAACTATGTGATTGTGATTTGATTAAGTTAGTGAAGGTTTTCTTTGACACTTAGCCCTCGCTCTGCATTCTCTGATGTTCATAACATCAGGTTAAACTCTTCACTTTTCTATTCAAATTAAAAGCATATCCTACCTCTCCCTCACACACATTCTTTCTTTCTCTCTGAATATCATGTGTTTCATGCTTAAATTAGACAAACAGCCTGGTGATTTCCCCAATGATGGTATCTAGGTCTCATTTGGTTTGCATAACATGTTGGCTGTGGGTGAATCCTCTGGCTCAATGGGGAAGATGAAGTAGGTCCAGAACAGAGTGAGCATTTGCACTCCACTCAATATGGATTTAATGTTGAAATCAGGAAATGATTCACAATGTCTGTTACATTGATTTCAGTACTGTTTCATGTAGTTTCATTAATGTAGCCTGTAGGGCTGTCCCCGAATAAAGATTTTTCTGTCGACTATTAGTTATTCATTTAAAGCTGCAGTCTGCAACTTTTTTGTGTTAAAGATTTACAAAAATTATATAATGAGAATATACAACATGAATCCATTTTCCAAACCGTGTTTTTGTCTTATCCTGCATCATTATGGTACACTTATAATAAGTGTTTATATTCTGACTATTTCAGACCGGACTGGTAGGACTCGCCGCAGAGTATCACGGTAACTGCATGACTCGCCATAGACATACACGGAGAAAAGTAGCTCCGGCTAGAATGTTCCTCCGCAAGACGCGTGCAGTTCTGTTTATTAACCACTAGAGGGCCAAAAATCGCGGACAGCAGCTTTAAACGATTAGTCAACTAATCACACGATTATATTAATTTAATTACTTAAATATATACTGAAGAGAACTAGTTGACCAACGATTAGTTGACTATTAGGGGGCAAAAAGTCCTTGGTCTTTTGAAATAAATTCAGAATGGTGAAGCTTGGATGAAATAAAAGGGCTTAAGTGATCTTTATACCAGGGCTAACTTTTTTTACTAGGAGCACTGTAGCCCCTTAATGAAAATTTTAGGAGCTCAAGCAGAAAATTTAGGGGCACACCTTGAAGGAACACTTTGAAAATAGGCTCATTTTCCAACTCCCCTAGAGTTAAACAGTTGAGTTTTACCATTTTCGAATCCATTCAGCTGATCTGCAGCAGGCACAATGATATTACACAGCGTCTCTCACAAATGTCTCCATGGTTGCCATGGTTGTATAGTTCCCATATCGGCCTAGAAAATCGCAACTTTTCATTTTCCATTGGTCTTAGTACAAGATGTAACTACAGAAGAGTCAAGTTTTAAATAGGAAAAATAATATTGCTAACGGTCTAATCAGAAACATCTAATCATGCTAAAAGTGGTACCGCCAGACCCGGAGATCGGCTAAATGGATTCGAAAATGTTAAAACTCGCCTGTTTAACTCTAGGGAAGTTGGAAAATGAGCCTATTTTTTTTAAAAAAAGTGGAGTGTTCCTTTAAATCGACCTGCAGCACATTTATTCACAAATTTCTCCCATTTTGACTGTATTACTCACAAATGCATTGGTAATAAATAGGGCAAATATTTATTTATTTTAAATAGGGCAACGTAATGGTGGCCGGGCCAGCGCAATTGCTAACAAATTTTGATTGCACCTGCAATAACCTGCACCTGCATTAAGTCGCAGTCTGGTTGCCTGGAAAATCCAGCCTCACCACTGTACCAGTGGATGAGTCTGGTCGGCCATTGAATCAATTCAATTTCTAGGACGGAGCAAATCCGAGCAAACAGGAAGCGGAGTAAACCAATCAGAGAAGGGCGGATATGACGTTAGCAAAGTGGCAAGAGAGTCAACAGCGAAAAGTAAATAATTAATGTGTTTTTGGTCATTTAAAACTGAATTCACGGCTGAATAGAACAAACTCTCGGGTCTCCCGTGCGCAATCTTTGTTGATATTGAAGGGACTTTCGCCGCACTAGAGTGACGCTGTTTGCGTCACTGAAATAAACGAATCTGATTGCACGGTACGGTTTGGAGTTGACTCGAATCGTGACGGAGGGCGGACTGACCAGACTGATATATCTTGTAGAAGATATATCATTCTGGACTTGCCAGGCAAGCAGTCTGGAGCCCTGCTTTACACATTTACTTATTTGTCTTCGTGGCATGGCAGTTGGACAGGAGGAATATTTTGACCTCTTCTCCTGGTGGTCAGACTGTAATATTTTGCAGAAAGCTTCAACTCTTGTTAACATCCGCATGTTGTTCAGTTTCTCCACATTGTTTATGAATGGGATATCTGATAAGAACTAGCAGAGTATTCAAAAACAAAAACAGATGCTTATAAAACCTAGATCTGCTTTGAATCTCTCCTGCATTGCAATGAAGGCCTGTTTTTTTCTCCTGTTGTCTCCTCTTCATTTAGTGAAAAGGATCTGTCTGACTCCCATCTTTCTGCCTAAATAATAATGTTTTAGATAACAAAATAAACAGAGGAAACTGAACAATGAAAGAGGGTAGAGGTGAAGAGAGAATAGTCTAGAATAACCTTGAACTTTGTGACTAAAGCCACATATATTTAATGCTCAGTTGGGCTTGGGTGGACCTGCTCAATCCTGCCTCTCTGAGTCTCTCTCTGCTGACTGTCAGCACATCCCTTCATCCCTGTCACCCAGTGGTTAAGAGCTTAGAGGAGTCATACTCCTGTTTTACCAAAAAAAAATATTTTTAATAGTAGTAGTCATTAGGTTTTTACTGTGAATAATTTGGAGATTGGTGTATATGTGTATAATTTTTTTTTTCCACAAATATCCATATTCTAAATTTATATTTACTAAAGAATAATGTCTTTAAATCATTAAGGTGTAAGAGGCTCTGCTGGGAAAATAAAACATGAACACTTGCTGTCTATGGGGTGGTTGTTCTCAACCAGGGGGCTGGGGCCCACTAGAGGACATCAAAAATTGTCCTCAAGAAAACTTACAATGATTTAAAATAATACATTGTTATAGTTTTGTCAAGCTCTGAAATATTTTATCAGTTATAAATTGTGAGTGGGAAAATATATTTTTTACATAATGTTTTATTTTTTAATTAATAAAAAAGTGTCAAAATGAGTCAAAAAGGTTGTGGGTCACTGGTCTAGGTGAAATGGACTAGCCAGAGCATCTGCTTGTAATTTAAAATCAATCCCTATAGGATTAAAAATAACATTGGAGTCAGTCCTAACAAGGTGCATGCATGTGTCTGTGTCAGATTGAAGATGTTTAGGGAGAGTTCCCATTTTAGATGATGGAAAAAGAAGACAGAGCAGGGGTCTCATTTATAAAACTGTGCGTAGGATCCCTACTAAAAGTGTACGTACGCGCAAAAGCTAGATTCTGCGTACGCACAAAAAAAAAACTGATTTATAAAACCATGCGTACGCCAGAACCTGCGCACAAATCCCTTTATAAATCCCAGTCAGCGGAAGATTGTGCGTACGTGCATCTCCACCCTGTCTCCTCCCCGAAATCACCATATATGGAGCTTACGACGCCTAGTTTTACTAATGCATAACCTCATCTGCATATCATTTCCATACACGTTCCCAACCACGTGACACCATGGTTAACACCGTCAAAGGTATAAGACATTGGAAAATATTATACAAGACATTTGTGTTCACACTGCAAGGCCGAGTCTAGGGGCTGTGTCTCAATCAGTTACCTTGTTAATCACCGCACTGCCAAGTAATCATGTTGCGGAAAATTTGAGTCATCAGTGATCCAGTTACTTAGATCAAGGTCCTTGCTATTTCCCAAATTTGAGATATAAAGATGAATGAGAGACAGCGTAGGACATGGTGAAGCAGCATGCAAGCACACCCTTCTGATTAGTCACAGGTAAGGTTCATCATTAGTCACATGTGAGGAGTCATCAGTTAGTGGTGATAGTGAGTTTCTATCCCTAAATCCCATTACTAATCCACTTCCTAACAATAATGTTCAGCCCTTTAATCAAACATAATTTGTCTTTGGCTGCATCCAAAATCACATACTCACAAAGTAGGTAATTCTACTTAGTACTATGTACTTTGTGCCAGATAAAAAGTATGTAAAAAGTATATATAGTATGAATGTAATCTGGATGTACTACATTTTTAATGTTATTGTCATTAAATTGTTATTTTAACATTGTCAGTTGTGTTGGTTCACTATCATTCACAACTCCTCTCCTGTGGCCTCAAGTGTCCAATTAAGAATCTCGAAAGAAGTAGTAGGTCATCCGGGACTACTGTTTTATTAATACAGGAATTTGGAAAAACTACATCTTTTCACATAGTGTTTTTCACCTACTATATAAGGGGGAAGTATGCATATTCAGATGCAGCCATTGTCATGCATGTAAGAGAAGATAAAGGCAGTTAGATGAGCAGTGGGTCCTAGTCCTTTCAATCATAATCATGTTCCTACTCAATCAAAATTCAGCCTGTAAAACCCTGAACCGTTATCATACAATAAATGCAAGCATAAGTTATCTGTGCTTAACTGCAGATTCGTTTGGAAAATGGGCTTATTGTACATTTTATAGGAAAAATGGTCTTTATTTCTTTAACTTTGTCTGGTACTGTAATGAGGTCATGTGACAGAAGTTAATCATGCTGTCTTTATTGAGCTAAGTCAGCATGTTTATAAAGGCCTGCTGCATGCACAAATGTCTTTTATTGTATCCAAAAATCAGATTTTTTTTCTCATTCCCAAATAATTAAACTAACAAAAGTCTGTCTCGCTGTGCAGAAAGTCCTACAAATGCAATTGAAAAAACAATTGTGTGTGAAATATTGGGGTGCAGTTAACTGTGTCTGTATGTGAAATGTATGTTGGTCACCATCACTGTGTCTCATCCAGGCCCATCATTCAAATAATACCATAAAAATGTACACTGTAGGCATATCACTGATATTTATGAAAGAAACTCATTTTCTTTGAAGACTATGCATTCATTCTCTCTCTCTCTCTCTCTCTCTCTCTCTCTCTCTCTCTCTCTCTCTGTGTTTTGGTGCTTTGGTGACACAAGCATGTGTCATGGGAAGGGCCTATTATTTGTGCATGCACAAATAATAACCCAATAATACTAGTAAATTCATTCATCAATCATTATTACTTTTATTGTCATTATTATTATTGTGTGTAATAATTATTACTTGGCCGAAACCATCTATTTTTTTGTTTATAGCATTGTGATCATTCATTTATTTAGGTCACATTGTTATAAAGATTTCAACAACATTTTGTAATATTTTACATTTGGTCTGGACATAGTTTTTCTTATGTTTTAAAAGAGCACTGACTTGTTCAGCCTGAGTGTTTCTAAAGTAAAAACAACTCCACATCATTCTGTATAATGAACACTTCAGTTCACTGCCTTCACAAAAGGTTTCATTTAAACTGCAAACCTCTCACGTGTGTCCCAGAATGATTTGAAAACGTGTTCAGGGTGTGTTTACTCATGTCAAACATAAAAACACAGATGTTGACTCAATAGGTGACCTGCAGAAGACCTAAAGATATCTCACATCATTTGTTGATTTTTACCTTACCTCAGCTTGGTGTAAAAGAAGCATTGTTAAGTGTTTTATTAGACTTGTATGTTCTGGTTTTATTTAACTATTCAGACTACAGGTGCACTTATGAGTATGTGTGGACTTAGTCTTATTATTTTCAGTGAGGATTACTCGTGCTTTTACCGTCCGTTCATTAGACACTTAGCGAATAGATTAAAATAGGATGGAAGTGAAGCTTTTGCACTACTCTGATGTAAGAAGATTTGGTAGTAAGTCGTTATTTAGCAGATGCTACACTTATTAAAGGCGCAGTCGAACCTAGAGCGACCTGGTAGACCCACAAAAAATATGAAGGAATTGTATTCCTTTTTAATTGACCGAATTCAACAAGTAGAAATAGTAGAAGCATCATTGATGCTTTGCTGTAGATATGACATCAGGATGTGGTGTAACAGTTAATAAAATCCATGTGTCTTATGTGATGCTAGTAGAAGGATTATGATAGCACATTTTTAATCTTGTCTTTGTTGAGGCTGTAGCTGACAGGCACATGGAGCGGCAGTGATTTACAAAGCTAAAGTCAATATTGAAGAGTGGTGTAATGCCATCAGCCAGTCACAGTTTTATCTGGGGGAAATCCTCTCTCACAATAGACTGAAATAGGTTTGCTTTTAGGCAAGCTCTATGAGTTGAACAGAAAGGATCACCTTTACGCTGATGAAGAATAAATATTTGTGTCAAATCCTTTCAAATTGCAAGAGGATTTACACTTCTGAGTAGGGCTGGACGATTATGGCCTAGAATCAAAACCTTGATTAATTGAACATTTTACCTCGATTACAATTGATGAACGATTATTTTGTTTTTTGGTTTTTTTGGTTTTTTTTACCCTCATTGTTCACTGACAAGGTTTGTATTGTAAATATTGCTTGACTATTAAAGGTGGGATATTTTTTCCTATTGAAAGAGTGATATAACTAGGGATGGGTACCGAAACCCGGTATTAAATTGACCCCGGGGCTAAATTTTGAAAGACCGGTGTATCGATAAGCTCTGACGTTAACGGTTCTGCTATCGGTACTGGAGAAATTATGAAAAAAATACACGTACATTTATTATTGCTATATAGACATTATCTTGCGAATACTATCTCGCCAGAGTCGCCAGCTGTGTCTGTATGCAATAATATTAGGACATTTGTCTATGGTGCATTTTTGCTTTCGCAACCCAGAAGAGAGATCGCGCTCACGCAGTTACAGCGCGCACAGCCGCTCACATGAAATCCCTGTTTAATGGTGACGATGGAGGAGAGAACTAAACAACTAAACGTCTGCTTACACTTTAGGTCTGTGATATTATGCTTATTTTATTTTTGATTTCGATTTTGGCTTCCAAGTATCATCAGAAAGAAGATTTCTGAGGTAAAACTATTAAAAACTATCCACGGTTCGTCTACCACCCCTTTATTCTATTCACAGCTGCGCGCGTTCATTTCTCCCTAAACCCAAACTTAACGTCAGAATCAGCACAATCGGTGATTGTTGTCTTTACTGTTGCTAAATTGCAGTAAATGTTTGATAATTATTATCAACGTTTTAAAACGCTGAAAGCACAATAATCCGCGCAAGAGACGCTGTTCCTCAGGCTGAATTGTGTGAGGCTGAAAACGGGTCTCTAATAGACAAACAAATTACACTTTGGGCTTCAGGTGCACGTCGAAACGATCAAATACACACACAAATATGTTAAAATGACCGGATTGGAGCGTGTTTAGCTACTTAAACGCAGTTTATATCGTAAGTGTAAATGAACAGCTGGGAGAAAATCCGATGTGTGTTAATATCTATTGTCTTAAAGTGACAGCAGTCACAACATTTATTCTGATGATTGTGCCATCAATGCTAATCAAACAACAAAATGCAAAGAGAAAATCACTCAGCGCTTCTTCTGGATATAGTTATCCTTAATAAGCATTAATCTATTAATTTATACTGTGAAAACCATCCAGTGTTATTTTACATTTGGTTACTTTACTTAGATTTCTTTTATAGGCTAGGTCTATATTACCTGAACACATGAACAAATGAAAGCACTTTATTTCATTTGTATTTTTGTTTTATTGTATTTGTCAGTTTGTTTTACTTTCTTTGTTCATGTTCTTACTGTATCTTACATAAAACACCAAAAATGCCGGACACTATATAATATAAAGCAATGTTAATTCAGCTCTTATATATATATATATATATATATATATATATATATATATACATATAAACAAAAAGTACCGATAAGAATACCGTTAAAGTACCGTATCGATAAGCAGTATCAGGTAAGAGTAGTAATATCGTTAAAACCTTAACGATACCCATCCCTAGATATAACAGCTCACTTTCAGCAGTTATCTATGGTTCGTAACATTTCTTACCGAATTCTGCTCGTTGTAAATCAGATAAAGATAAATTAGCACAGTACCAGTACGAGTGATTGCGTGTGTGAATTAGTCATACGGTCTCTCTGTTAATTGTGAAGCTGTGGGTTGTAAATAGTTCCCTCAAAAGTAGAAAAATATATGCTATAATAAGTTTTGAGTTTCTAAGCTACTTTAGTGATAAATCACAGGATAGCGCTGACAAATAGTTCTGCTCCTCTCTGTGTCCGCGATCTTCACGTTTTGTGCAGCTACTGTTTGTAGTGTTCGTGTCACAATGCAACTGCGCGAGCACGGTAGCTCGATATAATAATACACATTCAATCGTCTAAAATCGCTTGAATGTCCAAACTGGCAAACTTAAAGGTGCCCTTGAGTGATTTGAAAAAACATTTTAAATTGTTCCCTGATATCTACATAGAGGGTATGTGGCTTTTTTATGGCCGAAAATTGTCCAGATATGGTTTTACAGCTCCATTTATAACCCCACAAATAGCCCCTAGAATGAAAAGGTCTGTTTTTGCCTTATTTGGAAGGCTCATGAATAGTAATATGGTGCTCCGCTCTGATTGGCTGTTTCACTGTTCGGCTCCTTCCAGTAGCTCACACTGATAGCGAACAAATCTGTACTGTACGGCGTGAACGATGGAGAGTTTTGGTATTCAACCTTATATGTTTGAGCCTGTTTCTGACGAAGATGCAGATGTAGAGGAACAACCAATTTTGTTGCGATTGGCCATAGACGTTTCTGAGTGGTAAGTTAGTCTTTATTTTCAGTATGCACCTGCAAAACGTAACTGTTACGTCAATGGAACTAGCATATAGCGTTAACTTTACACTATAACTCATAACGTCAGTATTTGCAACTTTGTTTTTAGCATTGTAAAAAAAAATAATTGTAATAATGTGTCGCTGTATGGTTTTACAATGATAGCTTCTTCACTTTGCAATAACAACTCTAAACAACGAACGAAAATTTGTTTCTAATATATTGACATTACCGATATGATTTTAAATTTGATTTATTTAGCCAACCAAAGTAAAGCATAGAAGACATTCCAAAAAAGCAGTGTCATGTTTACTACTCAGCTGCCGTAGTGTGATTACGATTTAGCTATTAGTAACAAAAACTTACATCGTCTATAAATATCTTTTTCCACAGGTGTACGCATACAAGTCATACAAGTTCTCAAAAATAAAAATATTTGAAAAAAAGTGACTAAATGTCTTGTCAAATGACTATCGTTTCAGTTTGAACGGTGTAGAAAGTTAGCTAGAAGGATCGAGTATCTGTAGCTATCTGTAAGCAAATAAACTAACATAGTTAGCTTCGGTGTAATGTGTTGTTGGTTAAATATAGGTCAAATTATAATTATATCCGACAAAAGAGAATTGGCATATGTATCTACGGTTATGTTATAGATTTATATAACAAAGACAGTAATAAATTTTAACCTCACCGTTAATAGTAGTTACGTAAACTTTGCTATTTGTTACTGTACTAGCATCTTGCATTAGATCTAGACAACACTGGGTACATGGTCGTTAATGTTGTTAGCTCACTAAGAAACTTTACATTTAATCAGAAATAGTTTCTACAGCCAAGATGTGGATAAAAGCACTACTTACTGCTTGCGGGAATATAGTTGGAATTACCCCTTTCTTCAGTGTCAAACGCTGAGCGAAGCCTGCTTGATATTGTCCCAGGTTAGAAAAGCTGTCCGTGGTGAAATGGGCAGAGCAAACTAACAACTTTGAGTTAAATTGTTCCGGTATCCGGTTATAGATAAACATCAGCCATGCCTTTTGACAGTTTTTTTCTGGAGGAAGACTATGAAAAGTTTTCACATCCCCTTCACAGCCTGGAACATAACATTTATTTCCATGATCTGCCATTTTCGCTGTTATCCTCGCTTGGCTTGTTTCTTCACTCTGCTTGCAGAACTTCCGATGATTCCGCTGGGCGGTTCCGCCTGGCCTGGATCATGAGCATATGCAAATATTGGGGGCGGAGTCCCCGACTGTTACGTAACAGTCGGTGTTATGTTGAGATTCGCCTGTTCTCCGGATGTATTTTAAACAAATGAGGTTTATATAAGAAGGAGGAAACAATGGGGTTTGAAACTCAGTGCATGTCTTTTCCATGTACTGAACTCTTGTTATTCAACTATGCTAAGGAAAATTCAATTTTTGATTCGAGGGCACCTTTAAAACAAATACAACTGACAGTTTAGTGAAGACGCAAGGCTTACTGCTCGTGTACTGTCTCCGTGTGTTGACTCAGCGTTCACCTGCATGTTGACTGGACGGGGCGAAGTCATGTGGTTACACACGCAGTAGTATGTTTTTAAGTGGGAAGTATTAACAGGATTTAAAAAACGAAATAACCAACATGGGAAAATTACGTCGGTTAGAGGTTCTGAATTTCGGTTTCGATTACTTTTCGATTAATCGTCCAGCCCTGCTTCTGAATGTGTGTGTGTGTTGCGGGGTCCTTAAGGTTCAGGATTTTTGTGAGTACAGGCCCCTGTTAAAAATTAAATCTGAACTTTCATAGCATCTCTTGTGATCAGTGGCCTTGTTGCATCTTGAATTTGGAGGTATTTGATGCCAGAAATTCCCTCTTTCAGAAATAAACACTTTTCTCTCTCTCTGTCAGAACTACAGATACATTTTACTATAACAATTCACAGCAAAGTGCATGTTTTAGCATGCCTGAATTTATGTGGTTTAACTGTTGATCTGTGATGGTTCTCACTTAGTTTTCCTCTTGAGAAGGAAAACAGACTCTCCCTCTTGTCTCTTCATTGGCGCTCATTCTCTCAGATCTTTTAAACACTTGAAAACACACGGCATATTCATTCAGCGAACCACACGTGTGTGTTTGTCATTCGTCTGTTTAATCTTTGTTTTCATTGCTGATAATGGGTGGAGCTCAGATTGTCTGTTCTTTCTCTCTGTATCTCTATTGGTTTTGGCTAATAATTTTCACCTCCTGCAACATATATTGGCACAAACCTTGTAATTGTTATGGGAACACATGAATGTTTATTCCAGCAGTCTCTGCACCAGTTTGTCTTGTTTTATCCTCATGATTTAAGGTTGCATCTGTGTTACTGCTTTTTGTCTATCCATATCGTATAATGGAACAATCATGTCCTGTATTGATTAGTCATATGTCTCTCGCTCTTATTCTCTTGTTTGCGTGTTCTCTTTATATAAACTGTGTAATCTAATAAATCTAAAAATAAATCAGTTTTTCTGTCCCTTGAGTCCCTCAGAAAGCAGAGGGCTTAAGGTTAACTGGTATCAGCAGTGCATTAGTCAGTCCTGCCAGACAAACTGCATCTCTTTTCATGTTTAATCACTTAATCAGATTGAGTTTGGGAGAAACAGAGCGGGACAGACGGCCTTGTTTTTCCATCATCTATGTTTGTAAATCTTGAGAGTGTCTGTGTGTGGAAACAAAAAGTAAATGCCAATATTAAGCCATTGTAAAGGTGCACTAAGTAATGTCATGTTTTCAGCAAGCACTTTATATTTCACTAATACATACATTTTACCAATGAATAGCTTAAAGAAGGATCAGATCCTTACTGGTCAGTATTGATAGTCTAGTTGGTGTGTAAAAATCATCTGTGAGAATATTTGGGTTCATAAAACATAATGTTGGAGATTTGCAGCTTACATTAACACGCACAGTATTTAGTCTATGAGTACAGTACTTCAGGGTTCTAGGTGTTTATGTGTTGCACCATTAGCTTCCAACTCCACAGTTTATTTCTCATTTGCTGGCTGCCTGAGGCCTGGGCCTGTTGTGCTGCTATGTTCAACACATACACATTGATTCTTATCTCCGGTATGTCTGGAGAGCTTTGTAGTCTTCCTCATTTTATGGCCTTTTTTACCATTAAAGGTAAGAAAATCTTTTGTCCCCATTTCCCTCCATTCTTTAACTTTTTCTTCCTTCTTTCTGTTGTTTGAAAGCTGTTATGCTGATCAGTCATTATGTTATCAGACCTCTACTTTACAAGACAGCCATCAAGCGCTCACTCTGGCCTGTAGAGGTAGTCCTTCCCCTTGCCAGATACTCTGGATGTTGTGTGTGCGTAAAAACCTTCTATAAAAATGTATGAGCTTCTGAGATTTCCTCTGGACATAAATCCTCCTGCCTCAGACTGATCCAATTGCATGTGAATCAAATAAAATATTCCTGTTGTTCTTAGTTTGATTCATTCAGAAAAAAATGATTAGCCAATTACATTCAGTATAACAGCTCCTTCTCACTTCATGCAGTCAGAGCATCTCTGTAGAGCAGCTCAGCTGTTCCTTTGTCTCAAACTCTACTCTGCTTGTATAGCCTGTGATGAAGTGCGCACAGACACGCACAGAGAGAGAGAGAGAGAGAGAGAGAGAGAGAGAGAGAGAGGAACTGAGCATTACTCCTGATGACAGCCTTGGGTGATGGACCATGTCATATAATGAGCCATTAACAAAGGGTGAAACACAAGAGCTGCTTTTTGCCCCATGGCTGAATATCCACTCTCCATCACAACAACAGTAACTGAAACAGCGTTTTCCACTTCCTGCCATACAGCGGCTCTGTGGACTTTATGAGATCATTTTGTGTCTGTTTACAAGGTAACATACAGTTGCAAGAAAAAGTATGTGAACCACTTGCAGAATCTTTGAAAATGTGAATAATTCTAACAAAATAAAGGAGATAATACAAAATGCATGTTATTTTTTATTTAGTACTCTCCTGAGTAAGATATTTTACATAAAAGATGTTTACATATAATCCACAAGACAAAAAAATAGCTGAATTTATTAAAATAACCCCATTCATAAGTATGTGAACCACTGATTCTTAATAATGTGTGTGATTACCTGGATGATCTACGACTGTTTGTTTGTTTTGTGATGGTTCTTCATGAGTCCCTTGTTTATCCTGAGCAGTTAATCTGAGCTCTGTTCTTCAGAAAAATTCTCCAGGTCCTGCAGATTCTTCAGTCTTCATCTTTTGCATATTTGAACCCTTTACAGCAGTGACTGAATGATTTTGAGATCCGTCTTTTCACACTGAGGACAATTGAGGGACTCAAACACAACTATTAAAAAAGGTTCAAACATTCACTGATGCTCCAGAAGAAAACATGATGCATTAATAGATGGGGGGTGAAAACATTTGGAATTTGAAGATCAATGTATTTAATTTGTCTTCCGGGAAACATGAAAGTATCTTCTGTTGCTTCCGAAAGGCAGTACTAAATGAAAAAAAATGTATATTTAAACAAAATAAGAAAAATTTGGACATCTTCATCCTGTTCAAAAGTTTTCACCCCCGACTCTTAATGCATCGTGTTTCCCTCTGGAGCATCAGTGAACGTTTGAACCTTTTTTAATAGTTGTGTTTGAGTCCCTCAATTGTCCTCAGTGTGAAAAGTCTTATGCAGACGCGATACTGTGACATATGATAAAAGGTATCTTTTGTGTTAATTTTGTTTTATCTTTTGTGTTCATATCTTATGTTAATTAGAGTTTTTATACTAACCAGCCTCGACAGTGACGATTCTTTTTTAGAAACGGTTTCTATATTTCTGCGACGTCACGGCTGGAACAACACAATAATGTTAAAAGCGTGTAATGTAGGCCTGGGACAATAAATCGTTGAATCGCGAATCGAGAAATGATTCTGGATCGATTGAGATTTTCCGAATGCATCTCTATTCTCTCTTGAATTGATTCTGAGCTTAATTTTTAACAGTAGATGGCACTGCGTGCTTTAAAAGCAGCCATATTCTGCTTGCTTCCAATTCTTTACACACTTGAACCTTCTATAAAATAATCATTCATAAAATTCGAAAAGGTTGAAGCAAATTACAAGGGTGTTTGCAGTGGGCTGTTTACATTAATCTCTTGCCATAAAAGCATTCTGAGGTGCAAGTACATTCTCAGACTCTGCCGAACACACGAGTGCTCTTCTTCGTTTGCATTTGAGCGTGTTGTTAGCCACGAGTGTCATCTGCTGTTAAAAACTAAGCTCAAAAATGATTCAAGAGAGAATCGCGATGCATTCGGAAAATCTAAGAATCGATCCACGAATCGATATGAATCAATTTATTGTCCCAGCCCTAGTGTAACGTGACTTTGAAAATCATTTAGTGCTCCCAGCTTTGTAGCCATACTAAAAGCAATAATGGACCTCAGATCTTGAAATGAAACAAATGGAAACAAGAACGTTCAAACTGTGAACAAACAAGTGTATTCTATATTGTTTTAGAAACGCAGCATTTTTTCATTATTGTTTAAATGGTGTAGTATTTGTGAATTTGATTATGTACTTATCCATTTCCTTGTGAGTGCCATCATGACTAACCTCTGGTGCCGTGCACTTGCCGTGAGAGCCCGCCCACACGCTGTTCTGATTGGCTGTGGTTTTTGATTGATTTTGTCACATCTCGCCGTTGCGTCATGTCTGGTGTGGACAGACAAACTGCTTGTCGCTGGAATCTTATCTCATCGCGCCTGGTTAGGAAACGGTGTTATTTTTAATGTTTTTGGCATGGCAATAAGTTGATCTTGTTTTTTGAGGAATCCTTCTTACATGCCTGGGCAAACAAGTGCATTTTGCAAGAGTGTGCATTTTCCAGTCACTACATCCCCCTGGATGTAACTCCTTCCCTCAAGCCCAGCTCTCCTCAAACTTTTAGTGAGAGAGATCCAGACAATAGAAATCTGTATTTTCACCATGAGGTATCTGTAAGAGGTTTATTATTGCACCTTATCCTCTCAAATCATCTTAAGTAAAGTGTGTAATTTCTGTGCCCTTAGTGACAGCACTCCTGCTGCTTCCACTTTGCCCAAAGTCTTTCATTAAGAAAAGGATAGGGTATTATAAATAGGGTGGTCTGTCAATTATTGTTTTAATACAATGTTTATTGTATAATACAATAATACATGTTTAATGAAGTTAAAAGTTAAAGGAGCTAAAGTTACATTTTTAAAGTGCTTTTTTAAATGTTTTAAGAGTATGAAGTAAAATGTACAATTATATGACCGTACATCAATAATTGTTTTTGCAATGTAAGCATCTTAAAGTATATAAATGCATTTATATGGTTCTGTACCAATACTATCTGGCCAGCGTTGTGCTGTCTATGAGTCTGTCAGGCTAGTTTTTGTGGTGTGTTCCACATGTCGTCTCTAGTCTGGCTCACGTCTGTGGCAGTTCGCCTGATTCTGCATGTAGAAGCGCTATCGGGGCTGATGGAGAGATTGATTGGCTGTTCAGTTTTACTAACCAGTCAGTGCACAAGAATAAAAACAAAGGGATGAAAGCAAGTAAAGAAGTCAAGACGGCACAGATAGAAGGCTGTTCTAACTTTACATCATCTTACCTGAGCATTCCAATACGTGAATGTTTTCATAACAACATGAGCTGCTCGGAATGAAGAAAGTGATCAACATGATTGATATTCAAAATGGTAAGCAAGCGCTGCTTTGTTTACCTTTTGTATATCTGCAGTCCTAGTTTTGGTTTCCCTTTTTGAATGACGAATATAGATGATACCTGCTGATATGGACAGTTATTTCCTACACGCAGGTCCAGAACGCATGTGCTGGTTGGCAGTCGGCTGTAGTCTGCTGTAGTCGGTGCTGTGTATTCAAGTGCAGGTTTTTGTCCCAGACGCAGCCGATGCAAGGCGAAAACACTGGCTTTTATTGCTGCTAGTTCTTTGACGTCAGCTTGGTGTGTCACGGCCTTGTCACAGTCCCTGATCGATCTTTCTATACATCAAGTGATCCTTGGCCTGTAAATGGTTGAAGACCCCTGGTCTAGAGCCAGAGGAACATGTGTTTTTACAATGCCTGGTTAAAAGTAAATATGTTTTAATTTAGGAATGGTCACATGCTTGACATTGAGAGTTTTAGTCAGGCAGGGTCGTACACTGCACAGACTCTATTTATATTGGACCCCCAATATAAATAGACCAAACTAACCCAGTGATGAAAAACTTCAACACAGAGACCCACATATGTGTATTCAAATTAGTATGACCTTAATTTAGTGTTCAGGTTTAAACGCAGCTTGGTACCAAGCTGAGAAATCTTCTTTGTGCTCTTGCAGATCAGGCTTGAACAAAAGCTAGATGAGTTTAAGGGCTTCTCATACAGTTTCCAGCAGGGGAAGTATATATACCATGTTGTATTTGTTGAGTTTTCAGAAGTGATTTATCTACTTGAATGTGGTTTAATTATTGATTTAAGGGTTGTGTCAATGTTACTTAAGAAAATCAATATCCAAGATGATTGAAAGGAACTGGTTAAAAAATTACTTAAACCTGGCTTTCATTGAACCAGTTTTATGTGGCAGTTTATCAGCACTATGAGTTATTTGTTTGCCCAGTATGGGAGCTCCTTGAGCAGCAAATGAGCATATTATAATATACTGTATCTATAAAATGATTTCTGAAGGATCATGTGGTATTGAAGACTGGAGTAATGGCTGCTGAAAATTCAGCTTTGCATCACAGTAATAAATTACATTTTAAAATATATAAAAAAAGAATCATTTTTATTTGCACTTCTTCAAATCTGCTAGCACGTGGCTGTAGTCTTATTATTGAAATTTCTGTTTAGAAGCTTAGTTGAAGCTAGTTCACTCCAAAAGGATAATTCTATTATCAATGTTGGATTTTTATTGTCCAATGTAAAAATACTTAGGGCCAGATTTACTAAACGGGGAAAATTAGCATGAGAGTGCAATTCCACAAATGCGCCAATGGGAGCGGCAAGTTTTGCGCGCGATCTACTGCTGATGTGCAAATTAAAGAACATATATATTTTAGAGTCACAATCATTTACATAATGACCAACGCAATCTAACAAGAGCAGCGCAAATTAGCGTTGGGACGCAAATAAGCAGAGCTGATGCTCTCATCAGGTGCGGGTCGACATAGGCGCAACTTGTTACATATACAGTATCTCACACAAGTGCGTACACCCCTCACATTTCAGCAACCATTTTAGTATATCTTCTCAAGGGACAATACTATAGAAATGAAACTTGGATATATTTTAGAGTAGTCATTGTGCTGCTTGTATATCAGTATAGATTTACTGTCCTCTGAAAATAACTCAATATACAGCCATTATTGTCAAAATAGCTGGTAACAAAAGTGAGTACACCCTAAGTGTGAACAGTTGTATGTTGTTTACGTATGTTGGGGCTGCATGATTGCTGCTGGTACTGGGGAGCTGCACTTCATTGAGGGAAACATGGATTCTGACATGTACTGTGACATTCTGAAGCAGGACATGATGCCCTTCCTTCAGAAACTGGGCTGAACGGCATGAAAATGACCCCAAACACACCGCCAAGATGACAACTGCCTTGCTGAGGAAGCTGAAGGTGATGGAGTGGCCAAGTATGTCTCCAGACCTGAACCCTATTGAGCACCTGTGGGGCATCCTCAAGCAGAAGGTGGAGAAGTGCCATGTGTCTAACATCCAGCAGCTCCGTGATGTCATTATGGAGAAGTGGAAGATGCCGCAACAACCTGTGCAGCTCTGGTGAATTCCATGCCCAGCAGGATTAAGGCAGTGCTAAATAACAATGGTGCTCACACAAAATATTGACACTTTGTACGCAGTTTTGACATTTTCACTTAGGGTGTACTCACTTTTGTTGCCAGTTATTTAGACAATAATGGCTGTATGTTGAGTTATTTTCAGAGGACAGTAAATCTGTACTGCTATACAAGCTGCACACTGACTACTCTAAAGTATATCCAATTTTCATTTCTATAGTATTGTCCTTTGAGAACATATAATAAAATGGTTTCTGAAATGTGAGGGGTGTACTCACTTTTGTGAGATACTGTATATACACTGTATATATTTGCTAACATGGCTTGGCAAACGATATGTTCGGATAATGTCTTTCTCTGGCATTCCAAAGATATTTTCTCCCTTCTACCAGCCGCAAAAACAACTCAGTCCACGCTTTTTCAGCACTAATTTTGCACTGCGTGTCTTTAGTAAATCCCAACAGTAGTTTTTTAATGCCAAAAGAGGGTTTGCGCTGGCTCAAGCTGTTCGTAAATCTGACCCTTAGTGTAATGGTCGATAAAATGGGAATTGGAGGCATTCAGACTTTTAAAGAAAGAAAAAAGGTTTCTGAGGTATAATTAATTAATTAATTAATTAATTAATTAATTAATTAATTAACGCAGTGTTTTAAGATTCAAATTAAGTTAGATGTGCCTTAATGCAGCTTAGACCAGCTGTGCATTTGACTGAAGCACTGACCCCCTGTGTCCCATGTTCACTTTCTCCTTGTTGATCCCTTCTCAGCTTTTGTACAGTGGTGAGCAGATCAAGTGTCAATCACTCATCTTGGACAGCATTTCTCCTCCCTCTAGAGCTCTGTGTCCATTCACTATGTCAACAGGGAGCCAGTCTCTGGGTGTATGTAGTTGTCTCACTGAAAATCCAGATTACAGTGATTACCACTGTGTTTCCTTTAAAAGCCCAGTAAATTTCCCTGACTCATTTCTGTTCTTACAAGTAAATTAAATTTGACTGCATCATGAATTTTTGGTAACTGTATTGAATTTAAAAGCATTGTTTCCAATCATAATATCATGTGCTAGTCAGTTAAGGTCACTTAAAGTCAGTTCAGTTGGATGCAATTTATATTATTTAAAAAAAAAAAAAAAATTAACTACTTTTTCAATTTTAGTTTGTTTTAGTAATGTGCTTTTGTCATTTCTACCATTTTTACTTACCTTAGTTGAACTTATTTACGTTAGTTGCCAAGGCAACATTTATTTTTAATTAAGTTTTTAATATTCAGTTTTTCATCTTTTCAACTATTTCAGTTTTATTTTAATTACAGATTATTATTTTTTTTTAAAGTTTAAAAATAGACTCTGTAGCCCTCATTTATCAAATGATCGTACGGCAGAAAACTGTGTACGTAACCCAAGATGCTTCAGTCCTGTAAATGTTCATCTTACATTTACTTCATAAAAATCATTAAAGATTTCACAGCAAAAAAACTTACTTTACTTGATTAAAAAAAGTATGAACACCAAAAATCAATCAGAGAGCAGAAGGCATGAAGTGTACAAAAAGTTTTTCAAAAATAAAAGTCATGTGTTTTTAAAATAAATCATGAAGAATTTGTGTAAGATGAAAAATAATATCCTAATCCTAATAAGATGGAAAATAGCAATAAATTGTCTCTTTATGGTCTTGCCCTTTTAAAGGATAAATAGCAACACTAGCAAGATGATTTTAGCTTATCCAATTTTTTTATATACATGTGCTATGTGAAAAATACATAGTTTAAAGGGAGAGGATAGTTTACCCAAAAATGTAAATGCATCATTTACTCACCCTCATGAATTTCTTTCTTCTGTGGACCATAAAAGTAGATATTTTGAAAAATGTAGTGCATTCCTTGACAAAAAAAAAAAAAAAAAGAAATGATGTGTGTATATATATATATATATATATATATATATATATATATATATATATATATATATAAACAGTCATAGAACTACAAAGATTAAGATTTTTCATTATTTGGGTAAACTATCCCGTTAATACTTTCTTTTGATTGTAAGACACTGCATATTTAATATGTAGTTTGCGTGTTTGTGTTGACACTTTTTCCCCTTGTGTATATTTTGCTTCAGCAGCTTATGTAGAGTGTGATGGGGAGGGGCTTTTGAGCTGTAGGTGTGTCCAGAACTTTCTGAGTGACAGCTAGAGGGGAGGGGCAGAAAGTGAGGGGGCGGTCTCTACCTCGTGAGCTGCTGCAGTGTGTGGGGAGTGTGTCAGTGTGTCGGAGACCTGCAGTTTGGAAGGGTTAGTGAGCAACACACACGAACTTGCCCACTCAGCACACATGCACGCACTCCCACACGCAACCGCAGCACCGGACACCGCCAGACTTGCTGGAAAATGAATGTAATGAAGGGAAGGACAATCAGCCTGCAGCATGGTGAGTACAGACAGCAGTAGAGTTTAAAGGTGCTAATGGCTTTACCTTACGGGGGTTGAGACGGGGGAGGGGTGGGAGAGAGGGGGATACTGTTACTGTTTTTACTGAGTTTTACTGTACTGCTGCCGATTACATGTATACCAACAGTATGAGAATGAGTATACTAGAAAAGAAGGGTTTAGCTAAGCGGGAATGTCATTATAGCGTTATAGTTTGCTGGTTATTCGCGTTTTATGTGAACAGAACCTTTAGTTGCTGTGTGTTTTTAATGAATAAGTGATCAGAGTGTGTGTTGGTGGTCTGTACTGTCCTTGACGCAGGTAAAGCAGCAGAGGGAAGCGAAACTGTGGATTCAGCATGAATACACTCCACTGAGAGCTGACTGCATTCTGCTGTTTTTCTGTAGGTTTCATAGAGCTGGTTTAAATGTGTCTGTGTGTGACCTCTCTTCATGACTATTGGGGTCTTCCAAATGTGTATGTGTGTGTGCTTAGGCCTGTCACGCCAGCTGTTCTTTGCATTACACTCGTCTCCTTTACATCTCAGCGAGCTTATAAAGAGGTCAGCCATGCAGAGAGGAAGGGAAGTGTGTATGTGTGTGCAACACTCTTGGCCTTTCGCTCTTAAAGGTGACTGCTGACCTGAAGGTGAGGAATGAAGGCAATATGTTTAATCTGAAACCATATTTTTGTCATCTCCATCATGTTTGAAAATGTGTGGATTCAATTTAGGCTTGTCTTCAATGTTTGGGTTTGCTGGATTGATATTGAAAATGGGCCCAGATGGAAAGAATGTAAGATGGAACGAGGGGCAAATATACGTGTTTAGAGTAGAAGTACGTTGCTATTAGTACACTCATATGCTCATTCATCAGTCCAAACCACAATTACGCTCCGAGCAGGTTGCGCTGTTCTACATCTGCTCATTGAACTACAAACATTCGTAGTTCTAACTCTACGAGGCACTTCCTCTGACCTAAAGTGTATCTTCTCTAAGAGCTCTCCTGGGCTTGTCCTGTGAGCAATCGCTCTGTCCTTGTAATTGAGTGAGCCGGGTACAATTTACAAAGTCAATCTAAACATCCAATCCTCCAAACCAGCCAAACTGCATATGGTTCAGTTTTTCAGGAAACACTGCAGCTCTGGCTCAGTGATCTGTAGCTTACAATAGCTGTAGAGGTAACTGGAAACAAATGTGTTTAAAAGCTAAATAGCCTCCCGCTCGTACATTCAAGTCCACCTCTGCTTGTCAAGATGTCGGAGCCTTAAATTAGGCCCATTTATTGTGTCCTTCATTGCTTTATTTTTTGTCTCTGGGCAGTTTGGCAGTGAGGCGATCTTTAATTCAGCCCACCTCTCTGTAGAGACATTTGTCCAAGGGTCACTGGGTTATCTAGCTGTGTTTAAAGAGCAGGTTTACTCAGACGCTATAGAGAGGTCTAAGATTTGTCTGTTGCTGTGTTTGGGTAGAGGGCTTTCCTGAGCCTGCTCTGATGTGTTAAACTTTAACCCTTCAGAGAAAATCTGCATGCTTAGAAGATTTCATGACTCTTGACTGAAGAATTTCTCTGCTCTGTTCTTTAGGGGCTTTGTGGGAAGGCTGCTAAAGGGTTTTTGATGAACAGGGGGTCTTGACAGTAATGGCAAACACCTTGTCTACAATATTTAATGTATATGCATGGGTTTGTAAATGTGAGGCTTCATTTTGCACCTGGCAGATATGTCTGATATGTGTGTGTCTGAGGGTTTACTTAGCCTTAGGGCAGTCCCAAGAACTAAAATAAATCTGACAATATGGTCCTTTTGGGTTATATGCAGTACTGTCCCAAAAATGGTTTTAAGCCAGTCATTTATATCTTTTGTTGTAATGTGTCAGTAGGAAATATCAGTTCTCATTTTCAAACATTCATTTTGCCAGTAATTGTAATAATCCAGTGAGATTTTTGAATACACAAGAAGTCTGAAAACAGCCGGTAAGATCCACACGGAGATCTGATCTCACCATCATCGAATCCGTCTGTGATTACATGAAGAAACCGATGAAACTGTGACAAACTAAACCCAGAGAATAACTATGGCGGTGTCTCCAAGATGCTTGAAGAAACCAACCTGCAAAGATACAGTACTGTAAAAAGATTTAGGCACTTGTGTAAAAATGCTGTAAAGTGAGGATGCTTTCAAATATACTGTTATAAATAGATTTTATTTATCAATTAACTTATGTTAACTAAATCAAATCAATATTTGGTTTGACCACCCTTTGCGTTTAAAACAGCTCTTGTCCAGGTACACTTGGGCATCATTTTTCAGGTAGCTTTGCAGGAAGGTTTCTTCAAGCATCTCGGAGACACGGCCACAGTTCTTCTGGATTTGGTTTGTCTCAGTTTCATATGTTTCTTCATGTAATCACAGACGGATTTGATGATGGTGAGATCTGATCTGATCTGATGTGGACCACCGGCTGTTGTCAGTCTTATTGTGTATTTAAAAATCTCACTGGATTATTACAATTAATGGCAAAATTAATGTTTGGAAATGTGAACGGATATTTCCTATTGACACACTACAGCAAAAGATGTAAATAACTGGCTTAAAACCTTTTTTGGGGGGTGAAAATACTGACGTGCCTAAGACTTTTGCACAGTACAGTATATTCACTACCGTTCAAATGTTTGGAGTCGGTATGATATTATGCTACATTTATTTGATCAAACATACAGTAAAATATTTTTTATATTATTAATATTAATGTTATTTCAATTTTAATTAGGTGTTTTCTACTTTAATATTTATTTTTTAAAATTTAACTTATTCCTGTCACATGATCCCTTCAGAAATCATTCTAATGAGCTGATTTCATGCTCAAGAAATAGGGTTGGGTGATAAGACCAAAATCTTGTGTCATACAAGTAATTTTATTTCATGATAACAACATATATCACAATATAGTTATTTTTACTTAAAGGTTTTTATATCAACATTTTTGATTCCATTAAAATTTCATAATTCTTGTCGCCAATTTCAATATCACAAAAATCTAAAGTAAAAACAAACAAACAAACAAAAAAACTCATGCTTACTGAAGACAAGTAAACAGTGATAAAACAAGAACAAAGAAAATAATTACAAGCATATAGGAAAACAAACTACGATAGAACAAAGACACAAATTAGATAGACCTACCTAAAAAAAAACCTTCAAGCACTAGACATAAGAAATACTAAGAAAAACTGTATAAAGTAATCAAATGTATAAAAAAAACTGCACTGGGTGAACTCTGTTCAGTACTCGCACACTCTATGAGCAGCAGCTCTATGTGCGCTCATCTCTTATACAGTACATGCATATACCCGAATGAGTTCTCAATCACTGCTTAATGCGCTTCAATGGCTTAAAATCATTTGTTTTTAAACAGCAGTGCTTAAAAATGCATGCAAATGATAAACTTTCATGACTGCACAGCACAGCAATGTCACGTTAGCATAACCGCAATAAAAAAAGATATAATAGTCCATAATCTCTACTGGTTGACAAATTTGTAACGGTTAATCATGTCTACCCATATATCACCCACACCTATCAAGAAATGTTTCTTATTATCAATGTTGAAATTTGTGCTGCTTAATACTTTGGTGGAAATTTTGGTGGATCATTTTCACCATTGAATTAAACAAAATGTCATATTAGTTCAGCACTCAGATTTGGTTATAGTCTGGTACATACTAAACCCTGCCAACATACAGTCACATGTTTTGCTGGAGAGTCATCAGCACACCAAATGCTGTTTGGTATAACCGGTCACATGGGGTTTATGATTTGCTTTGGCTTACCAATTTATCTTCAAATGTGCTTTATAGGTTATAAAATTTGACCTTGCTATGCCATACGTTCAATAGGCAGCTGGAGCGCTCTGATGTAGTTATGTACAAAAATATGACATCCAGCATGTTTAGGATTGTTGGCTTGGCTTTGAATAGTTTTTGGCGTGAACATTAACAGATGTCTGAGTAAAAGGGAAGCATTTTAATGTCATTGTGATGTAATGAGATTCAGGCAGAGTTCTGAGATGTTTACTAAAGAGTCTTCAGGATTAATTTTACATGCTTATAAATCCCTGTCCACTGGTCATCTTTGGGACAACCGTTATATACAGACAACTCAAGACATGTGGAGTAGCAAGAGGGCACTATGCAATGCAAAGGGTTTCACTGTTTCCTCCTGCATGCACTATATTAACCACACCGATAACTGTTATGTATGGGATGAAGCTTTGAATTTTTTCCTTTGAGGCATTAATGCTGATCAGTCATTTTCATGCCATTTCAGTTTCTCACATGCTGAAATTACAATCTGAGCACAGACTTCTCCAAACTGTACATTTATTGTGATTAATGTCATTGTACCCACATACATGTGAAAAACATGGATGAATGTTTCTATGAATGCTGTTCCATACCTATAAGCATTTTCTAATTGTGGAACATATTTAATAAATAAATAAATAAAACTCTCCATACAGTGAAAATCAGTGGGGTCCCATGTTGTATTGAGCACAACTTATTTTGAATTGAACTGTCTCTTTAAAATTGACATCTCATGTATAAATCAGGCTTTCAAAAGAGTTGAACGCCACCATTGGGGTTGACAGAGTTGTGTTGAGATGTTCTATTCTAAAAGCAGATAACAGATCTCTCAAACTGAAAATAACTGCATTATGAATCAGTGTATTGCTATGGATCTTGTTTGGTGGCTCTTGTTGCTACAAGAATGCTGTCACACCCTTTGGGTTTCTTTCCTTTAATGTCATAATCCCAACACACTACGCAGGAAAGAAAGCCTTTCTGTGTGGAGCATTTTAGGGGGAATTGAATGGTCCATTTGTTGAGGAAAAAATGAATAGGATAAATAGGATATATATAAACGTGTACACATTTTAGTGACATGTATACACTCATATTTGGGTAAATTCCCTCTGCTCTTTTATACCCCATGACATATTTTAGCAGATGCCAAAAGAGTTGTGTCTAAATTCGCTGTGATAACATGGGCTACTCCTGAAAGACAAGTTGGGAAAGTCACCGTTAGACAGAAACTTGCTTATATTATTCACAGTGACCTGTTCGCTTACTCAGAAAGTTGTTAAACATAATTGCCCTCAGAAGCACAAATCCAGGTTGAGTTGAAATCTACATTTAATGGATGGGTAAAGGGTAACTGAATGTCCTAGAATGGCTATATTTTGTTATCATGTGATCTTCCGAATTGTTTATCTTCACAGTTGGTGCCCATTGCTTGTGCCAAATGAAAACATAGGGACCCTCCCCAAATTTATGTAACCCCTTCCACATGGCATTACTCTGTCACATCCTGCTGAGTTCAGCCCCAGACAGTGTCGCCACACAATCCAGCTCTCGGCCAATGGAGTCTCGCTTCACAATAGAAGAGACGAGGACTCAATCCATCAGTGGCAGAGGGCCAAAAGTCAACGTTTTTTTGTGTTTGGCTCATGAATAGGCTTTGATCTCAGTGCTGCCGCTCTGAAGTTGTACACCGTTCTGGAGATTAACCCCAAAGACCCAAGGACTCAAGATTTTAAGTTGTATTTTTGACTGATTATGTGCCAGTGGGTTTTGATGGAGTCCCATCTACAGGTTTGAATTTCAGGGAAAGACTGATTAAAATTAGTTGGGATTTATTTTGAGGAGACACTTGAAGCTAAAAGCTGCCGGCCCCTGAATGAATGCGTATCGTTTAGCAACTGCCACTCAGCCACCTTAATCCATATTCACTCATTCAGGATTCATTGAAGTAGTAAATAGAGACATGACTTTGCCTGACAATTAATTGGGTTAATCTTGGCTTATTTCAAAGAGATAAACTATGAGAGAAACTCTGTTGAGCTGATGTGACAGAAATGACTTACAGGTAAAATATTCATTTTGCATCTTGTCACCCTATTTATTACTTGAAGGCTGAAATTCACCCTGTCTATTTTGTATATGCAGGTATAGATCCTATTGTAAACGATTCATCCATGCATGTTTCTTTTTTGTTTTAATTGACCTCGTAATACAGTACTTAATCCAAATATCCTAACTTATTCTTTTTGTGAAAACAAAAGGCTTCTCTCAAGTGCCATATGTTGGACTTCTCCAGTCATTTAGTTCACTTAAATCCTACTCATTGGATTTAAGCAACGTCCCCTGTACCATGAAATTAATTTGATATACCACGGTACTTCAAAGAACACTGTATTACCATGGTAAATGTCAATAAAACATGGTATTGTTAGTGCAGCGATTTAATCAAAAATATCAGTGTTGTGGAATATAGATTACCATCCCGTCACAAACTGCTTTTGTGTAAGTTGGGCAAGAGAGTCAGATGATCAGTTCTCTTTTCATTTCAAGGTAAGTTAAATGAAAAAACACATACAGCCTTCAAGAAAGGCCGTGGGCCTCAAATAGTGCTAATGATGGACATTTTATTGTTTTGAGTAGACAGCTGTAGATGGACAGAGCCTCTTATGAGTCTTGGCTTCAGGCACACTGTTTACAGCTTGACGCCAGCACAGTGGCAATGTGAATCAGAGTGATGGCCTGACGCCTCTGGGTCAGCATGTGGGCCGTCTGAAAAACTCAAGCATTCAGAGAACTCTGATGGGATATACTATATTGCTGCCACCATCTGAGGGTTGTTTTTCAATACTCCTATATCTGTGCATCAGCACAACACAGTTTTATGTAAAATAATACAGGGATTCAGAATGGACAGTTTTTATAGTTCTCAACCAGTTTTCTTCATAGTTGAATTGACCATGTTCTAACCAGATTTAACATTTTGTCATTCATTTGGTTTCTGTTTCTGCAGCATTGTGCTGAGTAGCTCCACCCACAATAAAATATCATTGGTCCAATGTCCATATAATCGTATATAATAAGCATTCAATCTATTCTGATTTTATTTTATTTATCGCTTATCGCTGTAAATGTACCGCATTGTGCCTGGTTAGCACATTCATTTGAAAAATGCACATGGGGAGGGTTTGTTGATGTCTTTGAGGGCTGTTTGAACAGTTATGACTTGTGTGAGCATCAGTTTGATTCCCTGTGGAATGTCAGACAGCTCTCATTTTCTGCCTCGCTCACTTCAGGAATGTGATGAGCTCGGTTTTAGCATTTGGCATGATTTTTTCAGATTTTTCGTAACTTCTCTGGTGTTTTGTTACTCAATCTTAGAAATAATTCACTCAAAAATGAAACTTTTGTCATCATTTACTCACCCTCATGGCACTCCAAACCTCTACGACGTTTTCTTCTCTGGAACACAAAAGATATTTTGAAACATATCTCTGTGCCTTGTTTTTTGTTCATACAGTGACAACCAGTTGTTTGGACCACAAACTTTTGTGTTCCACTAAAAAATCACACAGGTTTGGAACAACATGAGGGTGACTAAATGATGACTGAATTGTCACTTTTGGGTGAACTCTTTAATGCAAACGTTTTATAAACAAGCGATTAAGTATCATGCCAAAATATCAACCCTGTCAACAGTTATAAATGAAATGTTGCTGACAGCCACAGTTGAACATAGTTCCATATTTAGGCTCTACTAATTTCAGTCCTTTCCTGTTCTCTTAAGGAAAATTGTTTCTCTAGGGATCCATTTTGTTGGAAAAATGTCTATCCAGGTACCATTTGTATAGTGAGCTAGTGGATAAATATTTCCTGAATGTGTTTTTCTTCTAGTGAGCTATATTTGAGCACTGGAAGGTGTTCCAGGTTGATGTGACCCCATCAGTGATCTGTGATTTGGGTCAGCAGCATTGGACAGTCATTTGATGTGGTGATTGGGAGGTGTCATGGTGCAACAGCTGCTTCACCTCTTCAGGAAGTCGATAGATGTTCACTAAATGTTCACACGTCTGGAACCTTATTCTTATCAGCCTGCTGATAACGGAGAGGGAAATATCTGGGGGGTTGGGAGGAGAGAAAGAGAGAGGTTTATATGCCACGTTTGTGTTCATAATTCTCCACTGATGTACCGCCATCACATTGTGCCCTACCAGAGTTTCCACCCTCTAAACCTCTGTGCCACCCTCATGCACAATAGCCTGGTCACCTGATCAGCTGGGACAGGACAAACACTGGAAATGGAATTAATTGTTCACTCTTTTGAGTAGCTTACATCTCTCTTTTTCTGTGTCACTCTTTTCTCTTTCACTGTGTTGCTCTAATGGACAGCTGGTTCATTCTGTCACTTGTGCTGGGGTGAAAGGTCAGGTCCCCAGTGCTCTGCCCTGCCATACGCTGCCTCTCAGAGTTGTGTGTGTGTGTGTGTGTGTGTGTGTGTGTGTGTGTGTGTGTGTTTTAGTGCATGCACACATATTTGATGTGTGTCTTATTACACATCTGTTAGAGCTCAGCTGCAGTTTTACGCAAACACACTTCAAAGAACAAGGTCTCTCTTATTCTTCTCATTTAAATTGACCCACATTTTTAATGGATTATATTATCTCTCTAGTTATGTTATTCCATTTAGGCTTCCAGGGTTCTTTGTCAGATGGCAGTTTTTAAGAACAAGTCTGAACATCTCACATTCCTATTGTCTATCCAACCACTTACCTATGCGGTACCTCCTTAATGTACATAAGCACAGAATGTATGTTTAAATGCAGTTTAAAGTTTGATTGCAGTCGGACTAAAGCAATAGTTCATCTTTTAAAAATGTTTTAGTTTGACTTGAATCTTGCCAGTCAAGGTTAGCGAAGTTGGCCTTACAGATATAGCTCAACTTCAACCAGCATGCACGTTAATCTGACTACAATTGACCTAGGTTTTATGCATTTGATCTAAAAGACAGAGATAATGTGTGACATTTAATTATTCAGTTAGTTAGCATTGTGTCCTCTATACTTGGACAGACAGGTGAAGACTATAGCTCAGCTACGCAAAATAATGCACAAAAAATACAACTACAGTGTTCCACTACACTGTTATTCAAACATATTTGTTCCATCTTTTCCTTAAAATGTTGTCCGTAAGGGTTAAACAGTCACCAGAAGGATTCCCTGTTCCCTGGAGATAGATGCAATTGATTTGATTATACACCAGTAAGAGTGTGACCCATAGAGATGCTTTATTTAAGTAATTTAATATTGTCCGGCCAAAGGCCAAGCTGCCATCTTAAAACGAGACAGGCTTGATTTAACAATGCCGTATGCCATGTACTCTCATGTCATGATTATCATTAGTGAAAAGCGCCCATGCCGTAAATTACACTCCTCTTAACGACATCCCTAGACACAGACAGCCACCATTAGACAGTTTGTCACATTCTGGGAAATGGTTCAATTTAACATGTATGCCAAGATTTGATATTGTTCTCAAAAACAAAAACAACCTAAAGGAACTTTGAATTTGTTTTTTTTGTTTTTTTCGCCGCAATCAAGCCACAGTCTTCATCTCTCTGTGCAATTGCAAATGACAACAACATTGTATAATTGAATATTTGAAAGATTAGATGCACATACCATGTCTTTTGGAGCAAGCACACATCGCCAAGACAATATGTAGTCTGATTAGCATGCTGGATGAAGCTGAGCTACAATCACTAGGTCTGTTGGTTCAACTTTAAGACAACAGAATGAAACAGTTTCAGTCAGACTAAAGCGTTTAAAGGGTTAGTTCACCCAAAAATGAATGAAATTACCCTCAAGCCATCCTGGGTGTATATGACTATCGGACAATCGGAGATATATTTAAAAATATCCTTGCTCTTCCAAGCTTTATAATGGTTGTGAATGGGGGGCTACAAAAAAAAAAAAAAATCCATCCATAATAAAAGTAGTCCATATGGCTTCTGGGGGTTAATAAAGGCCTTCTGAAGTGAAGCGATGGGTTTTTGTACGAAAAATATCCATATTTAAAACTTTATTAACTATAATAACTAGCTTTCAGCAGACGGCCGTACATTAGTGGTCTGCGCGGGACTGTTTTTTTTTTCGTCCCGCTCACGTAAGGTTCTATTCCACACGCACCCGCTCCCTCCTAAAATTCACTCTGTGTTCACCTGCTATCCGTATATAGTGATTTTCTTCCCGACCTGACGGGTCCCGCTAAATTTAGACCGTTTCCAGAATCTCAAATTTAAACTTCCTCTAAAGAAAGAGAGTGATTGAGTATAACAAATATAAAATGTTGCATAGCATATACAAGATTTTTATTTGTTATTTGTCTTATGATGCTGTCAACAACCTAAAACATGTCTAAAAAAGCCTACAACATGTCCCTCAAAACTATAGACTAAGGCAAAAATACTTATAAACGAAAACTTTTGGCTTACTAGCTATACTGCAAAATGAAACATCCACGCAAGAAAAGAATGACGCTGACAACCGTTTCAGAATGTCTCTCCTCCAAAATCTGATCACAAAGGTTGAATGTTCTCTGAAGGTGCACTCGCGCAGACCTCTAATACAAAGAACATACAGTGGCAAGTGTGTGAACCACTTGCAGAATCTGTGAAAATGTGAATAATTTTATTTTAATTTTAACGTTCACTGATGCTCCAGAAGGAAACGCAATGCATTAAGAGTCAGGGGTGAAAACTTTTGAACAGGATGAAGATGTCACAATTTTCTTATTTTGTTTAAATATCATTGTTTTTAATTTAGTACTGCCCTTCGGAAGCAACAGAAGATTACTTGCATGTTTCCCGGAAGAAAAATTAAGTACAATTTACCTTGATATTTCAATTCAAAAGTTTTCAGCCCCCGGCTCTTAATGCATCGTGTTTCCCTCTGGAGCATCAGTGAATGTTTGAACCTTTTTTAATAGTTGAGTTTGAGTCCCTCAATTGTCCTCAGTGTGAAAAGATGGATCTCAAAATCATTCAGTCACTGTTGCAAAGGGTTCAAATATGCAAAAAATGCTTGAAAACTGAAGAATCTGAAAGACCTGAAGGATTTTTCTGAAGAACAGAGCTCAGTTTAACTGATCAGAACAAACAAGGAACTCATGAACAACCATCACAAAACAAACAAACAGTCGTAGATCATCCAGGTAACCACACAGTATTAAGAATCAGTGGTTCACATACTTTTGGATGGGGCCATTTTAAGAAATTCAGCTATTGTTTTGTCTTGGGTATATTTATGAAGTCTCTTATGCTCACCAAGGCTGAGATTCTGATTGGGTCTGTCTATGAGGACTCAGTATAATGAAGAACAAGTCCAACCACAAACACTCAGAAAACCACAGAATATCCCTTTGACAAAGTGTGGTACAGAGCACTCACACAAGTTCATGAGGCACAGTGTTTATCCTGTAGGCATGACTATGGAGCTTTGCAGAATGATACCATTGTAGACCAAAATCTCTCCAACTTGTCTCACTAATGCCTTAGAGAAAAGACCAATATGAATGATAAAAAGGGAGAGGGATGAGCGGCTTGTGTGGCCATTCAAATCTGGAGGAAATTAAGCCGTCTGCTGTAGGCTAACAGTAAATCCCTCTCCTCTCTCAGACTGGGCCCTTCTAGGGTCACCCATTCAGCTCACCGACACAGAGGAAAAGCTTAAGCTGCGGTTTCTTACCTTTAAAAGGTAAAGATGGAGAAGGAATGTGGAATATTTGACTTTCTCTAGGAAATGTTTGCTTTTATGCTATTTGAGACAGGAAGTCTGTATTGATTTCTCTTCCTTCCTGGGTCAACACATTACAGGCAGTCAGACTCATGACTGAGCATTAGTCGTGATGCGTAGATGAAACCACAGCCTGCTCTAATCAACATCTTTTTCACATGCCATGACACTGTTCAGCTCAGTTTAGCTGGAGTGACAGCTTTTGGGAAAATTATACTGCTTTTGCTTATGGTGATGTGTGGTGTGTGTTACTGTGCGGGTTTAAATGGGGGTCCTAATGATGTTATACATTATTCAGTGAGAGAGTCTGCAGAATTTTTGTGGGCCTCAAGAGAGCTTTTCCCCAAGCTCCAGAGCCTGCTCTTTGATTGATGTCTTCTTGGCACCTCGGTCGGAACTGTTTGAGAGGAAAACCCCTCTCTCTCTCCTGCTTTTGAAGGCTGTCCTGCTGCCAGATTAAAAAAAAAAAAAAAAAAAAAAAAAATCTCAAATAATGACGGACATAATTGGTTGAGAACTTTTTGGTTCTTGAGGCTAGACACTACTCCTTTTTTATTTGCACATAGCTGATTCTAAAGACACATCACAAACCCATTTTCAGTGGAGCAAAAACCTGGAGAGAGACTAGATGGATGTTCTCACAGCTCCATATATGGATCAGTGTATGAGACCAGCATAAAACAATCACGCTGATCTGAGCTTCAAGATGAGAGTCAAAGAATGATCACGCTTTCATCCTTCGCGTGTTATTTCAGATGGTCGAGATGGGTGTGGGGGAATCTCAGTTCCCAGGCTGACTGAGTTACAGCACTGATAACAGTATGGCACAGCACATTCATATAACAAAAATATGTCAGTTTAGTGTTATATATCTTTATTTTACTTTTACTTTACAGTATTTCTTTATCATTTTAATTAAGATTATGTTAATATGACTACACTTTAAATCATTTTAAGACTTACTGGGTACACACACACACACACACACTGCAGCAGTTAAGTTGAAAAGCATGATGCCCTTATTTAACCTGCTTCTTCCCTTTAGTCTTTCCTTTATAATGAGAAAATGATTGTTTATCTGTTCTGGACTCTATCAGTCATTAACTTTTATGGATTCTTCAAACTTCAGAAATTAGTAATCTACTCCTTCCAAAAAAAACACCTACATGTGAGCATCACACTATGAGAGCTGTGTGTTTGTACCATTAGTTTTGTGTAGCCTGACCTTTTAACTTTAAAGGTCCCATTCTTCGTGATCCCATGTTTCAAACTTTAGTTAGTGTGTAATGTTGTTGTTAGAGTATAAATAAAATCTGTAAAATTTTAAAGCTCAAAGTTCAATGCCAAGCGAGATATTTTATTTAACAGAAGCGAAACGTGAACACATGTTATATTGCACACTATAAACACAATCAAAGCTTCAAAAAACCACGAAAAACGGGACCTTTAAACATAAAGTGTAGTTACTTCTTCTGTCAAGAAATGCTGTTCATTAAAATGTAATTTCTAAATTTAAAATGTAAAAATTTAACAAAGAGTTTTTGTTGTTTTAGTGCTTTTGATTATGTGTCCCAATTTTCTCTTGAATCTCGTGGCTTGGTCTACATCCCCCTTTTGGAAACCTCTCTGATACTTTGCTTTTTTGTAACTGTTAGTGTTTTGTGTGCAAGAAGGTCTTTCTCAGGCCTCCTAAATGGCATCTCTAATCTCTCATCCTCTCTTTAATGCTGGTGGAATTACAATATTTACCCACAGTGCACCTGTGCTGTCTGCTCAGCTCGCAGCTGTGTCACATTGTTTTTCAGTTTGTTCGTTCCCACGTTCTTTATCTTTCTTCCTCTCAACATAAACATCTTCACTTTAACTCTGGCTCTGCTATATTTCCCATGTGCTATATCAGTACAATCTTACCCTAGATTACAATCTCCACATGTGCATGCACATACATACAGTCTATGCACAGGTAATCACACATAGACAAGTCTCTAAAGCAGTCTCTGTGTGTCTCATCCATATCTCCTGGCTGACATGCCTTAGTCACTGTATGTGCTAGACTGTACTTTTGATCTTTAGTAACCTGGGTAGTATTGTGAGGTCATAAGTAATACATCATGACAAAATTGGTAGGGTCGAGCAGTTGTGTGGTTTGGATGACATTTGGCCAGCGAGTTTCTTGATAATCTACTGGAAATAAACAATTCAATAATGCTGTTATGTGTTTTACAGAGAACTAGAGAGGAAGTTAAGATGGGGCCACATGGTGAAATTTATTAGAAAATTTATTAAAATCAGAGTGTGTGCTTTGTCTTTTATATTGTGAGACTTGATGACTATGAACAAGACAGATGCACTGGTCACGGTGAGATTTCAGGTGAACTTTACCTGCATGTTAGCCCAGCGAGCACTGACATGACTGTTGTTTGAGATGACAGTGGGAGATTGACGGTATACTATTATAGTGTTTGCAGTGAACGTAATCTTTATTTACAAAGAAATGCTTTGACACTGATTACGTTGAGCCCGCTTCATTTTTTCAAGAAAGTCGGTGGTGCACATTTGTGTTCTTTCTTTCTTTCTTTCTTTCTTTTGAACTTTCTTTTGAACTTTCTAAAAACTTTCTGAGATTAAAAATCTCTTTTACAGAAGTGATTTTTAATCTCAGAAAGTTTTATCTGGTTAAATAAAGGAAAGAAAGAAAGAAAGAAAGAAAGAAAGAAAGAAAGAAAGAAAGAAAGAAAGAAAGAAAGAAAGAAAGAAAGAAACGTGCACCACCAACTTTCTTGAAAAAATGAAGCGGGCTCAACGTAATCAGTGTCAATGCATTTCTTTGTAAATAAAGATTACGTTCACTGCAAACACTATAATAGTATACCGTCAGTATACGTGTTGCAGACGTGATATGCACTGCACAAGATGTATGGACTCTACAAACATTTTCACCATCTTTTTGCATGATTAATTAATTCATTTATGCTGATATTGAGTAATCAGTGGAAAATCAATAAGCTTAATTGATTAAAAGATTAATGACAATTAACAGGGCTCGATAATAAGGACTGCCCGATGGCCCGGGGCCAGTGTGAGCAACGCTCGGGACAGTAGACGGAACTGTCGCTTGCCCCGATCGGGCCAGTGCTGTTAAGGGTGTGCGTATATCGTCTATGATATCGTAATTGTTGATTTAACGATCTGACATTACCAAGTATGTCCCTCACTTTACAAAAACCAAACAAAAAAAACACCCATTGAGTGCACGCA
Source organism: Megalobrama amblycephala (assembly GCF_018812025.1). NCBI lineage: Eukaryota > Metazoa > Chordata > Actinopteri > Cypriniformes > Xenocyprididae > Megalobrama > Megalobrama amblycephala. The sequence continues at coordinate 20,325,150 of NC_063046.1, forward strand.
TACACTACGTGACGTAGTCTAGTAGATTAGACTAGTGTACGTGCATGTAACTATATTATTTAATATAGTTAAGTGCCATTTTTATCCAAATATAAGCATGATTAAAGTGTGATATTGATTTTATATAACGTACAGTTTAATAAACAAGCAGTTTATATTAAGTGACTTACATTTTAGACACCAAATCGCTTGTTTCGCTCAATTTTGTCAACAAAAATAGTTCCAAACAAATTCCACAGAATTGTTTTGCGTCTCTGAGCAACACTTCCTGATTGAATCAGCCGTTTGAATGAATCGGTTGCATCTCAATGACTCGCTCATTAACAGGGACTTGCTGCCACCTCCTGGCGAGTTTAATTTCACATTTAAAGTATTTTCATTTTCGAAATAATTTTAAATAATAATATTTTATATTTTATATTTTCAACATTTCAAAACATTATTTATGCATCTGTAACTGCTTGACTGATTATACATTAGATTATAATTTCTGTACCTGAAACAGGTTTAAACCTACAAAAAACCCTGAAAAGCACTGTTTATTTAATTTGTTTATTCAGTAGTATTTATTTGTGCTATTACTCGTAATTTTATTATTTGTTCCTATTTTATTATTTACTGTTTACTTGTCTAACAATATTTAAAATTTAAGTGAGTTAATCTAGTAGCTTTTGGTGTCATAACCTTATTTATTAAGGTTACATGTATCAAAAACAACAAAAACAAACAATAACTTGGCTTATTTTATAGGCCCATTTTCCTTTCTTTTCTTTTCTTTTCTTTTCTTTTCTTTTCTTTTACTTTTATTTTTTTATTTTGGGGTCAGTGAAAATTTTGTCAGGGCAAGTAAAAATTTGAACCACTGGCCCGACCGGGCCAGCAGAAAAAATCCTTAGCGCTGAGCCCTGAAATTAACCAACCACTGATTGATTAAACATCACCTAAGCTCAACCTCAAAAGTGTAAATGGCAGAGGAATAGATCATGATTATGAAGAGTAAATAGAAACAGTAAAGTTATACTAGAGGCCTGCTGTAGTTCTTAAAGTGTTGCTGGAGCAGCTGATATTTTTAGCAGCATTTTGGTCACTCCCTGCACTGGCTTTAAGAGTCAGGTTTCACCGTCAGCCGCTGTTCTTCTCTGAACTTCTCAGAGTGAAAGGCTCTTGGTGGAGACCACCAGGGATGCTAATCAGCTGCTTTCAGGACGTTGCAGAAAAAAAGCTTGGTCTGAGCATTGGCAGACAAGATCAGAGTGTGTTAATCAATGTGTCTGTGTAAGACTTAATACCATCTTGCTGTTTTGATGGGCAGCATATTGTGTTTCATGCCGTTAGGATGATCTGTAGCCCAAATGAGGTCATGTAGCATTCTCATTGTATTAGTAACAAAAAATATAATTGTTTTTATGTCAATACTGTTGAGATAAATGTAAAGAAGATTTTTAGTGCTTCCTCTGAGTGTTTGTATGTTTCTCTGCAGGACTCTGAATCTCTGGACAGCTGTATCCAGAGCACGCTCTCCGCTCTCTACCCTCCATTTGAAGCCACTGCGGCCACCGTGCTATGCCAGGTGTTAGACGTGGTTGAGACAACATACCGTGGGGACGGGCTGCGCTACATCATTGACTTCCTGGTGCCTGCTAAACACATCCTTCAGAGCATTCAACAAGATGCATGTGTGAGTCTTGAAGTTCTCTTTCTTTCATTAATTTCATCATTAGCTCTAACCCTTATAAAACTCACCTGAACACGCTGATCAAGGTCTTCAGGATTGCTAGAAAGTTTCAGGCAGGTATGTTTTATCAGGGTTGGAGATGAGCTCTTCAGGACAGTGGCCCTCCAGGACTGAAGTTGTCCATCCCTGATCTAAGCTAATGAAAACCCTAAATCTAGACTAATAAAATTTAGAGGTGGGATTTTACCGATAACGGGATTTTACTGATATGGGATTTTACCGATACCAATAACTAAAGCCGCGCACACATTTAACGATTGTAAGGCCAATTATGAATGTAAATTGATACTTATGACTGATCGCGCTCAAATGCGTCCAGTCAGAGCCAGTTGCGTTCAGTCTGCGATTACAGTCGGTGTTCAAATTCCATGTGTGAGTAAATAAATCGGCTCCAGTCGAAGGAAACAATCGGTATGTGTGTTCAGTTCAGTCTTAGAATGTTTCAGCTAATCGTTAGGTGTGTCCCCGGCTTAAGTTGCGCAGTACCTGCTGATAACCGATTAATTAACTGATAGTTTATACGTTTTATTTTTAAATTATATTAGATGCGTTTCTGATTTGTTTATATGTTTCTCTTGGCTGCAAGAACATATTAATTGCCGTTCTCACATAACTAGCTTTTAAAATATGACACCGTGTTGTGTTGTGTAGAGTACTGTATACATACCTTTTCGTTGTCAAGGCTTTAAATGCGCATCTGATGTATTGTGCTCCATGCAGAGTGTAGCGTCACATGTCAAAACAAACACCATGAAATGTCAGTTTTTATTTCACCTCTAGAGGCTGCTCTCGTACTTTGTAATGACGGCGGACCCTTCTCAGCCTCTCTTGACAGATGCAACTGAGAAATTGATGTAGATTATTACTGATAACGATAGTTCTAGAAATCGGTCAAAAAGATATATCGGTCAACCTCTAATAAATTTCATAGACATGCTTTCACATGCATTCAACAGAATGTACGTGTGAGTGACACATTTCCCTTTCATTCTTTTCTCCTCTCTTACTCACTGCTTCACTCATTGTGCCATTTTATCTCAGCTTAACATTTACAGGCATTTTTTGTTCATGGTTTCTTTGTTGGCCTCTTGTTGTGTTTTGTCATGTCCTCTTCCGTGTTATGTTTTGTTAGCTGAGCCCCCACTCATCATAAGTCATTATAAGGGTGTGCCCAGAACACACATACACATGTACATTAAAACAAAAGGCACAGCAAGCCTGTTGGCCTGAATGTTTGTGTTAGTGCTTCTTGTTTTGGTTATTTGAGAAGAAACCCCCAGAAGTCCTATCAGTGTAGCAGAGTGCTGGGATCCTTCCCAGCCAGATCAGCACAGATACACACATTCACAAGCTCTATACAGCTGTCTACACACATGTTCTTTACACTCGACTTCAGCTGCTAGTCCCTTAGTTACAATTTTCTTTGTGACATCCCCGTATGGTACACATGGCATACTTGACTCTGAGTGACAAGGAGAGACACAAAATAATGGGGAGATGGCGATCGGGAAATAACCAGAGCCGGTCTCAATTTCTATGATACTTTAAAAAGGTGAATTGTGGTTTTAGTTTGACTGAAATCAAAAATTTAAAGTGCATTTAAATGCACTTCATGACTCCTTATGTTTCTGACAACAGAGAGACCTCACAGTTATCCATCATCCCTGCACTACACACTCACACAAAGGAAAATCGGTGACATTTCATGGAGAGCAGGTCTTTTTTCAGTGTGCACCTGAAAAAGACCTTTTAACAGGACCCCTACCAGTTAATTTATACCCCCTTTTAATGTCTTGGTTTTTGTAGTTTGTGTATGCGTGTGTGTCAATATGTGTATTTATGCTCTTGTGAACCCAGTGGGAACAGCGGCTGCTCGCAGCACCTGGGGTCAGTGGAGTATCTCCAGGTCTGTCTCTTCCTCTGTGTAGGTGGGGGCTGCAGCTTGAAGGTGAATGAGCATATAATAATGGGAAACAGAAGCTTAAACTAAGAGGTCTGTGAATAAAAAGCCCTTTCACCCCCCTTACCCTCGGAGCAAGGACATCCAACCCTCCTTCCTCCCTTGCCCTGCTCTTCCTTTCAAAGGAAACAGGCCATTTTCAGCCGACCGTAGTCAACTTAGCAGAATATTCATTTCATCGCTGGTATATCCGAAACCACGTTTGCATCAAGTTACACAGAGCCGGTCAGTATTACAGTCTTTGACATGACTGTCAAGGCATATAGGAAGAAACTCTGAACTATGGAATTGTTTCAGGACTCCAAGGCTATTTTCTCATTCTTTAGTGTCTCAGTACACTTCCTTTTGTAGAATTCATTCAAATGAATGAAACGGGGTACAGAGTGACTACGGGGCCTTCTCTGTAAAATTGAATTACGATAAAGGGGCTTATTGTTCAAACTGTCTCAGTGAATCATCTAGAAGCATCCGGATTCAACAAGAAAGAATCTCTCATGTCCACTTTTAGTCCTGTGTTATTCACTGTTGCATTACAATGAGCAAGCCATAGTCACTGGTCAACAGGTTTTTATTTGTTTTGTTTTTTTCAAAAGTACATGCATACAAACATATATCGTCTAGAGGAAAAATGAAAGACAAACCAGTTGTCATGTTACTTAGAATGGGGGAGGGGAGCTTTAAAGTTGTTTTAAAAAAGTTTTAAAGTCCTGAAAATTATATGTGCCATATATAATAATTAAGCTGGATGACCCATTGACAGAATCCTGCCTCTAGCTCTTAGTTTTGCTAGATTTTATAGCAGTATATTAAAATATGGATTGTATGTCTTCGTAAGAAAACTGAAATGTGTCAAAAGAGTAATTCTGTGTAACTGACAACAGTTTAATTAACATTGATTGATTGGTTGCCTGACTGATTGTTCCCTCTCTCCTCTCTCTGCAGTTCCCATACTGTGGTTTCCTTTTTCGTCATGAAGGCTGGCCACTGTGTGTTCATGAGAAGGTCATAATCCAGCTCTCCTCTTTGGACTGGCGTGTGTTACGGCCCAGTGACTTCTACTTGCAGGTGACTCCAACACCCAGAAGCCCCCCGCGCATCACGGTGAAGTGTCTGGCAGTTAGCGGGCAGCATGTGGAGGAGCTTAACATACCGGAGCTAGCATACACTTCTCTATTCACCATGGACTGGCTGGAATCCATCAACCGGGAGAGGAGTGTGGTCAGAAAAGCTGCCCTGGAACACTGTCTTTTATCAGCGGATAATGACATTTTTAGGGTACCGTGGGAGGATATTGTTCACCCAGAGTTTATCAGCAGACCCTCCAAAGTTACAGAACAAAGCGAAAGTAGAGGGATGGCCAAGGACGTTGCAGACAGAGAGGGGAGGGACTCTGACATAGATCAAGAAGACAACCCTGAGGACATACAATGTAGGATTTTTATTGACACTTCCACGGACCAATCAGCAGAGATGCACTGTCAGAGCAAGGGGGTTAAGCTCCTCCCTGCTCTCAGTGAGATCAATAAAGACGGCAGTGGGCAGAGCTCTAGCAGCACAGCGGAGGATTCAGAGGGAGAGTATGTGGAGCTAGCCGATATCTCCTTACCACGCTTTTCCCCACAGAAGGGCTCTCTCACTCAAGCCATTAGTATGAACTACAGAAATCTACATAAACCGCAGACTGCTGGTTCCTCTCAGCCTAAAGCCAAACCAGAGGAGAGTCTTTTGAAGAATGGTGCATGCTCTCAGAGCATGGTGTGTGCCATGCTGATTGAGGAAAATCTGAGTGATACCTATCAATCTGTGATCTTAACCCCCACTGCTCCTGCAGAGGCAGAGCATCTTCTCCAGCAGGTGGACGGGTCTAATTCCACCTCTGCTGCAGGTACAGCCTCCTGTGACAGTGTGTCTGAGCATGAGTCTGAGAGAGAGTTGTACAACCATGATACTGCTCCACTATCTGATATGTCAACGCAAACAGGCATTAAACCAGTCAACACAACACAACTTGACAGCAGTATCATCAGCACATCACAACCAAACAGAAAACCAGTCAGCACATCACAACTAGTCAACAAGCCAATCCAGAGATCACAGTCAGACATTAAACCAGTAAACGCATCTCAGCTAGACAACACTCTAGACAGCACATCACAACTTGTCAGTGAGCCAAATAAGACATCACAACCAGATGTTGAACCAGTAAGCATATCTCAACCAGACCTTAAACCACTATGCATATCTCAACTTGACAGCAAACTAGTCAGCACATCACAGCTAGTCAATGAACCAATCAAGACATCACAACCAGAAGCTGAACTAGTTAGAACATGTCAGCTAGACAGTAATTTAGCCAGCACATCACAACCAGACAGCAAACCAGTAAGTATGTCACAACTAGTCAGTGAGCCAGTCAAGACATCACAACCAGATAGTAAACCAGTTAGCGCAACTCAGCTAGACAACAAACTAGTCAGCCTGTCAAAACCAGTCAGCACGTCACAGCTAGTCAATGAACCAGTCAAGACATCTCAACCAGATGTTGAACTTGTAAGAATATGTCAGCTACACAGCAATTTAGGCAGCACATCACAACCAGACAGCAAACCAGTAAGCATGTCACAACTAGTCAGTGAGCCAGTCAAGACATCACAACCAGACCTTAAACCAGTAAGCATATCTCAACTAGACAGCGAACTAGTTAGCACATCACAACCAGAAAACCAACCATTCAACACATCACAACTAGAATGTGAACCAGTTAGCATATCTACACCAGACAGCAAACTACTCAACACATCACATCTATATGAAATGCCACTAAGTACATCACAACCAGACAGCAAAACAGCCGACATGGAGCAACCAGACAGCGAAGTAACTAGTACATCACAACCAGAGAATAAAATGTTATCTGGTCATTTAGAGAGTGAAAACTCAGAAGTTTCTCTGGATAATATTGAATTACTTGAGTCTGATCCTACTGCAGAAGCAGAAGTCAGATCTGAATCTGAGCAGGTGAGAGGTGATTGTGGCATGGAAGGCAGTTGTGATCTGCAGAACAGTGGATTGTCGATCTCTGAGCCTCTAGCTGTAGATGTGTCTTTACAGAAACAGACTGAGCAAACAGATCACAGCCTATGTCAGATATACACACACATCCATACACCACCTGAGAAAGTGCATGATCTTACTGCCATAAAAGAGGACCATGAGACATTTAGTAACAGTAGACATGACACAAATGAATCTGATGGTGAATATAGTCCCGTTTCGGCTGCTCCGCCAAACAAACTGGTAGCCTTGGCCTCTGTCACCACAGTGCCTGGGGAGGATCTGGTTACACTCATTTCACAGGGTCAGGTGAGGACAGAATCCTGTGAGGACAGAAACAATGAGACAGAGGTGGAAATCCAGACAAAGGAAGAATGTGCAGAAAGAGAAGTAGTGGGAGAGCTGCCTTGTGAAGAGGCAAAAATGGTAGAAAATAAAAGCAATAGATTGTTGGAAAGCAAGACCGAGAATGAATTAGAAGTTTGTATGGAAAAGGAAGTTGAGACTGCTCAAACAGGTCTGGTAGATACCATGCCTAAGTCTGTCTCTGACGTACGAGTTCAGGAGGAGGGCAGCTTCTCTGTAGGAACAGATGAGAAGAAACAAACCAATGTTAAAGAGCATGGGGTGGAGAAAGAGGAGACCAAGGCCAACACTTTGAGTGAGCAGGAGGCCATAGTGACCAGCTTTTCTGAAAATAGAGTCCAGTCAGCATGCACTCAAGTCCTTGATCTAGCCTCAGATGTACCAAGCACAAATGGACATATGCACACTCAGGACACACCTACCACCGAACGAGAAGGGCAAAAAACAATGGAGGAGGAGAGAAAGGGGGAAAAGGAGGAGAGGCGAGAGGATGAAGTTACTTCTTCTGTGAATGGCTCTCCAGCAGAGCATCAGCAACAAGCAGACATGGATTCCCATTACCATCAGCAGGAAGAGCAAGGTAGAGTCATCTTTGCCAAAGTCCATCCCGCTCATCTTTACTTTATCCACATGCCTTATTTCTAGGGCTGTAACGATATGCGATATGAAACCGAAATCGCGATACGCAGGTCCACGAACCTGTATCGCGATGTGAGAAGGCAGAATCGCGACACACCCCTTCCAACTCCCAGAGTTATCCTTCCTGTCCAGATCCAATGCTACCACATTTTTAAATTACTATAAGTATTAGGGGTGTAACGATTTATCGTAGATGGTGTGTCTCAATCAGCTCTCTAGTTCAGTAAGTGTTTCGGGCACACATTGAATCTTGCAAGCAGGTTTAAACGTTTCTCATGTCAGTCTCTTGCATGGTCGCGTGAGAAAAGTCGTGGCTTTCTTTCACCGCAGTGCACAGGAACAGCTGTGCTCACAGAAAAGCAAAAGACGCTTGCGATGCTTTGCTTTAAGAAGTTCTGTGGGGCCGTTCACATATTGCGTCTTTTCCGCGTGCAAGTCAGTTATTATTTTCAAATGTAGCCGCGCGGCAAGCGCGCTCATAATGGGATCAACGCGGTCGCGACGCGCATGCAATTCTCAACTTCTCAGAATGCCGCAAGCGCACCGCAGGTCGTGTGACAAGAATCAACCGATCAGCTATGGCCTTTCCATAACAAAACATCAAAAGCTCAGCCGAACAGCTGATCATAGCTGTACATGGTGGTTTTTATATCTTATCTCCTTCAATATATCTCGTAGTAAAACTAATGCAAGGGCTAGAAATCATTTATCCTTAGCAGAAACATCCTGATCCTCTTGGAGAGCTCAGTTCATGGTTGCATAGCAACGACCGACGCCACGGGAGCGCAAGCGCTTTGGAAAGAAGGAGAAGCGGTGCGGCCGCGCCTTCCACGCGTTTTTAGACGCGATATGTGAACGGCCCCTATTCATAATTCTAAGTTCATGTTAAATTTAACATTTTTTTTCAGTGACAGACAGCCCTATTCAGCTGTTAATTTGAATACAGAAGGTTTTTATTAAAATTTTATATTTATTTATTTTATTGAAATGTGATCTTGTATGTACAACAAGGAAAATTATTGAAATTTGTTCATGTTTTTTTAATAAATCTTGTTTGAATTTCAGTTTCATTTTGTTCAAAATATCGTGATACGTATCGTATCGTGAACTCCGTATCGAGATACGTATCGTATCGTGACCTGAGCGTATCGTTACACCCCTACTTATTTCTCTTTAAACTCCTCCCACTTTCCCCTTCCATTTTTCATTTTCCATCCCTGTTTCTTCATCTTAACAGATGCATCTAAGCTCTGAACTGTTTCAGATGCATCTAAAGACTTCTTCCACTGCCTCAGCTGATGAAGAAGGACCTACTTCTCTTCCTTCTCCTCTTATTTATTCACTCAGTTCATTCACTTTCACAGTTTCACCCTCTTCCACACATTTTAACACTTTTATAACTATATTTTAATTAATTTATGATCCCCTCTATTATTCACTTTTAGCTTCTTTTAATGGTGTTTCATGTATGAATTGTGTTCTACTTCACGGCCTCCATGGTTTGCAACAGTTGTTCACTATAGTGAGTCATTTTTTTTTCTTCATCATTCATACATTGCCATGTCCACCTAGTATATTTACTCTAGATTAGCAGACTAGCTCCGGCGTTTCAACATTCAGGCCTCTGACACGTTACAAATGGCTCTCAAATGGCCCATACTTCGACCTGATAGAGCTGCTTTTCTCTTCAGGCTGAAAGAAAAGCGTGGGAGGCTCTGGTTTTACTTAGACTGGGCTCTTTACAAGGACTCACTTCTTTGTAGCAGGTCATATTCCGGCCTCTAGACAGTTTGTTTTCATATTTAGACACACATTAATTCCACTGAGCACCATCCAAGTTAGACAGCGTTTCACATCTGAACTACTAAAGGAAACAGCTGAAGAGAAGCGTGGGTCATGTGCAGGATTTTTGCTTTGTGTACTTTAGTAACTCAATCCTGCTTACGTTTAGATTTAAACTATTTTAAGACATTTGTTGCAGTGAGTAAAGCTGATATCAGATGAAGTGTGTTTTGTGTGTGATCAGGAGCTACTTGTATGCACATTAATATCACATTCTTTATGCTTTTTTATTGTTATTATTATTATTTTATTTTTTCCAAAAAGTTGTTTTGAACAATCAACACAACTCCACATCCACATCATAAGATTCTGAACAGGTTGTTGTCAGTGTCCCACCTCCTCGTCCTCTTCATCCAGAGGATTTGGTTGCTTTAGATGTGCTCACCTGGCTCAGGTGTGCTACAGGTGTGAAGAAAGATATATGAGATGAGGTGATGTGGGTGGGCCTGAACACAATCCCTGCTGTGGGACCTCTGAAATTGCAGGGGGTAAGCAGAGGGGGATGTTTCAGTGTGTGTGTTCGGGGGTTATAGATGGAGTGTTTAAGTAATGGAGAACGGGTGGAGGGAGGCACTGCTTTGAAGATAGGAACAGCAGACAGAAGAAATGATGGTGTGTTTGTTGTGGTAGTTTGACTATGATAGATCTGATTCTTTCTCTCTTAGTGGGTGGTTCACAAACCCTAAACATTTTTTGAGTTTCAGTACTACAGCAATGCTACTATGGCTATTTCCTCTATACACGTTAAAAGTAGGCTTATCTGCTTATCATTTATTCTTTTCATAATTTTTCCATTTTTCAGAGGATTTCAGGCGTTTATACTACTCTTAATCCACTGTTTCAAGTGAATAAGATTGAGTCTGCTCTTATGTTTTGTAAAGAGTAAAAATTGAAAAGTAAAACCTCAAATCTTCAGTGTCAGCAGTTTGCTGGGTGTATTTTTAGTTTTGAAAGGAAAATTACCTTTGGGCAATGCTTCTCTAAGATCTATAAAACCTTTTGAAAAGCAGTAGAGACATTAATGAGAATTCAGTCTGTGAAAGAGACAGCTGATGAGCTGGGCAGATGGAAGACTAAAGACTAGATGATAGTATGGATAAGCTCAGTAAAATTTCTACAAGTGAGCAACATCTATGTGAGTTTATATAGAATGTTTTAGAGGCGTCCCTAACGGTCTGACTATTCAGGGTCCACAGCTACATCAGAAAGAAGAGAAAATCAGATAGAAAGAAGAAATGCATGAAGAATAAAAGCTGAGGGGATGGCCCATGGCCAGACTGAACTCCAGACTTTTGGCGAGACAGTGTGAAGCCAAGACCCTCTCTTCTCTGGCCTGTCTGGGGCAGCACTCAGCTCCTTGGGGGGGCTCATATGGTCGACTTCCTCAATGTGTGCATTCTGTGGTGAGGAGGATGTTGGGTAGACAAGGAGTCAGGGAGAAAGCAAAGAGAAAGTAGGGGTAAAAAGCCTCTTATTTGTCAAATATATCGTAGCTTTTACCCAGCTGAAGAAGAACATTCCATTATGTTTATATTTCTTTCCTCAGAAGCTAGCTTCTGCTGTTCCAGCTCAAATCCCTTCTGAAATATAGCAATCTCAGCCAGATTATGCTTTAGAGCAATTTATACATGTTTTTCTTGCCCTTGTGCAAGCTGTTTTACGAGTCCTGGAATTCCCAGGACTCTATCTCATCTGTTTTTGATCTCAGTATCTATTTTCTGCACAGCAGCAGCAGTGCGTGGCAGCGCAGTGAAGCAGAACTTTAGTTTTATGACTGTCGGAAGCTGATCTCCGGTTATCTTTGAGCCATATCATGCTGTCAGGTATATGGGGCACAGATCCAAGCCGCCCTATGGATCGAAGCACAGGATGATACCTGGAATGCTTTAAATTAGCTAGGAGAGTGTGTTTGTTTAATTTGAGGGCTGAGCTGCATGATGGTACGGATTGGGCAAATGCTCACGCTCCGTTCAACCGTTTCTACATTGCTTTTTGTTAGTAGGGGATTCAGAGAATGTGGGTCTACTGGCTTTGTTAGGAAACCTGTCATGTGAAAAGACCTCAGTGTCTTCAGAGTCTGAATAGCTTTGTGTTTCATGACCTAGAGATTTAGCTTTTTTTATGTTTGGAGCCAAATGTAGTTATCATTCAGTCATCTGTAAGCAGTGCTGTATATCTTCAGCGAGTAAGAATCTCCAGAGAATAATCCATTTTTGTTACTAAGTGATCAAACATTGCAGTAAACTCTAACTTGCACTGATCATATCAACGTTATCTGTGAACTTACTAAAGACTGAAGTGATGCATTATTGTCTTTAATGATAAAAGACAGATTGTAGACTGATTTGTCAGTGTTGTAAACTGGTTTCTTTGTTTACATTTAGGTGTTTGTGTGGAAATAACTTCAACTGATTTTCATATTCCAGCATCCAGTCAGGAAGTAGACAGCAGTGTTTGTCACCTGTCTGCTAAAACCCAGAATGAAGACCCCTCGGCAGTTCCTCCACCACTGCCGCCCATCTCCCAGAGGACCCAGCCTGTCCAGAGTGAGGCCCATGACATCAATCCTGATGTCCTGAGCTCAGGAGTGCTCTGTCTGCCTGGTGAGGGTCTGCTTCTAATGCCATTAATATGGTCCTGCTGTCAATATGATCCTAAAGCTCAATTTTTAAAATTAATTTTAGGAACAAGAGATAAATCAGGCCATGCCCTTGTGACTGTGACAATGAGAAACACTATCTGGTTGAATCCAAATTGCAACAGTGGAGAGCTGGTGCGGATCATGGTCTACTTCTACAGTACACTCAGGTACACACAATGCCGTTAAAAAGTTTGGTATCAGTAAGATTTGTTAAAGGAACACTCCGCTTTTTTTGAAAATAGGCTCATTTTCCAACTCCCCTAGAGTTAAACAGTTGAGTTTTACCGTTTTCGAATCAATTCAGGCGATCTCTGGGTCTGGCGGTACCACTTTTAGCATAGCTTAGCATAGTTCATTGAATCTGATTAGACCGTTAGCATCTCGCTCAAAAATGACCAAAGAGTTTCAATATTTTTCCTATTTAAAACTTGACTCTTCTGTAGTTACATCTTGTACTAAGACCGACGGAAAATGAAAAGTTGCGATTTTCTAGGCCGATATGGCTAGGAACTATACTCTCATACCGGCGTAATAATCAAGGACCTTTGCTGCCATACCATGGGAGCAGCAGGCGCAATGATAATGACACACCGCCTGTGACCCCCTGCTTGCACAGGGAGTGTGCCTTGCAACCATGGAGACATTTGTGTGAGATGCTGTGTTAATATCATTCGAAAACGGTAAAACTCAACTACTTTGAAAAAAAGTGGAGTGTTCCTTTAGTGTTTTTAAAAGAAGTCTCTTATGCTCACCAAGGCTGCATATTTGATCAAAAATACAGAAAGAACTGTAATATTGTTAAATATTATTATTATTATTATTATTATTATAAAATTATTATAATCTAAAATCTGCATTTAGAGCAATAAACCATCGAATGTTATTTATTTACCTTTCCTTCATCAAGCATGATGACACATGACCTTAATTTGACTTTCAGGAAGGAAGTTAGTGCTGTGGGACTAACTGTCCTGGTGGATGCCCGCAGGTGTTCTCCTGTCCCCGCCCTCTTTAAAGCCTTCAACATCCTCCAGGTAAGAACACCCTGCCAGTATGATTTGTAATAAAACACATTCATATCCTCTAGAGAACCCTACCCAGATAAAACTATCACATACAGTTCACATCCTCAAGGCGTTTCATTTCTCATACTTTCTACAATACTGAATGGAATGCAAACTTGCCATAAATCTTAATATTTAAATCTAACTTCCAACTAGACATCTGCTACTGAGGAATTCAGAAGAGCTTACTAAACTAAAGTAAATCTTTGAGAAGAGCTTTCATCAACATAATCAGTCATTATTGGCTAAACAAGGCAAATAAAAGCATCGCATCATAAATATTAACTGTGTGTGAATGCAACTATTTCCACAGCGGGGAAATCACAATTACACATTAGGACATGCTCACACGAGATAGGAAGAGAGAGGGAGATTGCTTTGGTTTTCCTTTCCTCATCTGGGATTGATTATTTTGCAGATTGCATCAACTTCTGAAATGAAGACCCTTGATTTTTGCGTGTTAGTAGTTATTTACTTGGATTTCATCTCAATGGTTAAAGATTGCTCTTTTACAAGAGTGACCTGACTAAGGTGGCAGTAGAGAACACAAGCATCATATCCTGTCAGATTTCATTTTATACATTTACTTTTAGTGTTTATGGAGATTAGATGGCTTATCTCATATATGTGGCCTTACACTGTAGAAGAATCACCTACCAGCCATTTACATGAGTGATGTGAGGAAACCGGTAAATAATCCCTCAGTGATACTACAGAAACATGATCCCTGAGCACATTTAATGGAAGTGACTTCAGACTGAGTTTGTGCTGTGGACCTTAATGCAGATTAACTGCTTTCTTCTTCTGCCAGAAACCTGCCCTACTCTGACAGACTGATGCACCAACGCTGACTTCACCATTTAAACATCCTAAGTGAGATAGAGAGAGATAAAAAATGAGTAATATAAAAGTAAAATTAATGAATGGTTTTAATGATGATGTTGTTTTGAGTATCACAGGGCCTCTGTGAGAGGTTTTCGTTGTCTTTATGTTGTCATTTGAGATTTAAAACAGCTGCAGAAATCCCCCATATGGCCTTTCCTTAGTTTATTTGTTCTCATTTCTTTGAACTTCTATCTGTATCTGTAATCCATGATGGACTGCATACAAGTGCTGTCTTGTGGAAAAGGTGGCTTTACTGAAAGCATAGGAGATTCTTGATGATGTACTGCTAAACTATGTGAATGTCACGTGTTTGAATGCCCTTCAGTGTATTCAGGGTCAGTGCTAACACTGACAGATGAGGTCTGTCTGAATGAATGCAGTAGCTTAGTGACCAGTCCTCAGGGAACAGCCGCAGACTCTCCTCCCTCCACTGATATTATCATCGGATTATAGCTATCCTTTTGAGCTGACAATTGCACTTTTCCCTCAGACCTCTGTATTCAAATAAATAAGCATGAACCACCGCCAACCAAAGAATTTATTTTCTTTTGCCTTATTACCTGATTCAACAACAATATAGTAACACCTTGGCTCAGAGACACTTTTGATTGACATTTTCAGGATGCGAGTTTTTTAATGAACATAAAACCGTGGAAACCATGATACTTTTTTCCAGGATTCTTTTTTTTTTTATTTTACATTATAAATGTCTTTAATATCACTTTTGATCAGTTAAATCCAATCTTACTTTTGAACTCTGTTGGAATTGTGATGTGACGCACGTTTGAGTTGTTTATCAGTCTGATAGAGATCTATCAGTTGTCTGTTGTCAGACTTTTGTTTACTTTCAACAATCCACACATTAATCATTCCATCTCATCAGCCCCCACATGACAGGGGAAAACTGGAAACCTGACCCAACCTTACCATATATTCAGGATTTTAATACACTCAAAATGCAAAGTGAAAGATAAAACGGCAGTGTTTCAGTAAATAGACAATAAATATCAGCAGTAAATATGTCTCAGCCCTTTTGTTTGTTGATGTTTCTGGAACATTCCTCAGTGAATATTCCAGCAGAATTTTTTTTTCTTCTGTTCTGATGTGGCTATGATGGCATGATAATGTGTGCATGATCAGTATGCATGATGACATGCAAGGAAACAGCTTTCAAAGGGCATAATAGACTTCTCTGGTCTGTTTTTACAGAATGTTGTTTTTCTGCTCTTTTGTTATGGGGCATACATGGACAGAAGGCTTTTATTGTGGTTTTTGGGGCACATGACAGAAAAGTGTCTGCTAGGTTATGTAACCTTTAAAAACTTTTTTCAATGATATAAATGAAGCATTCAATGAAAATTCACTCTGTCTATTTTCTTAATGTTATTAACCTTATTGTGAAAGATTCATCCAGACACATTTTTACATCTTACTTTTTTTTTTCTTTTCTTTTTTTTTTTTACCTCGTAATTCTTAATCATAATGTCATAACTGGTTGTTGGTAAAATGACAGGCTTTTTTTTTTTTTTCGATAATCTTTTACACTTGGATATACATCACAATAAGGAAAAAAAAGATCTGTTGCTACTTCTGTTTCTAGGGGATTATTCCAGTAGTACAAATGCAAGCTGTTTTGCAACATCTATAGCAATAGTAATATCTATAAAAGTATATTTTAATTCAGTAATCAGTAATTCAGTAATTACTTATTTAGTAAACATTAATGACTATAAAATAATTGTATTGGTCAGTAGGACTAGGCATTCTGGTTTAGTCTGTGAAATGTGTGTAATTCATTGTGCTGTCTGATATTTAGTTTATTCAATCTCTGCAGGAAGCCATGCCGGGATGCATCCATACAGTGCTGCTGCTGGCCGACAGAGATTTGGCTCTACGCATGGAGAAAACCTCTTCTATACAGGTAACGCACAAACATTACCCATCATGTGTAACTTGCCATGACTTTACAGCCACGGTAACACTCAAACAATAAAGGCATGGAGTGCTAAATGTGGTATTACAGCATGTGACTTGCATTTAATGAGGGCAGGAAGGAAAACAAAAAAACAAAAACAAATGTAAATCCATAGTTTACTCTATAGACATGGAAATGGAGGTCAGTTTTGACCTTTAGGTCCCGGAGAACAATGTCAGTTTACTGAAGGTTTCTAGTTAGTGTTAAAGGAAATCCTCCAACATCCTTTAATAAAATGTAGCCCACTTTTATAGAAATAAACAGCATCCACCAGCACTGACAAGATTCTGGCTTTAACCTAGTTACTCTGCACTCTTTGAGAAATAGATGGCTATTTTAAAACACAAGTGTCTGTACTGAGACGCTGCTTGTGCCTGACACAAATCGAACTACCAGAGATAGACTCTTGTAGCTACGTAGGAAAGTGCTTCAGTTGAGAATTTCTCAACAGCTGGACTGATAGTGTAGCCTAGACATCTATCTAAGCTATTAGAATAGCTCAAGTGTTTATGATGGCACTATAATACATATTTGTCCCCTGTAATGCAGAAGCTAAGACCTGATGACTGTTGTGTTCTGTGTTCTTTTTGCATCTGTCAGGTGGAGTTGTTGACATCTTTGAAGTCTCTCTACAAGCATGTGGACATCGCTCAACTCCCCACTGAGTTTGAAGGCACTTTCCCTTATTCCCACAGTAGCTGGGTCTGTTTCAGAATGGTGAGAAAATCATCATAGTCATTACTAGGGCTAAGGCTGGAATACACTACATGTTTTTGCCTTGAGTTTTTAAACTGATTTGTAGCCTGAAAGTCTTGTTCTTAATCTAAACATTTCTTTTTGTTATGTCTCAGAGGTTGGAGCAGCTCACCAGCCATTGTGAGGATGCTGTGAACCTGCTTCAGAACTCTATCAGCAAACTGGAGTCTACAGTGCTGCCACCTACAGCAGAGGTACTGCAACAGTCAATAAAATACTTTTCTAAAAGCAGCTCTACCAAAAGCAGTCCTACAAAAAATGCTTTGTCCCAGCCCTGTCAGGAATGAGAGAGAATCAAAACCATGACCTTGAAATATATATATATATATATGGCAGTTTGCCTGTGAACCAGTTGAGCCCCTTAACTCTTGGTTCTAGAACTCATTATGACCTTCTGCATCAGTGTGACAGTGAACTCTGCCCCAGCAGGGCATCACCATGGCACTGAAGTTTTCTGTTCTTAGTCTGAGGGACTTCTATTCTGTTTCCATGAAGTATAGCAGTGGCACTGGTGTCCAGTTACAGTGATTTAACAACTGTTCTATTTAGAAGTCATGTTGAGTTTTGAAAAATAGACTTCGGTTTGTGTGTGGTTGGGGTTAGTGTGTCAAGGCTTTGACTGAGTTGACCTCTGGCTGTCAGTAGAGGTCACGAAGGACCTTTTTTATCCACAGGCTTCTGGGGGAAAACAGGGCCTCAGGAGAAGTAATGATCTCCCAGAGGAGTGTTTATCTGCAGCCATCTTCAAAATCACTTACCAAGGGTTTATTTAAAGTGTAGAATGGCAAAGCAGAAAGAGTCTGGTGAATGAGGGTATGGATTTCTGCTTGACTTTGTGCTGAATGCAAAAACAGCCCCTCTTGTGGATGAAGTGATGCTTAGATGTTAAATGAATAGAAAACCAGAATAAGTTACGGCCTGTCCGCTTATCTCTCTGCCGTTTCTTCTATGTCTTCTGTCTCCTTCTTTTAATCTAAATGTTTTTCCACCACAATTCTAAATTACTTTATTTTATTTTATTCCAGTATTTTTTAAGAACCTCTCATATCTTCATTCTCTTCCATTTAATAGTTTAATAAAGTGTCTATGAAGAGTTTTAAAGCAATTTTGTAAACAAAACTGAAAATAGGCTTTAAAACACAGAGAAACATCCACTGCACTGACATTTGTAATGCATGTAATTGCTCTACAATTTAATCACACTTCACACACACATGCTAATTAGAGTGTAGATGTATGACTGTAATTATGAGATTTTTATCACTTTAAGTACTTTTTCAAAAAGGCTTTTGAGGTTATTTAATATAATATAATATAATATAACCTTTTGTTGTTAGCACCTCATAGACTCCGCATAATGTGGTCAGACCACCATCTGCATCATTGAGTGGGTATTATAGATGCTTTTCTGGGTGGTACACACACAAAAAGACCCATACAACCTAAAAAAGTATTACACCCCAAACTCTAACCTTAGAGATTACAGATAGATTTTAATTAAGACTGTGTTTCACTAATTTATTAACCTTGTTTACTAGTGAGAACTATTCTCAGAAGTGGTTTCAATAAATTTGTTAGGCAATTTTCAGAAAAGTAAACATGTAATACGTCATTTGAACCATTTAGAATGTTTAACCATTTTACACTTGAAAAGAGGTTAAAAAATAAGGTTAAAAAAATACTACCAGTACTTTATGATGAGCATGTTTAAATTAAAATCATGTAACTATTGGTCAAAAATTACTTTTTATTCAGTAAAGAAGGACACAGTAAATTCAATTGATAAAAAGTGACAGTAAAAACTTTGAGATTTTTAGAAAAAGATTTCTCTTTCAAAAAATACTGTTCTTTTAAATTTTCTGTTAATCAAAAAAATGCTGAAAAATTATCTTGATTTCCACAGAAATGTAAAGCAGCACAACTGTTTCAGTTGTGTTTCATCTGTTTCATCATTGATAATAATAAAAAAAAAATGTTTCTTGAGCACCAAACCGGTATATTAGAATGATTTCTAAAGGATCATGTGATGCTGAAAACTGGAGCAATCATACTAAAAATTTAGCTTTGCAACATTTAAAATATATTAAAATAGAAAACAGTAATTTTAAATTGCAATAATGTTTCACAATATTGCTGTGTTTTTGATTAAATAAATGCAGCCTTGGTGTACATATGAGATAAAAAAATCTTTTGAATTGTGGTGTACACTCATATGGGATGACTTCACTCCAGTCATATCAGTGGCTTAGAAAATCTGTTTTGTTGTACATCTGTGTGCATTTCTACAGTGGATTTGATAACTTTTACTTTGTCATTATGCTACATCCACACCAAAGGGGGTCAGTATATAAAATGCAAGATAAGTGTTGTATTGTTGTTAAGAAAGATGAATAAAAGCCAGCTTTAAGTACAACATCACAACTACACACACACCTGAAGGTGTGGCAGTTGTGTGTATCATTACACTGTACTGTAGCTTAAGCTCATTTGATCATTTAATGAGTACAAACGTGAGCTGGTATTAGATGAAGGAGGTGTAGATAACGTTTAATGAATAATAATGGATGCCTGTGTGCGTGAGAGTTTGTACAGGTAATGTGTGCTGCTGCAGGTATTACTCTATATGTCAAGGGAGTTTGTGAGACAGGAAGATAATGATGGGGTGTGTTTGTGTTTATGCTGAAGAAGGGATAGATATTACTCAGTGAGAACAGTATGTATTTGTAATAATCAGGTGTGGGAATATGTGCAGCTGTAGAGGAGTGTCTGTGTTTTATAGTAATGAATGTGTGTTTGTGTTTGCAGGAGGCACAGATCTTATTGTGTAAGTACAGAGAGCTGATGAGGACTGTTCTGGAGGACAGCAGGCTGGTGCGGCTACAGTTGGAGGGTGGAGCCGCTCTGTCCCGTTTGCGAAAAGAAGAGACCAGCGTCAGTCTGACAGAGGACTACAGGTGAGACAAGATTATACAGGCGTCAACCCACTGCACAGTGCACACATCACAAATAATCAAATAAGCTCAGTTCCAAAACCTAATGAGCTAAAGCTATTCCAAAAGGCAGGGAACTTAATTGTGCCGCCTCCTAAGATACCGTGTTTTGGTCAAATTCTAAAGCAGCATGACATGTCCTTTGCAGACAAGGCAATCCCAGAATGCACTGCAACAAGCTCATTGAAAAAATAAATCCAAGATAAAAGCTGATTAAACACCACTATTCAAACATTTTTATGTTTTTGAAAGAAGTCTCACCACAGCTGCATTTATTTGACAAAAAACATAGTAAAAACAGTAATATTGTGGAAAAATTATTATTTTTGTTTATTTTATTTTAAAATAACTTTTTAAATCAATTTAATGCATCCTTGCAAAATGAAGATATTCATTTCTTGCCAAAAAATAAATAAATAAATAAATAACATCTGACTGACCCCCAACGTTTAAATCGTAGTATGTAATTCATTGAATAATATAAAGATATTTATACAAAAAAAGCAACTGTAAATGACTATTTTACATGAAGTTTGTATGTCATATGCATATTAATGCACACATTTCAAACAGCTGTGAGTTGAGTCACTTCATGTGAGTTCCTGCCTATGTAGAACATTATAAATGAGTCACTAATGAAGTTTCATTTCAGTAAGGGTGCTGCCTTAATAGGCAGGCAGGCAACGAGGCAATTCGCTAGGTTTTGGAATTGAATTATAGAATTATTAGAGTTAAAGAGAGTTTGAGAATGACCAACAAGAGAGGAATAATGAGAGAGAGAGAAAGAGAGAAAGAAAAGTGTTGAGAGCATGGGAGAGCATGTTCAGGCCTCTGATGATCAGGGCTGGGTTCAGCTGGAGGTTGAGGGAGTGTGAATGTTATTTCCCACAGCTGAGCCAAGAGAAATGTCTTTATCTGCACACAATCATTTCATCCTGAAACATACACACTTAATCTCAGAGCTAAACAGACACCAGTATGCGCATGTATCTGTCTATGATAACATGGTATGGTTTGGATGCAGCAGGGCTCTTGTGCTGCTTCCTGTTTGACTTGGGTTGAAACACACAAGCATGTCTGCGCTGGCTTACTCAAGGGCAGTTTCAAAGCCTCCTGCTCAGACACAAACACTTTTTTGCTTTTGCCAAAGACTGGTAAATGAATATTCAATGAATATGCTTCTTAGTCAGCCTCTCTGGTCCTGCAACCTGATTTATTGTCCATCATGTCATCTCCTTCCCTTTTGTACATTTCATATTAGGTGAAATTATAGTTTAAAGGCTGTACATGTTCTTCAAGTTGCTCATTTGCTGTTTAACAAATGCCAAAATGAAACCTAAGCTGTCTGAGCTGCTCACACACAAGCACATCACCTGGATGCTGACAGACACACAAAGGGCTCAATCTCACAGTCTAAAGTGCTCAACAATAGTGAACAAATCCGGTTCTCTTTTTTTTTCTGCATTTTTCTGTCTTCATGAGACTGACTACTTCCCACACACATAATTTTTCTCTGTCTAGACTTTGTTTTTTGTTTTTTTTTAACACTTCCTTTGGATCCTAAAGGTGAACTATGACCCCTTGCTTTTTTACGGAATGGAATGATTGTGCTTTTACTCACTGGTGTGCTGCGTCCCAATTCACATACTATCCGTCCTAAATAGTATTCGAAAAAAGAATTAGTATGTCCCAAATCGTAGTATGTTGAAATGAGTATTCCAAAGATACCCGGATGGTCTACTTTTTCCGGTTAGAATTCGAAGTGCAGATCCGTGCACACTTCTAACCGCTAATATTGCCCATAACACATTGCGCTGTGGACGAGGATTCGATTAGAACTACAAATATGAGTACAAAGTGGTAAAAAACTACAAACATGACAGATGTACGAGACCGACGGTTAAGCAGAGCGGTTAAGATAAAAGGGCTTGAGCATAGACTGTAAAAGGGCTTGAGTGATTAATAATCAGTTTCTAACCTGACGAAAAGACATTTATTAAATGTTATCTACATTATATTTCATCTGCAACAGCATTGTGAACTTTTATAAAAAGGCGTTTGGTCATTAACTTCTAAATGCATCATTATGCAAAGATGAGGAGAGTTATTCCATGAAAAACCCATGACTGGCAGAACATTTCTCTCCGAAACGGTAGGAAATTAAATTTAATTGAATGTGGAGGATTTTAACTGTGACAAGATGATTGACAGGGTAGTTTAAACAGTTACAGGTTGCGTAACTAAGCGACAGAACGTCCGTTAAAGACGCAATTATGACGAGGTAGTATGTCCCAAAGCTTGCATACTCTTCTGCTACACACTCAAAAGTATGCACTTTTTCTTTACAAAAACAGTACATACTTTTAGGACGTAGTATAAGTAGGCGAATTGGGACGCAGCGGTGGTCTCTATTTGTTTGTTTGTTTTTTGTTTTTGTTTTTTGTTTTTTTTCAAATGTGCATATTACCTCTCTTTTATATAGTCCTTTTAAAACAGTTTAATATATAGTAGTAATAATAAACATAAATAATTAAACAAAAAAAATTAACAAATTCACTAATAAAAATTATTAAATTAAATGTTATTATTGTTGGCATTGTTGTTACAGTACATTTAATTTAATAAGAATAATTCATTGGCTACATTTTCATCAGTGATTATTGTTGACTTAATCTTATTATTATTAGAGACGCCAAGTGTATCTATATAGATCTATATACACTGTGTTCCAAATTATTTTGCAAGTGACGTATAAGTGGAATTTCAGTACAATAAACATTTCAGATTTTAGTTTTTCAAAGAAAGTGTTTGTTTTATTTCTCCGTATCTTTTTAGATAACTGGTATCAATCTCAGAAAGGTTGGTTAAATAGTTTGCCAGGCCTACTCAGGTAAATGGAAACCCTACTTAAAGATGTTGTTCCATCTTTCTGAAGAAAGACCGAGTTCTGCTGTGCTCTAAATTTCATCCTTTTCATTTTCAGTGAAATTTTTCTTCCTCTCCATATTGCATCAGAACTGTGACTTGCTTAATAATGTGGATCAACCTCTTTAAGTAGGGTTTCCATTTACCTAAGAAGACCTGGCAAACTATTTAACAAACCTGTCTGAGATTGATACCAGTTATGTAAAAAGATATGGAGAAATAAAACAAACAAACACTTTCCTTGAAAAACTAAAATCTGAATGTTTATTGTAGTGAAATTCTCCTGATATGTCACTTGCATAATAATTTGGAACACAGTGTACTAATATTGTATATATAGAAACAGATTTCATCTCTCTACCAAACACAATTAATCAACAGTATTATGATGGAATGCTTTTGCTATTGAGCTATTGAGCTGGCAATGAAGGCTTCTGATTTTTCATACATCCATCTTAGACTCTTATCTCTCTCATTCATTCTTTTGTCATTCTCTCTTGCCGGAATGTCTTTGATATCTCCTGCATGCTGTGATAACCCGTGTTTGCTCTGGGTGTGTGCTGTGAATAATTGGTGGGCTTTGGACTGACTCTGAGGTCCCTGATTTGCCCTTCATGCTTCTCATTGTGTGTACCACACAAATTCTTTCCAACACTAAACTCATGTCTAAGTAACTCATGTCTTTCTGAACCTGTGTGACTTTTCTTTTGCTGTGGAACTCCACACATTGTAAGTGAATTGGGCTGTCTTTTAATCTTTTAAAGCCATGTGACTATGTCTTTGCATACATGTGTATCCAACAGCAGGGGGCACAATTTTTGGCTGTGTCGTTATGCATGTGCCACATGTCTGTCTGCATTAATAAGTCTTGCTTGCTTTGATCAGTCCTTTGGCAGTCAAAATGGGAATGTGGCACTTCTCAAAAATAGTTTTTAATATTGACATTGGTGTTTATGGATCAGAGAGTGGATAACTCTTTGGCTGAGTTACTTGGCATATCGTTGAGGGGGAATGTTGTATAAATGTTTGACTAGAGCACAATACAGTATTGTGTAAGTGAACTACAGAAGTGATGAAGTCATCCAGTAGACATCAACCTCTTCTGTTGTGCACAGTGTGCTCTGTCACTGCGTATCACAGCACTGGAAATTCACACACAGATACATAAAATGCATCATTATTACTCACATTTCCTCAAAATAAATTTCTTGACTTACTATATACACATGAAAACAGTATACAGTCAATGACTCGCATTGTTTCTCCCATTTATGCACTTTCTTTCACATACAATTCACACACACATACACTGGCCCCCACCCCCAAAACACACACACACTCCAGCACTTCTCCATACTGTATCCCTGTGCCAGATCACTCTGTCAAACAAATTTGCACATCCAATTACATTCAAAGCCTTGTCCAGTCAGTGCATCTTGTAAGACTGTTTCAGCCAATGAGATGTGAGTGATGCAGTCAGTGTTTTCTCCACAGCACAGATGCTTGGAGTTTCTCTCAGGGAATAGAAACAAAGTCGAGACAATATGTAGACTAAAATGTAGACTGGTGTGTGTTTTAGAGATGCCATCGAGAATGCAGGACATCTGTATAACCAAGTGGATGAGCTGGTTCACAGGCTGGTGATGCTGTCCAACAAATGCACACAGGAACTGGAATTCATTATGGAGTTTAAGACCCTGGAGGAGGGATTCAGAGAGGTGAGGACTTAAGTTTTGCACTTGATGTTATGAATTCTATTCATGACAGCTGCTTCTGAGACTCAGCAAATGGTGCTATAATATTTATTCTCTTTTATTAATGCATTCTATGTTATTTCATGTTAATATGGCCACTTCTCATAATTTAAACCTGAAAATAAACAAAGTTTTAGGATTAAACTAAGAAAAAGGGTAACAATAAGGTTCATTAGTTAATAGTTAACTACATTAGTTAACACGAACTAATAATGAACTGCACGTCTACAGCATTTATAATTCTTTTTTAATGTTAATTTCGAAATTTACTAATACATTATTAAAATCAAGAGTTGTATTTGTTGCCATTAGTTAATGCACTGTGAACTAACTTGAACAAACAATGAACTGCTGTATTTTTATTAACTGTTAAAAAAGATTAACAAATGTATTGCTCATGGTTAGTTCATGTTAGTTAATACGTTAACTGTTAACAAATAAACCGTATTGTTAAGTGTTACCAGAAAAAGTAACACAAAATGGTTTTTATAGAAAAATAAATTAATTTACATTTAGAAAAAAAAACATAAATAAATTAAAGCTTCATATAAAACCATTAATGCAAGTTGGCGAGATTTCTACTGAGAAATACTGAAATAACTGTCAATTTAATTAAACTTTTCACTTTTCAAATTGTTTTGCTGATAATGACAAATTAAAAAAAAAAAAAAAAAAAAAACATTTTTATATTAGTAAAGACTACAAAATAGAAGCATTTTCAAGAGTAGTCTCAGACTTTTGAACTTCACATGGACTACACACCTACACTTCTACAGTTTGTGTCTTCAAGGCTTATTCTTAGCGATGGTTTTCTAGTGAATTTACCTATTACACTTGAAAAATAGTGAATACTGTACTGAAGTGCTGCACTCTCACAAGCAGCCTTGCTAAACTACACACTGACTTGGTGATTTATTCATCTGATTGTTTTAATGGATGATTGTGCCCAGCAGGCAGAAAGAGGGGAAAATCCTGTTGGCATGGATATAGTGGAAATTGCTGAAACAGATTAGCCAAGCACATACACACACACGTTCATGCACATCATGAGAAAATGTAAACTAGCACCATAGCATCTGTATCAGATGACAAACATGTCATTGATGTGCTTGTGTCCTCATGTTTCAGTCTACTGCCAAAGTCACAGAGAACAAGAAACATAAATATGTTACAAGTCATGCTGCATGAAACTAACAGAGTAAATGCCCTTTCACACCAAAAACGATAACTGCAGTGCATGCTTATAATAAACAGAATGTTACTGTGCATTGGTGTGGACGCTAATATAGTTATCTTTATAGTTTGCGTTCTTGGTGTAAGCGGGTCTTAAGGCTGGAAAGTAGCAGGAATAATTGATTGTATGTATATGTTGTCTCTTAGGTGAGTCAGTGGATAGAGGAGGTGGGAGAGTCTCGTCTGCAGATGCTGAGTGAGCTGGAAGATTCCTTGGAGCAGTTACATCATAAACAGACTGTCTTCAGAGAATTTTACACAGCTGCATATGTATGTCAACTCTTATTAAAAATGTTTTGCACAGCACTTTTCACCCCCTACCACAGCATCTGCATTTGGGGTTGGGGTTGTCCTCATATTTTGTGAACAAATGCCTCATAACGTTTTTATTTGTATTGAGAGGTAATATTTTACTTCAGGAGTCAAACATTTGCTTAATTGTGTCAACAAGAGCTTCAAGAGTGTTTATCACTGTTTAAATGTAGTCACCTCAGTCGCACCCTCTGCTTTCATACCAGTTCACTATGTAATGCTGGGTGTGTGTGTGTGTGTGTTCAGGAGCACTGTAAGAACGGTGAAGCTCTCCTCAAGCGCTTAGAGAAGTGGGAAGACATCTCCTCTGCAGAGCTGCAGGTGTACGAGGTGAAAGTACGCTCGTTCTGGGTCCATCTGCATGATTTCTCCCAGCGAGTGGAGGACACCAAGGATAAAATTGACAAGACTGTACGACTCTACGAGTTCTTTGACAAGGTAAGTGGTCAGTAGTTGCTTATAATGTAAACTCACCAGACTGTTCTGTCTTCCTATTTTTACTTTTACTACCCAGGCTCACTTTATAAAATGTTCATTGTTTTTACATCATATGGCACAATTCTTAGTTCTCCTGGTATTGAGCTCTATTGTAATGTGTGCAACACAGTGAAAAGTTGTGAGAAGTTTTAGAAGATTTTGAGATTTGTTAGAAGTGTTGTCTGTTATCAGATTTCTGAATGGTTTAGTATAGGAATAAGCTACCCCAAATGATAATTCATTATTCACGCTCATGTCATTCCAAACCTGTATAATTTTCTTTCTTCTGTAAAACACAATAGAAGAACAGTGTTTTTTTTTTTGTTTTTTGTTTTTTTTGTTTTTTCTTCATACAATAAAAACAAATGGTTTGCAATATTTTTTGGACCCCATTTAGTGTTGAAATATTTTTTGTGTTCCACAAAAGAAAGAAAGTCATACAGGATTAGAATTACATGAGGGTGAGTAAATGATTATAATTATATGTAATAGATTATTTGAGGCCCTTTTAATTATATGTAATAGATTGTTTGAGGCTTTATTAGATTTAAATGTTTGAATTAGTGTGGTGGATAATGGAAGATTACTCACTTTTTACTGTTTTTTAATTATAAGGTGTTTCAATTGCTTAGAATTATTTCCTTGATAAATTAATCCATAAATATGTGGTCATTCTAACCAATGTCCCAGCAGTGCAGTTTGGTCAGTTCAGATTAGACGTGCATTAGCTGTTTTCCATCCTTCAATAGATTTTTGTTTGACCAGTTATAGTTTTTGTAGTCTATTATTTCAATTAAAGTGTTGCACTTCTTTTTTCTTTGTTTTTCTGTATTTTTCTAAGTGTATTTATCTAGCTTCATTGCAGTTTTTATCCTTTTTTTCAGGAAACCCCTTTTTTCAAGTCATATGTTGTTCATGAAGGACATGTTCTTGCAAAACAGAAAGTAGTTTTGTTTAATTTTGGTTAGTTTCAAATTGAGCTTAGTCTATATGTAGTTTCCCTATAATCAAGTAGGCTTGGCGACCCTTTAATTAGCTCTGGCGACCCCTGGTGGGGGTCATGACCCCCAGGTTGTGAAACCCTATTTTATGGAACACTTGGGGCCAGATTTGCTTATAGCTTGTGCCAGTGCAAAACCCTCTTTTAGTGCTAAAAAAACTACAGTCAGGATTTACTAAAGACACGCAGTGGAAAAATTGGCGCTGAGAAGGGATGAACACCATAATTTTTGCGGTTGACCTTATCGCATATGTATTTGTAGGGTTTCACTTTCAGACTCGAAATTTATTGGAGGAGAGTATTTAAATTAATCGTGCAAGGTGATTTACTAAGGTTTCAGCTAGTCAATTTACTGGTATTTATGTCATTATTTACCACCCAACAAGGCAGGTGTCCCCAGAATGTGTCTGTCAAGTTTCAGCTCAAAATAAACCACAGATCATTTATTATATCATGTTGTCAATGCCCATTTTTTGAGTGTTAGCAAAAACATGCTGTTTTCGTGCATGTGTTTTTAAATGCAAATGAGCTGCTGCCCCCCACCCCGCTTTCCAGAAGAGGATGAAGCTTGTACAACTCATGCCTCGGATACTCTGCAAAAACAAAACATCTGTTTGGTTTTGATTATCATCTCTATCGCGGTCACGCTCACGTGACATTGCGGTTCTTCATCATCATGAAATGTAATTATTTGCATGTGTTTTAAAGCCATATCAGTTTAAACTTATCATATTTGGTTTTCTGAAACCAAACATCCGCACACATCCGAAACAAGCAAACAGAAAGCTGGTTGTCAGACGGTGCGTCCCATGAGTATTAAACTAAGTTCTCTTTAACATCTTATTGAGCTTAAACTGTCAAATACACACAAGGTTATGTCAAAAACACACAAAGTTCACAAACACAGTCGGTTATGTCTGTGAACGTAAACAGCAGGGAAAGAAATCGCATGTTTATATTAGATCTGTGTATTAAAGTGACAGCAGCGTAATATAGAGTTCACACTGCTGTATGCTGTAGGTATCTTCTTTCAGATGAATACAATTGAAGATATGTTTAAAAATATCCTGGCTCTTCCGAGCCTTATAATGGTAGTAATTGTGGGGTGAGATTTTGACGCCCCAAAAAAATGCATCCTACAAATAATCAGTACAGGTCCAGGAGGTTAATAAAGGCCTTCTGAAGTGAGACGATGGGTTTTGTTTCTCTTTAAAATTACTCATTTAAGACTTCTAATTTGTGACTGGCGTTTTGTTTCGCTCTATCTTCTGCACTTACGCGTTCGTCATTGCGTCGGGTCAGAGGTTACTCTTCTGCCGCAAATCGATGCGTACATCCATCTGCCGGAAGCTAGTTATTTTAGATAAGTTTTAAATATGAATATTTTTCTTACAAAAACCCATCGCTTCGCTTCAGAAGGCCTTTATTAACCCCCTGGAACTGTATGGATTATTTTTATGATGGAGGGATGCATTTTTTTTTTTTTTTTTTTTTTTAGGCTTTAAAATCTCGCTGCCCCCCATTCATTACCATTATAAAGCTTGGAACAGCCAGGATATTTTTAAATAGATCTCCGATTGTGTTTGTCTGAAAGTCATATACAACTAGGATTGCTTTAAGGGTGAGTAAATCATGGGATAATTTTCATTTTTGGGTGAACTATCCCTTTAATATGAATCAAACCAGAAGAGATAACCCTTATAGTCAGAGAGACTTTTAATAAAATAAATTCTGTCCATCTTACTTATTTTTTCCAGTTTTTTAATAGTGATAAAACCTTGTGAATAAGCAGATACTTTATATCAAAACCTATAATTATTTTAAGTAGTGTTAAGTGATAGTAATGGAGTCCAGTTTCATGTATTTGTTTTTTCCATCAGACTAGAGTTCCTCTGAAAAGAATTCAGTGTTTCTAAAGCACCAGCTATTACGGAAATCCCTGACTGGCAATGATGTCAGGCAAACACACACACACACACACACAACACCATTGTGTTTTTCCTCTGTGGCACTGGGTGAGTGTTGAACTCTTCGGTCTGTCTTCAGTGTTTCCTCCTGAGCCCCATTAGGGACAGATGGTCTTGTTGGCTGACCACTATCAGATTTTATCATTAGCATAATCATAGTGCTCTTTCCTGACTCATCAGATCATCCATACATCCAGACCCTTGCCCTTTTGGCATGGTGAACTCATCCAAACGCTCTCCTGCTGTCTGTTGTGTAATAATCGAAACTTTTGATTGCGTATTAATCAAAAGCTGGCTTTGTTTACATACAACTGCTTGTTCCTAGATCAGTCTCTGAGATATCACACATTTATTCTTTTTAGTCTTCAGCACTGCAGACAGAGTCTTTGTGTCGTTGTCTAAAGGTGCGTGATGACACTTGTGGAACTCACTGGTATCATCTGACTGGCATACATGAATGCTTATTAAAACCACCTGTCCTTTCATACCCATTCCTAGGCATGAATTTTCATGCTTTTGGTTAGACTCAACCCTGGTGGTTGTGCATTCAGTGTTTAACAGTGTACAGGTGTGTGTTAGTCTTGTGTGAACATTGTTGTATGTGTATGCATGTGTGTGTGAGTGAGTACAGAGTCTCTGTCTTGTTTGTCTTGTTGTGACTGACCACATGCTGGAGTCCAGTGCATGATTCG
This sequence comes from Megalobrama amblycephala, assembly GCF_018812025.1. Taxonomy (NCBI): domain Eukaryota; kingdom Metazoa; phylum Chordata; class Actinopteri; order Cypriniformes; family Xenocyprididae; genus Megalobrama; species Megalobrama amblycephala. Next base: position 20,355,417 of record NC_063046.1, read on the forward strand.
TCTTCAATGACAGACCAGCTCATCCCAGATTTAGAAAGTGACTGTTTGTCTGAGTGTGTTGCCTAGGAATCGGTCCAAGCACGGCTGATGAACTGGCCAATGTGGATTGTGGCCATCAAACACAATGTGTGCTATGACAGCTGTGGTTGAACGAACCCACAGGACATGAGATTCTATTCATAGTACAACAGGACAACTTGAATGAATGAATGAATGAATGAATGAGGGTTTATATTGTCATAGAAGACCTGAAAAACCATAGATTTGTAAAATTGTGATTTTCAAAAGAACCGCTTTAATTTGAAATAGAAATAATTTGTGTCAATGTAGAAAAAATCTTTACTGTCACTTTTTAAAAATTTAATGCATTTTTGCTGAATAAAAGTATTAATATCTTGTTTAAAAAAAAAATCACACCACACTTTTGACCTGTAGTGTATGATTTTTTTTTTAAATCAGCAAGAAGTGTTCAGTGAGAGTTCAACCAAAGAAAGTATCCTGTAGAATTAAAGTGATTTTCACTTCTGTGTGAACTAAAAGGTTTCACTTCAAAATAAACAACTAAAGGGAGTCAGTGAGCGTGTGCTGAATGAATGAATTTACTCTGACCTTACTGGGCGCTGTATGAGCTCACTGACACACATTGGGTGACAAACATAATATTGACAATCTATTGTCTGGATCAGAGCCCTGCAGGCAATCACAGCTGCCAGCAGAGCAGAAAGTGACAGCGGAGCTGTGAGCATCAGCCCTGTGATGCAGCCCGAGGCACAGCAGACAGTACAGCACAGTGTGTGAGACCGAGTCCTTTCTACTCCAGATGGTCTTCATGTGTAAAAGTGCAGAGAGTGAGGAATCACTGAGATGGTGTTTAATTGAAGGATGAGGGAAATGTGACGGTCTCACTGGATGTATTGACCTGTAATGCTCATCTTTGCAAGCCAATGTGGGACTAGTTTATTGTCACAAAAGATTTCACTTGCCCCCTGCATTATATTTTCAATTCATTCATACCCTAATTTTAGTGTTTGAAAATGCAGTCTTGGGCTGTCGCTCATCTCTGTAACTCTGTAACTTGTTTCCTCTTTTGTTTTACATGGTTTTAATCCTGAACACATACAGTCAGACATTGCAAGTTAAAGGAAATGGCATCTCCCTGTTGTCATTGTAATGATAATACTACACCACTGCCTTTTCACTAAAGAACTGAATTAACGCACTGTAGGCTTCTGTTCAGAGAGGATGAATGTATTTATGCCCTCTCACAGTGAGTGTAAATTTGTGAATCTCACAGTCACATTTCACCCTCCCCCCCAAAAAAAAAAAATTGAATTTATTTTTATATATTAGTTTTTTAATATTTCTATTTAGCTTTAGTTAGTTTAGTTTTTATTTTAGTTTATTTAATTATTATAGTTAGTTCCCAAGGCATCATTTTGCATTTTTAAATGTATATGTTTTTCATGTAATATTTATATTTTATATCAGGTTTATTTCAATTACAAAAAAACAATTCAGTAGTTTTAGTTAAAAATAAAACATACATTCTGAAAATACTGATTCTCATTACTGTAATATTTTTCGTATTTTAAGTGTATTACAAAACAAACTAATTCTATTCAGCATAAGTTATTTCAGCAAATGCTACTATGATGTGTACATACTATGCAATACTTTACAAATGTAATAATATTTTTTTTTTTTTCACATTAAATTAAATAGAATGATTTTTCTTTTAAATGTTCTACAAAAAATATTACTGTTTCTAAAATAGGCTTCATTTTCTTTAAGCAAAATATGCTTATGTAGTTTCTTTTTGCACATGAAAGAAATATAATTTGTTTTCATTTTTAAAATTACCTGAAATATATTTACATATATTGTCTATATAATTTTATTTCAAGAAAGTATAATTTATCACTTAAGCAAATACAGCAGTGACACATGCAGCAGTTGGTGTATTGGAATAATGTGTGTGTATGTGTACAACATACTGTGAGCGGTTGGTTATTGATCAGGTTATTGATACTCCAGTGTCTCCAAGGAATGAATTCTTTCCCCACATGCCTTCTGCTGCTGTTTTTCCTCTAATCAAACTCTAGCTGAATATTCATCAAGATTACAACTTACTCAACCAGTGTTATAAATTCAGAATCAGTAACACACATATAGTTTTGACCCAGTCAGACCTCACATGATTATTATGCCTTAATACATCATTTTCAGCTGGGCCTCATTTTACCCTTCCCATCAATGTTTTGGATTTCTCACTCTGCATGCATGCATATGGGTTCACAAGGTCTAGTTAGCACCAGCATGCCAAGTTTCAGCCATCACTCTGCCGTCTTTCCTTTGCCCTTTCTGGTGAGGGGCTTTGTAGTTTTGTTGACAGACACCCTCCTGTCCCATCCCCCCTTCCCTCTCTGCCCTCTACCCCCTCCGCCCCCTCTAGTGAAGTTGCTGGGGCAGACCCATCTGGTATTTAGACTTGCATTTGCCTGTGAATAGCAGGGAGGTGGGGAGAGGAGGGGAGTGGGCGCCACTGGCTTCTCTCTCAGTTACTTTGTCAGTCTGAGAGAGAGAGAGAGAGAAAAGGATGACCGCCGCTGCTCCGTGCTCTGGTCATGGGACCACCAGCGTCTTAGCCGAGCAGGAAAACGGATATTGTCATGGAGAGGTAGGAGTTTAGAGGAGCATTATGGTGATTAATACAGGAGCAATTTGACTTGTGTGTGCACAAAGTTTTTTTTTTTTTTCTTTTAATCTTGAATCTTTAAGACTTGTCAAGGCTTAACAGACTGTAACTGTAACAAATGTTTTCATTATTGGCACTATAATTGAAGAGACAACTGAAATGTTGCTCAAAACACTTTTGAATGGAGCTTTTCAGGAGATTTTCTTACTCCTCACTTAATCTCCACCCCCTACTTTTTGGCTCTCTTCAATCCCCTGTTCATTCATGCACTGGTAAAGTGTGCATGTGAGGCAAGCTTAGGCTGTAAGTGTATGAACTGCAGTGTTTTTAATAGAGTTTCCTCTTTGCATGTGGTATTGACCAACATTTCTCACACAGCTTAGATTGGAGTTTGGTGCCCTGGGCAAATGGCCACATCAGGGGGTTTATGCCATCCATTATCTCAGTGTAACTCCACACCTTGTTAGTCAGATCATTATGGAAGTGGGTTACTTTACAACGGCTTTGCCCCAGGAGCATGTTTTGAAGAGGGATGATCTGCACGCAGACTAATATTCTGTCATTCAGCTCTTCTTAGTTCTAGCTGACATGAATGATTGTGACATCATTGTATGTTTACTCAATTTCCAGCCTGCAGGACGTTTCTGCTGCTGCGTGTTGGCTTTATAAAGCATCCTGCAGTGTGATGTGATACTGTGAAAGTGATATATGTGAAAGTCAGTGGCAATTGCTTAAAGAATACACTGGAAGTACAACTTCCCACAATAAGCTTTTTTTATTATTATTTAGAAATTAAGAATATGCATATTAGAAAGTTTCTGAAGGATCATGTGACAGTGAAGACTGATGTAATGACTGCTGACTATTCAGCTTTGCTTTTTAAATCGATATAATATTTCATAATATTACTGTTTTTTTATCAAATAGATATGCAGCCTTGGTGAGGATAATAGCCTTTTTTTTTTCAAAAATTGACCCCATACTTTTGAACGGTAATATACATTCCCTGTCAATCTTGGTACATTTCAATAATAAAGCCAAATTTTGTGTGAAATATCACACTGGTCATTCAGTTACCATCTGCTTTAATCTTTAAATGAATGTGTTAATCTCCCTATTGATATCTGTACACTCAGTTGTAATAGGACAGAGGCGCTGCACCTTACTGGGACTCTATGAGAGTAGCCTAGCATGAGTTTGTTTTTCCTTGGAGAAATTATCTGATTTTTGTAGATTACAAGGCTTTCATTAATGTATCTTTGTCCTGACCAGAAGCTGACTTCTTTGTATGTTGACTGGGAAAGCTTTGGCTGGTTAGAGTTAGGGTTTGTCTCAGATTTAACTCTCAATTAACCATTAAATGAAACAGTGATATACTTTTACTGACAATGATTGAAATGTAAAACATATTCCTGTTATTCATGTATTATACTCTGTGATACTGATCAAAGGTGTCAAGTGTTGGCTGTTCATAGCTCCATTAGCTCCTGCTAGTAGATGTAGTAACTATACAACCTTCTTCGTTCAAAATTAGCTGTGTTTTTTATGTATTAGCAGTTTTTTATGTATTCTGATATTAATGTTGGCTGTTTAGTTGATTTCTGTCGACTGTTTGGTAGTGGTTTAATGGCTTACCACTTAAGCCCAAAGCATACTGTTTTGACGGGAATGCTTAGCATGTGCATACAGCCGAACACTGTAGCCTTTCAAAGTATACTCCATTGGATAGTGAGCATGAACAAAGGAGCTTGACACATGCACACTTGAAAGTTTCAGTCTCGTTCAGTGTCTGCACAATTCTACTCCAGAAGTTATGGTGGTTGCACTTTATTTTACAGTACGTGCACTTTCAATGTACTTACAGTGTACTTACCCACAAAAGTACTGAGTAGTGTAAGGTAACTACATGGGTTAAGTTAAGGTTTAGGGGTAGGTTCAGGATTAGTACCTAGTTATTACCCAGTTAGTGTCATTACTACAATAAGTACATCGTATATTCATCCGAAATAGGACTGTAAAATAAAGCGCTACCGTTATGGCCAATAAAAATGTACTCTATGTACTCAATCAAACTAGAGTTTTGGGTATCTCTTAAGCTCCTCACACAAGTGCTTGTCAACGCAGGTGTCTGTTGTTGTTGCATCTCCACTAGTTGTTTGTTGTTGTTTCTTCTCATCCGTTTCTTTTTCAGCGAGTTGATTTTGGACTTGTGGTTCTCTTGGGTTTAGCAGTGAGGAGGTCAATAATGCATAGTATGGGCTTCAGAGGAAGCCCTGTTTAATTGGTTAAGAGAATGCAGGTGACTGCTTTGACATAGTCGGACCCCTGCATGGAAAACTCATTATCCACTCACCTCTAGCATATGCCAATCCCAATGAGCGTGTGTGTGCATTTATGACCCTACTTACTGAACAGCATCTCCTTGATTCTTTTCTCCTCATCATCTGTGTGTCTTCGCTAACATTTATAGACTAGTAGATCTGCTTTCTCATCATGCTGCTTGACTGGGCCTGAGGAATGTGCCCCTCTATGCAGACTCCCACTTCTGGACAGTTCCCCCCAAAAACAGTAGACCCCTCTCTACACCTCATTGCCCCCCAAACCCCCAATGTACAACAGGAGACGACACTCTGAAGGGACAAAGCAGGCCCCATGCACTATTAATTAGGTGTGTCTATCTTTTGTGGCGGTCTGACTGTGGCCTCCTGTCTCTCAGTCCTTCTGTCCTGCTCTGTTGTGGCAGAACCTGGGGTTAGCACCTGTGGATACAAAACACTGACCTCCACACCCGTTCACTGACAAGAAATGAAAGATGATAGACGTGCATGATGGTTGACCTCCCATGTTGCACTTAAAGAGATGTGTATAGAATAGGAGAAGGAAGGGGCAAAGTAAAAGGGCTGTCAGTTTTCTGTTCACAGCTTGTTAATGACATGTTGACTAATCTGTGGTGAGTTTGCACCTTGCACTCATTAGCCACCTGGATAGCATGTGCTGGACAAAAAAAAAAAAAAAAAAAAAACCGGGGCTGAGAGCTGATGCTTATAGTTAATAAAACTTTAATAATGGAAACTTTGTTTTAATTAAGATATTTATGTTTATTTATGTTTATTTATTTATTTTTTAAATATTTAATTTTTTTAATGTATTTATTATCTTTATTTTTACATTTTTGAAATGTATAAAAAAAGAGTTTTTTTTAATGGTAAGTGCTTCCAAAACAAGGAAAACACTTAAATTCTGGGAAGACTAGATTTTCATCATTTTAGACTGAATGATTCCCTTCAATTTAGGGAAAGTAAAAACAAAGCCAGAAAAGCACTTTGGTCTTACTTAAGATTTTTGTTCAGCTTTGATTGTCATTTCACATTTTGGGTTGGCTAATGTGTATTCCCTTAGGGCATGTGAGTGTTTGCTTGACCTCATAAGCTTTTCCAGGGCTGTGCGTGTGTGTGAGAGGCATTTAAGTAGCCACTCAGTCTGATCAGTGTTGTGATCGGGTCTGATTAATGCCACTTTGATAGTTCAAATGCAGCGTGATTGGCTCGCTATGCAGAACCTTCTTTTCCCAGCCCCCTCCTAGGCACAGTTCAATCAAATTAACTCACTCAGACAGAACAACATGCGGCACACACTGCTGTGATTTTTGTGCACACACATTAGCATGCTCCAACCAATGACTATCCTTTGCACTGTCTTTTCAATCCGATACCTAGTACTAGTACCTAATATATTAAAAAGGCCTAAAATGGGAAATTATCACAGTTTTAGACATAAAAGCAAGATGACAACATAAGTGATAACCATAATTAAACTAAACTATACCTGTTCTATCTTCAAGCAGCATATATTCTCTGGCTCTGTTGGCATCTTACAACAGTTCCCACATGAGCGATTTATAGATTATCATGACACAATATGCTAACCAATGATTTTAAGATTTTAGCTACATAAACGTCCTGTTGCATTCTACATGTTGTCACTTCTTCTTGAGTCTCTCCATCGTTGTCTGACTCCGGTTTGAACATAAAAGGCTGAACAGTTTCTGATATTTTCAGTGAGTTTGCGTGAGGTAATCTGTTAACACTAGCTCTTGAAACTCTGCCCTCTTCTTGGAAGCAGCAGCTCATTTGCATTTAAAGGGACACACACAAAAACGGAGCGTTTTTGCTCACCCTCAAAAGGTTTAAAGACAAATTTAACATGCTATAAAAAATGATCTGTGGGGTATTTTGAGATACTTCACATACACACTCTGGGGGCATCAAAAACTTATTTTACATGTAAAAGTGGCATTATATGACCCCTTTAAGTAATTAAATCTCTATTCTTAAAATACTTGGGTTCTATATTTATATGTGAGAAGTGATTCAAATTTTGTAACATTTTTGAAACTAGTCTCTTGTTCAGTCATTAATTGTCTCACACTTGTTCAGAAAGCCCAGGCTAGACACGCTCTCCTGCAAAGCAGAATTATTTCCTGTTTGACTCATAAAATTGGACTAATGGGCAAACAGTGGCAACTTTATAGTCCTCACATGTGCATCCTGCCAACCAGGCCAGGCCAGAAGTCCCATGGTTCTTTCAGCTCCTATTTACAAACAGTCATTACCCCTTATAAAGCCAGCCAACCCCTTACTATATCAGAAACAGACCCTGCGCTCTGCAGCACAACAATTTATTTGACATCTGTTCTGTATAGACACACATCTCGTGCCTTTTGAAGTATCAAAGCTTATTCGACAGTATCAAAACAGTTCAACAGTATCTGCATCAGTCTTTTACTGCATTTGAATTACTAGGAAATTAAGCTCTCGCAAACGCCCATTGCTTCCAACAGGTCTTTAGTGGGCATGTTTAGTGTTTCTTGGCCTTTTTGCTATGAAGCAGCTGGCGTGTGTGTGCCTCACATTACTTTACATATGCAGCACGTCTGTCTCAGAGCACACTTTACATATTAAACCAGAGAGAAGACCGCAATCGCATCTGTCACAGGCTGCGTGTCCCCTCCTCTCTGTGTATATGTGCATGCCATCACTGAACTCTCCTTTCTTGATCCTGATTCCTTGGGCATTGACATTCATGAAGCTTCATAGGAAACTCAGAGACGTTCCCCCAGCAGTAGACACGTGCAAACTTGCATGCGTCACCACTGACACGCACAACAAAAGAACAAAAACGAACTGAATCACACACTGCTGAAACATTCCTCATCAATCATACAGCAGCATCAGGCTTTAATTGATCGGTTTTACAATTAATGACCTTTACTGAGTTTTAGGTTTGGTGAATTTAATGCACCATTACTTTGCTTTGAAAACCACTGTTGGATTGAATTAGTCAAAATCACAAGGGGCTAGTTATCATACAGGTGCTGTCTCTCCTGTGCGCTCCATCCCTCTTCATCATCCTTTACTATTCATTTGATTTGATTTGCATTCCTTTAGATTGAGCTTCTGATAGCATATGGTGTCTGACATGCTGCCATTGAACAGAAAATTAATCTTATTTATATTATTATAATGACAGATGTTAATATATTTTTATATTTTTTGTACACTAATAATAGTTGTTGTTTCTGTTAAATAATAAAATAAATTAAATGTATCATATTTTTATTATTATTATTTTATTTTAACCATGAAGGGTACAGTAAATATTTTGATATTTTAGATTGTGTTGCTAGTGTGAGAATGTATTTTTGTGGTATTTGTCATGGTTGGTCTTCCTACACTCCACAGGGTGTCTTTATTAAAATAAAGTGGTCTTTTCCATCTCTCTCTGTCTCTCTTTCTCTCATTTCCTGCAGCCTATAGCAAATCACCTTTTTCCCTGTTTGTTTTTTTTTTTTCTCTTTTTTTCTCTGTATTTGTTTCCCTCTCTTTCTTAGCATCCTCTTTTGCCAGAATCACTCATCCAAATCCTACTTTTTGGCTCAGGAGGGTCCGCAGTTCATTCTTTTTACATTTTTCCTCATTTTGCCATTCTTCCTTTTTTTTTGTCTTTTTTTTTTTTTTGTCAGCCGCTCGGAGTGAGGGGATTCATTTCAGCCATAATGAAATGACAGGGAAGTATGCCAGGTCTTGTGTCGGGGTTAAGCAGCCCTGTCTGTAGGTTGGTACTGTGAGTCCTGGCCTGGGGAGTTACAGAGCAATAACTGTCAGAGGAATGTAAGCCCGTGCCTCCTGAAAACACCGTGTGCATAATGCCCCACTGGCATTTCGACACACGCTATCCTTTAAGAAAAAAATACATTCTTGGCATGGCTCAGACATGAGATCAGAGATTGGCTGATGTCATGAAAACCTTTTCTCCTTTTTGTGGTTTTCTTTTAGGGGAAATAATAAAAGATGGTTTCTTTCAAGTTTTAAATGCTCCTCTTGACCCACTTAGACTGCTAAGAGATTCATTTATGGGAGTGTACAAAAGCTTCCAAGTCCAAGACTGGATCTGTCTTACTCCCACTGCTGTTTTAGCACATCTAACACTCTCTCTCCATTTCTCAGTGTTTCTCTCTCGCTCTTTGTGCAGGGTTGAATAGTGGGGCCTTTAGAGGTGCCTCCCTCAGGCAAACTAATTCTGCTCTCACCAATCAGAGCCCCACCACACACACACACACACACACACACTATTTACACTTCAAAGAACCTTGCACGCTAACCAACCAAACAATGATGTCATCCTCTGCCCACAGTATTATGGGCATCATCAGATAGAGTGAGGAACTATATTGGGCAATAGATCAAAGTGTCTGCTTTATTTCACTAAGGGGAACGTGCAGAGCGGGGACTATTTTTTAACCAAGGGGGTCGTTTTGAGAGCTGGTTTGGCCTGAGTGTCTGACCCCAGGTTTTCTGTAGAACCTGTGTAGACTTTATCACCGTCAACCGTTGGTGTTGTTTTACTACAGGAACAGAGCGCTTTACATCTGTTTGGGTTCCCACGTCTGTTTTACACATCAGTTTAGCAGAACAGAGAGGTACTGGAAAATTAATAGGACTTGTGAAGATTTCTAAAGTCACTGACTGTAATTAGAGAGAAACAATTATCAATATATTATGCTTAAATGCAGCCTAAGCCTTTTTGACAGAGTCTCTGAAATGCGGTCATTTGCCACAGAACATAATTTACACATTGCCTCAGTTTCTAAAAGTAACACATTTGTGGAGTTGAAGATAACACAATTGATGGATGGGTATCTCTTAGGGGTGTAATGGTACATGTATTCATCCCGATCCATAAGGTATAGACGTCAGGGTTTGGTTCATGCAGTTAGATGACAAATACAGTCAGTCACAGGCGATACACACACTACAATCCAGAAGGGGGCGCGTGTGGTAATGCAATGCTGTTTGCTAACCACCACAATAGGAAAAAGAGCAGAAAAAGAACAGATGATCTAAATATGCATGTAGTCTCTCAACCAGTGTTTCAACCTCGGAAAGACATCACTAAAACAGCTTGAGAATAATATCTCACGTACACATTACATTTACCTCAGGCAAGTCATTTACTGTCTACAGCATGTTAGTTCACTAGAGAAATGAACTCTAGAGGGGAGCATTTCACTAAATATATGCACTATATTAGCTTATATATTCGTTATATTTACTTAAACTTGTTCGTGATCTCTTTAATTTTTTAATATGTTTAAATAAATTTGTCATAAAAACAAGTTATGATTATATTTCAAAAATGTTAAAAAAAATTATTATGTTAAATGTTAAAAATTATTTGAATAATTAATAAAAATATATAATAACATTTATAATGAAAATTAATAATTTTAAGAAAAAAAGAAGCAATTTTATGTTTAGCATTCCGTATACCGAACCCGTATCGAAATGTAACTTCAATGCTTAGTTACGTAACAAACCTTCATGTTTGTGTACCGTTACGCCCCTAGTATCTATCTATTGTCTTACAAATAAATAAAATAATGCAAACAAGTCGTTGGACAACATTACTTACATATAAAGAATCAAAATGCATGTGCCATAGATAAATAAAATGGAATGTCCTATGCACGGACAGTAATGAAATTATTGAAATTAAACCATTTTGTTGATAAAAAAATAATATGAAAAAATAAAATTGTTAATCATGTTTTTGAAAAATAATCTTCTAAAATTAATATTACTGTTTTAAATAAAAAATATTGCTGTTTGAGCTGCGGGCACTGAAGCTGAAGAGCTGAATAAACACCAGTAAACAGAAGCAACCTTTGTTAGCAGGTTAGTTAACTCACCCAAATGCATCCTACATGAGATTAATCATATATTTATAGAACATCAACATAATATTACAACTTACATCTGCACAAAATGACACAAATGCAGAAGTAAACTTGAACCAAGTTACATGCTAGTCAGAATGTGTAACTCCTGTTGCGTATGCACTCTTCCCATAACAACGCGCTAAAACACGGCAACTAAACCTAAAGAATTCAGAACATTTTATTATAATAGTGTTATTACACAAGTATATAAAGGATTCACAGCATTTTTTACAGTAGTGTTCTCATGATAATTTTATGTAGCCTATATGACAGACTTACGCTGCTTGTTGCACTTAACTATATTTTCCTTTTTGAAGTGATTCCAAACATATTTCAAGCAATTCAAAACTGTCATGGTGAACAGTGTGCATCTGAAGCTTCTCAGCTAAAGGAAATAATCCATTATTTTTTGGCTTAAATATATTGGCCAAATTTTCTTATCAGGCCGATAACGCAGGTGAGCGCAGAGTCAACAGACGGCGTGCGAGCGGTGAGCTTTGCGTCTTCACTAAACTTTGTCAGTTGTATGTGTGTTAAGGTTTACCAGTTTAGACATTCAAGTGATTTAGATGATCGGATGTGTATTATTGTATCGAGCTACCTTGCTCACGCAGCTGCACTGTGGCAAACGGTAACGTTAGCTGTACAAAACGTGAAGATCGTGCAGAAACTAGTTGTCAGCGCTGTCCTGTGATTTATCACTAAAGTAGCTTAAAAACTCAAAAGTTATTATAGCAAATATTTTTCTATGCTTTTCTGATTTTAGGTCATAATCGTCCAGCGCTAACGATAAGATTAAAAATGAACATATCGGCCGATACTGATATGGTGGCCAATATACTGTGCAACCCTAACTTTTTTCAAAGTGGTTTTCTGTTTTTGAAGAGCTTAAGTTGTATTTTTAACCCCAAATATTGCTTTAAAGGAATTACACAACAATAAATGTGTAAAAAAATTTTGCGTCTCTATTTACAAGGGCCTTAAACTTCATTCTTGCCGTTTGGTTCTTACTCATCAATTATGTCGCATTTGAGTCTTTTTGTGTTTTCTGTGTGTATGTCTCTCTCCTTTATCTGTTCTGTCACTTCTTAGCCGTATGCATTGTTAGTGTGGGCAGCTGACCTCTGACCTCTGCATTTGCGAGAGACTTTAGTATCTGGGTGCCGAAGACCAATATGCTGGCATATGGCCTTTGTGTCACCCTAGCCTGAGAGAGAGACAGAGCAGAGGGGCTTGGGGAGCAAAGCGATGTCACCATGTCACATAGCAGCTAAAGTAGAGTGTGGAGGTTTTGTGTGTGCACAGAATGAGAGAGAAGAGGGGGAGTTTTGCTCCTTTCTCAGGAATGTCTAAACACAAGCCTGTATTTGCAGCCAGCGCTGAAGTGTGTGTGTGTGTGTGTGTGTATGAGATGGAAGGTGGTTGTGTTTGATCTGTGTTAATCCCCTCAGAAGTTTAACCACTCATTTTCCAGCATAGCGAGCACTCGTATCCTCAGGAGCAGTTACTATAGAAACCTTTCTGCCAGGATGTTAATGAAAAAAAGTCTAAAAACAAGAGTGCCTCCCAGTTGATGTAACAGCATCTTGGAGTGTGAGAAGAGGCCATCAGATTTTCTTTTAAATGGAGAGACAGCTAGTAAAGCGGTTGGCATGTGTCTTTGTGACTGAGTGCTGTCACACATACTTAAAACTATAGGCCCTCCTGCTGCTGAGCTGCATGTTAAAGCCTTCCTACCCAGACCTCCCAACTCCTGGCTAAAAACCTCTTTATTTCACATGAAAGAAGTGCTGGGAGGTTTCTCACTCCCTCTATCCTTCCCTCATTCCCATTCACAGTGCATTTGTAGTTGTTTTCCATAAAAAGTCTCCCTTATACTCTTGTCTCTTCTCAAACACACATAAAAACATCTTATTGTGTCATATTGCCTTTGTTCTCCATTTTGTCAAAATCTGCTGTTTTACCCATTTTTGCTATTTTTAACTAAAAATAAACTATTAAAATTACTATTAAATATTTGTTTTTTCAGTGTATGTGTCACATTGGCTGACTTTTTTTTTCTTCTCTTTTTCAGGCGTATGAATGGGCGCTAGAGGGCATGCGTCATTTGGCATGTGTTAGTATGGAGGAGTGTGGCATGTCTGAGAAGTGTCAGAGTGTGATCACATGTTTGGAGACCTATCGCAGTCAGCACCCACCGATCCCAGACGCACACTTCCAGGAGATGAAGGACCTCGCCGGGGAGCTGAAGAGTGAGCAGGGACTCAAGCAGTGGAAGTTCGCCTGGTCCAAGTGTCAGGAGACAAAGCAGATGTTTGAGAAGAAGCTAGAGATGGCCCTGCGCACCCGCCGCGAGAGCGACTCCAAATCAGCAAGGGGTGACTCTTCTCGGCGGAACTCGGACAGTAGCGCTAAACCTCAGGAGCGTAGCAGTAGCATCTCCTTCTCATGTCGGAAAGCGTTTGGCAGTGGCTGGGGTCGGGATAGACTTTCCTCACAGTCCAGCACGTCTTCAACTCCCAGCAGCCCTTCAGGTATTCGCCTGGACGCTCGTGACTCTGTCCGAACCCCGACAGGAAGTCCGTATAGCATTGAGCACAGAATCCCTCACAACACCCCTGTCAGATCCCACAGGCTAACACGTAGCATCTCCACAGACGAGTCTCCTCAGCGGCCGCATCTGGAGGGGCAAGCGTGTGCTACGAGCCCAAGCCTCACCTCTATTGAACCAAACCGCAGGGTTTTGCGGAAGACACAGAGCTTCGATACTGCCGGTAGCGAGTCTGTGTCACGGTATGGGACCTGCCAGAGAACTTTGAGTGAGCCTGCACGGAGAGGAAACACAGGGGTGTTTATTAAAGGTCTGGAGGTGAGCAGCACTGAGGTGATTGATCGGCCGTACAGCCCGCGACTGCCGCCCATTCATGGATGGTCTTCTCTAGATACACACCACAGTGGGAGTCCTGCTCCGGAAACACGCAGCAAGGGCAGGTGGGTACGCTCAGCGCACACATGGACGTGCTAACCCACACTCATTAGCTATAACATAAACAATCAACCAGGGAGGTCTGCAGGTCATCGACTCAACCACTTATTATATGACCACCACTGTATGAAAGCTGTGTCACGGAGCACACGTAATTACTGGCAAGATACATTACCAGTTTGTTGTTACATTACCAGTCTGTCTTGTTTTTTTCAAGGCAAGAACACATTCATGGGTTTTCAAACTGAGCTCTGGGAAACCCCTTGGGTAGTTTCATGTAGCCAGACCTTCAGACTGACGGCAGAAGGTCTGGACTCTATTGCAGCTTTCGTTGGCCAAGGATCGCTCAATAGGCCATTTGACTGACATGTAACGCAACCAATCACAGTTTTATTATAAGAAAAAAGCCATTCAGGCAAAAAGACAATAATATTTTCTGCAAAGCAGCTTATAATTTATTGTTATTTAAATAGTTATATATAAATAGATAAATAATTATGTAAATATACGATGTAAATAATTATATAATTTATATTATATATATGTAAAAAATATAGATATGAATAAATATATTTTAATTATGAATTTAAACTGTATGAATCATTTTAAATGGAATTGGAAATATTTCTCTTCAGGTTTATAAATCTAACAGTACAAATATCCTTTTCCAGATAATTTTTTTCTCACTTTAGTTCTAATTATTTGTTTTTCAAACATCATGTCTTTTATGAAGTCCCTTCACAGTCTTTTCACGGTAACTTTCATCAAACTGCATGACCTCAGATCTGTTTTTTGCAGCAATTCTGCAGTCTATAAATTCCTATTGTTCTGTTTGCTGCACTTTTCTAATATTTTCTCATAGTTTAAATAGGGATCATTCAGGGATCCTGAATTAAATGTCACAGACTGAATTTTAATATATAAAATCATACTTACTATTACTATTAATACATAATTACTATTATAAATGGGTCTTTATACATAGTCATTTTTGGGATAGTCCACCAAAAATTCTGTTATCATTTTTTCACCCTTATTTCATTCCAAACCCGTATCTATTTCTTTCTTCTGCAGAATTCAAAAGAAGAATTTCTAAAGAATGTTGGTAACCAAACAGTTTCAGTTCCAGTTAAATTCCATTTGAATTTTGGTATATACAAATTAAGTCAGGGAGAACCAAAACTGTTTGGTTAACAACATTCTTCAAAATATCTTCTTTAATATCTTAGGAAAAGGGCATATTTTTCCTCAGTCTTTACATGAAGGAACTCAATATGTCTCATATTAGACGGTCACAGCCCTTTAATCCTCTGAATCTCCATGGATGTCTTTTCCAGCTGTGGTCCTACTGGTCACCCTTTAACCCCCTTGGGAAAGAGCCTGAGATGCAGATCACTTTCCCAGGTGGTTGCTGGTCCTTTGGGCTTTGAAGTGGTGGGGAGCATGTTTGTGTTCTGCTTTTCCACACAGAAGAGATGGAGTTAGTTGATTAGATGTCTTAAGGAGGTCTTTAGATCTGTGCATCTTCCTTTCAAAACACATTATTTGGCTGTGCTCTCCAAGATTGCAGTGTAGAGGTAATGTTGACAGTTTTTTCAGACGGAAATAACTCAAAACAAGGCCTTCGGCTCTGTGTGGTCCAGTTATTGCAAATGTTTAAGGCAGATGAAAACATTCTGATAAGAATTCAATTTGAGATTAATGTGAATGCTAAAACATCACCTGATTTTTCTCAGTACTGGACAGAATGTATAGCTGTGTGGTGAGAAGGTAAAGGAGCTGCAAGACAATCAGAACTCAAGATTAGGATTTTTTGGAGAGAGTTGTTATATAATCTTTAAACTTTCTTTTTTAACACAGTAGTTATTAAACGATGTCATGAGGGCTGTCACAGAGACCCATCCAGCTTGATGATGAAATGATGGACTCTCGCAACTGATTGGCTCGAGTGTTTCAGGGAGAAAGCATTTGTGTGATGACATCCTGGAGAGACATGTGAAAACACCTGTCCTTTATGGTTACACAGTCTGACAAAGCTATTAGGGCAAACATTCTGTTGTCACAATGACGTACACTACTGTTTAAAGGTTTAGGTCTTTAAGATTGTTTAATGTTTTTTAAAGACGTCTAAAGATGCTCACCAAGGCTGCATTTATTTGATCAAAAAGTTTTTTAAAATAACCATAAAAATATATTTTAAAATGTAATTTATTCCTCTGTTGGTAAAACTGAATTTTCAGTATCATTACTTCAGTCTTCAGTGTCACATGATCCTTCAGAAATTATTCTAATGTGATTCTGATTTGGTGCTCAAGAAATATTTCTTATTATTGTCAATGTGGAAAAAGTTGTGCTGCGTAATATTTTTGTGGAAACCGTGATGCATTTTTATCAGGATCCTTTGGTAAATAGAAAGTTCAGAAGAACAGCATTTATTTAAAATAGAACAAACATGCAGTAAGTATTTAGCAGATGTATTTATCCAAAGCAAGTTAGAATACATTTATTGTATGGTCCATCCTACTGGAGTGTCTCTGTAAATACAATAAGCTTTTTTCTAATGCAGCTTCTGTATATTTATACTTAGGTGTAAATAACAATGACTTCCTTAGCAAATCAGATTTCCCAAAAGATTTATCTCTTAAAATGTGAATTTGAAGTATGTTAACTGTTCACTTTTTCTGTCATTCAGTAAACTGCGCCACATCGTAGATGAGATGGTCACAACCGAGCGGGAATATGTACGCTCTCTGCGGTACATCATTGACAACTATTTCCCTGAGATGGAGCGTGCTGACCTGCCACAGGACCTGCGGGGAAAACGTAGCGTCATCTTCGGCAACCTGGAGAAACTAGTGGACTTCCACAGCCAGTATTTTCTCAAAGAGCTGGAAAGCTGCTGCAACCATCCATTACGCGTCAGCCACTGCTTTCTACGACATGTAAGAGAAGTTCCTTCACAGTCTTTTCACAGTAACTTTCATCAAACTGCATGACCTCAGATCTGTTTTTTTCAACAATTCTGCAGTCTATAAATTCCTACTGTTTCTGTTTTCTAATATTTTCTCATAGTTTTAATAGGGATCATTCAGGGATCCTGAATTAAATGTCACAGACTGAATTACGTTTTCATTGGAGATGAAACAAAGGAGCTTAATTTTTTCAGTGTTCTGTTCCCAGTCCATGACTGGCTCATTTTTGACCAAGCACAGGTCTAAAACCATCCAGAATTTACTTATTCTGTGTATTATTTCTCTTTCATTCACCCTCCATGAATATTGGAATCAAACTGAGCCGCAAGTAATGATTCTGAGGTCTTTAAATGAGTGCAAGACCTCCAGCCTACATTCTCTGTAGTTGTGGTGAACTCATAGTGCTGGCATAGTGCTTTATGAAACTTTCAAAAGCAGTGATTCACAGAAAAGACAGAAAAAGACACAGAGGCAGGCTGCTTGGCCTACAGCAGTGTATGAACCAGGCCGAAATCTTTTTTGACATGTTTCTGGCGCAGCAAAGTCTGCACTGAAATTATGGCACACTCCATGTGAACCTGAAAGTCATAAATCAATTTACCCAAACACAAAAAAGTTTTCCAAACAAAACTCAACCTGGAAATGATTTTGAAAAATATTCCCTCCCTCCACTTCTGGAACAGCAAGAGAAGTTTGTCTTCAGAACATGGATATGGAAATGTGGATGATAACACTTAAAATATTGCTCTTTTGTGCCTTTTTTCCATGTAAACATACAGCAAGACCAGTTTAGCCTGTATGCTTTATACAGCAAGAACAAGCCAAAGTCAGACACACTCCTGGCCAGCCATGGAAACAGCTTCTTCAGGGTGAGCAACTGGATCCATACTACACTCACTCCAGCCCCTTTTAATCTCATTCATTTCATCTCACCTCATGGGCCTAAATTGTCAAATCTGTGTCTCTCTCATTCCAGCATAAGCAGCTGGAGTTGGGGGATAAGATGGACCTGGCGTCGTACCTGCTGAAGCCAATCCAGCGCATGAGTAAGTACGCCCTGCTGCTGAAAGACCTGATCAAAGAAGTGAGCGAGGTCCAGGAGCAGGAGCTAGCGTACCTACGTGCCGCCACTGAGATGGTCAAATTTCAGCTTCGCCATGGCAATGATCTGCTCGCCATGGACGCCATCAGAGACTGTGATGTAAGTGCGTCTGGTACAGCAGATCTACAGCCAACTTCACGTCGAGATACATAGGAAAGCATATATCTGATTTTCCAAACTGCCATTTCATAATTTCTTTCACACACCCTTCCAGGTGAATCTAAAGGAACAGGGACAGTTGGTTCGCCAAGATGAGTTCACGATTTTGTATGGCAGGAAGAAGTGCCAAAGACATGTGTTCCTGTTTGAGGATCTGGTGCTGTTCAGCAAACCCAAACGGATTGAGGGTGGCCTAGATGTTTATATATACAAGCATTCTTTTAAGGTAAGCACCTAAAGAAGTTTAGAGGGAAAAGAAACATCTCCAGAAATGAAAACACATAGCTTTAACACACTTTGAAGCATGCGTTATGACTTAAAACCAGTTCACACCAAGAACGATCACTAAAAAGATAACTATTATGATACCTATATTAGCGTCCACACCAGCAGACAGTATTGTTCTGTTTATTATAAGCACACGCTGCAGTTATGTTGTTATGCTCAATTCTGATTGGCTGACAATGTTTTCATCATTCTTCAGCTGGAAGAACCGTTCTGCTGATATTGTTAAAGTTGTGGTGTAGACTTTGCTATTCTTTTATATCTAGAACGATTATAGTTATGGTTATCGTCCTTGGTGTGAGTGGATCTTTACACTGCTTTCTTTTACTAATACACTCACATTCTTCCATATATCACAATAATATCTCCTTTGATCGATGTTAATATCACAGAAGGCTTTAGTTTAAAGATCTGAGCATCAGGTTTATTTCCTGCAAGCCTTAATAACAACAAAATGCCATTAGCCCTCAATATTGATTGTGATTGTATGTGAATATCCTCTTTACTCTGTCATTCTCCATGTAGACGGCTGATGTGGGTATGACAGAGACATCAGGTGAGAACGGTCTGAGGTTTGAGATCTGGTTCCGGAGGAGAACTTCAAAGAACCAGACCTACATTCTCCAGGCCAGCACTGCAGACATCAAACACGCCTGGACCTGCGACATCGCACGGATACTATGGCAGCAGGCCACACGGAATAAAGGTAGGAAAGAAAGATCTTAAGTGGTTGAGCTTGAATAAGTTCTTTGAATTTGTTTTGCTCAGCCAGCTGGAAAGAACAAATGAGAATGATAAGATAATTGCAGATAATATCTCCTGTCACATACCATCTTAGCATATTTAAAGATTTTTTTCAGCAGTTCATCTGTGATAGCCTCAGGCGCATAGGAAGCTATTTAAAACACTTTTGAGTCACACCAGTATTGTATTTCTACAGTTTGATACAAGTGTGAGAAAATGATGCAGATCTGAGGCATCATTTAACCTGTATTTGCACATATTTACTCAATCCCTAAAGAAACCCTTTTTAACGCTTACATTTTAATGTCAACATGTTTGTTTGTATTCTGAATTTAGGGCTGTCGCGTTATCAAATTTTTACTACATGATTGTTGTGTTAAAAAAGATTTCGCAATAATAGTATTGCAATATCTATAATTTTGAAATAAATAATCAAATTTATCCTTAACTTTAGTTAATTTTGTATTTTCACTTTTGTGTTTTTGGCTGATGAATCACACTCAAAATACCACATTAAATATACATTTTAAATATCACATTATCATCAATACCAGTAAATTGGTATATTGGCAGCATTTTTAAACATGTTTATGTGTGTATGCAGAAATTCGAATGCAGGAGATGGTCTCTATGGGGGTGGGTAATAAACCCTTTCTGGACATTAAACCCAGTGATGCTGCTATCAACGACAGAGCCATTGACTACATTATGAAAGGCAGAGGTGAGCCTGTCTAACACGATAAGCAACAAATGATTCTCTGGGTTGATTTTACTAGCATCACACTCTCTCTTCTGTTACAGGGGCCAGGACGAGAGCATCCATTGCTGTGTCGCTGTTTGACCACTCAAACCCGTTCAAACGAGCTGCAGTTAACACCCCCGTTAGCGGCCCCCCTGTGGCTGGTGGCCCCTCCTCTTCCACGCTGCTGGGGCCCTTAAATCTGCATATGTATAGCAGCCAAAGCCTGTTAACAACTGGGGAGAGACCTCTCATCAGCCCCTGCATCGAGGAAGACGAGCTGGAACATGAAACCAGCAGTCAGCCATCTATGAGTATGTATCATAACATGTTTGAAAGTGTGAACATCTTACCAGAAGCCACATATAATGTGTGACTTTTCTGTGTTTGTAGCTACAGAGAGTTCGGGTTCGTCGTCTCACTGTCTGTCTGGCAGCGGCTCGAGCGGGTCAGACAGCGGATGTGCGTCCAGTAACCTTCCCGAGGCTTTGTCCGAGGAGCCCAGCTCACCATGTGACTCCTCCTGTTACTCGTCCATCACCTCTCCCACCCAAGAGAAAGCCTGCTTTAACAGCCAGTACATCTCAGCGGTTAGTATTACACGTGTCAGTTTCAGATGGCCAGTATTTTCATCGCACATCTTCAGGACCACATCAAATGTCACTGATGCAGAAACATGTCGTAACGCCCATGCTTATGCTAGCACTAATGCACAAACTCCAGAAGACACTGATCACCTGATGATCAAGTCAGAGCCTCCCCTTTAACCTGTGATAACCCGTGCGCCCATGTCCTTCTTGTCACAGGGGGAAGCTCAGGTGATCGGTCCCTCTACTATAGTGTGAGCTCAGTAACCACTGCTGCAGTAAGTCTGGCTTTCGCTCCATGAAATCACACTTCCACAGCTATGTGCATGTGCATTAATACACTCATCTGAGCATATTGAAAATATCATTCATGCTTCATCTAGGAGCTTTTACACGCATGCTTGTACATAATGCGTGTTGTTCTGTCCTGCTTTGTCCCGTAGGTTTAAGACCTGCCTGCTTCAGATCGAGAAGACAACGTTGCCACACCGACGAGGAGTACAGAGCTAGTATTTATTGTTCCTACTGAGTGCAAGCAAATCTCTTACAGAGAGCACTCGAAATAGCACTGTTTCCCTTTTCTTTTTTAAGCCACTTTTAGCTTCAATAGCTTTTATATAAATTTAAAAATGATCTATAAAAGTGAATAAATATTCTTGTATTTATCTTCTTTTCAAATGTTAAGATACAGTAGTGTTCTCAGCTGTATTATTACCTGTAAATACTGTAGTAGTGTACAAAACACTTCTGAACTCTTGCGGTTATTCAGTTCCCACTCTTTTTCATTGTTGTTGTTGCCCACTTTGCTGCAGACTTCAGCTGGTTTGATTTAGAAAAATGCTGAATGTTAAAAGGCATGTCTAGATTTCTAAGCTTCAGTTACACTAAAGGTGTTGAACAATGTTTAAAGCATTTGTTGTACAGTTTCTGTTCTTTCTAGTGTTTCCAATAGTCTGTGGACCTGTGGTCAGTCGCTGTGGAAACAGTTTTTGATAGCTGGCTTGATCCAGAATAAGAGAGCATTAATTCAGATCGTACGACTGACCTCAGGTCAGCTCTGCCCAGCGCTGCTGCTACTGGGAGCTGGGTATTGCTGCTGCCGGTTTGGAAATGGGAGAGTTTTCATTTCAGTTCTCTTATTTACATTAACAAGTATAACAAAAAAGAACATGTAAATTGTAAATAGTTGCACCAGTGGTGCTTTGAAAACATAGCATTTAGGAAGTAATCTTTATATATGTATTAACAAGTCAACATGGGAATCACTTAAGTGCCATTCTTTGTTGCCAACCCAAATTGGAAGTGTACAAACAAAAGATAATTGGGGGGAAAAGCATTGCAAATTACACTTCTAGCTGGAGCATGAGTATGTACTCAAGTGTTTAATTTTTCAATCTTAACAAGTTCACACAGAAGTAATAAAGACAGATTGCTTTGTACCGATAACAGAAGTGTGTTTTATTTTTTGTCTTTAATCTTTTATGATTGGCATAAAGTAGAGAGACATATCTCACAAACCCTGAAGGCTGGTATTCAATTTCTGCACACTGACTGAGCTAACAAACAGATTCATTGTTACTAATGATGTCCGCCTTGAGGCCAAGCAGTATGTGGTTTAAATGCACATTCAAATATGTGTAAACTCAAGCAGTGTGAGAAATAATGCTCAATCAAGTTTACTGTACCGTTTTAGCCTGAAGAACATTGCCATCAATAGCTTTTTCACTGTAACTCTTTGAGAATGACTTGTGGAAAACGACTATACTTTGTTAGCCACACTTTATATTTACATACAGTATATGAGATGAGCAACAGACATGTAGTGAGCTTAAACAGACTAATGTGTCAAGAAATACTGTGCCTATTGTCTGCTGTGGCTCTGAAATTATAGTTACCTTTAACCACTTTTTCTTTTTCTTGCTGCTTTGCTTTTTCTCTTCCTAAATTAAACTACAGTATCATGGTTTGTCTGTAACCAGGAGGAAATATATTGATCTTTCATTAATCATCTTAATCTAAAACAGATCCAGATATTAAATCTTTCATTCAAATTCGTTTAAAACCTCACCAGGAAGAAATAGACTCGATTTGCTAGATTTGCTAGATTTTCTACAAACCCTGGAGTATGGCATGGCATTTGCTGGCCAACATCATCTCCTTGTGAGAAAAAGTGAAGTAGGCAAAGGCCACATCTGGGCAGGGAGATACGAAGTTAAGTTGTTTTACATGTAGGAAATGCCACGGAATTTTCCAGCGTTTTTTGTTTTGTCCACACACGGATGGAAACCACAAACCCGAGAGTGGAATGAAAGTCAATGAAGCATAATTGGCTGAACCATTCACAGCGTGTGTGAGTATGATGAGCTTTGAGTGCTCCAGTGAGGATGCATGTGCTGGTTTATTTGTCTCTCTCACCAGGAATATTTTGCACCATCAATCTTTAATGATATTACAGCCAAATCTGAACTTCAGGATGTGGGAAAAGCTGGATATGAACAATGGAAACATACTGATTGATGTAAAATTTTGTACACATCTCCAGGCTATCCTGAAATTACTTAATGTCTATCCAGTATACAGATATATTCATAAAACAGAATCCTATTCCTACTCAGCTCACATCCTAAACCTAACATAAACCACAATTAAAGGGATAGTTCACCCAAAAATGAAAATTATTCCATTATTTACTCACCCTCAAGCCATCCTAGGTGTATATGACTTTCTTCTTTCAGACGAACACAATCAGAGATATATTTAAAAATATCCTTAGACCTCCAAGGTTTATTTGTTGTGAATGGCAGCCCAAATTTTGAAGACAAAAAATTGCATCCATCCATAAAAGAAGAATCCAAACAACTCCAGTAAAAAATAAAAGCCTTCTGAAGCGAATCGAATGCGTTTAAGACAAATATCCTTATTTAAAACTTTATAAAGTAAAATAATGAGCTTCTGGCGGGACAGCAATAAGCATTTGACGTACGTCCAAACAGCATCTCTGATTGTGTTCATCTGAAAGTACACCTAGGATGGCTTGAGGATGAGTAAATCATGGGATAATTTTCATTTTTGGGTGAACTAACCCTTTAAGGTTACTGTGGTGTGGAATAAATCAGTTTTTTTTTCTTCTCTGACCATATTATTCTTATTGTTATATTTTTTATGCAATCTTTTCTTTCCTTTGATCCTGTGCCATGAATGCTAAGTGATATTTATCTGCTTATCTGTTTCCAAGATGATCAACCCATACTACAAATCCCCCAGCAGGTTGCGGACAGTCATGAATAAAGCAATCCATCGCTGCCTCATCTGTAGTCTTCATTTTATACATTATGTGATAAACATTATATGATAAACATATCCTAAGCTGGGGGTTCACATCGTGTTAATAAATATTTACACAATTTGAAGATTTTACACCATATCAAGAGAGAAAGGAGAGAGTGTTATATAGGGTGAGAGACTGACTATAGTGGCTCCTCAGAGAACTTTCTTATTGTGAGATATTGCCAATTTATGGTTTTAGGAATTAAAACACACACACACACATATTGATTGATTGATTGTCTTTAAAAACAATTGCACAAGCTTTCAAAAAAAAAAAAAAAAGGAGGACCTTAAACTTAAACTCAATACCTTGGTATATGAATAATGTTAATCATTTAGTATCACAGTAAAATCAAAATAACATGGTTCTATCATTTGATACCATTACCATTGCTTTCTTTGGCATATGGCATCTCCCTATGCTGTTTGTCTTATTTCCACCAAGTTTCTGCTGGAATGTAGAAGCTTCTGTCATGCTGACACCGTGCTGAGTGATTGTCCCGGACCTCTGGGTGTCTGCATTAGTTTCCTTTGTTTTCTCACACAGGTGCCATAGTTTGTCTCTTTGCATTGTAAATGGTCTGTGTCGTTGCGCTGTATTAGTTCTGCCTGCATCCAGGTTCTGCTGGTGTCCACTTATCATCTCTCTGTTGATGGAGATGGCATTCATTAGCACTGCAGCCTTTGATCAATCTGACAGTCCTGTCCTCAGGCCGCCCACCTTGGCTTCAACCAGTAAAGCCATCCTGTCCAGCGGAATCATCTGGGAGAGACCCACATGTCTGCTGATCTCCTACATTATATTCATTATGGGGTCCATTTCTCTACTCCAGCAGTTCTCACTGAGACTGAGCGACAGACTGCTGTTGCATATCAGGTTCTCCATAAAATCTGGAGCAGGTGGCTGAGGGGTAGCGCTGGGCCAATTGTGTGCTAGAGAGAAACAAGTTATTGGCTGTTGCCTATTGGATATGTGCATGGTTCCCAGGTGACGCTTTGGACGCCTCATCTGTTCAATCTCTGTCAGGTGCCACCATCTTTTCACACTTACAGCATGTGTTCGAAAAATCAAACATTGAACGTGAAAACCGACATATGCTGTTGCTCTGAGTGTGTGTTAGAGCACTGTCTGGACTCTCCCTGTGAAATGACATGTGGTCGTTCACTTAAGTGTATTTCGTATTTAAATCACTGGATTATTATGAAAATATTCATTATCACATGGTTTTAAAATATAAAACATTTTCTGCAAAAAATAAATGATTAGCAGTGAAATTAGGAATTAAGCATAATTATATGAATTAATAATGATTTTGTGCTGAAAAGTTAATACACAAACAAAAGTTTGTTTTGTGAATCGTTCATTTTGGGTACAGTATTGCTATTTTTTTATTATTATTGCTAGTCTATTTTATATCACTGATGAAACAGCCAACACAGCACTCTCCTGAGCAGGCGAGCAGAAGGGTGTTCACCACTGTTATTTTCGCTGTACACTAATGAGTACTATAGGAGTCACCATCCTGGGAATATTGTTGTAAAATTTTCATATGATACTGCCATTCTTGGTCTTCTGTATAATGAGGACATTCAGCATTATACTGCGGATTGCCAACTCTGTTACATGGTGTAAACAACAGTCTTTTGATCCTAAGTTATTAGGCAAACACTCCATGAGGGTTAGTTCTAGTGATAAAAACAATATAGTATTTAAAACAATAAAATAATTAAAGCACCATTTACTTGCAACAAACAACTCTGTTGGTATTATTATAATTAGTATTATTATAATTGTTACATTTAATTCATTGCCACACTTGAATTATATTATCAGAAAACTGAACATTTAGCGTTTTCAGGCTTTTGTTTGACATGCCACAAGATGGCACTGTTTTCGACACTCCTGATGCTTCGAATTTTTCCCGAAAAAATCAGAGAAGCTTCAAAGACTGAAGAGGCTTCATTTCTCTATACCTAGTTAGCTCACCCCAAAATGAAAATTCTGTCATTAATTACTCACCATCATGTCGTTCCAAACCCGTAATACTTCAGTTCATCTTCGGAACCCAAAGGAAAATCATCAAATCATCCTTCAGAAGCTC
Organism: Megalobrama amblycephala; assembly: GCF_018812025.1. NCBI lineage: Eukaryota > Metazoa > Chordata > Actinopteri > Cypriniformes > Xenocyprididae > Megalobrama > Megalobrama amblycephala. The sequence continues at coordinate 20,381,393 of NC_063046.1, forward strand.
AAACCTGCTGCGTATCCAATGAGGTTTATTCTCGTGTGTTACGCAGCAGCTTGAGCTTCCAGAACAGGGGTGAGTTTCCCGAAAGCATCGTTAGCCAACTATGGTCGTAAGTCCCATTGAACTCTATTGGTAACGACGGAACTTGCGACCATAGTTCGCTTTGGGAAACGCACCCCAGGTTTGTTCTTGTGCGTCATATGGGGTCGGTGAAGCATGTGTTTATGTTTGCTGAACAAGGTTTATATGCGAGTAAATGCCTAAATTAAATCTGTTCATCATAAAAACTCTCTTCAGAAAATTTGGACTAAACCGCTCGATTAATAGGCTATGGATTAGTTTTCCGATCTCTTCATGAACTTTTTGAAGCATCAAAGATCGAGTTGCAAAGGCAGTAAACGGAGGGACAGAAAATATCTTAATTTGTGTTCCAAAGATGAACGAGAGTCTTAAGGGTTTGGAGCGACATGAAGATGAGTAATTAATGACAGAATTTTCAATTTTGGGTGAACTAACCCTTATTGAGCCCAGACAGGTTCTTTCGGTATACTTTATTAATAAACTTAAATTAGAGGTGCATGTGGATAATCTGTGTCGAAAGGATCAACAAAACATTTACTTTTTACGGAGGATCAGACTTTTTGGAGTTGCTCAGTTGCTGTTTTATCATGCGTGTTTTTAATCCGTCTTATTGTATGGTATAGCGGCCCGGTTTGCTAATCTGACAGTTACCCTCAGATCTAGGTTGAACTGTTTTGGTTCTATTCAACAAAAGTATTTTTAAACAGGAAAGAAAAAGTGACTCTGGGCCCTTCTCATGTGCTCTATCCAGAATTCGAACCACTTCCATCTGGTCGAAATTTCTGTACCCCAAGGTTTAGATACAACTGCTATAAGAATTCTTTTGTTCCTTTGGATACAAGACTGTTAAACTGTAATGCAAAATACATGACTGTGTGATTGATGTGGGTGTCTTGTTATGCAGCTTCATTTGTATTGCCCAAAACAAATTTCCCTTAAATGGGACAAATACAGTATAATCAATAATCAAATTCACGTGACAGCCAGCCATATAAAAAACTGCTGCATTGTTTGTAACCACTGTGAAATTAAACCACTATTAAAACATCTCAATACAGAATCAGAATCAGAATCAGAAAGAGCTTTATTGCCAGGTATGTTGTTTACACATACTAGGAATTTGTTTTAGTGACAGAAGCTCCACAGTGCAACAGAGTAACAGCGACAAGACAAGACACATAATAAAGAGAATAAAATAATAATATACAAATTTACAATATAGACAAAGTGCAAAAAAAAAAGCAAAAAACAATATATAATATAGACAATTTGTATGTACAGTTATGTGTGCAAATTTGAAATATAAATAAGCGTTTTAAGTAAATAAAGTGTAATAGTGTTGTGTGTTCTGTGTTTGTCAAGTGTTCATGAGATTAATACTGACAGTATTGTATCAAGCCATCCTAGGTGTATATGACTTTCTTCTTTCTGACAAACATAATCGGAGAAATATATAAATAAATATCCTGACGCGTCCGAGCTTTATAATGGCAGTCAACAGGGTTCACGAGTATGAGCTGAAAATGCTTCCATCCACACCCATCTATCATAAACATACTCCACATGGCTCCGGGGGGTTAATAAAGGCCTTGTTTAAATATGGATATTTTTTTTACACAAACGCATCGCTTCAGAAGGCCTTTATTAACCCCCCAGAGCCGTGTGGAGTACACGTTTATGATGGATGGGTGTGGATGAAAGCATTTTCTTCTGCTCATACTTGTAAACCATGTTGACTGCCATGTATAAAGCTTGGATGCGTCAGGATATTTATTAATATTTCTCAGATTGTGTTCATCAGAAAGAAGAAAGTCATATACACCTAGAATGGCTTGAGGGTGAGTAAAGCTTGGGCTAATTTTCATTTGAAAGTGAACTAATCCTTTAAGCTTAACAAGCAAGCGTTGACGTAATTGTGCAAGGGGGGCAATGCCACCAAAATTAATATAAATGCCCCCAAATTCAAGATATGAATTTTTGCTCTATTTTGCCAACGAAAATAGTTCCAAACAAAGCAGAAACTTTGTGTCTCCTCGGCAACACACAGCGGTGCTTCGCCGTTTTTAAATGAATCTGGTGAGTCAATGGTTCAATGACTCATTAGGTGCGATGCGCAGACTGATCAGTGAGTAGGCTTGTTCGAGATGCATCGGCGCTGCGCCCTTTCTTAAGAAATATAAGTCAGATATTGAAGTGAATTGTTCTTTCTGTCACTCTGCTGAGGAAGATTTCATTCACTTGTTTTGGCAATGTACCCACACAGAGAAATTTTGGTCAGATGTGTTAATGTTTATCCAATCATACTTTATAAGTGACTTTTCCTTCTGTTTTAAAGATGTTTTCTTTGGATTGTTTGACTACTCTAAAGAGAATATAGGGAAATATTACATAATTAATTTGTGTTTCCTACTGGCTAAATTTCACATACATAAAAATTTACTGGCTCTAAACCTCTCTTTTCTCTATTCAGAGATGATCTAGACAGTTATATCGAAACTATCCAATGCTCTATTAATCCCAAAGCTATGAAAGCTATTCTCTTTATTCATCCTTTTTGTCCTCTTAATGTTTATATAGCCTATATTGCATTGTTGTTGCTTTATTACCCTGGCAACTTATCTGTGTTTATGTATTTCTCTTTTTTGAGTTTTACATGTATCTGTATTGATTTAATGCTCTGATCTTGTATATTGTTTAATAAAAATAAAAAAAAAATAAATACAAAAAAAGCATCGGCGCTGCGCAGACCGATCGGCGAATGACATCAAAGTACCGCGAGAGCAATTGGAGACCAGACGACTCCTTATGCTTTTGAATCGCTCTCGCGGTACTTTGATGTCACCGATCGGTCTGCGCAGCGCCGATCCATCTCGAGCAAGCCTAATGACATCAAAGAACGACTAGAGAGCAGACGGCTCTCGCGGTATTTTGATGTCATACACTGATCGGTCTGCAGCGCTGCGTCAAGTCATAACAGGCTTGTTCGGATGCATCGGTGCTCCGCAGACTAATCGGCGTATGACATCAAAGTACCGCGAGAGCGATTCAAAAGCATAAGAGGCCGTAGCTCTCCAAACACTCTCGCGGTACTCTGATGTCATATGCCGATCAGTCTGCGCAGCGCCGATGCATCTCGAACAAGCCTAAAGTCAGTGAATGAATCAGCTAGTTTGAGCGAATCAGTTGAAATTAATGATTCACTTATTACGACTTGCTGCCACCTACTGATAATCAATAATATATGTAACTTTACTTCTTATAAATAATTATAAGAGGGGTGCCCTTGGCTTTTTCACCTGTGCTGCCCTCTAAAATGTCTGTGCACGGCCCTGATGATAAGCAAACCAAAATAAGCAGTGAGCAGTAAACAATACACATTATCAAAACATTTGTCCATCAGACTCTCACCATACATCGTACAGGATCTATCAAATTTATATATCAATATAAATTAAAAACAAAGCATGGCATTTTGTCACAAATACTGAATATTAAAATTATTATTGTTTATGCTTACAATAGTCTTTAATACAGAATACAAAATTACTGTATGGTCTCAACAAGGTTGAAAGCTGTAAATATTGCTGCTTTTGAAATTTGTGCTTGAAAGAAAGAAAGAAAGAAAGAAAGAAAGAAAGAAAGTTTATGAGGAGTATGTTTGTGACAATGAGATGGACTTTTTGTTTTTTTTTTACCTTCTCCACATGCTGGAATATCATGTTTGTACCAGTAATATTATGTTTGCTCCTTTCTAGATTGCTGAGGCAGTGCAGTTGGCTCAGGAAGGAGTCACAACACATAACGCTGCACAGGTTCATCTAAATTTGCATTTGGGTTTCTGTACTTGGGTTAGACTGGGTGAAAAACTGGGGCGTTGAACGCAATACCAGGTACAGGACCACTAATAAGTAAATAAATTATTGTCTTTGTAACATGGTTAAGTATGAAGTGAACATATTCACATATTTACACACATTTTAAGTAAAATAACAATATCATGAATGATCCATCATTTGTACAAAAAAATTTGTATGCCATAACCTCCCCTGGACACTGAAATGCTGGATCATGAAGTCCTTCCTCATCTGAAGAAAATTAGCAGTAATGAACAAAAACAAACTATAATTTCTGCCCTAACCTCATGCAGCTGACATAACTCATTCTGTTGGTTTAAACTCTCAATCAGCATTAAAATTTGAGTGGAAAGTATTCATACTTTTATAAATGTCTAAATCCATCAGTCAAATGAATCAACAAAAGATATGGCTATATAAGGAAAGATTTCAGTTTTAAAAAAATACATAGGCCTATTGTGAAAAAGGGATTGCTCTTCCACCTATGACTTACTTTGGAACACTAAAGAAGAGGGTTCTAACAACATTGACTTGAACAGTGTAGACAATAATCAAACAAATGCACTTTTGTTTTCCACAAAAGAAACAAATGCATTGAGGTTTGGCTGTTACGTTATGTATGAAGTATGACCAGCAGATGGCGCTACTGTCACATTCACCTGCACACAGACTTCATGCTTTTGTTTTGACAGATGTGAGGCCTCCAGCTGTTGAGTTGTTTTCTTCTCTTGCACTGTCCAAATACCCACACTTGCGGTCTTGGCCACTTGAGAGCGCGTGAACGCGACAGGAAGTAAGTGCTCAAGACTGTCCCATGTCTTAAAAACGCCCAAGTGCAGTGCCCTTAATGCACACTAAACCCACGCTATCTCGAATATCGCTTCGGAGCAGTATTCGAGGCTAAGCGTGTCCCATCGTGCATTATGTTCGGGAACTCACGTGTCCCGAAATCACAAGATGTCAATGAAAACGTTAAATTCAAAGTTAAATTAATTAGATATTACATAATTTTGTAGTACAACATACAGGCCCGGCTCCAGATATGAGATGAAAGGTGGGCCAAATGATATTCCAGGTGGGCCGGTCGGATTGGTGGGGGGCTTTAATGCTTTAATCTCACATGTCTATTGATATAGATAAGGAAATTGTTAGGGTTGTTTGTTATTGTTATTGTTATAAACTATTATACTATTTTGAAAAATCACATTACAAAATATAATGTGAGATAACACAAATAATATTTGCAACATTTATTATTTTAATTTTTTTGCACGAGCTGTTTATACTGTACGAAATTAGAACTTTTGTCCAATACCTCCTCTAGGGGGGTCCGGGGGCATGCACCCCCGTAAGAAAATTTTGTACATTTTAAGGTTAAATGCATCAGTCTGGTACACTTTGGAAGCTCAAAATTAAGAGCTTCAACCCATGTACAGTGTGCAAATTGACCAAAGAAACAACATTGACTTGTACCTGGACATTAAAGAGGGTTCAAACATATTTTTAATTGTGATATAAAGTCTACATTGTTTTAGGTGTTTTAGGATGCCAAACAATTATAACAATAAAATAATAATATAATAATGTTTTAGGCCTATATAATTATACATATGACAGTAATATCCATATAGGCTATTGTAACAAATGCAATCTAATGTATATATATATATATATATATATATATATATATATATATATATATATATATATATATATATATATTGGTTAGGCTACTTTACACAACGTATAGGAAAATTAAAATACTAGTTTGTAGCCAATTTCTAATCCTTGAGCTTTAATTTTGATCACCAAATCGCCAGCTGATCGTGTGAGCAAAGCGCACTTCTCTTTAAAACACGCAGCACAAACAGACTAAATATATACTTAATCACTGTATATATTTTGGTGCTTTATTAAGGCACAAAGCCATTACGGTTTCGATTTTAGTTCATTGGCAAAATACAATGTAGAGACCATTTATGTTTTAAATTTTCGGTTCATTATGAAACGGTGGCGGCGCACAGGGTCATTAATGGGAAACACTGAATGAACGAATGCTAAAGTTGTCGTATCAGTTGTTATCATAACAAAAACGCTTCAACCGGACCGAACGAGAGTCTCGAGGCCTGCCGCTGCGCTGAGTGAGTGACAGGAGGCTGCGATGTGCGTGAACTCGCTGTCATATGGATACTGTAGAGAAGCGGTATTGAACGGTTTAACATATTTTAGAGACATGTTTAGAAAAAATATATATTTTAGCAGCACTACTAAGGGGGAGGTTGCAGCTTGGTCTGGAGCTGAATTGAATATCACACTAATTTTGTGATTGGCTGTTATGTGGTGTGGGGCCAGGGTGGGCCAAGCCTCTGATTGGGTGGGCCAGGCCCACCCTGGCCCCCCCGTGGAGCCGGGCCTGACAACATAAAGTGTTGCACATTTTATTGGTGCAAAGATTGGTGCGTGAACGCGACAGGAAGTAAGTGCTCAAGACTGTCCCATGTCTTAAAAAAGCCAAAGTGCAGTGCACTTAATGCACACTAAACCCATGCTCGGCTGCATCCGAAAACTTAAAAATGCTGCCTTTAGAGCAGTGGTTCCCAAACTTTTTAGCTTGGAGTATCCCCTGAAGGGATTACCATCCTTCTGCGTACCCCCTCTCTTCCACTTCGACTGCAGTCACAACTTTACCATTAAGGGACAATATTTGCCCCCTAAATTGATTTTTCAGTGCATGTTTTTTTTTACCTTTATGAATAACTTTATAAAATAAATAATGTTTTAAATAAAAAATGTTCAATAGAGAAATATGCAATGATAATAAAACTAAGTAAAACTTTTAAATATTAAACTAAAACCGCCAGTAGGTGGCAGAAAGTCACTGTTTTTATGAGTGAGTCATCGAGTCATTCATTCAGTAACGAAGCAATTGGCTGTGAATAAATCATTGAATCATTGACTCTCACGATTCGTTCAAAGCCGCAGCCGCATTCGCATGTTGTAGTTCTGCTGTGGGTTTCGTAAGAAATATTATTTAATTGCAAAATAGAGTAAATACCGACAGTACTCTGTTTAAAATGTACGTTTTATTTTTTGACCTGTTGTATAATAATGTCACGTTTGCAGTCATGTGGATATTTGGGAACAATTGCGATCTTGCTCGTCATCATCATTAAACACACGAACTCACACAAGGTATGTTTCTGTATCGGAGAAAGTTTGAGTCTTAAATCGAAATTAATCCATTATCTGTGTCTATATTTGTCCTTCATGCGAGTAAGTGCTAAATCCCCACTTTTAATAAGGTGCGTTGTCGAGAACGGCAGTAATTTAGCGCGAATTAAGGCAGCAGACTGAACGCAATCTATCATGCATGCTGCTTGTGTGGATACAGTCATTTTTGACTGCAAATGATGAGGTAATTTGATTAAATGTACTGGATTTACGACATTTTGGCAGTTAGAAATACATGCTTGATTTTAATATTACTTTAAGGTAGAATTAAATGAACTGCTCAGCATTTTGTTCGCGTACCCCCTTTTGTCACCTCACGTACCCCCAGGGGTACGCGTACCCCAGTTTGGGAACCACTGCTTTAGAGGACGCATTCCAAGGTAGGAAGGCATCAAGGCACGTCCAAATCTAATGTTGGCTTCACTTCCTCTCTCATGAGATACCTTCATCTGATCGATTTTTGAAGGCAGCATAGATGCATCCTTCATTGCCTTTGATATCCCACAATCCTAGCAGTCCTGTTTAATCTAATGATTAACGATATTTTTACTCAGATAGACGGGGATAGGAAGGTCCTTGTATGCAGATGACGGCGCGCTGTGGGCCGCAATGTGGGGGCATGTGGAGAAGTGTATGCAGAATCCTGTTAAAAAGGTAGAAAATTGGGCTAATGAATGGGGTTTCTGTTTCTCTGTAGCAAAACAGAAAAATCAATCCAATAATGAATATTAAAACGTATGGACAGCACTTGGAGCAGGTGTCAGTAATTAGATTTCTGGGAATGTGGATGGACTCAAAACTGAATTTTAGAATTCATATTCAGAAAATGGTAGACAAAGGTAAAAAAGCGATAAATGTAATGAGGTGTTTGTCAGGAGCTGAATGGGAGCATGTCGTCAGTCTCTTAAAAGTATATACTGTGCACTGATAAGAGCACTATTGATTATGGCAATATGGTGTATAGTTCTGCATGTAAAACACAACTGTTAAAGATCAAGGCAATTCAATCACAAGCACTGCGAATATGTTGTGGAGCAATAAGATCATCTCCAATAACAGCAGTACAAGTAGAGATGGGTGAAATGACTCAAAAAATCCAAAGGCTCAAATTAAAGATGAGATACTAGATTAATGTAAAGGGACACTTGGATAGTCATCCAGTTAAGAAAGTTCTGAAGGATTGCTGGGAATATGAGTATAAAAAACTATCAAGCTTTGGATGGACTGCTAATGAGGAGGCACAGAATATGGGAATTAGTGACATCAATATTGCCCCTTCTGTGGCAACTTCAGCAATTCCTCCTTGGTTTTTCCCTATGCCAGAAGTTGACATTCAGTTATATGAAGAAAACATAAAGAAAGAAATATATTAACAAATATAGCAGTACAGAAATACATTGAACAATCATATTATAGCATATTGCAAATATATACAGATGGCTCTAAAGCTCCTGAATCTGGAATAACAGCATCAGCAGTCTATATACCCCAATTCAAAGTCAAAATATCAAAATTAATTTCAGATCATATATCTGTTTTTACTACAGAGATACTAGCAATATTTTCAGACTCCCTTTCAGTTTTAAATAGCTTATTAAGTGGAATATCAACAGCGAGACAAGATATGATATTTGAAGTGATGCAGAGTCTATTTAGTATAAGACTAAATGAGGGTAAATTTCCTGTGGGTACTATCATGTATGGGTGTGGTAGGAAATGAGGAGGTAGACCATCTGGCTAAACAGGCTTTGAAACATGCACAAATTGACATTAAAGTGTCAATGAGTAAAGCAGAAGTAAAAGAGTTAATTGCAAATGAAACAAGAAAGAAGGGCTAGAAAGAAGAAAGTTTGGCAACAGGAAAGAAGATGTTTTAATGTCAAGAATGCGTCTTGGACATTGTTCATTAAATCAGGGTCTGCATAGAATGGGGAAGCATGAAGCTGGAAACTGTGATAAATGTGGTCAAGCAGAAACAGTAGAGCACGTACTTACAGAGTGTGATGCATATGAAGGAGCAAGAATTAAACTAATTCAAGCTTTAATATTTTTCCTGAATAAATAATTTGTCTCTTCAGGTTCTATTAGGAAATGACCCAAAACAATAGGATATTTCATGAATTAGTTATTTTCTTAAAACAAGACTGATCAATAGAATTTAGGATACAGTTGTATTACTATTTTTTATTTTTTTTAAATTGAATTATTGTTTTCAAACTTCCCAACCGTTATGCACTCCACACTCCTATCCAGTAGGTGGCGGGAATGCACCGTTTAAGTTGGTCTGCCAACCGTCATTAACACCAGAAGAAGAAGAAGAAGAAGATCCCACAATCCTGTGCTTTCTAATCTGTGACAGTTGAGCTAGAAAAAGAAAGATGGCATCTGAAAGTTTGTGTGTAAATGTATGCTTTTGACCAACGTTTTCCACTTGGGTCCAATTTCTAGCGAGAAATTACTGCTGTAGTAATTAAATATTTGTTTCGTTCTCACCAAAGCTTGCTCTAGTTTGCTGTAGATCATTAAACTGTTACTCTGCCTGTCTGTCCGAAATCAGTTTCGTGAGGTGCCTTCGTGCTGAAACGCTGCCTGCAAAGTCATGGCCTATAAGGCAGCGAGGCAACAAGTCAGCTGCCCAAAGGCCCATTTACAACAAGAACGATATAAAGATAACGATGAAGATATAGTTCTAAAAATCATTCTAAATATAAAAGAATAACACTTTCCACACCACAACTATAACAATAACGATACAGAAAAACGATATCATTGGGATCACTTTCAGAATGATTTTTTCCAGCTGTTAAAACACAATAAAACACTGACTGCCAATCAGAATCCATTCTAATTTAAGGGCTCGCGTATTTAAAATGGCAGACGACATTGCGGAGAAGTTAATCGCTGAGGCCCAGAGAAAGCCACCACTGTTGACAAGTCAAACCCCCTTTTTCAAGGATACTTTAAAGAAAATGGATATATGGAAAACAATCAGTCATATCCTCTGAATAAATGGTGAGAAATATTTCTCAGGTATCCAGCGCTAGTTTCGACAACATTGTCTTGCTTCCTTGGAAGTTGCAGTGAAAAAGACTCATTGTTTTGTTCCACTATACTGACTTTGTCAGCTAAATTCACTGTTAGGGCGTTTACACCTGGCCACTTCATGCATTTTTACTTATCGGATAGCTATCTGATTTATCAGAACGATTCCATTTACACTTGGCCACATAAATGTCTCCGCAAAATGGATATAAATCTTCAATTCCCATACTCTATGCATATTTAATGGGTTTCATGTCATCGAAAGCAACAAATATGAGCTGCATTTTTCTGATCATCAGCTAATTTCAAAATCAAAGTCCCCAATAGGAGAGAGTGTGGCAACAGCACTGGTAAGATCATTTAATCTCATTACTTTTAATGAAGATGATTGTGTGTTAAGTGTCTGTGACTTTAAATTTCCTTTGTGGCAGTTTGCACTTGGCTTGCTGAAGATATACTCTACACATCTGCAGCGATGAATGATGCAGCAGTAGCGCTGTCATATCTGGCTATAACATTTTTTTTTTTGCCTATAACACACTCTCACGTTTATTTTTTTAGCTTTTTGGGGGAGGAGTAAAATTTACATATGTGGTTTTAACAACCAGATGCATTTAGACATTTAGACAGTTTTGAGTAGAATGCATCCCAGACCACCTCCAGAAGTGGTTTGAGCGATCGGATTTAAAACAGTCTTGAATGCATTTCAGAGGGCATATTCACACCTGGTCTTTTCACGATCAGATTCACTCAAAACAGCATGCACAGCAAAAACATGTTGTACACACACTTTGAAACCTCAGTGTGCGATCTTAGATTAAACAGACTGTTATCATTCGTTGGTGTGGACATAACTATAGTTATCTTTGTAGTTATCGTTCTTGGTGTGAACGGGCCTTAAGTTTTTGATGCAGATACCGCTTCGGAGTGGTATTCAAGGCTAAGCGAATCCCATCATGCATCATGTTCAGGAACTCGTGTGCCCCGAAATCGCGAGATATTGAGGAAAGCATTCCACTGTAAGGTAAATTAGTTAGACATTACATATAATTTGGCAGTAAAACATAAAGTGGTGCACATTTTATTGGTGCAAAAATGAGTAGGCTATGTGTATTTTGTACAACATTTGCAATTGCTGCAAAACTGCGTTTATCACTTAATTAGAGGCACCAGAATTTTAAATTGTTTTCTGTTGCATAGCGACTATTTTTGTAAGTTTATATTAAAATGCAAAGTATTGAAAATCAAAATAAAGCTCTGTAAACACTTGCATGTTTGCAAAACTATAAGTGTGTCCCATTGGGTAATCAAAAGTTCAACACACACTTGCGATCTTCACGCCTACTTGAACACTTGGGCCAAATACAGGAAATAAATGATGTAAGGTTGTTCCTTATTGGTTGTTCACAAATTCCTTATTTGTCATCCATCACAACCATCACAAAACAAAAAAACAGTCGTAGATCATCCAGGTTATCACACACAGTATTAAGAATCAGTGGTTCCCAAGGCAAAATGAATGGGGTTATTTTAATAAATTGTTTAGAAATCTATTATTTTTCCCTAAACTGGGTAAATTATAGTCAAATACAAAGAATGCTGTTGTTGTAACCAACTACCACTGTCAGAATGTAACATTAATAGAACTTAAAGGTGCCCTAGATTATGTTTTTAAAAGATGTAATATAAGTCTATGGTGTCCCCTGAATGTGTCTGTGAAGTTTCAGATCAAAATACCCCATAGATTTTTTTTTTATTAATTTTTTTAACTGCCTATTTTGGGGCATCATTATAAACGCGCCGATTTTATGCTGCGGCCCCTTTAAATCCCGTGCTCTCCGCCCACAGAGCTCGCGCTTGCCTTGAACAGTGCCTTAACAAAGTTTACACAGCTAATATAACCCTCAAAATGGATCTTTACAAAGTGTTCGTCATGCATGCGGCATGCATGCGTCGGATTATGTGAGTATTGTATACTGTTATATTGTTTACTTCTGATTTTGAATGAGTTTGATAGTGCTCCGTGACTAACGGCTAATACTACTCTGTTGGAGAGATTTATAAAGAATGAAGTTGTGTTTATGCATTATACAGACTGCAAGTGTTTAAAATGAAATAGCGACAGCTCTCTTGTCTCCGTGAATACAGTAAGAAATGATGGTAACTTTAACCACATTTAACAGTACATTAGCAACATGCTAACGAAACATTTAGAAAGACAGTTTACAAATATCACTAAAAATATCATGTTATCATGGATCATGTCAGTTATTATTGCTCCATCTGCCATTTTTCACTATTGTTCTTGCTTGCTTACCTAGTCTGATGATTTGGTTGTGCACAGATCCAGACGTTAATACTGGCTGCCCTTGTCTAATGCCTTTTATAATGTTGGAAACGTGGGCTGGCATATGCAAATATTGGGGGCGTACACCCCGACTGTTACGTAACAGTCGGTGTTATGTTGAGATTCGCCTGTTCTTCGGAGGTCTTTTAAACAAATGAGATTTATATAAAAGGAGGAAACAATGGAGTTTGAGACTCACTGTATGTCATTTCCATGTACTGAACTCTTGTTATTTAACTATGCCAAGATAAATTAAATTTTTCATTCGAGGGCACCTTTAAAATTGTACACGGTGAATCAAATAATAATAGTATTTTAAATATTTTAATGATATCAAAATAAACAAGAGAACTTTGTTAATTAGATAATGCAAGTTTTGTCATTTAACACATTAACATGACTTCATATTAAAACTAAAACTAAGACAGACATGACATAACTTGTTTCCTTTTTTCCTGTAAATGCTTCATATTTTTAGAGAGAAACTACTGTCACCTCAGGAGGGTGGTGCTGACGTGTGATAGCGACTCCACTCCTATCCCAGGTGAAAAAAAAGTACATTTCTATAATATACTTAAAGTGCTCTATTTTCATGCACTAATTTTGTACTTAATATACTAAAAATTCTCCTTTAGTACTTCTTAAGATCATCTTAAGAACATGTAAGTGTACTCAACTGTGCTATTTTAAGACAGCATGAAATATGAACTAAAATGTGCTTTTAATATCTCTGTATTTAAAAAATATATTTAGCTACTACTTGTAGTACACTATGCGATCAAATGTACTATAAGTGGTATCTAAATACATATTTTAAATACAGAGATAGTATATTAAAAGCACATTTTAGTTCATATTTCATGGTGTCTCAAAATAGCACAGTTGAGTACACTTACATGTTCTTAAGATGAGAAGAAGTACTAAAGAAGAATTTTTAGTATATTAAGTACAAAATTAGTGCACGAAAATAGAGTACTTTTAGTACATTATAGAAGTTATAGACGAACTTTTTTTTCACCTGGGTTAACACATTTCTAGTCAATTTAACTGACAAGTGTTAGACAACACTCCCTGGGATCCCCCTTTTTTGCTTTTGGTTTTAATTTGTAGTAAGTTAGCTATAGGTTATCACTTCTCAACCTTTGTTCTGCTTATTCTTATTTTAGTTTCATTTTCATAGATTCAACTTCAGAATACAGACATTCAGCTCAACACAATAATGAAAGAAATGATTACTGTACTTGTAGGCATCTGATTTGTCGGGTGTTCGGAGAGGCCGCCTGCAAAGCCATGGTGTACATCACCAATGCCTGCATGTACAGCAGCGTCTTCATCATCACCATCATGAGTGTGGAGCGCTTCCTGGCACATTTCTAGTCAATTTAACTGACAAGTCTTAGACAACACACCCTGGGATCCCCCTTTTTTGCTTTTGGTTTTAATTTGTAGTAAGTTAGCTATAGGTTCTCACTTCTCAACCTTTGTTCTGCTTATTCTTATTTTAGTTTCATTTTCATAGATTCAACTTCAGAATACAGACATTCATCTCAACACAATAATGAAAGAAATGATTACTGTACTTGTAGGCATCTGATTTGTCTCCTCCTTTTTCTGTCACATGGATAATGCCTACGGGAAGGCTGTTTTGCTTTCTCAGCTAAATCATACGGAACTGGAGAGCAGCGAGTGTCAGTCAGAACTCTGATTGACTGAAACCAGAGACGAATATGAACAGCTCTCACAGTGATGATACGGTACTGGACGAGTGGTCATCTGCAGGGAACACCGCTGCCTGTGTGATCCTGGCCATGTGCTTCCTGGTGGGTACACCTGGGAACCTGTTGGTGATGTGGACCATCTTGAAGTATGTGAAACGTCGCTCTCACACGGTGCTGCTCATCCTCCACCTTGCAGCCGCAGACCTTCTGGTACTGATCACCCTGCCACTGTGGATCTACTCGCTGGCCCGTTCCTGGGTGTTCGGAGAGGCTGCCTGCAAAGCCATGGTGTACATCACCAATGCCTGCATGTACAGCAGCGTCTTCATCATCACCATCATGAGTGTGGAGCGCTTCCTGGCTGTCAGGTACCCTTTGAAGATGCTGTATTGGCAAAATGGGACGTCCCTGTCCAGAATACTTCCAGTGACCTGGATCCTGTCATTCATTTTGGGGGTTCCTGTCATCCTGACTCAGCGTCTAGATGGTGATGATGATGGAATGAAACACTGCTTGTGCCGGTTCTACGACTCTGTGTCTTTTGAAGTCTTCTGTATTTGTTTGGAGACTCTGCTTGGCTTCATCATTCCTTTTTCCACACTTGCGATCTGTTACTGTCAAGTTGCCACACAGCTCCGCAAGGTGCGCTTTAAGACCAAGCAGAAATCCGTCTTCCTCATTGGTGGAGTGGTCGTGGCCTTCATTTTGTGTTGGTTACCCCACCACGTTCTTAATATCATAGATATGGTTCATCTAGTAGGGCAATTAGATGAACTATCTCCTATACCAAATAGTGCTGTCTTCATTTCTGGAGCTCTGGCTTTTATCAGTAGCTCAGTAAATCCTGTGCTGTATGTGTTTGCTTCTAGAATCTTCCATGGAAATCTACAAAAGTTTGGGATAGTAAAACTGTTTCAAGACTTAGCAACAACGAAAGAAGTCTTACAGGATTCTGGACAGCAGGATGGAAAGAGCTTGGAAGATCCTAATGGTGGTGAACAGAGGGAACTCGTGGATCTCTGAGTAACTGCTAGACTCTTTAGAAGTTATATTTTTTTAATGTTTTTTTTGTGTAAATAAGTTTAAATGTTTATAGATGTTTATAGAGATGTCACAATTTCGGTGTCCATATCAAATTAAATTAACAAAAGTTATATTTTATATACATAAAAACATGTTAAATGCAAGTAATGTGTCTACTTTAATATTTCAAATAACATTTGTGAAAATAAAATGTCAACATAGGGGGGAAATAATGTTCCAGATTGTAAAACTATCATTCAGTGTAATGGTCCGGACTTTGATTTTGCCATTATATTTTTAAATAAACATATAAAATACCAATTTTAAAAAATACATTTGTTTTCTTGGCATTTCAAATAAATGTTAGCTGTGATATATTGAAAGGACTATGTCTTATTATGATTTCAAGTATTAAAATAACCAGGGGTCTTCTATAAATTATGGTATAAGATGTTTGATAGTCATTTTTTATCAGAAAAATATAAAATTAAACAGGACACATTCAAATGTACAGGAAATGTACAGTATTTTTTTGATGCTTGAAACCCCCGTTTTGTCTTTGACCCTTAAATACTTGTTTATTTTTAATGGTCAAAGTTATTTAAATTTAAGACTTATGTAAGACTTAATAAAGAGGTGAAAACTACTGAAAAAGTATACTGTATATGGGCCTCCTTATAAAACATGTTTTTGTTGTGTGCTGTGAAAATTGTTAAAAATGCACAGTAAAAAATGAGAATTAGTCCTCAGATTATAGAAAAAAATCCGGAAAGGAAAAGATCTCAAAACAGATTACTAAGAAGTTATTACTCCACCACTTGCGTGACATCATGGCATCCAAATTTGCAACAATACAGTTTTGGGAAACAGTCATAGCTAGTTGATTTCTTCAACGGTGCATGATATGGTTGATCAGCAGCAAGTTACGCTGTTGTATGGGAAACACACCCTTGGATTGCATTTTCCCAGAAATGTTATTAAGACTTACAGTATATAAACTTTGTGTTACGCACTGTACCACTGATCAGTGTTGGGAAGAGTTGCTTTTAAAAGTAATGCATTACAATATTGCATTACTCCTTAAAACGTAACTGACTGCTAACTAACTAAAGTAGTGTTACATTACTTTTCAGTTACTTTTTCTCAAATGGGCTGGGCTTGCTAGTTTGTTTTTTAATAATAAAAAAAGTCCTATTTTTGGCAAATGTAAAGGCCCTCTCACACTTAAAGGTGCCCAAGAATGCATTTTCACAAGATGTAATATAAATCTAAGGTGTCTCATGAATGTGTTTTTTTTAATTAATTTTTTTAACTGCCTATTTTGGGGCATCATTAACTATGCACTGATTTACACTCGACGCCGCCCCTTTAAATGCTCACGCTCCCTGCCAAACGAGCTCTCGACTATATTACAGCACATTTACAAAGTTCACACAGCTAATATAACCCTCAAATGGATCTTTACAAGATGTTCGTCATGCATGCTGTATGCATGCTTCGAATTATGTGAGTAAAGTATTTATTTGGATGTTAACGTTTTATTCTGAGTGAATTTGAGGCTATATGCTCTGTGGCTAACGGCTAATGCTACATTGTTGGAGAGATTTATAAAGAATGAAGTTGTGTTTATGCATTATACAGACTGCAAGTGTTTAAAAATGAAAATAGCGACGGCTCTTGTCTCCGTGAATACAGTAATAAACGATGGTGACTTTAACCACATTTAACAGTACATTAGCAACATGCTAACGAAACATTTAGAAAGACAATTTACAAATATCACTAAAAACCAAATATCACTAAAAATCATGTTATCATGGATCATGTCAGTTATTATTGCTCCATCTGCCATTTTTCTCTATTGTTCTTGCTTGCTTACCTAGTCTGATGCTTCATCTGTGCACAGATCCAGACGTTGCTGGCTTGTGTAATCCCTTAAACATGGGCTGGCATATGCAAATATTGGGGCGTACACCCCGACTGTTACGTAACAGTCGGTGTTATGTTGAGATTCGCCTGTTTTTCGGAGGTCGTTTAAACAAATGAGATTTATATAAGAAGGAGGAAACAATGGAGTTTGAGACTCACTGTATGTCATTTCCATGTACTGAACTATGCCGAAGTAAATTCAATTTTTGAATCTAGGGCACCTTTAAAGTGAAATTAATAAGCCTGAAGCTGAATGAAATGCAAATTCACTCTTGTCCAGTAGAGGGCGCAGCTCAAACAAACCTTTGAGGTGTGCAGCTGGATTGCAGAATAATAGGACACATGAGAAGAAAGTCAAACACTCTTACTTAAGCAATAAAAACAAACAAAAAAGCAGCACAACTGTGATGATTATCTGAAGTAATTTTTGCTTATCTTTATGGTTGAATAGGATCATCAAATGTCAGCGCATTGGTTAATAAAATAAGATTAAATACATAAAGTATATTTGTGTAATTGAAAATATTTTATTATTTGATATTTGCATTATATTCTGAGTTTGTCTTAAAATATGTCTGCCATTGTTTTGTCTCATGCACACCAGTAATGTTATTTTCTTCTTCTAAAAGCTACTTAAATGCCTTAATTGAACTAAGGCCTAATCCTGTCTTAAATCTAATCCCTGTCTGTGGAACCGGGCCACGATTTCTCTCAACATGCAATTGTTGGTTTAACTTAAAAAAGTAAGTTACCCGGTTGCCTTAAAATTTTGAGTTAATACAATGAAGGTGATTGATTTAATCAACTGAAACTCAAAATATTATGTTATCTGAACCACATTAATTATCTAAGTTGATTTGACAAGAAAAAATATGACGATAAATCATGAAACTTTATTTTTACAATGTGGGGACAGGAGAGGCGTCAGTCAATAAATGGGAAAACAAAGTAACTTGCATTATTTATTTGAAAGTAATATTTTGTTGTAAATTTAAAAGTAATGCATTACTAGTTACTTAAAAAGTAACGTTGTTAAAAAACTTGTAACGTTACCGCCACTGCCATTGATGTGTATAAACACATTTCTTTCTTTTAAATTACTTTGCATTTCAATAATTGTGTTTGAAAAAAGAGATTCAGATTCAGTAAAAATGCAATAACAGGCATGAGATGCATTAATAATCTGGAGCAAAATTAGATCTGACTAAATTCTCAGAAATGAGCATGAACTGCAGTTTCATCTGCTTTCTACAGAATCCCTGAATTCACAGATGCTCTGCCCATGCTCACTTAACCATTTTTGGTTTGTTTTTTTTTTTTTTTTGTCGTCAGACAACCAATGTTTTTCTTTTCTGTGTTTGGGAGTTCTGTTTTTCTCAGTTTTCACTAAAGGGAAGTGAGATTTGCTGAGGCAGACTTGTTTTCTAGCTCAGTGGTTAGACGTGTAGCAGACTCGAGAAGATCAGGGAGGGAATCATGAATGCTACGGCTTATCTTCACGGAGATGAGGAGACCGAACTGGGCTCGGTGGGGGCATGTGTGATCCTGGCCGTGTGCTTCCTGGTGGGTACACCTGGGAACCTTTTGGTGATGTGGACCATCTTGAAGTATGTGAAAGAGCGCTCTCACACGGTGCTGCTCATCCTCCACCTTGCAGCCGCAGACCTTCTGGTGCTGATCACCCTGCCGCTGTGGATCTACTCCCTGGCCCGTTCCTGGGTGTTCGGAGAGGCCGTCTGCAAAGCCATGGTGTACATCATCAATGCCTGCATGTACGGCAGCGTCTTCATCATCACCATCATGAGTGTGGAGCGCTTCCTGGCTGTCAGGTACCCCTTCTTCTCAATCAGCTGGAGGAAACAAGCTCTGAACAAGATACTTTTAATAATATGGATGGCCTCATTTCTCCTCAGTATTCCTGTCATTGTAACTCACACTTTGGGAGAAGTTCATGGACACGATCAGTGTACTTTCAGGGAGTACACGTCTGACATCCAGGAGGCTGTGTTGCTCATTTTAGAAACTCTTATAGGCTTCATCGTCCCCTTTTTTACTATGCTGGTCTGTTACGGCTGCCTCTTTAATCGCATTGCGCAGATGAACTTTAGGTCCAAACGTAAATCGACGGTTCTCATCTGCAGTGTGGTTGTGATATTCGCGCTCTGCTGGATACCTCATCATGTGGGGAATTTCCTTTCCCTCATCTCGCTGGCTCTCAAGCATTCAAACCCAGACATGGCAGAAAGTTTGGAGGACGCCTGCACCACAATGGCCATTATAGCAGGAGCCTTAGTGTTCATCAGTAGCTCAGTAAATCCAGTGCTTTATGTGTTTGCCGCACGTAGCTTCCGCAGCTCGCTCCGGGAAACTGGAATACAGAAGCTGTTTCAACATCTGTCAAGTTCAGCATCAGTTGAAAGAAATAAAGAGTTATCATTTGTGTCCAAAAGACAAAGTTCACACACCACCAACTCACAGTCTCTCATAGACTCAAAACTGCCTGAAGATGTGGCTGTGGAATCATGTATCAGTACCTCAGATTGACTTTGTAAGAAGCTTTTTAGCCAGGAACTTAATAAAATTACCAACAATAATCATAATAACGGTTGTTTCTCACAAAAGAGTGCATGAGACTTTAAATGTAATTTTGTATTTCAGAATTGTTGAAATGTAAACAAATTGAAATCATTTTAAGTGAAATATATATTCTTATGTGTTTTAAGTATATTTTAATATTCACTGAGATGTTTTTTTTTTTTTTTTTTTAATTGCAACTGCAGATTCTACAATGAAAACACTTTTACATTTGTGATCAAGTGCTTTTATAACTGTCTTTTTGGGATCAAATTCCCTTTCATCTGCAATGCATTATGATTTCAACATCTTCCATTTTCTCGTTGCAACGTGTGTGACTCTCTCAGTGGTGTGAAAGAGGAAGTGGGCATTAAAAGGAACAGAGGTCAGTCTGGAAAAATATACCATCTGTTCCACTGATTATTCTCATGATTTTATTACACTCATTATTTTCTAGAATGCTTCTTTAGAATTAAATATGTTATTTTTCAAAACCCAAACATATACATAATATCTTGCATAGGCCCCGCTGTCCAAATCAGAAGAAAAACTCTCTTTGAATTATTAAATTTTGAAAGGCAAAAACTGTACCTACAGTGACATGAGAGTTGTTCATGTCTTGACCTGTGGTTCTACTTCTCTCTCTTTTACAACACAAATTTCATGACTGAAAGAATCAACTGACCATTGCTAAAGATGAACCCAGAGAGAAAAGGAAGGAGATGCTTGGCAGACATGGAATCTTCACCTAAGTTTGACACACAGTGGACAAGTGAGAGGACTGCAGAACATTATTAGTAGGCTATTTATTAATAGTTTTTTTTTTTTTACTGTGCCATAAAGTAAGGCACTGTCATGATTTTTTTTTTTTATTATTATTTGCTGTAATTTACCAAATTTGTCATTAAAACTTTTTTTTTTTCTGTTGTCCTGTTGTGATTTCTTTGTCAACCTATATATTTTTTTTCTTTAGAGAGTAGCTGAATGGACTAAACACTCAAAAGCATTACATATTAAAGAAAAAAAAGCTATATTAAGAAGCAAATTCAAAATTTGACATTAATTGCGTTTACTCCAAAAAAAACCAAACCAAAACAAAACAAAACTATTCCATATAGTTTACGATGTTCCTGCCATCGAATCATTCAGGCAGACTGTCGTTGCAAGGTGCAATGAGTAAGACCCGCCCCTAAACGTCACATCAAATGAGTGAAGTGTAATTGGTGGTTTAATGTGCCAGTCAAACGTCCTCTTCATAACTGCAAAAACAATGCATGACCTGACAGAATAAACATAATGCAGATAGTCTAAAACCTTGTCTTGTGAGATTATCAGAACTTGTGTAGTGAGAGTGGCAGTGGAGAGTACTATTGGTAGTTTGTGAAGGTTTATAAAAGTGCACTGGCCATATCTAAAATAACGCTTTTATTAGATTTTTTTTTTTTTTAGAAACTGATATGACGTATGAGTGTTCATATCAGTTAAAATTGTAAACGGCTATATTTCAAATGTATTTCTTTAAACGTAAAACTTATTTAAAACATTGAGTGCATATGTAAAATAAACTTGCGTATTAGAAGAAAAAGTAAGCTGAGCAACACGGTTATATATAGGTGTGCAGCAACAGAGCAGGACAAAATGAATTCTGATCTTATCTCCAACTTCCTAGTGCATATAAACCAATCCGAGCGGGTTACATAGACTCCGTGGCAATACGCCCCGCCCTCACCTTTACAAACCAACCAATCAACGCGCTCCCCCGGGAGATTGACTCCAAACAGGGAGGCCGAACCAAAACCAGGTAACCAAGAAAAAACGAGACAGCGAGAAAAGCCTTCAGGGCTTGTTATGGGGTTAGCGTGAGACGAGCCAGGACTTTTTTCTGCCTTCTTTACCAGTCAAACCAGTAACTCTGGATAGAGAGCACACAAGTACAGCAACAGGTAGAGTCTCGTGCCGCACTCTCTCTCGTGTCCTTCTCTTGGAGTAATCTTCTGTCCTTCCTCGTGTACTTCAATTGAATTTCCATTTCTTTTGTTTGCTTCTTTTGGAGAAAGGTGAACCCTCGTGTTACTGTTTTATTTGATCTTTGCTCTTAATTGTAGTTTTTACCCTTGTGGTCCCTGATGGCTTCGCACAGTGATACTCTGGTGGTGTTCTTTGGGGCAACAGCTGGTGCAAATGGGGGTAAACTGGGGTCGGATGAAAGGGAATTAATTCTCTTGGTGTGGCAAATTGTGGATCTACATGAGAATAAGGTACGGACCTTTTGACCCTGATGTAAGGTCTCTAACTTTAAACTACCCACAATGTGCTAGTGTTAGAAACCACCTTGACAGCTGACATTCACCAACAAGGTGCGCTTTCAGGGAGTTAAATGCGCTGCATTGTGATTTACATTATATTCAACATTTCTTTCCTTTGACGATCTATATGACAACTTGATTAAAGCATTATAATGCGGTCTTTTCGACCCACGAGAGTCGAAAGCGTGCCTTTTTTGGTGCATGTCACCGCCTGTAGGTCAGTAACCCTGCCGTGTCTGCTTTGCTTTGACAAACACACTGCTGAGAATGAGATATCAACGTTGACTCGGCGTCAAAGCCACTGAGCTGCCTACCTAGACAGCATTGGCGCGTGGAGAACATTGGACATTGCGTCTGTGTTCTCGACGGCCAGGTGTGTAAGGGCGCGCCAGTGACAAAACCCGCTAGAGTTGCATTGCGAGGCCGGTTGAAAGAGATAATGATGTTGTTAACAGGTGGGAAAGCTTCAGCAGACTCTAGTACAGCCGGACAGTGTGGATCTGTCGGAGCAGTGCAAGGAAGAGACCGGGCTCACGGTGGAGGAGCTGTGCAAGGCCGAGCCGCTGGAGAGCGTCCTGCAGCAGGTGAGAGAAACCTTCATGCAGTCTGCTGGTCTGTCTGTTTATACAGTGTTTGTGTATCTTATGTCCTTTCGAACTAATGCTTAGGAATATTTCAGACATTTTAGTCTGTGATATCTAAAATTCACATATATGTCAGCATAAGGTAAGTCTTTGGTGTATTGCACACATGATTCTAGCATTTGGTTTGATTTTAAATGGATTGCTCTGTGGTGTGTGTGGTTTGGGTGTGGGAAGGAAGGCACAGACGCTCTGCTCTAGGCGAGCGTGCAGGTCTAGTCTTGTTGTACACCGATGCGTTCAGCAGACATCTGGAAGACTGAATGTTTACTTGTGAATGCACTCACCTGAGAGCCATATATGTCATTGAGAGTGAGCAAGAGTGATACGAAAACAGGGGGATGAACAGAATAATTGAGGGAATAAAATGAAAAAGAGTCCTGTGTTTCTTTTCTTCTGCTGTCCATGTTAGGCTCATTTATTGAGAAGGATATGGGTAGTTATGGGCTGCTCCTGAGTTTTGCACGTATGTTTTGACAAAAGGCGGATGTTGCCAAACGTGTTTTTCAGCCGTGACGCAGAGAGAATTTGTTTGTACTCGGTAAACCTGTTCCCACCCCCCACTGTTTCATAACGGACACCTTCTTATTACTGTCCCACTGAAAGGTATTTAGAGCCTACGCTCAGTTGTGGGACTAGACGTTTGTTGGAATTTACCTGTTTCTTTTACAAATGAGGGACATTAAACAATACTATTTAATTTTCTCACATTTGATTTGCATTCCTTTGTTACATTCAGCTGGTGGCATTTGCATGTTATCTTGATTCAGTTGTAGCCTATCCCCAAGGGGCTCTGTAAATATTAACTAGTGAAATCAATTTCTCTCTGCGTACCTTTCAGAGAGAGCGACAGAAACTATCAAACCATTGGTTCAGTTCAGTTTCTCCTATTGTGTTTGTCCTTTCCAATTTAAAGCAATGCATATAAATACACACACTTCCATTGGGGGCCTTAATCCTGAAGCAGGTTTAGGTGGATAGCCAGGTATGTTTCGGTTTAGTTTGCGCCAACCCTGAGTTTTAGGTGCCATGAAAGTGGCTTGGCTTTTAGCTGTGTTCATCGCCATAGTAAGTCATGCTCCATGGCTAACCTGCTCCGGGACAGGTTGTATTCTAGGTAAGAGATCTCAAATCAAAATTAGCTGAGCAAAGTGACACATCTCTGACGCAATAAAGTCGCTATTCCAGTTTCTCTTGCTCCAAATTAAAGGTCACTACATAGTCAAAGATTTTAAAATACAAAATTGTCTGGCTTTTAGTGATGATTATTTATATAATTATTATTCCCCTAATCCATTACACAAGCCATTTTAGTTCAATTATTAAACATTTAGTTTAAATGAACACACATATGTACAGATAATATGTAGTATAAATAAGATTTGAAATCGGTAGATAAAGTTTTAAAAATGACTACATGTGAGCTTACATGTCCGAGTCTCTGTATACCTGTATATTATCAACTATATAAACTAACTTCATAGCTTTCACTTGGACTGATATAGGAAGATATTTTCTTCTGTGTAAATGCATTTGTGTTCTTCATATTCTTCAATCTTCAGCAGAAGAGAGAATTGAATCGTGCTGATTCTCTTGTGAGAAGTGAATCCCACTTTCTATATGTTTCAAGTCATGTGATTGGCTGTTCGCTACTGTTGTCACACTTTCTTCAATGAACTCAAGATGAAAGTTGATGATCAGCGTCACGATGCCGACAAAGCCTGATTGAATTGGCTTGTTTTTCTCAACTTTAAACTAATTGTTGTCTTTGTTATTAAAAAAGGGTCAAAAAAGCAAATTATAAACAATAGGTTAAAGGGTTAGTTCACCCAAAAGTGAAATTTCTGTCATTAATTACTCACCCCAATTGTTCCACACCCGTAAGACCTTTATCTTCAGAACACAAATTAAGATATTTTTCAAGTTTAGTTTATTTATATAGCACCATTAAAACAGCAGCAGCTGACCAATGTGCTTTACAACATCAGATAAAATAAATGCAAGCAAAAACAATTAAATAAATAATGTCACAAATAAAGTGTCACATATAAAATTTGAGACAATATTTTTGATGAAATCCAAGGGTTTCTGAACCGCAAAGGTAGTAAAGACATTGTTAAAATAGTTCAACACTGCATTGTTCATTGAAATAGTGATCATTGAAACTTAGTGTATTTATTTCAATTAATGAGTTTAAGCTATATCTTAATCAAACAGTCCAAACTGTCTGCACTTGTTCTTAATCTTGTTTTATTGTTGGAAATGTGTGTGTTGTGATTATTGTTTTATGTATTTAATTTAATTTTTTATTTTGTTTATTGTGTGCTGCTATACCTTGGCCAGGGCTCACTTGTAAATGAGATATCTATCTCAATGTGATTTTCTTCCCTGGTTAAATAAAGGTATAATAAAAAAAAAATAAAAAAAAGTGTTTCAACCTTAATGTTATGAAGCGACGAGAATACTTTTTGTTCGCAAAAACAAAACAAAAATAATGACTTTGTTCAACAATTTCTCCTCTTCCTTGTCATTCTTCTATGCTGTTGACGTAGTGAACGCAGTGCAGCGCTTCCAGGTTCTACGTCAGAACGTCGGCTCATTATTGGCCGGCTCCTGCGTCAGCATCACACACATACGTCGTGCTGCTCATGTGTTCAGCTTCAACCAATACTGAGCCGGCATTTGGACGTAAACATCATGTAAGCGCCCTTAAAATAAGATCCCTTATTTTTGGACACTGCTAACATCCATTTCTCACTGTTGTGACTCACTGGTTGATAAAATAGTCTTCACCAGTGTGTCTAAGTTAGGAAACCAGTATTTAGAAGGCTTTAGTGTGGATCATCCTATCTTACTAACAGACTTCAGTCAAACCTGTTTTTCTGAGCATCAGCGGCTGATCTGTGCTGTTAGTACTGAGATGTGCTATCCACAGTGAAACGAAGAAGGGAAAAAAAACATTTATAGCTGCTGGCACTCTCTGGATGACTCACTTTGGCTTTGCACCTGCTTTAGACGCTAACGCTGTGGGAATGGTGTGGTGTTAACACATCTGTTTGTGTAAATATATTTGTGTGGGTGTGAAGGAGAAAATACTTTTAGCAGAATAAAATTGTTAGTATGCGATCAAGAGTGTGTTTGTGGGAGAAAATGATCTTGGGTGTGTTTAAGAGACAGAGGGTGTGTTGGAGAAAGTGTGTGTTATTCTCTGAGCTCACTGAGAAAGCACAGCAGGCTGGCAGGAGCATGTCAGTACCTGTGTGTGATGAGCAGAGAGCTTTTTCTCTACAGACTGTCAATGCTCCGGGAGGATTCTAGGAAATCTAAAAGGATGAGTGACACATTCATCCATTCTTTCATTCAGCCCCAGAGCAGACTTCCCGTCAGTGAAATGGTCATTTATAGACATGAATTAGATGGGTTTTGAGTCTCATGTTTTTACAGCATTGTATAAAGTAAGTACAGAATGGATTAAGTGAAAACCGGTTGTATGTCATTGTTGCTTAAACATCCTGGTAGTTCACCTGGTACATCCTGTTACCTTATCTAACAACACTCCCACTTTACTTTATCCTGCACACTCAGGATGAGTTCCACTCAAAAGAAAGCATTACTATGTATGTCCCACTAACTTTTTTTTTTTGGGGTTTTAGAAAAGCGCATTGTAAATAAAATAAATGTATATTAACTTTGAAGGGCAGAACACTTAAAGTGAGTTCAGGACACTACTGTATCATACGGAGCCCCGGACATGACATGCAGGGAAAAAATAGTAGGCTAAATCGTTATTTATTAATTTATTCCCTCAATTTACTAAAACGTGTGCACAATTTACTATTTCGAGGATGCTCATGATTTATAAATAGAGGGAGTGAAATAGTAAATCGTGCACACGATTTAGTAAACTGAGGGAACATTTACATTTACATTTATAATTAAATGTATGCAATTGTAAAAAATTGTAAAAAAAACAAAAATGAATGTAAAATGTAAAAAACAAAAAAAAAACAAAAAAGGGAACAAATTAGTAAATCGTGCGTATGATTAAATTTTTATCATATGTGTCTCATGATCTCATAATTTGTTACACCTTTCACAAAAGCTTATGTTGATAACGTTTTATTTTGATTTCTAATATTACCTTAATTACATGTCAGAAAAATTTATGTTTTATAGCTATTAAGATTTTCAAATATATAATTTTATTAAATTGCATGCTCAATGTCTGATAAACTTGAAACCAATCAAATGTTTGGGGTCATTAATACTGGAAAAAAAATATTCTAAATGATAAATTTATAATTTTCCACAAAAATTAGGCAGCAACTGTTTTCAGTGTTGATGTTGATAAGAAATATCTCTTGAGCATTAAATCTTATTTCAATGATTTCTGAAGGATCATGTTAAACTGGAGAAATGATGCTGAAAATTCAGCTATTACAGGAATAAATTACATTGTATAATTTACTAAGATAGAAGAGTTATTTTGAACTGTTATAATATTTCGCAAAAATAAATGAAATAAATGCATCCTTGGTTAGAGGCTTCTTTCAAAACATAAAAAAACGGTTGTATGTGATTGTGCATGTAAGACAATTTTCTGCTGATTGATGGATAAATATAAAATCCACGTTTCAAAATCATGTGGTCATAAGTGGCAAAATGACCATCATAAGTGTACTTTACTAACAGCCTTAAGGAACAACCTTTTGTAGAGGGATTTTGTTACTTGCTTGCATTTTGAATGGCCTTACAGATTCAAAATTTCGGAATTTGGCCTCTTTGTACATGTGTGTACACACAGACACAGACACACGCACACACACACACACACACAGAGCAAACATGGCTCATCAGGACAACCTCATTGATTGTCATGCTAAAGATCAAATTTCTTTCTCACTCTCACTGACATCATGACAGAGGAGAATGTGAAACTGAAACTCAGATCAAGTTTAACTACCATTTTTACCTTATTCTAACCATACAAACAAATTTTCTCAGTGCTGGAAAGGCAAGTTTATTCATTCCGTCTTTTTGCTTAATATAAATGTTAATCAAAGTAATCATGATAGTTTTGATTGCATTTTTGCCTTTCCTATAAAGAAAAAAACATTCAGCCAGTGAAATGATACCCTTCATATCTTGCTTGTCCCTGGAGTTTGATCTCCTTTCTCTAATCGTTTGTAGGCACAGGGTGTGTCTGTTTTAGCAGAATGTTTGTGTAGTAGAAATTAAGATTGCACTTATTATTGCAGTTGTCAATTTGTGCAAGGTGGGGTTGTGCAGTGAAAACAGCCATGAACACAATACACAAGCGCACCCACAAACTCTGTAACAAGTGCAGTGCTAAGTCACAATTATAACACACAAAATAATGCATCCACTGTGTACCACTAAAGCTTAAAGCTTACTTGAAATGAGATGTAAAGCTCTTGAATTATACTTTTGGAATTGTCAGGTATTTACAAAAGTCTTGTTAGTTAAGCCCTTAATGACTAACTGAAGCCTCATATTAGGATGAGGTATGAAGATGGACAGGTTCTGTAGAAAAACAGCACGTCACCATCCAAGAGCATGATGGGAATGTAGCTGAAAGAGCTGCAGTTCTGCCTTCAGATGTTCTCAGTTGGTTGAGAGCTTTATACTACCCTAGAATTCTCTAAAATTCCCAGCTTGTAGATAAGGTTTTGTTAAACAATCTTTTAAACTGGTCTACTGTGTCTTGGCTGCTTTTACTTTTTTTGATCTGGGTCTCAATGTTGGATTGTGTTTTCTGTGCTGGCTTGAATGATATGAAAATTAGGCCACAAAGGTTCTATCTGTCCTCTTATAGCGTGCTACAGGCTGACAAACACAGTAATGGTTCATCCCTGCTCTGTTGTAATTCATTGCGGATTGGCTTAAATCTTATAAATGTCAGGGTTGATTTATCAGGATCTCCTGTCAGTAGTTTAATGATTTCTTTCCTTAGCTCTTGTTCTGATCAGTGGTGAGGCCAGAAATTTTAAAGTGAGTGGGCCTTGGTGAAATAAGTTGGACCTCTATTGCCTCTCAAATTACATCATTTTATAATATAATATAATATAATATAATATAATATAATATAATATAATATAATATAATATAATATAATATAATATAATATAATATAATATAATATAATATAATATAATATATCAGGATAAAAATAATTTGACAGTTAGGATTAGTTAAATGTGATTTATTGTTTATTGTCAACCGACTTTATGACATCAACAAAATCCATTTTTATATATATGTACATACTGCAAATTTTCGGAAGTGACATCTGCTAAATTAATGTGTTCGAGCGATTTTTATTGTCATGTATGTGTGAGTTTTCTCCTTTCCCACACACACATTTTTGTTTCTAATTTGGGTGGACCGGCCGTCGATCTGAGTGGGCCCGCACCACCCTGGCCCTTATGTAGCCTTGCCAATGGTTTTTGATTTGATTAGTTCGATTAAAAAGCTCTTGTAGTTCTGGGTGGTAGAACCTAAATATTATGTCATGAGAGTAATTTTAATATCACAGAGAAATTGTGTATCATAATGTTTTTAATATCATTTATATTATCTATTTTATAACCTTTTAGTTTTGACTCTTTTAGGACAATCCAGTGAATAAAATACTTAACCAGAAGTTTACACATTAAAATGTATTTGTTTAATACAGCATATTATAAGAGTTGAAAATAGAACACACAAAACAATAAAACTAATATTATAAAACTGATGGTTCCGTTGTAAAATAGCTGATTTGTGCACATCTGTCGAATTGTGTATTTTAATAAGGCAAGTTGCTTGGCAACCACAAATAACTAAACTTTGCTTCATTCAGAGCCCAAGAACAGCTCTTTATAACACATTCTTCTTTGTTTTGACTTGAGAAACATTCTGCTTCAAATGTTCTCTTTTCTATGGTTCTTCGTTGCTATAATATGAATAACATTAAGTAACACAAACCAACTGTCATGTCATAGTGGTTTGCCTATACTGTTCTTGACTGATGCAGAGATAGATATGTTTACAAAACATCTGTAATGGTTCATTAAAGACTCGATGTTTTTGCTAAACACAGGTGAATGTGGGAGCCCCTATAGCTGGGAATGAGCAGGTGGTGTGTTTTAAGAGCAGGACAAATGCTCTGCATTGTTTTGTCATCTCTCTGGTCACGTGAAATACTTCATCTGAAATGACTGCTGTGGCTCACTTCCTGTATTTTCACCGAACCAGTCTGACCAGCTGCTTAATCTAGAAAACAAGCACACGCACGCGCATGCACATAGAGCAGCATGTGCACATATTACAACATAATGTGGGTGTCCTCTCTGCTGCCCTTGACAATGTAGTAGAAAGTTCAGAAGTATTAAAAACCTTTAAGTCTGCTTGATGGTTTGATTTTTATCTGTCTGTTAATCAAAAGATATTTAACAAGCTACTAATAATGCATAATAAATTAATAAACTAAACTGTTTCTCTCGTGATTGCCTGTGTCTGAAGTTTGTGTGAGGACCTTTGCTTTTACAGTTTTATAGTGAGGGAATAGTGACTTGATTTTTTTGTTTTTTTTTTTAAAGCTGATAATTTAAGAATATACACACTACCACTTAAAGCAATTGATGGGTATGAAATCCGATTTTCAAAATTAATGTGCAAAGACTTGCAAACTGGGACCCTTTGATCATAAACAACAAAATTACTCTAAGTAACTTCATAAGTGCACTTTTCTCACAGCCTTAAGGAACGACCTTTTGTAGGGGATTTTGTTGCTCACTTGGATTTTGAATAGCCTTTCGGATAGCATTTTTCTTTTTTTAGGGAGCAAAAATGTCATTTGGAATTTGGCCCCTTTATACCCCTTATGTTCACCAAGGCAGCATTTATTTAAACAAAAATACAGTAAAAACAGTAGTATTATGACACATTTTAAGAAAAAAAAGGAATTTATGTATTTAGTGTCACATGATTCTTCAGAAATCATTCTAATATGCTGATTTGGTGCTAAAGAAACATTTTGTACATTATCAATGTTGTAAACAGTTGTGCTGCTTAATATTTTTGTGGAAAATTGTGATTTTTTTTTTTTTTTTTTCAGGATTACGAATATTACATTTAAAAGAGCAGCATTTATTTGAAATGGAAGTCTTTTGTAACATTATAAAAGTCTTTACTGTAACTTTTGATAAATTTAATCCATCTATCCTGAATAAAATTATTAATTTAAAAACTTACTGACCTCTAACTGAACAGTGTAGATATAAAGGGAAGTGAATCTAAAGCCTACAGCTGTGTCTAGTGCTGTGGTGTTTTAGATTAGAAATAATCAGATTTTTTATCTCAATTCCTTCTCTCTTTTACTGCTTATGTCTCTAGTTTCATCAGTCGGTGTCAGCTGAAGTGAAGTCTCTGGGAAGAAGCTCCTACACACTTTGTGTGGACGGACCACTTCTTATCCGACAGGTGCTGCACCCCGAGGCCTCTAAAAAGGTAATCCGCAAACACGCACATGAGTGTGTGTGTGTGTGTGTGTGTGTGTGTGTGCTTTTCTGACATTTTTAAATTAGCTGTCAGTTTGTGGTATAATCTGTTTAGCAGCAACATGTTATAATCTTCACAGGAATGTTATGCTCAACCAGAGGACATTAAAGTGCTCTCAATCCATTCTGCCTTATACCTTTTCCCTCTTCTTTACTGTTCTCTCTCTTCTGCCCTTCCCTCAGGCTCCTCCCAAACAAATTTTCCTGCTTTCCCACTCATTTGCCTTTGTGTGTTTTGTTGTAGAATCTGGTCCTGCCAGAGTGCTTCTACACGTTTGTGGACTTGAAGAAAGAGTTCCACAAATGCTGCCCCAATGCAGGCCTTGTCAAAGATCTCACTCTGCCCTCCATGCTGGACTGTATCCTTCATATGCTTTTGATTTTACTCTGCTTTGTGTGTTTCATCATCTTTCAATTACCAATGCCAATATCATTTTAGAATACCAAATGACATTTGAAATTTTTTTTCACTTTTATTTGTTTTTTATATTCACCGTTTTTGCATTTACTAGTTCTTTTAAAAAGCAGCATTTCAGCTGTTTTGGTAGGAATATGTGCCTTGACACTGTTGTCAGATGTGTGTATTCCAGCGGTGGTGGAGCAGGAGGCCGGACTGAGGGAGGTGAAGAACATGGT
Organism: Megalobrama amblycephala; assembly: GCF_018812025.1. Classification (NCBI taxonomy): domain Eukaryota; kingdom Metazoa; phylum Chordata; class Actinopteri; order Cypriniformes; family Xenocyprididae; genus Megalobrama; species Megalobrama amblycephala. The sequence continues at coordinate 20,413,333 of NC_063046.1, forward strand.
TCTGTTAATGCTGCACCTCCTGGCTGAGCCTTACAGTGAGTAATGCAGCATAGTGGAATGATCTGTGCCGTTTATATATTGAGAGAACATGTTATGTATTTCACTTTTGATGTGCACAACTGACCATGTTGCTTGTGGTCTCATAATTCAGCTTTTTTTTCTTTTGTAGATCATAAATTCTCCACTTTTGAAACTGTAAACTACAAGTTTGAATCTGGAGCATGGTATGTATTCAGTCAGTCATATTTGTCGTGGTCTGATTTTGGTTGTTGTAAACAAACAAAGTGTATATTGTTTGTGTGAGCAGTGAGAAGTCTCAATTTTACTGCTTCTGACCAAAAAGTCATTTGTTGAGAGTTGATTATTTGACCATAGTTTTCAAAAAAGATCTGTTGAGTTTTCTCATTATAAGACCCATGAGAATTCTTCTGAGCTTGAGGTTTACCTGTGTGTCTGCATATTTGCACTGTTTCCAGCAGTAAGACAGAAGCTGTGGACAGCGAGACGGTCATCAGAGCTCGTGGGTTGCCATGGCAGTCGTCTGATCAAGACATCGCTCGCTTCTTCAAGGGCCTCAACATTGCCAAGTGAGATTACAGCTCAGTGTAACACTGAAACACACACTCACAATGACATGGAGCATGCACTCAGAAAAGACCCTTTAGCACACATTAACAGTGTAATGCAAAACTCTGTAAGACCTCAAAGACAAATCCAGCCAAATGTCACATCAGGACTTTCACTGGTAGGAAAAAAATGTTTAAGTGAAATGTCAAAGCTGATGTAACATCATAACGAGCAAATTGGTAAAAACTAGTTTTTAAATGTTGCATCTCTGTGTTTCTTTGATTTTGTGTGTATCAGAGGTGGCGTTGCACTTTGTTTAAATGCTCAGGGCCGGAGGAACGGGGAAGCTCTGGTGCGCTTCATAAACTCTGAGCACAGAGACATGGCACTGGATCGACATAAACACCACATGGGCAACAGATACATTGAAGTGAGTTCACCTCCTTACAGCATCCTAACCAAGAGCTTGTTTTGTTTTAATTCAATCAGCTGTTCATGCTTGGTCCCAATACTCACTTTAGTCTGAGATAGTCCTAATTCTTCTTTACTAAATGTACACTAGGCATGTGAGAAACTATATTTTCTCATAACCGACTAGCCTGAGGGGTTTTAGGATGAATTTAGAGACGGCTCTTTTTGGGCATCCCGAGGTAGAAACGTAAAGCAATTGAAAAATAATTAGCATAGCTGCTGATAATAACATTTCATGCAATACATGGTCATATGCTTTTGATCTGATTTAACTAGAGTGCAAGGTTATGAGATGCGTTATGTGAATACTTTGCTAAAGTGATGTGTCTTTTAATCTGGATTTTAACTGGGAGGAAGGCTATTCCAGAGTTTTAGGGGCCAAATGCGAAAACGCTCTTCTTCCTTTAGATATTCTAGGTACTGCCAAAAGTGCAGTGTTTTGAAGAGCGTGATGGTTTGTAGGGCGATAGAAGATTGGGTAAATACTAGCGATGTGTGCAGCAACTAATTTCATTAACGTTTAAACAGAACCGACCCCCCCCCCCCCAGTCCCTCGGAGATGGTCTGTATATGCAATCCATTTTAAATAGGTTACTTAAAGGTGCTACAGAGGATCTTTTCGTCAACTGAGAAACCAAAGACTGTTAGTGAGTTTTCGAGGGAACGCCTCCCAAAACTCGTGCACGAGTATTGGAACACGAGTGTTTACCACCAGCATTCGCTGTGTCATGTTAGTGGATTCATTATGTCGGACTCACCGCAGGTAACTCATAATCTGCAGTTGTTACTCCTGTCTCCTGACAAAAACATTTCATGCGGCGCCTGTAGAGTGTGGAAAGTTACTGGAGCGCGCAGCCGCACACGTCTCTCACAAGGAACGTCATGGCAGTGATTGACACGCCAGAGGGCCAATCGTTTATGCGATGATCGCGTAAACGATTGGCTGATGTTTTTAAGGCCCTACCTCGTGCACAGATGATGTATATTATTCCTTTCAGTGCACCTAATAAATAGTCTTTTATCAGTTAGTAAAGGCAGTTTCAAGTAATATTGCAAAAATGTATAAAACAAAACATCCTTTGTAGCACCTTTAATATAGGGACAGTCAGCACTGAATGTTTCATTTTACATATTCTTTATTTTATATAATTGTAACTATTTATAATTAAAATTAGGATAGAAATATCTGCTGTTTTTTTTTTTTGTATTATCTACTGTTTCACATCTGTTTGTTTGTACTTTTTTCTATTACTTTGGTGGTGTAATTATTTTCTGTATTTAAATAGACTTAAAATGCTTTGGCAATACCATATTCCAAATGTCATGTCAATAAAGCAATTTGAGAGAGAGAGATGTGCATGTGAATTACCTGTGTCTGTGCAGCATCTCTCCACTAGCAATGAAGCTGTGAGTTTAATTGCTTCAAAAACAGTGACGTCAACGCTTGAGTAATCTGATGTAGTGAAGCTAATTTATTAATACATGTTTCTGTGTGTGCACAGCACAATCTCAGACCTCTGTATGTGTGTATGAGAGAGACCTCATTCAGAATCGAGTATTCAGACAGACCATGGTATAAATGGCTATATACAATAAAAATCATGGTTGTACAACTCACTCCTATGACATTCTGCATTTATTTGTTTCAGGTGTATAAAGCGACTGGGGAGGAATTTCTGAAGATCGCAGGAGGTGAGACATTAACATGAAGTCTTCAGTTGTAATATGAGCAGACACTTAACATTTGTAGAGTAAATCTCTGTCCGTTATTCCCAGGTGTGTGTGTTTGTGTGTGTGCCCAGCCCCCCCTGTGGGAATGAAAGGCTCTTTGTGAGTCTCTTTCCCTTGCTGACTCATGTTGGGCAGGTAGAGGGGGAAACTCTAATCCCCCTTCCCTCCTGCCCCCCCGATCTGGCCAGGCCACAGAGAAAGAGAGCCATTCCCTCAGGGAGGAAGATGGGTCAGCAGCCTCTGAAAAGCTTCACACTGCCCTCACACACAGCAGGTGTAAAAGTACAGCGTCCTGCCGAGATATCATTACAGTGTGTGTGGATGTATCTGCTGAAAGCTTTTAGAGCAGCGGAGAATATCTCTGACATTCTGTATCCACTCACCATTTTAAATGTACAATTCCTCCTCTTTTGACAGGCACGTCCAATGAGGTAGCTCAGTTCCTTTCTAAGGAAAACCAGGTGATAATCCGAATGCGCGGGCTTCCGTTCACTGCTACTCCTCAGGATGTTCTGGGCTTCCTGGGCCCAGAGAGCCCGGTGACGGACGGGATGGAGGGACTTCTGTTTGTGAAGTACCCAGATGGACGTCCCACAGGTGACGCGTTTGTTCTCTTTGCTTGTGAGGAATATGCCCAGAATGCCCTGAAGAAGCACAAACAGATCCTGGGCAAGAGATACATCGAGTTGTTCCGCAGTACTGCAGCTGAGGTCCAGCAGGTACAGATGCATTTTATTTATCCCTCAAAGACCCAAGCATTGATATTCATGATGTATTACTTTTTCACCTTTTAACATGTCTTTTATGAAGACATTAGTTATACAATTATTTTTTGTATTCATTTTAATACCATTTAATTAAATAAAATATCAACGAGGAAATGACGAAACGGCTCGGAAAATTCATTTTGACTTTCAGGCTTCATTGTGTGAGAACAATAGAAAGTTTTTGACCACTAATGCCCACTGTTTTAATTTTGCTACTCTTAGAAAAACGGTCTCAAATTTATGTATATTTAAAAATTTGAGGCATGTAAACCTTTTCCTGTCAGTAGACACACAGAAATAAAATTGAAAAATTCGATATCAAATACTTACTTGGTAAAGGATATAAGCTGTGGCAGTTAATATGTAGTTATGCTGGCTCTCTTAGGATTGATCAGAACAAAAAACAAAAAAAACAAACAAACTGACTTTGTGTACATTTGTAGGAAACCAACATCTAGTTCTTTATTGCCATTTCCTTGACCTTCTTTTGTATCTTCTGACTAGGTGTTGAATCGCTACATGTCCACTCCACTGATCTCCACACTTCCCCCTCCTCCTCCAATGGTATCTGTGCCTGTGTTAGCCACGCCACCCTTCATCACCTCAGGCAGCACACGAGACTGCATCAGACTGAGAGGTCTGCCATATACCGCCGCCATAGAGGACATCCTGGAGTTTATGGGGGAACACACCATTGATATCAAACCACATGGAGTGCACATGGTCCTTAACCAGCAGGTGACTTAATTGGGAACTTAATGAAACAAAAATCATCAGGCTTTATTAGAATGACTCTTTGACCAACCTTTTCTTGTCCATCTTTCTAGGGTCGACCCTCTGGTGATGCCTTCATTCAGATGAAGTCAGCTGACCGTGCATTTATGGTGGCTCAGAAGTGCCACAAGAAGATGATGAAGGATCGTTATGTAGAGGTGTTCCAGTGCTCCACTGAGGAGATGAGCTTTGTGCTGATGGGGGGAACGCTTAACCGCAGCGGCCTGTCGCCACCTCCTTGCAAACTGCCTTGTAAGAGACTGTCCGAAAGAAAGTTTTCATTTTATGGAACGTTTTTTTTATGTCAAACACTTGTAGATTAACTGCTCTGTTAATTTGGGTTAGTATTTAGCGAGCGCCAGCAGCTGTAATCGATTCCTGTTTTATAGATGCTGATCTGTGTGTAGTGTTCCAGTCTGTTTGAGATTAGATTTCAGCTTATCTGTAAGAAAGCAGTGTTATAACCTCTTTCACAGATCTAAAGGTGCAACATTTTGGCATTTAAAAAGAGCAAGCCTGTAGCGGCACTAAAGGAAGGGCTGGTTACTAAGTGATTTGATCTGGTTGTTTGACCTTGGCTTGAGAATGGGTCGTATGTGCTCACGCCACATCAGAAGAAACTGTAGTTGTTCCTGTGCCATTTAAGTATACATGACATTCACACACTTGTGCAAGGTCAGCTGTGTGTGTGTGAGAGAGATATTTACACATTTGTAGTGAAAACAACTACTTTTTTAAAAAATATAAAGCGCTTTATCTTGTCCCTCTCAGGCCTATCTCCACCAACATATGCTGCATTTCCTGCGACTCCAGCTATGCTTCCCACCGAGGCAGCGTTGTATCAGCCCCCCCTGCTGGCCACTCCAAGAACTCCACAGGCTCCAACTCACAGCCCTGCACATGCTTTAGCTTATTATTCTCCACAGCTTTACATGAACATGAACATGAGCTATACCACCTACTACCCGAGGTACAGGACAAAAATCCTGAAAAATAAATGTATCGCAGTTTTTTTTTTTTTTTTTTTTTTTTTTTTTTTTTCAAGAAATGTTTCTTGAGCAGCAAATTTCTGAAGGATCATGTGACACTGAAGACTGGAGTAATGCTACTGAAAATTCAGTTTTGCATCACAAGAATGAATTACATTTTAACAAATATATTAAAATAGAAAACAATTATTTTAAATTGTAATCATTTTAATAATTACATTTTTTGATCAAAGAAATGCAGCCTTTTTGAGTGTAAGAGACTTCATATAATTTTTTTTATTTGTCTTATTGTGCTATTTAACAGTTGCCAAGCAACTTATCAACTTCTCCCATTAACATAAAATGTGTGGTTACAAGTACATCATTCAGCTGTTGTAAAACTTATATTCTATTTTGTAAAATTTATATTCTAAACTGTCCATTTTATAGTGTAATTTTATCATTTAATAAATCTCTTTACCATTATTTAAACCTTTTTTTTTTTTTTTTTTTCTCCTCACACTTTTGACTAGTCCACCGGTCTCTCCCTCAACGGTGAGTTATTTTGCGGCCCCACCTGGTTCAGTAGCGGCAGCTGTGGCCGCCCAGCCTGCCCCTGCCCTCCTCCCCCCGCAGCCCGGAGCACTGGTGCGAATGCAGGGCCTGCCGTACAACGCCGGGGTCAAAGACATCCTCAGCTTCTTTCAGGGATATCAGGTGACTCTTCATTCCACTACTCACTCACACATTCATTTAGGTTCTCAAGTTCAAAAACAAGTAAAAAAAAAAAGGGTTTCCCAAGCACTGCACCTCTTACCTGCTTCTGTTGGAAAAGCAGCACACATCTTAAAAAGTTTCTATTGTATTGTAGTGTCATACAGCATAGTGTTTTATGATGAATCATTGTGTACGTTTTGTCCTCTCATTAGCTGACACCCGATTAGGTGGAGACTTCAGAGGATGGTATGACACTTGCACTCAGAGAAGGAGGGAAGGGGGTTATAACAGACAGAGGGATGGTTAGGTGAAAAAGAGTGATGCTTTGATTTGGGCACGGTTCTGTGTGTGCTTTCTCTCTCACAGTATATTAATGTATAGCCGTGGAAATTTTCCAGATGTTATAGTTCATTTCATATTGTGTGGTGGGGATGGTACAACTGTCTTCAGCATGCAGCGTTCCTGCTCTCTCCTCTAAGGCGTGTGACACTCTGAGCTGTGCGTGTACCTGAGCGGTGTGCCTGTTACACTGTTCACAAAGCGTAGCGCAGTGGCGCGTGTGTGAAATGCTGAGTTCAGGTTTGACTCCTGGCTGAACCAATGAAATGGATCTGAGCCCAGTCCACCCTCCAAGTGTGCTTTTAACCTCTGATACAAAATGCACACTATGGGACTCTGTGTGCGGGAAGTGTTTCTTTTTTGGCAGGTGGTCTGCACTCCCCCCTCTCCCCTCTTTCTTTCTATATAGTGCATTCATGCTTAAACATCTTATATGCAACCCTGTACGATGCATACTTTTTTTCTGTTTTGCAGTGTATTTTGGGTGAAGTGTTGAATATGTTTGGGCATACACTGGTGTCACATCTTGTGTTATGAATGATAAAAGGCTCTGTGCTTCAGACCTGTGTTTGAATGAAGAGCCTTTAAATGAACTATAATACATGAAGAAATGGTCTTTAATGAATACTTCAGTATGCCCGTTATTCTTTCCTGCATTTACGTTTAGTTCAAACATACAGTAGACTTAGGGGTGTGAATATATGTGCTCTGACAATGATTTGATTCTTCATAAATGAAATCTGGAATTTGATCACTAGTTTATTTGTGTGATTTAACCTTCGGTCTGAATAATACCACTATAATCTCCCACATTTCCAGTACATTCTCAATAAAATAATTGTTATATATATAATTAAATAAATTAAAATGTAAAATGTATTATTATTATTTATAAATAAGACATTTATCTTACAAAAGATTTCCATATCAGATGCTTTTTTTTTTTTTTAAGAATCCTGAAAAAAAAAGTATAAAATCTTCCACAAAAATATTAAGCAGCAAAAACTGTTCTCAAGATTAAAGATACTTCTTTTAAAACAAAATCTCACATACTCTCACACGCACTCACACGCACACACAAACAGTAATATTGTGAAAAGTTAATACAATTTAAAATAACTGTTGTCTATTTGAATATATTGTAAAATGTAATAATTCCTGTGATGGTAAAGCTGAATTTTCAACATCATTACTCCAGTGTTCAGTGTCACATGATCCTTCAGAAATCATTCTAATATGATGATTTGCTCCACAAGAAGTTTCTTATTAGTATCAATGTTAAAATTCGGTTCTGCTGCTTAATATTTTCTTTCAGGATACTTGAATAGAAACTCAAAAGAATTGATTTAAAATGGAAGTCTTTTGCAACATTATAAATGTTTGTTACCTTTGATCAATTTAATGCATCCTTTCTCAATAAGTGTTCATTTCTTTTAAAAATATATATACAAAAATATATATTTTCAGTATTTTCACTTCCATGTCAATGCACATCTTTTAACACCCTTAGTAAAAATGCATACTACTCTACCGTCACCTGTACATAAGATGGTTGAGAGAAGTGCTGATTGTTATGAGTGTAACGTGAGGCCTGTGGCACTGACTGTGGCTCGTTGTGCTGTAGTACATGCCTGAAGACTACAGCAGCTTGGTTGGAGTGAGTGAGCAGGGCCGGAGTCTGATTCAGCCTAAAGAGTGGCTTTGCCTGTAAGGGGAGCCCCTCCAGGTAAGCTCCCATGATGCCCCTGTGGCCTGAACCCATCGCTTCTGCATGGACTAATACTCTAACTCCTCTCCTCACTGCCACTGCTCTGTGGTGACCTCCAATCAGACCTGCAGTCCAGTAATACTATTCTTCTTTTCTTCTATTTTTGCATCTGTGTAAATCTTCACTCAACTGCTTCATGCATAATTTAGTCCCAGTATGCTTGTGCTGCTGTTTTAAAAAGCTTGTTTTAATAATGCTCTTTCTTTCCAAAGTGACTTATTGGTTTGAGGTTTTAATGTCTTGTTTGTGTAGCATCATTGTTCTTAACCTGCTGCAAGTCTCCAGCCTTTATAAGGGTTTCCTAATGAATGGCTAAGTGTATACTCTCATTTCTTTTCAGCTGATTTGATTGACTTATGATGGCATAAATCCTGTGTGTGGTGGGTTTATGCAAAAATGCTTGAAGGGTGTTTAATCCAAACTCAAATCCCATTTTTTTTTTTTTTTTTTTTTTTTTTTCTCTCTCTCTCTCTCTCTCTCTCTCTCATTCATTCATTCATTCATTCATATATATATATATATATATATATATATATATATATATATATATATATATATATATATATATATATATATATATATACCACCACTGGAATATGTGTACAGTAGTGGCCAAAAGTGATGTCTTGCCTATGTTCACCCTTAAGTTAATTAAGTTGTGCTTGGAATCAGTTTTGTGATAACGCAATGAAACATGCCAAAATGTGCAGACATAATTTTACAAAGTCATACAAAGAAATTTTGAACACATGCAAAATCAAGAGAGAACCAGCGAAATGTTAATAACAGATTATGCTGTAGTAAATGTGTGCTTTTTTGCTGTGAGCTTTGTGTTTTTTTTTTTGGTTTTTTTTTGTTTTGTTTTTTAAATAAAAAAAAAATGGCAATACTTTGCCTTTTTTTTGCCAAATAATTTTGTCAGATAAATACCTTAACCAAGCTTAGTGTTTGATTTTTATTTATATATATATATAAAAAAAAAAAATATTATTATTAATATTATTATTAATATTATTATCAATATTATTATTAATATTATTATTATTATTATTAATAATAATAATAATAATAATAATAATAATAATAATAATAATAATAATAATAATAATAAATAATAATTAAATAAAAAAAATCATATATATATATATTATGAGGAAAGAACAACTTGTAGAGTAATAAAATAAATATCCCCTCTGGACATAATTTTTGACCACTACAGCATATATATTTAAATACTTTAAATATTTAAATACTTTTTTTTTTCCTTTTTCTTTTGCCGTAGCTCCAGGCGGACTCTGTGCTCGTGCTATATAACTGGAGTGGTCAGCGTAGTGGGGAGGCACTGGTGACCTTCCCCAGTGAGAAAGCAGCAAGACGGGCTGTAGCTGAATGCTCCAATCTTCCCCTCTCCGGCCACCCCATCCGCCTGGCTTGCTGTGAGTGACCACACACAGACTGCTACATCCACCAAAGGAGGACCGCACTTCACCTGTCTCACCCCTTTTTCCATCATTACCTGTCTTTTGGCTTTTCAGACAGTTGTTCCTGACACCAAAGTAGTAGTTTAGGAGGGGACCTGACGCAGAAGCACTGTATATATGTTTATATACACACAAGCTAAACATCTCAGTAGCACTGCCTCACTGCTTGTGTATGTGTGTGAGGAAAATTGAGATCAGTGGCATGCATGCTAAAGTCTTCCTGTCTTTTGATGTCAAGATCTCTTCTATCCTAATTCAAGACCTTAAAGTAAACTTATAAGCCTTGCAAGCCATCAGTTTATGGAACAAGAGATCTTCCTGTTGGGCAGTCCAGTTTGGCACTAGAGAACTAAAATACAATTCAACACTTATTGCCGTTATGGATAAAGGAATGTTCTGAAATACAGTGTGATTGTAAAAAGCCAAATCTGTGCTTTAAAATACTGTAAGACCGTTATGCTGAACGTAGAGTTCAAAAGGGCATGGAGGTTTTCCCAGTGTACATCTGCACTGTTGGACTGACACAGCCTTCAGACTTATTCCTTATTTAATAGAGATCAGACCAAGTATGTACTCCATAGACTTGCATGAACTGATTTTTAGTTTAATCCATTCGAAAAGTGAACATTTTTATTTAAAGTATAAGATGAGTTGTTTGTGTGATCTACATGCTTCAGTGCTCATTCTTTAGTGAAATTGAATTGATAGAGGTGTGTATTCTGTTGCCCCCAGTCTGACCCCATGAGAGATTGTGAAGACTGAACTACGCCATGGTCATACCTTGTTTTGGAATTGTGGTCTATATCAGTTTACTGATTGTAGGCTGCTTGAATCATGAGCTTTTTTTTTTTTTATTATAAATATGTATTTCATGACTACATTACCTGGAGTGCAATACAGGCTGAACAAAATGTCACACCTCTCTAGTGAAAGAAGGGACATTTCTCCCTAAAATGTATGAAATGTGTATGTACGTGTAAATGTGACTCTTATATGCAACAAATAAATTGATATTGCTCTGACATCAGCATGTCAAAGTGGTAAAGTGAAATGTTTTGGACCAGCTTTGTGTGATTGTTTTGATCAGTAGATTTCACATTTTTAACTCCTCCCATTGTCCACAAACAAAGGCCCATGACTTTTCCAGTTTTATTTATATGTTTATCTATTTATTTTTATTTACTGGATAAGGGTTAAGGATTTTAAATCTTAACCATGGTAGCAGCAGGCACAATGATATTACGCACCGCCTGTGACCCCCTGCTTGCACAGGGAGCGCGCCTTGCAACCATGGAGACATTTGTGAGAGACGCTGCGTAATATCATTGCGCCTGCTGCACCCATGGTACGGCAGCAAAGTTCCTTGATTATTACGCCGGAATGAGAGTATAGTTCCTAGCCATGTCGGCCTAGAAAATCGCATCTCTTCATTTTCCGTTGGTCTTAGTACATGATATAACTACAGAAGAGACACGATTTAAATAAGAAAAATATCAACTCTTTGGTCATTTGTTTTTTTTGAGTGAGATGCTATTGGTCTGATCAGATTCAATGAACTATGCTAAAAGTGTTACCGCCGACCCGGAGATCAGCTGAATGGATTCGAAAACGGTAAAACTCAACTGTTTAACTCTAGGGGAGTTGGAAAATGAGCCTATTTTCAAAAAAAAGTGTAGTGTTCCTTTAAGAAATGTGTCGTCTAGCCATAACCTACAGATCCCAGCATAAACTGTGATACATTATTTGTTATTAAAGTATCAACAACGTTCACAAACATAAAAGCAATCATATTATTTGGCATGGCAGAATGCACACAATGAGCTCTTCCTTTATAATCACTAAAAAGATCTCACAATGCTTCAATGACTGCACAATGAGTCTTTAATATCTACACTTTAAATGCTGGCAAATCCTCTAATTAAAACAAAGCATTTAGCACTGAACAAAAACTCCAGCGTTTTGAGCGGTGAGTGGATGTGGATATAGATGCATCTCATTGCATTCGAGAAATCAACAGATATGTCTGTGATTGGCTACATTGTTCAACGCTGTAAAAACATGTTATTAGAAACTCTGCCTATGCTTGAGCCCGTAAAGCGTTTTTATTTGATCTTAGTTGTTCTTTAAAAAAAATCAACACATTTTTTATAGCCCATTTAAAGTGTTTATTACAAACAAATGATTAAATGTAACTGAACAAAAATTTGCATTGCATTTACTGTCCTGTGAAAACAGGGGGTGCTGCAGCAATCCCAGCACCCCTAAGCCTACTTCCTGCATCCCTGAATGAGGCCCTGGTGCGTTGTAACTACTGAAAATATCAGGATTCTAATCTCCATATTGAAATCTCAGATGGACAGACAGTGATTCTTTTAGGAATTGTTAATATTGGTGTCTGGAGTGCTGGGTTTTTAAAAGCTTTGGTTAAATGTGTGGTATGATTATACATAGTGCTCATAAATGACTGTTGAGAGAATGTTCAGTTAAAATGAATCGAGGCTTGGACCAGGGCTCAATTCCTTACATCACTACTTAACAAGCAGTGTCATGCAATATTGGCTACACTGTTTCAGTTTGCAGCCATTATTTTTTTATCTGTTGGTATTTGATAGAATCCATGATGCCATGTAGCTGAACAAGGGGCCTCATTTATAAAATGTTGTGCAGAAATCGTCCTAATAGGTTGTTTGCAATCACATGGTTCTGGTGACGCGCGAAATACCGGTGGAGGGCAAGCAGTAAAAATTAGAATGGAAGAGATGGAGAAAATTCCTTTCTGTGCTGGTTTAGAAAGGTATAAACAGAAAATCACAACATATGTTGGACGTGATCTTTATGTTATGAAGATGAGCGACTTTTCCACTGAATTGAAAGACTTGATTGCCATCGAGGAGGTAGATATAGAGGATATAAAACTGCCGTCACGCCGCGCTTCAGTTCTAGTCTGGGTTTGTTTATATCGCGCTGCCTTTCTGCTAGTGAAGTTAAAGCCGAGTTCAGACTGCACGATTTTCAAAGTAGTCGGGTCACTGTTCTTTTCACACTGCATGACTATCTTGGCCAGCATTCAGTCGCTGCAGTGTTCAAACTGCAAGATGGATCGGCGACAGAAGGTTTCAAACTGCATGACTTTACAATAGGAAGAATCGCCGACAGCTCTGTCTGGCACGCAAACTACGTTTCACAACCAAACACACGCGAGACATGACAAGGAAACAACGCGATATCACGTGTGCAAGACCGGAGTTCTCACGTGAGACTGGCCCTGTGTCTCAATCATCTCCCTAGCCCCCTAGGTAGTGAATCAGTATATAATGAAAGTGAATGTGGCTGATACCCTGATCAGTGCCCTGACTACTGAACTAGGAAGCTGATTGAGACACACGGTGGGTTTATTATTAAAAATAGTAGCCCGCAAGAAGCTTGAAATACGAATTGCTTGTGCGCTGATTTGCAGCGAAAACAACATAAAGAAAAGAAAAATATGGAGAAGGAAATGTTTGGGGAGACGCGAAGAACAAGGATTGTGTGTTCTGCAACAACAGTTGGAGCAAAATACATAACTTTTCAATGTGCTGCTGTTGATGGTCAAGCAAATGTTTGTGCTTTGCTTCTGTATGATAAAATTCTAATGTTTATCTGAAACGAAGCCATGCTTGCTGATATTGTGGTCTATAACTCCTTCCCGAACTCCCCGCTGCTCTGTATCTTGCTCTCTCATTGGCTGTCGGTCATCGCCGATGTAGTTTTCAGTCAGAATACTTTTCACACTGCAGGATTTTGAATCGCCGACAGGTCCAGATATTTAGCATGTCGGCGATTCTCTCAGATCACGTCTTTGGTCGTTCACACTGCGTGATTGTCACTCGCGTGAACGAGCACCGATTTGCCTGTGATTTCGGGCATTTGTCGGCGATTTCTCAAAACCTGTCGGCGAGCCAAAATCGGGGCTAAAATCGTGCAGTCTGAACTCGGCTTTAGGGCAGTATTTTGATTTTCTGTCGCGATTGTGAAAAATGTCGCCATTGTAGGTCATTTATGCTGAATCGAGAATTGCAACAGGAGCTCACATCATCGTTCAAAGAAAAAACTGGACGGTGTAATACAATTGTTGCCTTTTATAGGCCTACGTGTAAAAATACACTAAGGGAAGCAGGTTGAGGAGGTGATTTAACCCAGTGTTTCTCAACCCTGGTCCTGGAGGACCCCCAACACTGCACATTTTGAAAGTCTCCTCTGTCTGACACACTCATTTCAGGTAGTGGAGTTTCTTCTAATTGGCTGCTGAGTTGAATCAGGTGTGTTTAATTTGGGAGAAAGACAAAACCTGCAGTGTTGGGGGTCCTTCAGGACCAGGATACTCCCTATCACTCAATAAAATAATCACATAGCTGAGTGTTTTTGAAAGTCTTTGTTGTTGAATCGACTTCTGTCAGCTTGTTAAACATTTATTTGGGCATTTTCTACCATATGATGGCTGAAGCAGCAGCGCGTGACACTGTTCTCATGGTAACCAGATAAACATTGTGAACGGAATACTACAAAACTGAAGTGAAAACATCAAATTATCATTCAGTGGGATAAAATATCTTCTCTTCCCTGCAAACGATACCATGAAGAATGTGGATATTTAACCAAGTCAAAAACAAATAAGGTAAGCAGGTATCCATATTCATAGTATCAGCAGATGCAAAACTATTAAAGGGGACAACTTTTAAAGTTAAAAAACGATAAAAGTTATAAAAAAACGGTATACGTTATGTAAACGATATAAACACCTTCTGTGTTCTCGATTTTATCGATTTGAGCAACCATAAACGACGCAAAACATACGAATTTTGAGTTTTTGATAAGATTCATAAGACCATAAGATAAGATAAGACCATGTCATTAAATGCCACTTAAATCTAATTAAATCTTGTAGAAATCATTGACATTGCGAACATGATGAGATATCAACCATCTCAAGCACTTCCTGTCCAAAAACTACAATAAATCAGGATTGACTATAGGTGGGCTACAAAAAGCCGGTTTGACTACGAGCTAAATCGTGGCTATGCATAGCCTACACAATATAACGTCAAAGATGTGAAACCAAACACTTTGTAATCACTGTTGACTTCACTTACATGATGCAATATCATACAACTCGCAAGTTATTTAGGCAAAAACGACAAATTTATGTTAAAAATACAATACAATTTACAATTTATGTTTAACTCGGTTCCCGAAAATTATAATCCACATGTAAAACTATGTGCAGCACATTTTGCTGAGGACAGCTTCCTCAATCTCAATCAGTTTAATGCCGGATTCGCACAAAGATTATTCTTGAAAGATGGAGCAGAAGCTGCTGTCGAATCACAACACAGGAACCGCTGGCACAATCAGAACTCGTTACGTATTTCTGAAGGAGGGACTTCATAGAACAAGGAAGTCATCAGCCCGTTTTTATGACAAGGGAAACAGCGGTATACAGATAAGTAAATTATGTGAAAAATACTGTGTTTTTTTACACGCGAAACATGAACACATGTTATATTGCACACTATAAACACAATCAAAGCTTCAAAAAACCACGAAAAATGGGACCTTTAAACATTTGAATGGACTGATAAAGGGAGCTGTAAAGTATTTTTGTTGAAGTACAATGTCGTTTTGACCATAATAATGTACCAAATCTAACTCGTATAAATATTACAGTAGTATAGAAAAATACTATACATACATTTATAGGTAAAATCGAACTCCTAACCCCCTGTACCCATTCTGTGACGTCAAACAGCTTCCCTGTGCAAAGGATCATGGGGGCCCGAAGTGTCCATCAGTTGTACCCTTCGAAATCCTTCATTCTGAAGGGCCCTTTGAAGTGGCCAGTTTTGAGCACTTCGGTTTGGAACAACCCTTCAATATGGCGGCCATGATTATTTTAACTCCGAAGTGCCCTTCGGAGGGCGATATATCCCGTTTGGAACGCACCGCAAGTGTAGCAGTGACAGTGTAGCTGCACAGCCCTCTCTGTTGGTGAATATAATCACTACATGATTGCTCCGATAACCAACAGGCTGCTATGTTGGTCGGGCTTTTTTACAATGTATTTGCGGGTTATTTTGAACGAGCTATATAACGGGGACATTTCCAGGGACAGCTCCAGTCGGTGACGGAGCACAAAAAACTGGGACTGTCCCCGGAAAACGGGGACGTCTGTTCACTACGTTCACAAACCACTGTTAATTTTAAGAGAAAATAGGCCTACAGTAAGGGAGCATGGCAGAAGGCGCGCAAAGAGTGCTCCCTCTGTAATCACTAAAAAGCTGTCATCTCACAAAGTTCTGTTATAATAAATGAAGCTGTCACACATTGAATCTCTTATTTACAGGGGCGCAGGAGACATTTTCAAAGTGGGGGGGGGATGTTATGACAAAAATGTTATGCACATATGCATGCGCCAAACGCGTCTTTCCCATGGTCTTTCGGCGCTCATGGGCAAAGGAGTTTCTCTGAAAGGCTCGCGTGAGACTGAACGGAACGCGGGAAATGAAGTACCCCCGGGCCTTAACCGCTCTAAATTGTAATGGACTGGAGCTCACGTTCACATATTACAAGAATTTTAATAGGTCCTTCTCCATCTGTAACCAATCACATGCACACGATCTGCTCAAGGCAAAGTATCGTAATTTTTCCTGTCGGGAGCTCATATATGATTGGTCCACTGACGCAGAGGAGGAATGGCCAGCACCGGACCTTAAAAGCTAGCACACAATGCTCTTCCCACTCTCTTGCTAGACCCCCTGCTGGGCGGCATCTTCAGGCCAAGGCCTGCCCTGCACCCCAGCCATGTGCTTAGGAGAGAAAAGGACTCTTTCCCACTAAGATTCAAACTAACCATGAAAATTTGTCATCTATCCTACATTCAACGCAGAAGACATTGATTGCAACTTCAACACCATTGGACTGAATTTTCAGGACTTCCTACAGCAACAGTGTATCCAGACGTTCTTCAAAAGGCCGAGGCCTAATGCAAGTATCGTGCGATATACTAAATTGCTGCTAGTTAGTTAAAGTTGTGAACCTCCTTTGTTAATAAAGGAGCTTTGTAATGAATAATTCTTTCCGGGTTTTTGACTCTTCCCATAGTTCCTCCTGTTTCCCACTTCCGGTCTCACTCTATTATTCCTCATTTTACCCATGTACGTGTGACTTGTGTGTATGTATGTATGTGTTTGTTAGTTTAGTTACAGTGCACAGCATAATTGAGTACATCCCCTCTGAAACTTCTGAAAGTCAGCAATTACTCAATTACTTGGAAGACATGTTAGGGTTCTTTAGAGATATAATGTTCCAGCAAGTCTGCTTAATCAATTACCAAAGAAGCATGTCTAAATTATTCAGGAAAATAAGATTTTCTTATCAAGGTGATAAAATGTTGTGTAGCAAAAATGAGTACACCCTCCTAAAAGTTACTAAATAAAATGAAATAAAATTTTTCTGGTGTATTAAAAGTGTTATATAGCCCACTGAATCATTCTCAGACTTAATGCTGACAACAATGGAAGCACACTGTCAGACTTTTTTTTTTTTTTTTAGCACGAAAGAAGTACAAGAGGATTACTAGATCATTGTTTTAAGTGTTAAAATATAGCAAAAGTAACACAGAAATTCAAAAACAATGGACATGTGACCCTGAAATAATCAGCCTTCATTTTAAGCTTTCATTTAGTGATGAGGGATTTTTTTTTTTTTCAGTAGAAAAACCAATCTGTGTGAGTGAGTGTCTCAGAGCCAGCAAAAGCTGTTTAGAGTAAGATGTAGCCTGCAGAAATGACATGAATGGTGGTTGTTCTCACTGGAACTACCTACTGTAGCCAAAGCACAATAAAGTCAGCCATTTCCAAAGCCCATATTTACAAAATATAGATTCTGGGAATCAATACTCTGGTCTCATGAGACCAAATCAATTATTTTGGATCTAACAGCATCCAAAATGTTATGTTTTTTTTTTTTTTTTTTTTTTAATAAAAGATCAAAAGGATAAACAATGCAGATTTATTTTTGTAGCCATCTTTGATCATATTTACCAAGGGTACCAACAATTCTAACCACTAATCTATTGCAATATAACTTTGACTAAAATCAACAGCTCTTGATTTAAGTAGCCCTGGGATAATGTACAATAATTATAGCATTTTTTTTTTTTTAAAGGGGCACCTTTAATTCTGCTCAATCTGTAGCTACATGACAGAGTGTGTGGGCACTTCCAATTCATTAACCACTACAGTAAATAACTAGAAGAATAACAGTAACTAGTATAATAAATAAAAGCGACAAACTGTGTTTATGATTACGATAATAAACTAAAATAATATGATAATAAATAAGAGTTTGCAATATCAAGCTGCAAAACAGAGTTTTTGTACAGCTAAAATAACCGGATGCCTCGATACAAGTTCCAATGGCGGTGTCCACTCTTATGTTAGGAGGGTGAATATGTGATGTTATTCTGAAGTAAATCATGACAGACCATTGTGTGCAGCCTATTCACTAATTTTAGAAATGTCATTCTTAATGCATGCAGAATTCGAGACACAATGACAGACTGACACAATAAGAGACATTTGGGCATTTATTCTTTTTATTGATACACTACCTCAGAAGAGCCTATGCCACATGGTGTTCCCTTTGAATAATTTCAAAAAGCACTGCAGTCTTAAAAATTACAAAATGTTAAATACAAAATGTACATGAAACAACAATACAAGGCTCCGTAAACATCAACTGAACCTGTACTTTTATTTTACAAACCATCCAAGCTACCCAAACTTTAGGAATGACATCCATTTCAAAGTATCAAAAATAGAGTTCTGGTGTCTGCGTTGTCATCTGTATGTAAAATGGGAACACATTGTTCGATCTTTGGTTTCTAAAGAATGAAAATAGGTGCTTATCTGGGGGCCCTGCTTCATCCCAGAACTCCCCATCAGGTTGTTTTTCTGTCTTGATTCTCAAAAAAACACTATTGCTAAATCAAACTCAAACCTTATGACACACATTCTCTAAAACTGAATTTTAACACAAGTTAAGGCTTTCCTACGTATATTTGATAGTTTAAATAGTCAAAAGTGTCATTAAAAACACCTGTCACTATATGTAAGGGTTTACATACAACAAAATATATATATATATATATATATATATATATATATATATATATATATATATACTTACATACTGTATAGATGCAAGAGTATCAAACAAACCTGCTATTGGTATGTTTGAAAATCAGTCACACCGTCATATTGTCTGTCCTTGCATAGCCTAATGTATCAGTGTGCTTTTACACCATTTAAATTCAGAGGTTTTTAAAAATACAGAAACAAATATCTACAATTCATTGGATACAAACTGACATAAGCGCATACACAAAACTGTTAAGACGCTTACTCTGTGCATGAACAGACACATCTTGACACACAGAACTCTTGTCTGGCATACTACTCTATGAAGAAGCATCTCTACAGCATCTAGTCTAGAGGCATCAAGGTTTTCTTTTTTCTATTTTTTTTTTTCTTATAGGCAGAAGGCAGGTTTATAGTGCATAGCAGTTTTTTCTTTTTCAAACATAATTAACAGTTATGAATACAGCTGTATGTCTCACAAAGACTGAAAAAAGATAAGAAAAAATCTTAAATGAATTGTGCCAGTTTTCATGAAGAAAAAAAAAATACAGTTGAGAAAACAACTGTAATCTCCAATTTAAACTTTTAAGGCAAGGAACCAATACAAATGAATAGATTTGTTACCATCAAACGGCATCTGCTCTGGCAGTGTCCAGCGTCTGTGTCTGACCCAAAGAGTGAAGTACAGAGGAAACCAGCCTAAACTGTTTTTGTCCACACAAGAGCAAATTGTGAGCAAATATGAGCGCTATAATTTAAGATGGGCTGATAGGTTTGGAAGATGGTTTGGATTTCAACCTTTATGAAAAGTCCCAGAATGCAGCAATGACATAAACTGAGAGCAGCTTTCATGTCACTCTATAGTAACAGGAAATTCACTTGTTGATTGTCAAGATGCAACCTTTTATGGGAGGAAAAAAAAAAACAAACCAATTAAATATGGTTATTCCTTGACATCAAACCTGCAATGTTTTTTTTTCCAATGCATTTTTTTTTTGTCTAATCAAAGGCACAAAAGCGAGTTTCAGCATAGTCAAAACAATATTATGTTCGAGTTCAATGCAGATAAAGAAATATTATATATATATATATATATATATATATATATATATATATATATATATATATATATATATATATATATATATATGTACTTTATTCTCTTCAGACCTGATGAGTTCATCAGACCTGATGAACTCAGTCTACATGAGTTCATCTTCCCATGCAACTGTACAAAACGTGTTATCTTTAGAATCTGAGAACAATTAATTTGACTTATAAAGAACAGCACTGTGAAAGTAATGTTGAGCTAACACAATTCACAGAACTCCAAAGCACAATATGAAGCTCAGCTACTAAGTATAAAATACACACATTGAATTTAACCATGTCCCCATTCAAAAAAAAAAAAAAAAAAGAAATAAAAAGAAATAAAATCTAATATAAATTCTCAGCAGAAAGCCTGTTAACAATCACAGCTACTACATAAGGCATTTGTTCAACCTGAAGAGGAAATGGGCCTATCATTAAACATTATCTACAGCTCAGAAAGGTCACTAGACATGTGGAATGTTGCATATTATTACTACAGACTCAGTGCAGAGCCTGAGGACCCGTCCACTAGAGGGCAGCACTGGGAGAATGTGTACTGAAAAAGGCGGCATTTCCGCTGGTAAGGCAGCGAAATGTGGGCATCTATCATGGTTCGAGCAGCCCTCGGTTATCCCACTAAAGTGACTGTAGAATTGCTGCATATTCCGGTCAGGGATGAGGGTGCTCGACTGCATAGCTAGCCAATCCGAGGGGTGAATCCGCAAGCTGCAAATAATAATAATACATCATGCTGTCAGAAAGCCCTGAATTATTGGTTTTATTTCCAAGAGAACGAATCTAAGTTTACTCCCACTCAACCATGTCTGCGCACGTGTACAGTACACGATTTTGCGCACAGTATATAGCTGTGTTCATGAATCAAGAATAAGCAATAATTGTCATTTAAATTGCACTGGATCCACGCTGGGGAAGGTCATTTTCAGCCTTTGAGTAAAAACTCGCTGACCAGCTCTGGAGTCCTGTGAAGATTGTCTGAGAGTCCGACGTGGTGTGTGGTGGGCTAGGACTGACTGTGTGCAGCTGGAGAGCCCCCATGAGCTCCTGGGGCCTGAGACATGTCTCTGCCTATGATCTCATTCACTGAAAGACACAAAAAGAGACATTATTTCAAAATGTAATTTATTCCTGTGATGGTAAAGCTGAATTTTCAGCATCATTACTCCAGTCTTCAGTCACATGATCCTTCAGAAAACACTCTAATATGCTGATTTGGTGCTCTGCTCAAGAAACATTTATTTCTCATTCCCATTTCTGTCATCGACGGAGTTTGGATTAATATTAGGCAATACTGACTGGAATGCACTGACACTAATGGATGAGAACTGAACTGAACTGGACAATGACATCACTGCGTTCCCCAGAGATTCTTGATAGCTGAACTGAACTCATTCCATAACTGACGAACTTTACACAGTTATTGAACCAAACTGAATAAACACTGAACTGATTTCAAATGAATAATGACTGTTTATTATTGTCTTTTTAGAGCTGCTTTACAGCGGAGTTGAATTCTGTTTGCATCATTATTTTCCTGTTTATCACTGTAAAGCTGCTTTGAAACAATCTGTATATTGTATGAAGCACTAAATAAAGGTGACTTGACCATTATCAGTTTTGAAAATCGTGTTGCTTGAAGGGTTAGTTCACCCAAAAATGAAAATTCTGTCATTTATTACACACCCTCATGCTGTTCCACACCCGTAATACCTTCGTTAATCTTTGGAACACAAATTAAGATATTTTTGCTGAAATCCGATGGCTCAGTGAGGCCTCCATAGCCAGCAATGACATTTCCTCTCTCAAGATCCATTAATGTACTAAAAACATATTTAAATCAGTTCAACAAAAATATCTTAATTTGTGTTCCAAAGATTAACAAATGTCTTAAGGGTTTGGAACAGCATGAGGGTGAGTAATAAATGACATTATTTTCATTTTGGGTGAACTAACCCTTTAATATTTTTTGTGTAAACTGATATATTTTTCAGGATCCTTCATAAATATATTTCAAAATAACTTATTTGAAATATAACATTTTTGTAACACTACTATCTTAACTGTCACTTTTGATAAATTTCATGTGTCCTTGCTGAATAAAAGCATTAATTTCTTTCAGAGAAAAAAAAAATAAATAAAAAATCTTACTACCCCAAACCCCTTGACTGATAGTATGAGCTTTTTAAAGTTCATACTGAGCATTTTAAAAAACATTTCTGTATCTAACCATTGAAGGGCAGTGTTGAGCTGTGTAAAGTCGAGTACAGACATCATCATCCTTGAGGGCCGATGGAAAAAAAAGACAGATAAAAGGGGGCAGAAAAAAAAAAAAAAAAAACTTTGGTATGCGACTACTCAGAAAAATTTGTGTGTTAGCGTGCGTGAGGATGTAAGTTCTGACAGCAGCACTCTTAATAAGATGACCACAAAACAGGCTATAAAGTCATCCTCCGTTTCTTTAACTACTAGGCTACGGGTGCAGGCAGTCGCATCAGTTCATTATGAGTTTAATGGCCTTTGATTACATTTCCTCTCGCCCTGTTGGCTTGAGCTTTTAGAGCACTATGAAAGGCCTGTATAAAATTGATCCATTGTTAAAACACATGTTCCATATCCCAGAAGACAGTGGAGCAAGTGTGGTGATTACTTTAGCAGGCAGATAGACTGAGGTTAAGCAAGTAGCCAGACTTTTTTCAACAGTTTGTCCCAGCAGGGTTCTGATTAATGCCATGAAAATGCGGCCATTTCTCTACATATGCGCTATTGGATAGTGGATTTTCTCATAAATCATATAACATGCCTAGTTTTAGCAAGCACGATGATGAAAAAATCTTTCAACGACAATCATAATACAAAAATTCATCCTATAAAAAAGAAAAACAACAGAAAGAGAGAAATCTAGGGCAAAGATTGTTCCTTACTTCGTGGAAAAAAATGATTGTTCCTTAGGAGAGATGGCAGGTTTTGACACACTCACCACAACATTCAATCACCAGATTTTCAAGCTTGTCATCGGAGTAAAAAACATCTATAAAAGGTGATGACAAATCTGAGGGAAAAGCCGCAGAGCAGATAAACAAGTTTGACTGTTGAAGGGGGCCTCAGGTCTCATTCGTACGGGTACCTGCCTCTGCAAGTGAGTTAATAATCCCTGCATTCCTCATCCAGACAAACCATGACTGACTGGGATGGACCAGGTTTCACCACATTTTCCAAAAGAACTAAAAAAAGGTGAGCTCAGTCAAAGTGAACAAATATGTCGCTCTATTGCCTACACAGGATTAGAGATAAGCTTTAGTGGACGTATATAACAGCATAAACAGTCATTTGGCAACAAGTCATCAAAAGGCAGAGAGCTGGACATGGTGCTAAAAATAGCATTAAAGGTGAATGAAAGAATACGTGTTTAAATGTGAAATACGGCAGAGGGTGTTACAAAAAAGTGGCAGAACACCATATAAAGGACTGTGCTGATCTGCTCAGTAAATCAAAATAATGAACATCTCCTACAATAATCCTTATATAGGGTGAATATTTAAAGCAGTTGTGTAGTGTGCGTTAGTATGTAATACTACTGATGTTTGTGATGGCTTACACGCGACTCTTTGGTGTTTTAAAAAAAAAATCTAAATGTCATGACAACTCACTAAAGCGCCGTCACCTTAGCATCATTTAGGCGTGTCACTTTTGCATAAGTATTATAGTTATTTGTGTACACTGAAGAATATATCTTTTGATTACTTTGTGCACAGCGTCTTTTATTTTTATTTTTTTAGTGTTTTTATTCATGTTTATTATTAGGTTTATGCTATTCACAGCTGTCAACTGTTATTCTGTGTGTTCGAAGTTTAGCGTTGTTTTGGTACCTTTCTTATGTGGTTGATGTTATTATTTTGTAATGGTTTTGTGTGCGAAACTTGCATGTTTTGAATGTGTGTGTGTTGTGTTTCAAATGCCCAGCCGCTGTCACAGATCATCCTGTTGGCGTAGGCGGCTCTTCCTCTTGCATGAACACACTTCACACATGCAGACCTGCTCTGGGCTGATTGTGAGTTCTGTTTTAAAAGCCACTCGACATGCTGTCTGCCTCTCACGCCGCACAAACAATCTAACAATCTTACACACACACTCTGCACAAACCTGCACTGCACAACCTCACACACATTGTAGTAGAAGACTGATACAACTTACAAAACATACTGAGTAAATGTAAATGTCAGCGTCTCCTGCACACGTGTGTATGTATGTGTGTGTATGTGTGTGTATGTGTGTGTGTATATATATATATATATATATATATATATATATATATATATATATATATATATATATATATATATATATATATATATATATATATATATATATATATATATATATATATATACACATATATATACATATATATATATATATATATACACACACACACAAACAAACTTTTGTCATAAACTTTTGCAGCTGTGTGTTTAAAAGCAATAATGAAGTAAAAAAATATAATTGGGAAAAAAGAGGCTAATTTAGCTATTACCATGAAGCAATAAACACCCATAAACATGTGGTAAAGAGAAAAATAACAAATAAAAAAAACATGCATGTCAGTACACATTCCGTCAATAAATACAGACAGCTATTTAATCAGCGTCTGTGGTGTGCCTGTGGTATTGGCAGATTTTTAAGGGTACCGATTTTTTTAGAGAAGACTAATATGTCATCTGCCGCGGTATTCGTTCTACTTTGAAGAGGACTTTCTTATTTTCAAATGTTATTTTCCTGTCTCCTTCCAGATCAAACGCTTTCTTTTCTCACTTTTTCCATTTTTGTGACACTAAAGCACACTGTAGTTTCTCATGATCATTCAAACACACACATACCCGTTGCAGTTTCAATGCATACTCTCTTTGTTCAACGTTTGGACCAGTCTGGAAAGCAAGTCACCTCAGGAGACTCAGAGTCTATAAAAACTCTATTCCAATTACAGTTGCTTACTGTGAATGATATAACACATCTCATCAACATATTGAGGGAGTAAATGTCTAAACTGAGCTCTGTCGATATTAGCGATGCATCTGACTCAGTTAAATACGGGAAGTTACTGTGCAATATATCGCAATATAGCAGCAACTGACTTGAGAGGTTTCAACATCGTCTTTCCCCACATGTAAGAAAGCATGATTCATCTCAATCTATTTCACATAATGCTTGAGAGTCTCAGTGTAGTCTTTAAACGGGGATCCTCTGTGGATGAGTGGTAGGGGCCATCCCTTATTACCATATGATATACAGGGTCTGAGCCTGAGAGCTTGCCGACAGCAAAACTCTGAGCTGGGGTAAATGATATTGTTTGACGGTGCTGCCCCGAGACTGTGAATCACTGGACTAGCCACTGCACTGGCTGACCGGTAACTGAGGCATCAGTTGAGATGGGCTGTCACTCTCTGAATAACCAGAAATGGGCAACATGAAAATAACAATGACTAACTGGTTACTGGATCAAACAAATATTTTTTTTTTCTTTTAATTTAAGGAAAGTTTATAACAAACATTTGGTCTCACACTAGCTAGCCCTACCGTGTGACCGCTTTATGTAAGCTAAATTTGCAACCCCGTTACCCTCTGGGATAGTTTTATAAATGTTGTACATTTTACTTAAATGTCTATTTCATGTGTATTGCTAGAAAATAACAAAACACATAAACTAACATTTCAAACTATATTTAGAAATTAGCAGAGTTGCAAAATTGCAAGAGTTAAAAAAATGATGTAACACCCATTTCCTAAAACAGGAACTATGAAATGTGATTCCATTGTAGGTGAGATTCTGATGATAGACATATTTTGCTCTATTTTCAAAGCAGTGAATGCATTGTGTTATGATGGAAAGTGGTAAGACTGACCTCATTAGTCAGAGCACCTGATAGAGAACAGCCATTTCCATTTTGGGGAAAAAAAAAAACAATTCAGATGTTTAAATGGAAGGATCTGTAGCTTCAAAACTAGATGTGAAATCTAGACTGTATTTAGGGTATTTAGGTAATGAAAGCCTTTCTTGGTTTGCTTTTTTTATGACCTCTGTACACTAAACTACACAAGTCTCTCTCTTTTAAAAAAGAGAGACAAAAAGTGCCTGAGAGAGCACAAGGTCGCAGTTAGTTTGATCTGTGAATCATATTGTGGATTCCCCATCTAAAGAGTCAGTCAGTGATTCACCCCCATTTTCTTTGACCAGAGGCTGCCGCAACCTCTTTAACATGTTTTACATGTTTAGTCACTGGCTTTAACAATCAGTACAGTGTAGCCATGTGGCAAAACCGTATAGCAGTGTAGGTGCCGTAAAAAACTCGATTGATTGTTGCCGATTGTTGCATTTTACTGCATGTTCAACCCATGGAGAATTTTTTTTTTAATTATGAAAAATAAATATTTAAAAGGAGCTCTTCAAGTGAATTTTAAAACGAAAAAAGAAGATTATCCCAGGTGAATAAAACAAAATGTTCCTAATGAAAGTTCGAGAGGAGCACATTCTTATAACTAAAATGATAAGATTAAAGTACAATATACATACACACAGTCACATGCTGCACTCCTTAGCATAATCATTCTGGCCTCCCTCCTCCACCCAAATACACATTTTCTTTCTATAACTAGATTCATAAGGAACTTTGAATCAGTAGATTTAGAGATATAAAAAAAAAGATGCATAGTGGAACAAAGTTTCCAACAAAACAAATAAATGCAAAATTCAAGTTGTCATTCAAAACAGAATTATCCAGTACATTTAACCATTTAGCAGACGCTTTTATCCAAATCAACTTACAAATGAAAAAAGACAAGCAATTTATCAACAATATTAGCACTGTAACAACATTGAACTTAACTTTAAAAGACCCACAAATTTCAAATCAAAACCCGTATCCAATTGGATATTTAATATCCAATGTTCATTTATTTGTTCTTTCTTCTGTGGGGCATAAAAGATGTTAAAAGATATTTTTCAAAAAAGGTTTATTTATTATTTTGGGTGAACAAAACAAGACTAGTACAGAAAAAAATAAAAGATAAAACAGAAGGAGAATAGAGATTTTCCCCCACTCTTATACACAACATAATAAAGTGAAAATGTCATGCCAGAGAACGAATAAGTCTGAGTTGGAGTTTCCTGGTCAGAGAGCTCACCCCTGTCACATCAATTCCCAAGGATCTTTGCACCATGCCACATCTCTGCAGCCAAACACCACAGCATTGCAAACTGGACCGACCACAACACCGCTGCCCACCTCCGCCAAGACCTCAAAATTATATTCCTGTAACTGTAATTGTACGGAAAGATGACACGAAACCAGGTTTCCAGTGGTTTCAGAAGAGTTCTCTGATTGTGTTTAACGAGCTGCGTTGGGCCCAGAGCTCTGTTTTTTCCCTTCCACGCTCTCTTTTTCCCTCAGAGATGAGAGAAGTTGTGTTATTAATTTGACACAGTCATTTACCACTGGCTAAAGGCTACAGACCTGGAATATGTTGCACGATGAAGTTTCCGTACCCACAAACGGAAAGAGGGAAACAGACAAGTAACGGATGAGGGCAGCACATTACATGAGGATATACATTATAAGGAGCAGTTTGAACAAAAACTGATTATTTGTTACTTTAGTAAATTCCCCATGTTAAAATGAATTGTCATCCCTTGGTGGAACAGGCTGACACTGAGATATTAGCTCTAGGACACAAAGTGAGAAACCGTGTTTGTGTGTGTGTAGAGTACGTCAGGAATACGGGACCCGAAGACAGCAGGCCTTTGCCTATTATTAACCCAGATCAGTGCACTCATGCCGGGGTGGCAGCTGCACACAGACGTCCACGAGAACAAAGGAGCACAAGCGCACGCCTGCGTACACATCTCAAACACAGACCTCTGGGAGGACATTAATTAAATACAATTGACATGAAAAAGAGAGGAGAGGAAAGAAGAGATGAGGCAAGAGAAAAGAGAAGTGACTAAGACTAGAGTAAGTACTGACACACACAGCTCCTTCTGTTCAGCACGAGGGAACCAATCCAAACTCATCAGGGAAAATATGGCACCCAATTCCTTATGCTCGTCTTACACGAACAAACGCACACACACACACACGGCTCCCTCAGCACATAAGCCGTCTACATTTAATCATGTATATCATGTTAAGAGATAAATGCAATGGTACTAATAGTTGACTGCTCAAATTACAATACTCTTTTAATAACTCGTTTACATCTCCTATATTCCATTTCATTTGATGACCTTTCTGTTTGAGAGTGTGCGGGTTTGTGTCAATTCCCTGTTTTTTTGTCGTCCATCTGTCAGTCTGTCTGTAGCCCCTCCCTAACACCACCTGCAAAGAGTCTTTGACATCACCTGTGCCATCTGTTCACACACACACAAACACACAGCACCATACGAACGATTCTTATTTATCCATGAAAAACTCCAAACAGTTCCAGCCCTTACATAGTAGTTTTCTATATAAATAAACTTCAATCCACCCAGTTGTAGCACTGGCTCCATGTAGACCTGGAATAAAAACAATAGGACCGGACTATCAGATGGGATCCCCGCCTACCACAATCTGCTAGTAAGCACTATTACAACCGGTTTAACCAGTATCAAAACAGCTTTGGAAATGAAAGCCGGTGCGATTTGTAAATAAACACCAGGTTTTACACTAAATGATCACAGAAATCACACAACTCCCAGAATGCACTGTAACTGACAGAGTGACAGCCACTGAATTCTGCTGAAAAGTGATTCATCAAATGGAACTGAAGTATCTGGGGCCATAAAAGTGCCAGGAAAGTGTGATTAAGAACTGCAGAGTCTGACTGATACATAAACTTACATTTAAATCTAGTGAAACTCTCAGCCAGCTGCAGAGCACTTACAGTTAACCATGAAGAGTGATTCATGACTCTTATGAACAGACTCAAGAGAAAAATTAAAACGTTGAGTTTATACTTAAATGCAATAATCATAATTATGTCATGATACATATTTTATAATAAATATATAATATATGGAATATGGTAAATAAATGACATTTGAGATTTTTTCCATTTTATTTGCATTTCTCTAAATAGAGTTTAGAAAGTTTCAGTTTATTCATTAAATAGGCCTATCGTAATGCTTTCGCAAAACATGCTGTACATTCCAATAATAGTGGTAGCTGTATGTTGACTTGAAAGAAGGTTTATGTCAGGAGCTGTGTTCTGTTCTATTTGCAGTTCATTTCTGACCTCCTTAACAACTCGACGGTACTCAAGAGCTTCAGTCAGAATGACACAGACCCTATTTATAGTGTGTGCTTTAGGGAGGATACAGTCCCTGGTGGAATCAGTTCAAAATTTCACTTTTAAAAAGGCTCAACTCCATCCCATCTCTCACACTGAATGCATGAGGACGGCTAATGTTACAGTATATGTGAGCAACATGTAGGCAGTGAGCTTGTGTGGCTGAGCATGACTATTTTGAAATATTGAGAGTGTATGAGCACACGCATGTGAAATGGTGAATTAGACCGTGCACATCTGTGAATTAGTATGCTGCTGGCCAAATGTGTGAATTGTGTGTGTGTGTGTGTTTGTTTTAATTAAAAATGCTGAATCCTTCTGGACTCACACTTCACCCCACACACACACACACTTGTCTAATTTGAGTGACTCAAGCTGTTTATTAACTCTGTCTGACTGCACATTTGAATATGTAACTGAAGTTTGGCAGAAAGCAGAAGTAACTCCCCATGATCGAATTCTGGTCCAGGAATGGTATCTTAAAGTGGTGGGTGATATGTACCATAGTCATATCATCATGTCATCAGCCTGTGAGATCGCCGATGCATGATATTATCGCTGGCGGGGCGTGGGGGGGTGGGTGTTTGTTTACTTATTTACTTATTTGATCATTAACTTACTTATTGACTTATTGTTTATTTACAATTTATTTAATTCGATTTATTATTGCGGGGGAAAAAAATCATTTTTTTATATAATTTTGTGAGCTAATATGGAGTTGGTCATGAAGAAAACTGTCACGTCGCATAGAAATATACAACCCGTGGATATCACACATGCAACTTGCAAACTTTGCACAAGAGTTATGTTGGTGAAGGACTCTCCAACCACAGTCAATTATTCCCTGAAAGTGAAAGCAAAAACCGACTGAGCTTTTGGCATCTGACACTGTCAGCGGATTCATTCTCTCAGACACAACGAGAGTTAAATCTACCTCAATGCTGATAACGGTATATCAACTATCTTCATTTATTGGCTTTACTTTTCTCTTGTGGACATACATTAAGGATAGTGAAAAAATAAAAAAGATTCAATATTTCTTGTTGAACAAGTTTTTTTTTTTAAGTCAGTGTTTGAAGCTGCTTTTAATTTTCATCGATGACTGATTACTGTGCTGTGACCAGACCTAAAGACTTTTATTAGGCCTATATAATTTTAGTAATAACATTATTATTATTATTATTAATTTGTAATTGTATTGTTATTAGTATCATTAAAATGTTTTGTTAATGTGCTATGGACACAAAACAAAACAATGCCATTTTTGCATTTGCTTAAACAACAACTGTACAGGAATGATGTGTCTCTTTTATAACAAGCACTCTTGACAATTTGTGAATAGATCACCTTGCAATTCATTTTTGATGTGGGATGCAGTTTTTTAGTTTTAAAAATATTTACTTTGAGGAGTCCTCGATTCTCATACGCGCATATCGTTGTCGGAAATGTGGTTATGTGGTGATGTCATTATGAAATAAGGAAAGGCAAATCAACTGTAGATCCTAATATTAATTTAATAATAACACTAGCCTTATAATAATAATAATAACTTAATACATTAATGGGAAAACGAGCCAATTATCGTTTTGATATCGTCAAAGGCATCAGCCATCGGCGATATCTCTGATTGTTGTTGATACAGGATACTATTGTCTATCAGCACACTAGTGTCTTACAAAAATGTTCATTGCTGGAATCTGTGCTGATGAACAGCATTTGCCTGAACTCTCTCATCAGTCATCCATGAAAAAATAATCTACTGTGATAGATGCACCAGGTTCAGTGTAATACAGCCCACACAGCAAACAAATTTTCAGTTGTAAATGGCTTTGAATAAGGAATCCATTGTGGTCTGTTTTCTGTGCTTCTCACATAAACACACCGTCAGCAAAAACTATCCACATAAACACTGAAGCTAAGAAACAAGCTCTCTCACTCTGGCTACATCCAGAATGGAATACTATGGTATGGCTTACTGTATTCTGCACAGTAAACACTTAATATTTTTAAAGACACAAAAACAAACATTTTAACTAGTAGTATGCTACTGTTCATGCTGTCATTACCTCATTATGTGCGTGTAATTTTAACTGATGGCAACTTAGCTTAAAGATAAAAATGGTTATATACACTACCATACAAAAGTTTTCAAGAAATTAATAGCTTCATTCAGAAATGACACATTAAATTAATCCAAAGGGACAGCTAAGACATTTATAATGTTACAAAATGTTTCTGTCTCAAAGACATGCTGCATTTTTGAACTGATCAAAGAATCCTGAAAAAATGTATCAGTTTCCACAAAAATATTGAGCAGCACGGGTTTTTAAGGTGCTCTAGATTCAAAAATTGAATTTACCTTGGCATAGTTGAATAACGAGAGTTCAGTACATGGAAATGACATACAGTGAGTCTCAAACTCCATTGTTTCCTCCTTCTTATATAAATCTCATTTGTTTAAAAGACCTCCAAAGAACAAGCGAATCTCAACATAATACCGACTGTTACGTAACAGTTGGGGTGTACGCCCCCAACATTTGCATATGCCAGCTCATGTTCAAAGCATTACACAAGCCAGTATTAACGTCTGGATCTGTGCACAGCTGAATCATCAGACTAGGTAAGCAAGCAAGAACAATAGCGAAAAATGGCAGATGGAGCAATAATAACTGACATGATCCATGATATCATGATATTTTTAGTGATATTTGTAAATTGTCTTTCTAAATGTTTCGTTAGCATGTTGCTAATGTACTGTTAAATGTGGTTAAAGGTGCCCTAGAACTTCTTTTTAAAAGATGTAATATAAGTCTACTGTCCCCTGAATGTGTCTGTGAAGTTTCAGCTCAAAATACCCCATAGATTTTTTTTAATTCATTTTTTTAACTGCCTATTTTGGGGCATCATTAACTATGCACCGATATATAGGTTGCGGCCCCTTTAATTCTCGTGCTCCCCCTCCCCCGGAGCTCGCGCTTGCCTTGAACAGCATAAACACAGTTTACACAGCTAATATAACCCTCAAAATGGATCTTTACAAGATGTTCGTCATGCATGCTGCTTGCATACATCGGATCATGTAAGTATAGTATTCATTTGGATGTATTACATTTGATTCTGAATGAGTTTGAGGCTATGCTCCGTGGCTAACGGCTAATGCTACACTGTTGGAGAGATTTATAAAGAATGAAGTTGTGTTTATGCATTATACAGACTGCAAGTGTTTAAAAATGAAATTAGCGACGGCTCTTGTCTCCGTGAATACAGTAATAAACGATGGTAACTTTAACCACATTTAACAGTACATTAGCAACATGCTAACGAAACATTCAGAAAGACAATTCACAAATATCACTAAAAATATCATGATATCATGGATCATGTCAGTTATTATTGCTCCATCTGCCATTTTTCGCTATTGTTCTTGCTTGCTTACTAGTCTGATGATTCAGCTGTGCACAGATCCAGATGTTCTGCCCTTGTGTAATGCCTCAATCATGGGCTGGCATATGCAAATATTGGGGGCGAACACCCCGACTGTTACGTAACAGTCAGTGTTATGTTGAGATTCGCCTGTTCTTCGGAGGTCTTTTAAACAAATGAGATTTATATAAGAAGGAGGAAACAATGGAGTTTGAAACTCAGTGTATGTCTTTTCCATGTACTGAACTCTTGTTATTCAACTATGCCAATATAAATTCAATATTTAATTCTAGGGCACCTTTAAAGTTACCATCGTTTCTTACTGTATTCACGGAGACAAGACTGTCGTTATTTTCATTTTTTAAACACTTGCAGTCTGTATAATGCATAAACACAACTTCATTCTTTATAAATCTCTCCAACAGTGTGTAATGTTAGCTTTAGCCACGGAGCACTATCAAACTCATTCAGAATCAAATTTAAACATCAAAATAAACACTGTACTTACATGATTAGACATGTTGCATGACGAACACTTTGTAAAGATCCATTTTGAGGGTTATATTAGCTGTGTAAACTTTTTTTATGTTGTTTAAGGCAAACGCGAGCTCTTGGGGCGTGGAGCACGAGAATTAAAGGGGCCGCACACCCTGAATCGCCGCATTTATAATGATGCCCCAAAATAGGCAGTTAAAAAAAAAAATAATAAAAAAAAAACACTATGGGGTATTTTGAGCTGAAACTTCACAGACACATTCAGGGGACACCTTAGACTTAAATTACATCTTTTAAAAACATGTTCTTCGGCACCTTTAACTAATAATAAGAAATTGTTCTTGAGTACCAAATCAGCATAGAATGATTTCTGAAAGATCACGTGACACTGAAGACTGGAGTAATTGCTGCTATGAGTCTGCTTTACCCTCACATGAATAAATTAAATTCAAAATATATTAAAATATAAAAGTTATTTTAAATTGCAATAATATTTCACAAGGTATAGTTAAGATATTTTTCGAAAATGGAAGGTCATATTGAGTACATTACATTGTAATAGCAGGGCTTGACATTTAGCCTTGTTATGTGCTTGTCCTTTGGACAAATAAACAGGTCATTCACTTGTCCAATTTAAAAAAGCTACTTGTCCAGAAAGAAAAAATGATTTTTAAAATACTATAGTATATACTGCAGAAACAGTGAGAGTAATAAGGTAGTAAGCAACTCCAAACACAGCCTCTCTGTTTTCCTCCCCCACACTACTAACGTTATGTCTCACAGTTCTGCTAAGAAGGATTACCAGCGTAATGAATCCGCCCTATGTCATGATACTCTTAAAATCTGGGACCTGCCAACCACTCTAATGCCTCAGGCAACTTGTGCATGCAAATTCATTTTTTAGTAAATGAAGCATTAACTTGTTTATTTATAATATTCTAATGTTCTTGCTCTACTAGTTCCTGTTATGAATAAGCTTCTACTGCACAGATTCACACATATTTATTCACCCTTAATGTATTATTCACACTGATTACATTACTGCAAGTACCTGTCATTCTCTAATATCCATAAATATTATATATGAATAAAGATAATAAAAAGGTTATTGTTTCAGTGAGTACTACAGAAACTATAATGAAGGGGGGGAAACAGACATGCCTGCTGGTGGGATTCATGCATTGTAATTTTGGTCATCATAGCTAAACCAAATTCAACCTGGAGTCAATGGAAACTGTCTTCATATTACCACCAAAATCTCAGAGCGGCAAAATCTTCCAGTATTGTATTCTCCCCTAGCAAACTGTGTTAGCAGCAAACTCTTTTTGTTATAATTTTAATACATGTCAATCACAACAAATTATATTATAATATAATATAATATAATACATATATTTTTAACTGTGACCAAACATTTTATATTATATTAAAACAACATTTTGGTAAAGAGTTCCAGAAGCTTTAAATATCTTTAGCATAAATGTGATCATATCTCAATATTTTGTGCTTAATTTTCTTACAATTTCCATACACTGCGCTGCACCGGAAGTTGCGGTGGCCACTGAGGCTAAATGTGAAAGGGACCATGCACATTCAAATCCTATCAAGTGTCATAAGATGAAAAGACACTGTTTAACAAAATGCAAAGACTCACCATCATCAAGCGTAATGTCCTGCAAGCCAATGGTACGGAAAGTGGGCTCTCTATCCTCTGGCTCCTGTTTGATGTTCAGCCTCTCTTCCTGTTGGCTCAGGGGGTGCACCAAAGGACCTGAAGTGGACAACCCAGCCAAAACAGGGCTGCTAGCCTGTGGGGAAGGCTGTCCAGAGAGTGTCATGGGCCCCAAGGGGCTGCTGGATGTAGGAGACGGGGAAGTAGGCGAATGGTAGGGGAGGGAATGGAGCTGGGGGGACGAGGGCCCAGAGTGGGGAGATGGCACCATACGAGCAGGAGCACTGGAGGGTGTGGGGCAGGAGGCAGACCGCTGCCCAGCTGGATGGTAGACCAGTGGACGCTGCAGCTGTGGGACTGGCTGTCCCAGCGTGTGGGTGGGTGATGGGACCTGCCCTGGAGTGGGGCAGTGATAACCTAGAGAGTGATGGTGAGGGGCTGAGTGGGCCATTACCTGGTTGCTACCTGTACAGGCTGCATGGCTGGGGCTGGAGCCAGGCCCCGGCGGCATTCCAGAGGTGGGTGTTGAAGAAGCTGGGCCGTACACCATCCCCAAACCCAGGGTGTGACACCCGGCCGGATCGGACTGGAACGGCATCCGCTCATAGGCCTGTGGGGAGCCCACAGTCATAGGAAGACTGTGCTGACCGTTGAAAGGCATGTTGTGCTGTATTGGTGGGTAAGACGGCCTGGCAGTGGCAGCAGGGCCTGGGTGGAAGGGCATCTGGCATTCGGGAGGTGCATTCAGCCCTTGAGCCTGAAGGTGGGGCAGGTGGGGAAGAGTTGGGGAGCCCATTGGAGCGCAGGGGGCCTGGAGTGGGTGCAGGCCTGCAGCCAGGCCACGTGGGGAGCTGGACAGAAGGCCGTCTGGTGGGTGGGAGTGCTCTGGGGAGGACAGCGGCTGAGCGCAGACCAAACTGGCAGCATGGACCAGAGGCATAGACATGGGCGGCACGGCAGGGGAGTCCAGATCATCCCTATGTTCTTGCTTGACCAGGACTGGAAGGATGGAGAGAGAGAGAGAGAGAAAGAGAGAAATATATGGGTAAAAAAGGAAGAGAAAAAAAAACTTTACTTGATAATCTTATTTGAAATCTCATTAGCTATAAAACGTAACTGAATTAGACTGAACAGTAATTATCTGTTTCATTTGGTACTTTTTAAGTAATAAAGTAATATTAGCAATACACCTTCAAGTATTTTTATTTATACTTTTATTGTGATCATATTCAGTGTTATTGAGATCTCATGATGCCATTACATTAGCATATCAAACTGATTAACCATCCTGGTCTGGAAATTTCTTTTAAAGTTTAATAGATTCACAGCACTAATGAACTCTTGTCCCATTTCCCATCTCCAATAAATCTGACAGCAAAATTATATGGCTAACATATGTTCAAGAATTATGCTCAGTATAAAAATTGCACATATTTCATTATGAGCCAATACTTCCATCAAACTCTCCTCTCCACTCCTAAATGTGCACACAATGAGTAATAGTAACACATAGTGTTCAGTAACCCATTTCCCGATCTGCCATTTCCCTGGCCCGTATGAGTGGGGGATATTTTTACTTGCTGTGGACTTTGAGAGAACATATGTTGCCTGCTTGAGTGCCATGTAAACCAATGCTGAATTTGGGAACTGAAGAATGCTGTCTGCCCTCCAGCATAGCTCCAAATGGGAATCAAAATCCAGTTCACAGCCCATACGCTGCTGCAAGGCCATTACTGTGGTAAAACTGTAGTTTCCTTATATGAAGTGCAAGTGGCGACCATGTGTGGGAGAGAGTGTGAATGCATTTGAGTCTGGTGTTACTCATTGTGTATACACAATGCACTTGAAAAAAAAAAAAAAGTTTAGTTTCAGTTTATTAATACAGCTAATAGCATTCGTTCCAGGTGCATTTTAGACCAAAGCTGGTGGATTTGTCTGTGACAAACAAAGAAGCCTGAGACAATCAATTAGGTGGATTACAAACTACTTCCTAGCAGGCCTAACAGCATTCACACTGCATATAGTTTAATTCTGGATTAAGATCTCTGCTCATCACATCAGACGTCTTATTCATTACCCATGAAAAGTCTGGCTCTACTCTAACAACACAGCACCTCAGCCCTTCCCCCTGCCATGCCACTTTCTCAGTGGGCTGATGCCATGGCAACCACAGTCGCCGTGGCCTGTTCATAATATTGGCTGCCTGTGCTGTCATGTGATTGGCTGAAACCTAACGGGTTAGTGTGGAAAACAGGAAACCCTAATTTGAGTGGGTGCTTTGTGGAGCGGAGAGGGTGGGCGGTAGGCTGGGCCTATCTCGCTCTCTCACTCTCCCTCTCTTTTTCTTTCTCAATCTCTTCTACAGGTTAGCATGCAACTCAGAGACAGAGACAGAAAAAAGTTGCTCACGTGTGATTCAATTACGCCAACGCTGTTTTTCGGTTTGACTCACTTTGGGAAATTAATACCAAACCAGCTTATTGCTATGAGAACCACACACGATTACACTTTATTAGAAACTCTATAAGCCATAATTAGAGGTAACCTTTTACTGCACCCTGGATGCTGGTCTATCCCACATATGTATGAATATCAATTTCAAAAGCAGAGCTAATAAATGTGCTAATGTAATGCATGCCAACTAAACGTGAGACACATTATTACTGTCATGTGAATCATCAAGCTCAAGCTTGAAAATTTTTCAAAACGCAAAGCAATTCTCCAGAACATGACTCTTAAGACAGATGAAGCCAACAGGAGATGGAAACAGAATGAGAGAATTTAATGAGAGTGAGAAAGACAGAAAGACAAAGACAGTGAAGGGGTCCAGTTCTTGAGTAATAATAATAAATAATAAATTTGCATGGCTCTTGCCACATGTAAATCATGCTGATTCTTTCTTTATGGTGTTTTACATGAGCGGTTACCAGGTGCTCAACTGTTACTGGAACAACCTCATCCCTAACCACACTGGTGCACAGTGCAGAGGAACGCTGGCATGATCAAACGGGTGACTCTGTTGTGAAAACCCACATGTGTGCCATTCTTGTTACTGTTAGGTGAAGTTAGCAAGAAAACTGTTTTGCATGAAGGCCAGACTCAGACACAATCCAATTCTTGATGTAATGTGGACTTTACATTACATTATCGCATTTGTCATAAAATTCCAGAATACATTACAAGATTCAATATATTTTTTATATTGTATTTTCTTGTTTATACTGTGATGTATTAATATTATTTTGGCTTTTTTTTAAACTGTAAAATGTAACCACAATTACAAAAACATATTGAGCTTATCTTTAACAGAGCTGTACTGAGTAAAATACAACCTGAACCTGTGCACTCAGGACTTATGAAGTATTTTTTTTTTTTATTAATAGTTTTATTCAGCAAAAATACATTAATTTGACCATTAGTGACAATAAAGATTTTTACTTTGGTATAAAAGATTTCTATTTCAAATAAATGCTGTTCTTTTGAAATTTCTAGTCATCAAGAATCCTAAAATAAAAAAAAGTGTTGGAAGACTAGATATATTTATATATAAATATATTCACATTAATACTGTTTTTTTTTCTGTACATTTGATCAAATATATGCAGCCTTGGTGAGCATAAGAGATGTCTTTAAAAAACCTTTAAAAAAATATCTTACCACAAATCTTACCTCTAACTAAATGGTAGTGTACATCAATTTATATGAGGTCATAAAAATACATGACATTACTTAGTCAAGAGCAAAAAATAGTTGAGTAATATTCTCAGCCATAATTTCCTTTAGGAAATTAGTGTTGTAATGTGGAACGTACTGTCGAATACAAACCTGGCAGATAGGTAAAGCGGTGTGACTGGCTCCTTTTCCGCTTGCCATTGCACACATAGAACTGCACCTGCACTGCTGAAGTGACCGTCTTACTGTGATAAGGAGGCACCTCCACCACAATGTTTGACTATAGATGGAGACATGAAACATAACATTACTAAACAACACATCATGGATGTCGGAGGCAAACCTCTCAAAGCTGTTCAACAGAAGAACACAAAGTTCAAACATAGCTCTAAAGACTCGCATTTCCAGATTCGGAAACAGTTTCGACCCAACAGCCATCTTTGAACTGAACTCCCTCTCCCCTGCCTCTATGTCTCCACAGCTACTTTAACAATTTTGAAAGGATGTTCAATGCCATATTACTGCAATAACATGCACAAGATACTTTAATCTGATATTTAGGATTTACATTTTTCTTCCATATTTTTCTATATACTTATTTATTGTTTTTTTATGTGCGTGTGTGTGGAATGTGGACGAGAGATCACAATAAAGGCAAGCTAACTATAGTCAAAACATACTACAATGTCCTAAAATCTATCATATGTTAATCATTCAGAGGACTGATGGGAATTTCAGCTTTAAGTTCTGTTAAAGAAGAAAAGACTAAAAAATGCTATGTTGACATATTTATATATGAGCTTTTGTTGGCAAATATTTATTAAGTCGTGTAAAAAGAAAAGCATTCACTTACTCCTTGACTCTTCTCTCTGATGATCTTAGCCTCCACCTCCCACTGCGGTCTTCCATCTGAAAAAAGAAAAGCATTAGCTGCATACATGAGAACAACATATTAGGCCGGCTACAATGACCTTAACTGAACTCTGTGTGCCAATATTTGCCCCTCAAATGTAGGTAACTTGACCCTCTCGTCATTACTGCCACAACCATCATGTCCACTGAAACTTCTAGGTTACAAATAGCTAATCAGCAACGGGGAGCTTTACTGCTGCGTGTTTCTACAGGTGCTCCTGCATCGAATACGATGAGAAGCATGAAAAATTATGCTACACCTTTAGAATGATAAAATGATTAATTGAATTTGCATGCAAACGATAAGCCTTTTCCACAAAAGGAAAGAGGCTCAATTGCTCGAATAGATCAAAATGTCAGCTCTATGCAGTGACTGCGTATAACAATGACCTGACCACAAAAACAAAATGTTGTATTAAATACTACCAAGAAAGAGGGCTATAAATGCTGGAGCTTTGTTAGCAGAGTGAGTTCTTCACAGTGGGATACTCAAATCAGATCAGTCTCACTCTGTTTGCCCTTTGCTGAGAGGAACAGAGAAGACTCTTAAGCCCCTAACAGGTAATGATGTCATTTATAATGTCGTTAATGTCTTAGAGAGGTGTGCGGAATAACTTTATTTATTGTTGAATCATGGCAAGACGCGTGGAATTAATGCATTCATTGCACAACGCCTCCACATGCTGCCCATGGAGAGGCACAGGATCTCTCGGAAACATGCTGTCATCTAATTTTTCCTTTGACATGAAGCTAATCAACTGCGCAGACGTCTTGCAGACACAAAATAAAAGCCAAGGGGACCAGAGCCAACCGGTTAAGACTGATCCTGGATCAGTCACTTCATGGATCATAAATTACATAAACTGCAAAAACAGCAGATCTGATTTACACTCTTAAACACATTTCCAGCTTTGAAGTTTGTGCTTGACATGAGTCTAACATGGGTTCAAACAGCAGTATACTCCCAAGAATGTCTAAAATTAATGTCTAACAATGTGGGAATATTGGGGGAAAACTTTCAAAAGGGTTATGTAGTGGGCACGGTTTGAGGACTGATATCAAACTGAAGATACCGCTGTGAGCAGTTTCATAATCACCTGGTGCATGACACTCCAGAGACTGCTGTTTACACAAGGTTACTGTGTAGAGTCCCAACTCCCTTCTGTGTCAAGAGGCATTTTGTTAATATGAGAATGACCTTGGACGCCTGTAATTTCAGCAGTAGTAGTACAGCAGCACATGTTGACATTCACCGGACACCAGAGAGGGCCCCACATGAGGGCAAGTTCGAACCAGACAAGAACACACAAAAGAACGCATGCTGTCCTAATTCTTCAGCTCAGAAATACTGCTGTTCTGTTATTATTAGTA
Organism: Megalobrama amblycephala; assembly: GCF_018812025.1. Classification (NCBI taxonomy): domain Eukaryota; kingdom Metazoa; phylum Chordata; class Actinopteri; order Cypriniformes; family Xenocyprididae; genus Megalobrama; species Megalobrama amblycephala. The sequence goes on from NC_063046.1 coordinate 20,454,065, forward strand.
TGATAAACAAACTTGTGAAAAATAAATTCTGGCAAAAACCTTTGTGTGTCATTATGTGGAATTAAATGTCCTGCTGGCAAGCGGAAACTAACATGAATTGAAACAGATGGTTAATGTAACTCTTCGCTTACAATTTCCTGAATCATTAAATTATAAAAACTTTTTTGGTTAGCTTTTTTTCCCCCCATAGTAAACACTTAATTGTACTTAATATTCCTTATCTGTCATTTATATTATCTCACTGTAACCACAACAAATGAATAATCTTTGAGGACTATAGGGGGAAAAGCCTGTAAAGCCTGACATATAAAATTATATTTTAAATAGAGGAAAAAATAAATAAAAAAAGTAGATTTTTGTTGATTATCATATTTGTTACAAAAAGATAGGGTGAACTACCCTTTTAAGTTTATTTTTATTCCTGAATAAGAGGGCAGTAGTAAGTACAACTTCTGCTATCCAGTTCTGTGGTTGTCAAGGTAATAAAAAAACATGAATCATTTGTTAACTCCTCTATATTTCTAGCCATTCAGCAAATCGAAAATAAGTTACAAAGTCTCAGAACCACCACATGGGCTACTCAGTTAGAAACTACACATCTAATTACTGTAGATCCAATAGTCATTCAATTAGATTAGATACAATCTGTCAAAATTAGACCTAAAATTATCAGTTCTCTTCCTCTCATATGTCCTCCTTTGTCCCCTACTGCTAGAGTGGCCCCTAGGGACGAATGTCTCTCAGATGCACGGCTCCGTGCCAGTCCACAAAAAGACTTCTCCCTACATTTTGGAGTGAATTGTGGATATAATTTTATGTATTCCAGACTCAGTCAACTTTTATCAAAATGTTAGACAACATTTTGCTTATAGATTCAGTATGGGTTACTATTAAAGCAACAACACAGTTTTCCAAATTAAACCCTGCGGTTCGTGATGACACATCGATGTCCTAAGACACGAAACGATCAGTTTGTGCAAGAAACCAAACAGTATTTATAATTTTTTACCTCTAATACACCACTTTGTCCAACTTCCTTGAGCGTGCGCACGGCATCCAGTGCGTAAGGTGTGCACGCGCTCTGGCGTAGTTAACGCAAGCACCGGAAGTGATCTTTCACATGTATACATCACTCACTGTTTACACAGTGCACAAACATTGTAGGTACGACGGCTAATCAAAATGGTACTTACTTGCGCTTATCCGGATTGTTCAATCCGACATAAAACTAAAAGATTACATTCTGTCATGCGAACTCATTCGGGAGTGGTGACTTTCCATGCATTACCAACTTCTGAGCCTGCTCGCCTGAAGTTATGGTTGATTGCTTTTCGGCTGGATATCAACACACCCATTAACGTAGTAAAGTTGTTGAGGGTCTGCAGCGATCATTTTTCCCCTGATGATTTTACATACCCAGGAGACGATCACATACGACTGAGGTATGTGAACAAGATCTTTGTATGTGTCCTTTTTATTTGTAAAGCTGCCCTTACGAAAAGGAACAAAATAAAATTTTTGATGTAATAAAACCATGTTTTTTAGTGGTTCACTTCCATTTGTATAACAACCGTTGTACCACAGGCACCATGTTTAAACTACGCCAGAACGCGTACACACCTCACGCACCGGATGCCATGTGCGTGCTCAAGGCAGTTGAACATAGTGGTGTATTAAGAGGTAAAAAATTATATAAATACTGTTCAGTTTCTCGATCGTTTCGTATCTTAGGACATCAATGTGTTGTCACGAGCTGCAGGGTTTAATTGGGATTTGTCTGTGCATGCTTTTTTTTTTACTCTCATAGATTTTGTTACCATTGACATGCATTATACGACTGACAGGCTGCAACGGTTGGAGTCAAAAATCAATTTGTGTTCTACTGAAGAAACAAAGTCACTTACATCTGCCCTGGGGGTAAGCAGAAAAACATTTTTTGGGTGAACTATCCCTTTAAGAAAACATGACTAGCCCAATACTACTAATTTTCTATCACTTGTTGAATATATCTTTAATGGCTTATTGCAAATAGGACATCAGTATTAGACATCAGTAACCAAATAGGGCATCAGTATTAGACATCATTAACCAACAGTTTATGTGATGCTGCCAGGTCAGTATAAAGTCCAAGACCAGTGTCATATTACTGAGTGCACCTTTAACAACCTATTCGATTTCAAACACAACTGCAGAACACATCCTTGCAAATCGCACAGACATTGCTGAGTGATGAGCTCCTGCTCAAAAAGATATTAACTTTTCCCCAGGAGCTGCTCAAGGCCAGATGTGAGAGCTAAATTTCCACCCTACTTGTTTAAGCATCTCAGGATTTTCCATTTTTATACAATGCAACAAAAGCATGGGTTATCACCATACAGATTGCCTGGGGGTTGCCACTTCACAGGGAGCCAATTAGAGGAAAGGTAAGTTCCAAAAGGTGCCTCTCTGAGTTAGTTTGTTGGGTTAGAACAGCCCTGTGTGTTTATGTGTAAACTCGTATGGAGTGAGTCAGTGTGTCATTGTCTCAAACTAGAATCACACACATAGACACACACTCAAGGCAGGCCAAGACTCGTATTCCCAGAATGCCTTTCATTCATTTCCTTCATCTGAGGCTGGTCCTAACTTGCATTTCATTATTTACAAACGAGCGTCTCCATAAGCGACGGAAAAAATGAGCAACAGCAAGAGAGAGTGTTGCTTATCGAAGAATTTCAAAAAGAGCACACAAGTGATGCTGGAAAGAGTAAAGGAAAAATTTATTTTCTACCATGCTAGTTATGAAGAGTAATAGAGTATGAGAGAGAAAATATAAATAAATATGGAAGTAAAAAGAGAGGCTGTCTGCTTGAGATGACAGACTGTCTCTGAGGGCTCTGATGAGTGTGTAAAAGGTCTATATTTTAACAAAAATCCATACAGACAGAGTGCTGCTGGGGCTCATGACACAGTCTAACCCCAAAAATACTAAGTCTAATAAAGCCTCTTGAAAGCACAGTGACTGAAAGCTGAGGCTTCAGACTGATGGCCACATGGCAGCCCTGTGTGTCAAATGGGAGAGAAAGAGTAACCTACAACAACTGAGCTATAGTCAGGTAGATGTATCTAGCAATATTCAAAACTAAATATGTTCAAAACTGACTACTCAGTGGGTTGCTTGAATGACTAGGCGACTAATCAGTCCTTAGGAAGCCATGAATAATTAGGAAGGTTTCAGGTTCACCTGACCCCGAATGCATTTCTTGGCATTGTTCACACTACATTTCAATAAGTTTAAAAAACAAATGGACAATTTGTGGTAAAACTTTAAAAGACTCTTTTTTCTTCTTTTTTAAAATAATTATTTTTGGTGGTTTTGCCTTCATTGCGATAGGACAATACAGAGATCTGACAGGAAGCGAAGTGGGAGGGTTGGGGACAGAATCAGGAAATGTCTACAAGCAGGACTCAGGTCACCTGGGTCATTTTAATAAAAAACGAGTGGCCACCATGTTCCAACAAGACTGCGATGTCAGCAAGGAGCTAGTGGGTGATGATTTGGGCTGGAATATTGGGAAGTGAGATGGAAGGTCCCTTTAGGGTCTCTGAGGGTATTAAAATGACTTTTGCAAGATATATGGAGTTCATAACTGGCCATTTTCAGCTATGGTATAAAAAGGAGGATAGTGCCTTCTGAAATACAATGCACTATGCACTATCCCATGCTGCAAAAAAACACCACAGCAATAAAACTTTCTACACCCACTGTAAATGTTTCTCTTTGTGAGGTTTGGTTAGTGGTGGCTAAAATGCATCTTTACGCACAACTGCTAGCCTGCATGGAGAGATTCTTGAGACTCCAGAAACACCAGCAGCTTCAAATACCTGTTTGCTGCTCAACACTGGGACATGAACTTTCATTAATAAGCCTTTATCTGACCGAGTTCTGCTGTGCTCTAAATCACTCAGAAATCTTATGATAATTTGATAATCTCCATTCAGTTTTCACACAATATTAGCGGTTTTCATGCCTTTTGCACAACATTGCACCATTTCATGCTTTTCATCTTCAGAAATATCTTTCTTCCTCCCCATATTGCATGAGAACTGTGACTTGCTTAATAATGTGGAACAACCTCTAAGTAGGGTTTCCATAGACCTAGCAAATTAATTTGTCTAAGATTGATACCAGTTATCTAAAAAGACATGGATAAATTAAAAAAAAAAACATTTTCTTAGAAAAACTAAAATCTGAATGTTTATTGTACTGAAATTTTACTGATATGTCACTTGCATAATATTTTGGAACGCGGTGTAATCAATAAATGGTTATAGATAAGGAAACAAATAGATCCTTATAGTACAAGACACAAAGTTTGTCTGGCACACACAGTCAGCTATTAGTTGCCTGCAGCTGGAGCAACCGTGCTGACCTCTGAATCATCCTTACAGCAGATGCTGAGGACTACAGGTGAGCTCCAGAACATCAGTGACATGCCACTATGCCGCCAACCATAAATATAGCCTCCATGTGTGTGGGTGAACAGAGAGACAGAAAGAAGGGAAAAACAGGCAAGTTTATAACCATAAAGTAATTAAGGTATGTGTTTGTGCGCACAATGCTCTTGCACCTCTTTGTGTGTGTGTTTATGGGCTGAGGATGTAGGTGTGTGCAGAGTGCATTTGTGTTTATGTCTATATGCGTGTACGGAGTCAGCGCTTGCTTGAGTGCAGTGGTGTTTGTGTGTGTAGGTGTGTTGTGTTCATGCTGTACTGCACTAACACATATACAGACACACACACACACACACACACACACACACACACACACAATGTCCCCAGAGGAGAAGGGAAATCGTGGGAGGTCAAGATGCTGATAAAGTGAAGATAAATCTCTCTGGTTTGACGAGCAACAATAAAATTCCGCTCTCAAATGAGAAGTGAGAAACTGACACTCCCTCACATTTTAACCATCGCTCCAGTTTCCCAAAGCCAGACATACTTTAACTATAAACCACCTGATCTTGTTATTTTTAACAATAAGGCTGGTTTAGCTTCACTAAGTCAGACATTAGTGCAGGTATAACTGTGACCCTTGAGGATAAGACAGGTGAGGAGGCAATATTTGCTCACAGTGAATGATGAAGACATTTATACTGCATACTCAGCTGTACTTGCAGAGCTTGCAGCAACCTGCTAAAAGGAATTAGTACTAGCCAAATTAAAGTAACGATACTAAGTGGACGGATCTAATATCCCTCTAAAAGGAGTTAATTTTGACATAATGACCTGCTGACTGAACATTATTCAGCTACACAGTACACAGCTACTTACCAAATAAATAAATAAATTGGTATGAAATATTGACTTGACTTTAAATTATGTATGAAGTGAGTAAGAAGAAAGAGTTTTGAGAGATATGAAACTGCCATAGCTATGTAACTATGCAAATCGATTCTGATTAATATATAAGGGAATACAAGGAAATGCATTATTTTTTTTAATTAATAAAAAATATTAAATAAAAATGACCGATCAAGTGTTCCTGACAGCCATTTAATAAGCAAAAATAATACACGGTGAAAAAGAAAAAAGTGACTCAAACTCCCATCTTAGCACTTTTGGCCTACCAATTGGTAGGAGGATTCTTACCAGGACCTTTCTCCAGAAAAATGACTTTTGACTCAGGGAAGAAGTTGGAGCCCGTGATGACCATTTCCTCTCCTCCACTCACTGGGAAGCTGCTAATACTGGCTTTCTCGACCTGAGGTAACTCCTGTGCTGAGCGCTGGGCTATTTAATCACAAATACAGATAAGATAGTCAAATTTACAGAGAGAATATTTTCTTAAATATATTTTTTTTCTAAGTGTATAAATAAAACCTACAGCACTCCACTGGAATTGATGCAGCTTGCAGTGAGACCACTTTTCCATTGGGTTGTGGGATGTGAACCCGGAACACCACGCGGACCCGAGTGTTTTTCCGTCCAATATCAGTCTCTCCTTTTCTCAGCTCGATGTCTGAGTTCCTCAACTTCAGGATTCCAGCACAATCAATACTGACAAACACAGCAAAAGAAACATGTCAAGAAGGAGTATCCATGACTGTTCCATCATCCAACCTATCAAACAAAGTTGCTTAAATGATTTCTAATCAATCCAAGTCACTTTCTATATTTATACTACTTTCATGTAGTTGATAAATGACTGACAACAAACAAAGGGGTATGCATACCCAATTCAACTGTACATTAATAGCTGGCATAGAAATAAAAGTTCAAGCTGTACTTATTAAACAATAGAAGAGATTATTGGCGTTTTCAGTTATAAATGGATATACATGCTTTTGAACTTTCTACTCAAAGAATCCTGAAAAAAAAAATGTATCATGGTTTACACAAATTATTAAGCTGCACAGCTTCTTTCAACATTGATAATAATAAGCAATGTTTGTTGAGCACCAAATCGGCATATTAGAATGATTTCTGAAGGATCATATGACACTAAAGACTGGAATAATAATGCTAAAAAATGCAACTTTGTAATATAAATAAAAAAATAAAATAAATTCAATTAAAATAAAATAAATCAAAAATAGAAAGTTATTTTAAATTGTAATATTTTACAATATTACTGTTTTTACTATTTTAGATTAAATAAATGCAGCCTTGTTGAGCATAAGAGCCTTCTTTCAAAAACATCAGAAAACCTTAGTGACCGCAAACTTTTGAATGGTAGTATATATGACAGTGCTGATATGTGTGTATAGGTTTTGCTGAACTTGTGAAGGAAAATTTTTGAAAATGTCTTGAAAATTATTTTTTAATCTAAATCCAATATTGTCAGAAGTGGTAAGGTGTAGTACATATTTCAGTATGAAAACCACAGGTCATCGTGAATATGGCTTCCAGAGTTTGTGTGAATTTCACTACATTGTGAAGATCAAATTTCCCTACAAGGATAATAAAACTTAACATCACCTACATCGTGGGAAGCAGCCAACAGTCCCCACAAAAACAGTAACTTTATAACTTTATTAAACAGTAACTTTACAACTTTATTCTGTACTAAATAAAGAAAATAAAAAAACGCAAAAAGGCTTTTGTGATGGTTAGGTTTAGGGAAAGGTAGATTAGGGGATAAACAGTATTATTAGGCCAGAATAAAAACAAACAAACTCAAATGAAAAATCCCCAACATGATAGAAAAACAAATGTGTGTGTGTGAGACAGAGCGAGAGAGAATCAAGGTTGATGTCGAAGTGAAGAGCTGCTGGCAGGTACCTGGCAGACATATTGTTTTCAGGAAGGAGAGGAATCTCGAGAACCTTTGTGCTGGCAATGATAATTTCCTGGCTTGCTGTAGCAACAGTTTTTCCTGTGATGCGGTGAACCTGGTAGAAAGCATGCGGCCTCAAATAACGGTCGTCCGCTGTCCCGATGAACATCTGCAGATTCACTGGCTTCTCACTGTAGCCAACCAGCTGTTAAAAAAAGTGGAGAGATGATTCATGATCAGTTTTTATCTGCATGAAAATAAATAAAAAGGTTAATTGTTTCCAACAGAGGTTTTTAATAGACATTCTGACAAAACTGCTATGAAAACTATAACACAATCGTACAAATTATATAATAAATTTAAAGACTACACCTGAACTATATGGTGCATATAATATATCAATAATACCCCAGTTGTGATTTTTCATCAACTTTTTTGGGTCACAGAGTTTATTTTCTGCAATAATCCAAAAGCCAATAGAAAAATCCAAAGGGCTTTTTGTAGAGGGAATCAGGGTGATGGTAACTTCCGGGTTGGCCTGAAAAATATGTAATCCCTGGAGCCCTCTATAGCCAAACTCATATATTTCTGACAGGCTGTATTCATCTAGAAACACTGGACATTCAACCAGGTAAAATCGGCAATATTCTCCATTTGTATCACAATCATTTTCCCCCAATGCATTTCCATCTGAAGGACTTACTTCCCAAATCTTCATCCATGCACATTAACATCAGACGTTAGCCCACTTTTTCCAAGAACCCAAAACACTGTAACTACTAATTAAAATCCAGACATGAACATAAAAAAAAAGAAAAAAAAAAGAAAAAAGTTTTTGAGCCACGAGCCACGAAAAAAAAAAAACACCACCAAAACCATATTGAAGGAAAAAATAAATGAGTGGGTAGAAAGGTGAGAAAAGAAAAACAAAACCATGAAACACATTCTACTCTGCTGCTAAAATAGTACAAGCAAGACTAATGGAAATAGGGAAGTGAAACCCCTATTAAAACATGAATAATTAGATGTAACATTATTCTGTGAAGTAAGTTACAGAACAAAAAGCTTTCACAGAGGCATTTTCCTTCATAGTGCAACACACCAGAGTGTCCGATGCAAACTTCAGTCAGACACAGGGAGCCAGTGAGGCAGCGCAATGCCCCATCCAGCAGTTTGTACACACATATGACCTGTCAATAAGCTTCCCAGACAGGTGAGAAGTTCACAAACAGAGGGGAGCTTTTCCACTGACATGCATGTGTGGGTGGGTGTTACCTAGGTTGAGCACACAGGCTCCTAACAAGCTCTCTACTGTTGAAATGTTATGCTTGGCAAAAACTGACCCAATGCAGTGAAAGAGAGAAAGTGGGAATGAGAGCAAAAAAGGAATTAAGAAAAAGAGAGAGAGAGAGATGACCCACTCACAGGTAACGGAAGGACCAAGCCAACCACAGCAACATAATAATGAGAAAAACATGCTTCACATTTAAACTGACAGGTCTTGAGAACAGAGCCAGACATGTGTGGATAGGGGAAAAAGAAATAGATGTTGGGAAAAGAGAATCAGGGAACAACGGAAGACTTGGATGGTGGGATTTGGTTCATGTAGTTCCCAGGACAGCTTGGTTTTATTACACTTGGAGACATGCGTAACTAAGAAAATTATTAAACCAAAAGGGTATGCTTCGTTTCAAAATATTTATGGTAACTTTTCACAACAAGATTCTCTATGTTAAAATTAATAGTTAACATGAAATAACAATAAAAAAAATGAACCTTCTAGCATTTATTAAGTAGGGCATAATGTACATCCAGCTGGTTGTTATGACAGAATAAACCCCAACAGGGTGATCAGGACTCGCATCACCCTGAAGGGGTTTATTTTGCGATAACAACAAGCTGGATGTACATTATCCCGCTTATTAAACGCTACTTCGCACATAAGTAAATAATTGGACACAAAATATTGACTTTTGTTGGAATTTTTTATTAGCTTACTAAATGCAAAGCTTCCGCAAAGAAATCAGTTGCTAGCAAGCTGCTTTAATTCAAGCCAACTAACAAGTTCAGACTAGATGAAGGGATAAAGTACAGTCATACCACTTATTATATGGCTTCTAACCACATAAATAATTATGGGGACAAGAGATATGGATTTGAGATGCAACTGTTTTGAAATTTTGCCTATTTATCATCTAATAAACTATTACAGTTTACAAAATCTTCTGGGCAAGAAGTTGAACAGCAACAATATTAGGGCCTGTTGTGTTCACACAGAATGCGTTTTTCCATCTTGCATCTCGTTTAATCGGGGAAAAACACCTCAGAATGTTGCAACTGACCAATCCGATTCAAATATTCCAGAGAACCATGTAATAATCTTCTCCTTATAATAATACATTTTGGGTTGTGGGCAGTTGTGGCCTAATGGTTAGAGAGTCGGACTTGTAACCCGAAGGTCACAGTACCGGCAGGAAATGTAGGTGAGAAGAGTGAATGAAAAGCGCTCTCTTCCACTCTCATTACCCACAACTGAGGTACCCTTGAGGCACCTAACCCCTAACTGCTTCCCGGGCACTGCACACTGTTCACACGGTGTGTGTGTTCAATACTTACTGCTGTGTGTGCACTTGGATGGGTGAAATGCAGAGCACAAACATGAAATATGGGACACCATATTTGGCTACGCTTTATGTCACTTTCATTTTTAAGCTCAAGTTGTATTCATTAAAATTAACTAATGTATTATGAAAAACTGTAGCATATTTTTTTTTTAAATTAACATTAAACCAAATTTTAAAAATCAGTAAAAATTGTTATTTCATTATGTTTTTACTCATGCCATGGCTGAGGTTCAATTTCAAAAAAAAAAAAAAAAAATGTTGAATGGAGCATTACTGGTCAATCTGCTTCATGAAACCTTTGCCTCATCCTTCTATTTAATGCTTTTCCATTGAGCACTCTTGTTTCTGTGAGTGCTGTGAACTCTGTGAGACCTCCAGGCAATGAGGGATTCAGGAGTTGAGGCCATGTTTATGCTGCAAGACCTGAAAAGGTGAAAAGCTCAAGTGAAATGAACCATGACCCTGCCAACACCACAAACTTGTAGGATTTACTTCAGTGATGAGAGTGAACCACCCCAGGTAACAGCTCCAAACCCATCTGGACAATTCATTTTCATTGTGTGTATGCACAAAGAAAAACAAAACAAGTCTGTGTTGTGTGTGTGTGTGTGTGTGTGTGTGTGTGTGTGTGAGAGAGAGAAACTGGCTTCCAAGTTTAAACAAAAGCTATCAACTATCATTCAAAAGTTTGGGGTCGGTCGGTAATTTTTTTTTTAATGTATTAATGTAATAATTTTTTAATTTTTAAAATACAGTAACAGTAATATTGTGAAAATATTATTACAATATAAAATAAGTGCCTTCTATTTTAATATATTTTAAATATAGTGTACCTGCTCTCTAGTCTTGCACAGCGTGCAAGATAGATTTAAAGGTGCTAAAGAGGATGTTTTGTTTTATACATTTTTGCAATATTACTTGAAACTGTCTTTACTAACTGATAAAAGAATATTTATTAGGTGCACACAATAATAGTAATATACATCATCTGTGCACGAGGTAGGGCCTTAAAAACATAAGCCAATCGTTTACGCGATCATCGCGTAAACGATTGGCCCTCTGGCTTGTCAATCACTGCCATGACGTTCCTTGTGAGAGAGGAGCGCGGCTGCGCGCTCCATTAACTTTCCACACTCCACAGGCGCTGCATGCAATGTTTTTGTCAGGAGACAGGAGTAACAACTGCAGATTATGAGTTACCTGCGGTGAGTCCGACATAATGAATCCACTAACACGACACAGCGAATGCCGGAGGTAAACACTCGTGTTCCAATACGAGTGTTTACGAGTTTTGGGAGGCGTTCCTTTGAAATGTGTTGTGAAGGAGGGGGGTTGTTCTTACGCATGCGCTCATTTCAAAAACTCAGTAACAGTCTTTGGTTTCTCAGTCGACGAAAAGAACCTCTTTAGCACCTTTAAATAGTACATCATCTCAATCAAACTTTTGCAAACTGAACGTCAAAAGGTGAATTTGAACTATTTTAACAAACTATTTTAACAATGGTGTGATATGATTTAAATCAACATGAAACCACATTCACAACTTATTTTACTTGGAAATTATGGGTTATTTCTGACTAAGTAAAACAAAATATTCAATACATATTCAATACTCAATTGGGAGCTGACTGGATCCTGAAGAGTGGACGTTTCATAGCATAATGGAGCCAGTAATTACATTTTGATGAAAGATTATAAAGACAAACATTTCTGTTTGAAATAAAGTACACTGATGAACATCCAGGAACATGTTTTATTAAAGTAAACAGTGTCAATTTTGAGTTCATGTTTACTTTAAGGTCACCAAAGTCATTCATTTTGATCTGGAATGCTATAAAAAGAAGTATCCAAAACCCCTAATGGTCAGTATGATGCATTATAATGTAAAATCACTTTACAAGATGATACATCAGTCCATGAACATTTATGACTTTTGGAAATTCCATGAACATGTTGCAGCCTCAGCAAAGTTTCAGAGCGCTGCTTCAGTTTCAAGACATTTAGAGCAGCTACAAGGCGCCACATTCTCAAGGAGTTTCTGAATGCCTGCGGCTCAGCCTCTGCTGCTGACTTCAGCACGACCCCTGCACTCTTTCTTTCTCTTCCCCTCTCTTGTTCAGTAATTGTTCCCTCCATTAAGGCAAAAGAATCACAGCTGATCTCCTTTTCTATTTATCTGCAGAGTGTTTAACTGTGTTTAAACACAACTGTTTAAAAGTTTGAGGTCAATAAGATTTTTTTAAAATGTTTTTTAAAGAAGTCTCTTATGCTCACCAGGGTGCATTTATTTGATCAAATATACAGTTAAAAGTAATATTGTGAAATCAGAAATCATTCTATGCTGATTTGATGCTCAGGTTGCATTTCTCATCAATGTTGAAAATAGGGGTGTATCGACCGCCGATTTTTATCGGCCGATTTTTGCTCAATTTACAACCATCGGCATATCGGCTATAGCAGGAAAAAGGCCGATATAACAAACCTATGGTTTATTAATTAACTGCGTGAAGGAACTGAGCTGTATAATGACTGTTGCGTAATCTTGGCGCTGCTGTTGGCCATTTTAACATGGGGGTCAATGAGATTCTGCTCTCTTTTGGAGCCTGTCCCTAGTGGCCAGTTGATGAATTGCAGTTTAAGTCACTTTCGTATTGGCTTCAATAGAAACTGGGGGAGGTTGCCACTTGATTTAGACTTACAAAAAAAATATTAAAATGTATACAAAAACAAATTAGAAGATTAATAATAAAGTCTGTTACAAAAAAGAAGGATTAATATGTATTTAATGTATACAGTGAAGAATATGCATTGTTATTTTACATTTCTGTACCTGAAAACTATTAAACCTACCTAAAAAGCACTGTTTATTTAAATATATCTTTGTTCTGTTGTATTTATGTAGGCCTGCAAAATGTTAAATGGATCCAATCCATGTTCATTAGAAATTATTTGATGATGCAGCAATAAACCAGCTAGTTTAATTTAATGCAGGTGTTTTTGAACTTTGCTGATTTAAAACATGATCAAAATACTATCTATTTTGATGACAAAATTTCAAATAAGAAAGGAAGTGACAAATATTGGTATCAGCCAATAATTTGTTTGTTAAAATCGGTATCGGTATCAGCCCCCAAAATCCTATCGGTGCATCCCTAGTTGAAAACAGTTGTGCTGCTTAATATTTTTGTGGAAACCTAATTGTTTTCTACTTTCTGAAGGTAGAATACACGTGTTAAGAGTTTTGTGGATCACCTGTGATTCATTCTTTAAGGAACAGGAAGTCATTTCTGTTTTGTACAACAACACTTCGTGAAGTGACTACATCCATGCTCTATTCCCACTTCCTTTAATCCTGAAGAAAAGCTTAGAGAGGTGGCCACGTGCTGTGAGGGGGGAAAAAAAAGAAAAAGAAAAAGAAAAAAGGGAAAGAGACAACAGAATCAAACAAGCTTAAAAAACAGGAGTCTTGAATGATGTGGCATCTCTCCAAGCTACAGGAAACATCCTCTCATCATCGACAGGCCTGAAGAAATCCACAGTGTGTGTTTCAGTGAGATTTCACAAGAAGACTGTTCCTGCACTACTGTAACCTCCCTTCTCTGACACTGGTTATATTAAACTGCTGACATTAAGAAAAGTCACATGTCCCATAGCTGGAATAAAGCTATCAGGGGCAAAAATAACCTCCCTGGGTTGCCTTTCATATTGAGGACTAAATAAAGTCTCATTCCAACTGTTTCTCAGTGCATTGCCAGGTGGTCAGGTGGTCTTAAACACAGCAGGAAGACACAGTCTAGCGTACAACAAAAGCACGTGCAGCACTGTTTTGGTGTAGCACGTTTTGCGCTGTCGTACTTAGGCTGCATGCTTCATCATGCCTTAACTCCCTTTACACACCCTCTACACCTTGACTTTCCCTTAAAGCTTCATGTCTCCTTCCCCTATTCCTCTTCAATCTCTATCTCCACTCCTCCTTCTTTCTCCATCTCTCCATCTATCTCTCTCCTTCCTACCCGCTGCTGGCAAGTTGTTTCCCTGTGTTGCTCTGTGGTTGCTATGGTGAGGGCCAGCCGGTGCGTGTGTGTGCATGCACAAGTATGATTGAGTATGTGTGTGGGTAAACCCGAGCCTAAGGGGGTGGGGAGAAGACTCAAGGTCACACACACACACACACACACACACACACACACACACACACACACACACACACACACACGGGACCTCTTGCCCTGAACCGTGGACTAGTGCTGACATGCTCTCTATACTTACTGGACACAGTAAGAGGTCTGTTCACCGATGCAGTGTTTACACAACATATGCCTGTGTGTGTGTGTGTGTGTGTGTGTGTGTGTGAGAGAGTGTGAGTGTGGGTGTTTAAGAGAGAGAGAGAAAAAGAGAGAAAGAAGGGATAAATAGAGGTGTACACATAGAGAGTACTCAGACCTAGGAGGCTGGGTAACCTGTTGTTTAAATAAGGTCAATGTGTAAAAGGCTGCACTAAGACTTCCACACAAACACATCAAGATATAAACATTCGTACAGAGCGAGTACAGCATTTACCATGGTGTGTACCTCTCTCACCCCCTCCGTTCTCTGTGCTGTGTCCTACTCTTCAATCCACATCAGATACAGCCTCAGGCTACTGTACAACAAAAGCACTGCACTCATGAGGGTATACAGACAACAGTGTTGCTCCCCAGAAAAAAAAAAAAAAAATTAACAAAGGACACAAACGTCTCTGATCGGCACAGAAAATGACCCAGCTTGAGGTCTGAGGGTCACCAAGGTCAGCCATTTTGTTTTTCATACTAAGCCATGTTGCACAAAACAATAAAGCTAATATCTTTGGGAAAAGATCAATTAAAAGACTATTCAGGATTAAACTCTAAATTGTTTTACTACAAATAATGATTTTGATTCATATCTCAGATTGTAAAAACAAAGTAATAAATGTAAATGTAAACCACTTATAATAGAAGTCTATATGGTGATTGTAGAGCAGTGGAATAAATTTGTGTACAATTTTCACACAGGATTTTGGTCTGCCGAAACCGCTGGAAATAATATTTATTTTTTTAATTAACTAAAAAGTGTTCCTGTAGCTCAAACAGTAGACTATGGTGCTTGCATGGGTTTGACTCCTAGAGAATGTATGAATCAATGAAACCTATACCCTGAATGCAATGCAAGTCGCTTTGCAAATGCGTAATTTAAAAGTTATGTTTTATTTAAAAAAAAAAAAAAAAAAAAAAAAATGTACACACACATATATATATATATATATATATATATATATATATATATATATATATATATATATATATATATATATATATATATATATATATATATATATATATATATATATATTTTTTTTTTTTTTTTTTTTTTTTTTTTTAAATAACGAATCACAACAAAAGTATATAATTTTCTTCACAAATAAATTCTTAAAAAAAAAAAAAATTTAGGGCCCCCCAAAAAACGTTTTTTATGGAGCAAAACTTCATCTACTGGAATTACATTGGTAGCCTATAACCAGAACGGAGAAAAGTCCCCCCCTTGATCATCCCTATAGGCTTGTAAGGGCAAAGTTGGAGCCTCTCCAGCCTGTCAGGCATGATAATTTTCTACAGTGGGCATGTTCAGAATGGTATTCCCGACTCAAAAGTATCATTTATACAAGTGCTTAACAAAAACATAGGCTTTGCATTTCTGCTTTTAACCTCTCCAGTACAATTGCCATTAAACGACTTCTCTGTTGTAATTGACAACCTGGCAACAGATGCTCTCAGTAGAGTTAGCCCAGAATATTCCTTTGCCATCCTACTTCTAAAAACACAGGGTTATTTATTTTTCATAAAGCTGATTTCCATCATGTGTGTTGATTCCACTGAGCCTTTTTATCTACATAAAAGCTTTGGGTGAAAGGTACAAGTGACTTTTTCTCTGAGAATAAAACACATGAACAGATCCTACGGCAAATGTAAACTCTGCTGTCCTTTGTGTGCGTCTGTGTTTAACCAGTTCAATTGTGATCTTTCACTCACACACACTTACATTTAGGAAAGTCTATGCCAGATGGGCTCACAACTTCTACGTCTCCTAGCAACAGGTGTGCTGATTTTGGTTAACATCGAACCCGATGAAATGAGAGTGAGGTTTGTAGGGCATTACACAGCATTCCTCGTAGATCTCTGAACTGTGAATTAGCCCAGTCCAAACACTACCAGTAAACACTGTCACTTTGTTTTGCTGGTGTTTGTCTGGCTACTGTATGCTGCAATCCGCAGCCTTCTGTTATGGCAGCTTGACTTACACACAACTGATAGATACACTCACACACGTTTCTTGATTTCACCACAAATCATGTCTCTGATCTCTCACACAATAACTGGAGTAGTTAAGCATGTGTTTTTGGTTGTAACATTAGACTGCTCTTGCCCCTGTAAAGCAATTTTCATGACCTGTGTAAGGGGTTTACCACCATCCACATAACTGGGCCAGTCGTTACTCTACACATAAACATTGCACCTCTATGACAAAAGCACGCATGGGACGAATTCTGCTGCTTCACGATGAAGCATTGTACAGGTTTACATGGGACTGAGCGCAGCTACTGAATGGCTGTAGGTAGGGCTGCAACAACTATTTAGGGCTGCCCTCGACTAAAGATTTTTCAAGTTGACTAATAAGCCATATAAATTATAATAATGACCGGCAAAAGTAATAATTATGAATGTGTCATGAAAAAACAGCAAGGAGACTGCCTAAACATTTTAATAATTTATTGATAATATTTTCTGTTTTCGGCTGCAGAGATTAAGTCGACGATGCTGACTCATACATCTCTACATCTCTATTTCTCATGTCTAAGAGGCAAGTATACACTGAAGGTATACACTGAAGGCACACCGGGACGATTATCGCACGTGCTTACCGCCAACGTTTAACGCCTCTTGATTAAACAAAGGGCACCAATGTGAGTGTGCACACCGACGTGCAAAACGGCAGATGTAAAAGCATAATTAAAAAAAAAAAAAAAAAAAAAAAAGCGCCTCTGGTTTTTTTTACATTTTTTTGGTTTGATGCACCATGTTAAAAACTGGTCAACCAATGAGATTGTTCACATGTTCACATACCTGGAATTTGTTCACATGCCTGGAGCTGCTGAAGTTACAGTAAAACACAACTTGGTGGGGCTCAAGCACAAAACGGCGAGCACACATTGATAAGAAGACGACGACGAAGAAGACCCCTACAAACTATGGGTGCTCTGCCAGTTCTTGCTCACACCAATAGATGTGCATTATATGCTATTTTATTTCTGAATTTTTATTGTTTTTTACATTCAAGAAATATTGTTGAGAATGTCAATTCATAAATATGTTTATTTGCACTACCGTTCACTTGCACTACTGTCATTGTGACTTATTTGCACTTATTTCTGACTACCATCTCCTCATGTCATGTATATGCCATATATGCCATTTTATATCTGTATTTTTATTGTTTTGTTTACATTCAAGAAATATTTAGAATATCTAATTCATAAATGTTTATTTGCACTACCGTTCACTTGCACTAAGCACAAGCGCCATACTGTCAGAGAGTGAATCTGCATGTTCACTTGGTGCATCGCCAGTGAAAATCACTTGGGTATGAACACAAAGATGTGTCGAAAAACATCTCGAAAAATGCTGGGGATAAGTGCGTGCAATAATAGGCCCGGTGTGCACGAGGCTTGAGTTTTTTTTTTTTTTTTTTTTGATGTGCTCAAGTTCACAGACATCGCGACAGCAGAAAGCGCATCCTGTTTGATTGTTTTTTTGTTATTGTCAGTTTACACAAATAAAAGTTTACCATTTCGAATGATGCATTTACTCTTAGCCATATTTGAGGTCGATGGATGATAGGTGAACATTTGGATTTCCTGTCCGACATACTTTAATTACCACAAGGACCCGATGTTAATCTATCCCTTGTGGACTGCGTGACTTCGCCACAAGGTTTTTTTGTTTATGTTTTTCTTCTGCGACTAACCGACTAATACAATTTTTGGTCGACTAAGCCTCTTCTAGTTGACTAACGATTAGTTGAATATTAGGGGGCAGCCCTACAACTAATCGATAAAATTGATTATAATCCATAATACAAAATAATCAACAATGAATCCATTTATCAATTAGTCACGCCTGCACACTGGGCAAGGAACCATCTGCCAGTCAAGTCACTTTACAGTAGTGAATAACACATTTCTATGGACAAAACGCATATGTCTTTCCTTTTGCCAAATAGGTAGGAACTACTTAGGAAAACTGGGCATGCTGCCGTCCAAGGCCACGCTCACCATGGATACGCTTTAGTAGGAAAAACTTCTTAGCAAACTTTTAGTCATAGTGGTGTCTATACTTGTATTGTTCCCAGGTGCATGAAGTCAAAGAGTAAACGTAAATAAGCAAAAATGAGTTACTTTCATTTTCCTTAGTGCATAACTTACATTTTACGGTTATATCCTTATCTGTAAATGTTAGAAAGTCATGCAAGTATGTCCATTTTGCATATTCCACAATAGGCGAGTCTCCGTTAAAGTGCACAGACTTCAATGTCCAAGCGTAGGTGCATGTATGCGTGTCAAACAGACAAGGTACAGTAGAACAGGAGTGCAATAATTCTGACTAATATATACATTTAAAAAAATACAAAATTGTGAAAAAATTAAGTTAGATTTATTATTGTAATACAATTAATTACTATGTTCAGATGAGTGATGTGTGTGTTCCTCATACCTTATACAAGTTAACCTATTGTGCTTTTGTTTTTGTTTATTATCATCATTTTTAATTTAGTCATTTTAACTTCTGTTTAAAGGGACAGTTCACCCAAAAATGAAAATTCTGTCATCAATTATGCAACCTTATTTTGTTCCAAACCTGTATGAGTTTCTTTCAGACAGTGGACAGTAGCCATTGACTTCCATAGTAGAAAAAAAAAAACTATGGAAGTCAATAGCTACTGTCAACTGTCTGGATAGTAACACTATTCAAAATATCTTCTTTTTAGTTCAAGAGAAGAAAGAAACTGAGTTTTGAAACAACATAAGTGTGAGTAAATAATGACAGAATTTTCATTTTTGGTTGAACTAACCATTTAAAATGGTATGCAATCATATGTTTTGTGGTTTAGAATGTAATGTTTTTATTTTAACCTTTTTTTGCACATCAGAGCCGCGTTTCAGGCCAGTAGCCCGAGATATATACAGCTGCAGACCAGCAGCGCCAGACCCGAATTGCGCTACCACGCAATGTTCTTTTATCAAATGAGCTGTTTTCACAAGGTTTGGTTGGATTGATATCTACAGTATTTAACAACAATACGTTTAAATAAAGTCACTTTTCTGTTCAGATTAAAATAATTGTTAGTTGCAGCCCTAGCTGAAGGTAAAGTATCAAATCAGATCATCCACACAAACACTATTATACAAATATTATTATAGTATTTATACATATTTTGAATTTGCTTTTTTCATATATATTTGGCTTTCTTTTTTCAATTTTTTGGTAATTTTGTTGTGCTTTTGTCATTTTATCAGTTTTTGTTATTTCTATTTACCTTTAAATTATTTTTATTTCAGTTTTAGTAATTTTCAGTTATATTTGCCAAGGCAAGATTTCTAAGTTCTTCATCTAACATTCATATTTTATTTTATTTTATTTAATCTTTTAAAATTCCAATTCCATTTGATGTTTACATGGTTTCTGTGTTAAAGGCATATGGAACAGCATTAATAACTACAATTTTACAATAAGTATATTTTATGTAACTCTTATTAGCTACTAGTGGCTGTTTGTTCTTTTTGGTCCATTAGTCAACAAATGCTCGGTAAACACAGCAAGTGTCATGAAGGTCACAGGCACAGAGATGCTCTTTTAATTTAACCATTTAACAGTTCATTCATAGATAATCATTTCAAGTTAATTTCAAATCACTTCCATTCACACACTATTTCATCTCATATTTCTTTATGGTTTTGATTTAATTCTGTAATAACTATTTTCTCATTCAAATTTTTTGGAGGTAGTCCCTTTTTTGCCTTCTCTGTCAAATTCCCCGACGCATACATAAAAACACACAAACAGAGTCTGTTGTTAGTTTACAACTGGCATACAGGTGTATGGGTCTGTTCTCCTGGCTAATTGGCAGCGTAAGTGCTGCTGACGGCAATATGGCTCAGTGAGTCTGTTCACCATCTCTAAGATCCAGTCACCGCAGAGAAGCTCACTCCCAGGACAGATGGAGTCTGCGGTGTCACCTTCTGACGTCACAACAACAGATACTCCACAGTAGCAGCCTAAGACTCCAGCAGCGCATGCCCCAGAAAGCATCATGGGAAACATTATCGTAAACAGCTGCTCGCTGAAAGGTCTGGAGGTATGGGAGATTTTCCATGTGCAGATTTCCGCAAATGGAACCAGAGGGTTTCAAAACCACAATCAAACAGCATATAAAGGGTCAAAATTAACACAAAAACAAAAGACAAGTGTGAAAATTCAATGTTAACACTTTATAGAAAGGTTTAATTTGTTAACATTAGTTAATGCATTAAGTATCATGAACTAACATTTTTTAATTCAAGGTTAATGTTCATTTATACGTATACAATTGCTCATTTATAATTAATATATAATTAATTAACATAATTATAATTATGTAACATATAATTAACATATAATTAATATTGTATTTCTGTTCAGTACATTATTACCCATAATAACTTTATACGATAAGACTCATATCTGTGTTTATGAACTAATTTTCCCTATTCATTTAATTCTCCTCTTGTACAAATGTGATCAAAAAACAAAAACACATATTTACCCAGGTTTTCTAACACAGTTTTTCCCTGTGGGTGTACCAGTATGTGTCTACCACCGAACAGACTTCATTAATGTGAGGTAATTATGCACCCTCAGTCATAGTGTGAGGGGAAGAGGGGCTATGATGTTAAAGAGTTAGTCATTAATACTCTGAAATAGTAAGGAAGGCACGCTCACTCGCACAACACTCATCCTCATGTGCATACGGGTGGTTGATGTTTAAGCACAAAAGGTTGGGAAATAAATCTCAGCAAACAAGACATAAAAATCAGTTTTGCAAATGACAATTGAACTTTGTATTTTAACTAATTCGTTACATTTTTACAGGCTCAATCATGAAAGCACATTTCTTCTCTACAAATGCAGAAGGAATATATAGTTTCTGAAAGAAATATCTGCATACTAATTGTCATTAGTCTATTATTAAATAATGAATAATTACCAACTTAAGGTTTTTCATTTTTTACAGACAAAAATATGTATCATATGGTAATTATTTGAACTAATAATAATAATAATAATAATAATAATAAAATAAAAATGATGATTTATTTCATTCCATTTATAATGCAATCAATGGCCTAACTGATATCAGCAAGCATCCAATATATGACGGCATTCAATTTAATGGCAATGTAAAAGGTGTTTTTCTATGAAGAGTGTCACACATTATGGCCTTTACTACAATACCATCTTATATAAAAAAAGACATGGCAAAACTCAGAGGCGTCAGGCACTGTATGTATTTCTGAAGGGGCACCAATTGGGGGGGGGTCAGTGATCGCCTGCATTTTTATGTATTATTATGTCCATGGTGACACATCATGCTTGTCATTTGACACTGCAGCCACAATAGTGCTGTATGACTGATGTATTGGTTTTATTTCATTTGCTTTTTTGTTTGACACATTCCCAAACATGTTAACTATATCATGAAATATCTGATATTCTGATTCTCAAATACGTGTAAGTACATGTATTTGGTTGTTTAAACACCTTTATAATGATATGTTAGTTTATTTAAGGGCGAAGGGTGCCGCTGCAATTCAGAATCAGAGTTGCCGGAATTACAACACAAAAATACATCCATTCTCCTAAAAGACATGAAAGTGGCCAGTGAACTGGGAATAGAATAAAGGGTAACACTTTACAATAAGGTTCATTAGTTAACCTTAGTTAACTACATTAGTTAACATGAACTAATAATGAACTGCACCTATATATCATTTACTAATCTTTGTTAATGTTAATTTCAACATTTAATACATTATTAAAATCTTGTTAATGCATTAGTTAATGCACTGTGAGCTAACATGAACAAACAATGACCAACTATATTTTCATTAACTAACGTTAACGAAGATTAGTAAATACAGTAACAAATGTATTGCTCATGGTTAGTTCCTATTAGTTAATACATTAACTAACGTTTAACTAATGAACCTTATTGTAAAGTGTTACTGAATAAAGTTTATAAAAATAAGAATAACTTTATAATTACATACACAGTGTGTATCTGATATCAATAAAACACGGAGTCAAATTCCTCGTGAAAGGATTAGACATCAGTGTGTATTTTACAAAATATAGTACTTTTTGCTAGTACTGTGTATTTAAATATCAGAAACATAAATTAAACATTATATAATATGGTTGAAAACAATGAAGAGTTGTGATCTATGGTTAAGTGAGCGTGTCCATCTCTGGTCAAAGACTTTATATACTCTTGAAAGGGACTTTACTCTGGCTCAGTACAAGTCGAAGCGAGAACACAGATTTGAATTTAGCAGTTGATGACAAGCTGCACTGAACATTCTAATCACACCTGTTTGATTGTATCGAACGTAAAAAAAATGTTTTTGGAAGCTGACTTCAAAATTAATTTTGCTCAAAAATCGGAGGGGGCACGTGAAACTATGCATTACCCATTTCTCTGACAAAATTAATTAAACCCTGTGAATTATGCATGGCCTTTTGAGTTTTTAAAAACTAGATACACTCACTGGCCACTTTATTAGGTACATTTTGCTAGTATCAGGTTGGACCCCTTTTTGATTTTGGTCCATACTGACACAATAGCATCACGCAGTTGCTGTAGATTTGTTGGCTGCACATCCATGATGTGAATCTCCCATTCCTGTACATCCCAAAGGTGCTCTAGTGGATTGAGAGCTGGTGACTGTGGTGGCCATTTGAGTTTAGTGAACTCATTGTCAAATCCCAAAATCCCAGAAGATCCGCAGTTTCTGAAATACTCAGACCAGCCCATCTGATACTAACCATTCCACGCTCAAAGTCATTTAAATCTCCTTTCTTCCCAATTCTGATGCTCAGTTTGAACTTCAGCAGATAAGTCTTGACCATGTCAACATGCCTAAATTCACTGAGTTGCTGCCGTTTAACTGGCTGGTCAGATATTTGTATTAACGAGGAGTTGAACAGGTGTATCTATTAAAGTGGCCAGTAAGTGTATTAACTAATAATAAGGCTTAATGTTCAGCCGTTGTCAGAAATGTTTGAGCACTGATTGAATTTCAAGTATACTCAATTTACACATAATTATGAAACAAGGCAATTTACTACTTCAAAGTGTTTTTTTTATTTTTTTTTATTTTACCAATTCATTATTCACTACTATCTTCAGTATGAAACCCTGGACACAAATGCCATATCAACAACCCATACACACAAACTGACAACATGCTACACCAAAGAGATAGGAAATCCCTAAATATTTTGTGATTTGATTTTGCATTTGACATCTACAAATTTCATGAGGTACAGTCCGGAAAAAGTACGAAGAACTCAAACTAACTAAGAAGAATTGGAACAAAGGGCATTGTAAAAGGCAGCCCTGCAGTATAAAAGAGATGAGATGTCTGATAATGAAAGATGATCATGCAGGTAACCTAACGAAGGTCATAAACAAGGAATGACCAATTAATGGCCCCCAAGACACAAGACTGAGGTGTGATGTGGCAGAAATGCAGGTCTGTAATTGTGGTTGTTTAATGGACCATTCAAAGCCAGAGGTTATGATTCAGGGGAAAGGCCTTCTTCTCTTCCACACATGTTCAATGATCTTGGTTCCTGAGTTGTATGTGTGCTTCATTAAGGCTACCACAAAAGAGGCCACTGCCTCCAAGACCATAAAATATTTACCAACAAGCTCTCTCTCAGTCACCCTATGAGAGGTAGCCTCAAGAGAGTGCCAGGTAAGCTTACCTATCTGATCAGGAGTACCACATGATACAGCAGGATACTAATTTGGCTTCATTTTACATAAATGATGCCATCACCTCTACTGAAGCACGCTCCCATGGGCAAGTCGCTAGTACAAGTAGCACAGATGCAGTTGGTATGAAATAAAGTCTCTAATCAGACTGCTATACTGTTTGTTTGGATCTAACTGACACCAAAACAGTCCTGCACTAGCTGTTACCCAGTAAAATGAATTTTATGGCCAGTAATGAGGTTACTAGGCCACACAGCAGACGCTTTCTGTGTGGTCTCGCTTCTCAAGTTCTGCTTCCTGTAAGGGAACGGATGGCATCACACTCTGTTCCCACTTTTGTGGCCAGTGTAATAAGTACTAAAAAAAACAAAACAATCAAGACTACAAGGCTTCGTATGACAATCCAAAAACAAGTTTAACCTCTGGTGGCAATCAACAAACAAATGTATTCGACCAGGAAAGATAGCCAGGGAAAATGACATCATCACTGTTGTGGAGACTCACCTTGACGATAGGGTGTCCCCCAGACGTGGCTTTGACAGCACCTCGGCTGCCTTCGGTCTCATAATGAGCTCTGTGATGAGCTTTGGGGTGAACCTCAATCTTTAGTTCATACTGCCCATACTGATTTGGCAACGGCCAGTCCAGGGGAGGCAGAGATGATGCCCTGTACACAGACCAAGAGCAACATAAACAGAGCAGTTACACAATGCATAGTGATGAATCGTAGATTGATTATAAAAATTAAAACATGCAAAACAAGATCAATCATTGAGCAGCTAAGCAACACTTCAGGATACATCGATTTCATGTTATTTTGTTTGTCACAACCACAGAAATTCAACAAATCTTATTTTTTCAGTGTTGGTGCTGGTGCCAGAACTGGCTCTCACTCCCCACGAAAAAGCGCTATGCATGCAAGACATCTAAATAAATTTGACAATGAAATCGTACAGCTGTGGTTTGTGTGTGCCACAATATCCTTCGATAGGCTCGTCCACTGAGTTATAGGACAAATTAGAAAGCTCAAAGAAAAAAAAACAAACTAAAAAGGTGTATGATCTTTTGAACTGTGAATTGGATATAAAAATATGGTTTTAAAATGAAAAATAAGACTTGTGATCAAAGATCATGATGTGACATGCTTTTGTAAGGGCAGGTTAAATGCTAATATAGTTAGTAACACAGTACTGTTAAAAAAATAAAATAAAAAATAATTTCCTCCCCCCTTATGTCATTCCAAAAACAGAAGAACATTTAAGTAACCAAACCATTTTAGTTACTATTGATTTCTATTTTATGTACAAAAATAAAAACAAAACAAAAAAACAAGACATTTCTAAAAATATCTTCTTTAATTCCTCAGAAGAAAAAAAGTAATGACAGCAAACAAATGATGACCGAATTTCATTTTTGGGTGAACTATCTATTTAAGGATATGCAAAACTATGCATTTTCTAAATCAACTTGTGAAATATAACATAATATAACAAAGGCAGGTCAATGATCTGAATTTTTAAACCGATTTTTTGTTTTCACAGATTTTTATCTTAGTCTAGCTCTCTACCACATCCTCTTTCTTTCCCGATCATCCCTCTCCTGTAATGTGACATGTACATGCCCGCTGTCATGGTAACACGAGATGGATCGTCAGGGGAAACTTGAGAAGGCTGTGTGTGACGGTAGTGGCCTAACTATAGTGGCCTAGTGGCCTGTGGACACCCATCAGCTTTACTTGGTGAAAATGTACACTTGCCTTATACATGCACAAGTGCGGTACACACACAAAAAAAAAAAAAAAAAAAAAAAAAAAAAAATGAACAAGGAAAAATATAAAATTTTTATCATTAGTATACACCAATATGACAATAAACAGGGATATTAACTTACACATTTAAAAATTAAACAATATTTTAATATATAAAATATATATAAATGCCACATAGATACTTTCATCGATACAGATGAGAATCACTGAAACGGAATTTTGAATTGATTAATACCGCAGAAACAAACAGAATGATTTATGAAGTTCTATTTCATGAAGATCTATCAATTGCAAAAATTGGAATTGGTAAATTTGAAGTTTAAATCAAAGACACTATTCAAACATGTCTTTACACTCACAACTATCCATTCAAAATTTTGGGGTCAGTAAGTTCTTTTGTTCCTGTTTTGGTTTGTTTGTCTGTTTTTTTAATAAAATTAATACTTTTATTCAACAAATATGCATTACATTTATCAAAAGTGACAGTAAAGACATTTATAAAGTTACCAAAAAATTATATTTCAAATAAATGCTGTTCTTTCAAACTTTGTATTCATTAAAGAATTCTGAAAAATGTCACCATTTCTACAAAAATATTAAGCAGCACAAATATTTTCAACACTCACAATGTTGAAATTCACAATAACACAAACATTTCTTAAGCACCAATTCAGCAATGATTTCTGAAGGATCATCTGGCACTGAAGACTGAAGTAATGATGCTGAAAATTCAGCTTTGCCACCACAGGAATAAAACTACATTTTAACATGTATAAAAAAAAAAAATAAAAAAAAAGTTATTTGTAATAATATTTCACAATATTACCCTTTACTATAATTTTGTTCAAATAAATGCAGACTTGGTGAGCATAAGAGACTTTGTGAAAAACATTAAAAAAATCCTACCAACCCCAAACATTTGAAAAACTAAAGTGAAAACATAATGGGTCTCATTCACTAATCTACGTACAAATGTTTTCATGAACAAATCGTGATTCATCAATAACTTTCATTCTAAAATTTATTCTAAATTTATGAAAAAAAAAGTAAGTAAAACTGAAACCACTCATACACAAAAATCACATGGCGTTATTAACATTTTAAGATTAAATTTTATGCAAACATATTTTATGATTATATATATATACACACACACAATAAAGTATAAGAAAATTTGCATTATAGCTTGAGCTGCGAGAGCATTATAGCTATAGCTTTTTGCTGAGAGCGGTGAAAGGAAAGGGTGTGCATAAAGCTCTTATAATGGACATGGTTTGGGCATTTTTATGCAAATTACTAACCTCTGCCACACGGTTGCTTATTTAGAATACTCCAAAATCATTAACGTTTGAACATTAAAAACAAATGCATGTGCGTATATTCCATATAGGTGGACATTTTTCGTGAGAAGTTCTGCTGTGCGATAAATATGAATAATTCACGCAATTATTAGTGAATGAGACCCATTCTCTATTTGATACATTGGCCAGTCCTAAGAGCAGGCAGGTGTGTGTCTTCATCTGAAAGTGCGTTATGCTTAGCTGACTGTCCTAAACTAGACCCACTAGAGACTAAATCTCAACGCTATGCCAACTTCATCAACCCTGCCATTGCACTCCCATCTGTTAAACCAGTCAAGCTTCTAGATCTTTCTATTGCTGCTGATTGATAGAGCAGGCAGCACACACACACACACACACACACACACACACACACACGATGGCAGACAGCAGAGCTGTGAGCTCATATAACATGGATCAGGTATCATGTCTCTATTGTATGAAGGTACGGCCATAAAGATGTTAGTCAACACTGCACCTACGTGTTGCTTTATTGAACATTTCATGACATATTTGTGAGAAAGAGTGAGAGCAGGTTGTGTGACTGTGTTCTTTTTCATATGTTGCTGAATGTGGAACCAAGTGTGTTTACTATACATTGTGGATTATTAATGAAGAGGCCTGACTGAGTTAAAAAGTGTGTTGTGTTGGTGCGGTCAATAACAGAATGACTGTGGGCAGGGACACGTTTGCGACCCACAGCCACACGCTCTCTTTACTGATTTATGGTGACAGAGGCCAGGGCACACACACAGCCGTCTTCATCTAACTAGCACACACATACACACAACCATTATCTGATGCTCTGATATGGATAGTGAACACACTTTTAACTCTTTGTGCTCATTGTGATCATTGTGCTCATTCAACTACCTCATGCTACTCTAAATGTATAAATCCATAAGATCTTGCCTTCATGCTGTGGAAATACAAACCGGAAGAGCGCAGCACTGAAAAGGGGCGGGGCTAAAAAAGCTCTATAGGTTTGAAATGACATGAGGGCGAGTACATGAATTTGTATTTTTGGGTGAATTATACCGTATAAATACAGATCAAACTAACTATATCGTGAATCATATTGTTTACATTAACGATATATATTATCGCATTTATATATTGTGATATCTCGATATAACAATGTATCGTTACACCCCTATTAATTACAGAACACTATGCAATTAAAGGGATAGTTCACCCAAAAATTTATCTGCTTACCCCCTGGGCATCCAAGATGTCGGTGACTTTGTTTCTTCAGGAGAACACAAATGATGATTTTTAACTCCAACCGCTGCCGTCTGTCAGCCGTATAATGTGGGTCAATGGGAACTTCTTTTATAAGAGTAAATAAAACTTGCTTAGACAAATCCAAATTAAACCCTGTGGCTCATGACGACACATTGACCGTTTCCTAGACACAAAACGATCGGTTTGTTTGAGAAACTGAACAGTATTTATATTATTTTTTTACCTCTAATACATCACTATTTCCAACTGCGTTCAGCACTCGTTTAGTGAGGTCTGATCGCGCTCTGACAACGGCAGTGATGTCTCGCACTTATACTTCAATGGGTGCGAGACATCACTGCCGTTGTCAGAGCGCGATCAGACTTCACTAAGCGAGTGCTAAACGCAGTTGGACATAGTGGTGTATTAGAGATAAAAAAATGATATAAATACTGTTCGATTGTTTCATGTGTTAGGACATCAATGTGTCGTCACGAGCCGCAGGGTTTAATTTGGATTTGTCTATGCATGTTTTATTTACTCTTATAAAAGAAGTTCCCATTATACGTTATACAGCTGACAGACTGCAACGGTTGGAGTTCAAAATCATCATTTTTGTTCTACTGAAGAAACAAAGTCACCTACATCTTGGATGCGCTGGGGGTAAGTAGATAAACATCAAATTTTCATTTTTGGGTGAACTATCCCTTTAATTAGTTAATATAAATTTATCAGTATCGAAATTTCCCAAATTTTGACATTTAGATTTACTTTGCCATTAAACACTCGCTTAGTTAATGTTTAAAAATACTGTTAAAAGTAATCATTAGCAAATCTCAAAATGATTATTCATATTTATTGTATTTTATAATGTTGTGATGCCTAAATTGACTTGTAGCATTTAAAATTTTAGTTTTTTGTTTTATTTATTTAGGCAAAATATTGGATTTTAATATCTGCCCTTTATTGCTTAGTGGCCATAAGACAAAACAATTACTGGTATCGGCCATGCGTAACTGAAAGTTGAGTCTCCTGTGCTTGTAAGGAGCACTATTTGTGTGCTGCATGTGAGTGACCATTAATAAAAAAAGTTGCTGCCAAATCAGTCATATGACGTTCTCTGTCAGTTTAGATGCTGCCTTAGAAAGACACTGACAATATAGTAGTCAGCTCTTTCTCTTACTTGTGTCTCTTCAAAGCAGAGGAGGGGGTTTACCTGAAAATAGGTGTGTGTCCTGGTTTGGGTTTGTTCCATGTGAAGTGAGATGGGACAGAAAGAAACTGCTCTCCAGATCCATCCTTCTTTAATCCGTGCATGGCATCCTCAGCAGGTGAGTCAAGCAAAGGAGATACATTCCCAGAGTCATCCATGGCCATGTCGCCCTTCCCTTGCTGTATTGCTGCTGTACAGTCCTGGGAGGTCTTCCTCGTCTTGGAGGGAATGTCAGCCTCAGAGGGACAACATTGGAAAGGGGACATACTCATGGATGGGCTTCCTATCCAGGTGTCTTCGGTCACGCTGCCCCTGGGCGAGGGGCCGGGCGTGGCAGTCGGGGAGTGATGGGGTGATAAAGAGCCCAGGTAGCATATATCAGCGCTGGAGTGACGTCTCTTCCCACAGGGTGATGTCGGGCGGGAAGAGGGCGTGAAGGTGAACGTGGGCTCAGCCAGTTCTCATCTGTGACGCTGGTACGGGGCGAGTGACAGGGCGACTGGCGGGGCGAAAGAGAATGGCCGTGTGGCTGAGAAACGGAGTGAGTGAAGGCCGAGTGATGATGATGATG
This sequence comes from Megalobrama amblycephala, assembly GCF_018812025.1. Lineage (NCBI taxonomy): Eukaryota > Metazoa > Chordata > Actinopteri > Cypriniformes > Xenocyprididae > Megalobrama > Megalobrama amblycephala. Next base: position 20,484,172 of record NC_063046.1, read on the forward strand.
ATGATGCTGCTGCTGTTGCCATACTTCCTCCTGCGGTCCAGCCTGTGGAGAGCAGCCAGGTGAAGTGAGCGGTGAGCCCAGGGTAAAACGTGCCGCTGCTTCATTTAGCTCAGAATCCACGTCATCGTACACATGTGAGATGGATTCGCAGGATGATGCATCCGAGAACCAGCTACGCGAGGAAAGGCTGCTACATGGACTTGGACTCAGGGACGAATCTCGATACGAGTGATCTAGAGGCAGGTACAGGTGGTCCCGAGACAGAGGCCTGTCGTGGTAGTCTCCATCTGGACCCTTGGTTCTCATCTCATCCTCACTGGCCTCCATCTCCTGCTGGCAGCTCGGGGAAATAGAGGTGATCTGGATGCTGGGACATTCAAAGGCCTTTGGTGGGCCGTTCCCCCCTCTACCCACCCCTGTGGGCGTGTATTTAGAGTCCTGAGGCTCATAGCTTTGCTCATAGGTCCTTTGCAGGGAGGGGGAGGTGGTGATGAGTTGGGCTGGGGGCGGGCCTCCATGCCGTTGGAGACTATGTGATTGGCTCACCAGTGAAGGAGGTTGGCCCACATTGAGGATGTAAAATGAGGTGTTATCACCCGTTTCTAGATCTAAGAATAAAACAAAACACAAATCAAAATTAATACATGCATCAATGCAACAGTTTTTTTTACAGACTGTGGAAAAAGCTAGCCAACCAACAAGATTTGCGCTTTTGGTCACATGCCCAGAGCAGCTGCAGTTACAAAAACTATGACTTGGTGGCGCTCACAAAGACCATTTTGCTAAGTGACAATGAAAAGCAGAGGAAGAATCCTTAACCGCTTATACATAATATGTAGATAGATAATAAATATAATAAGATTAAATGCATAATATAGAATGTTAAAATGTGTGAACAAAAGGGTTGGACAAAATACTGACTGTTGACCAGTATAAAATTTTGTCATTTCTATATAGTGTGACCAGACGTCTTTGCAAGGTGATCATATAAAAGCGAATATCACTCTTCTGTCACACAAGAATAGCCAAATCAAAGGTAGCCAATCTCGTCATAGTATATTATGAAGAACAAAATTACCATCCAATCACAATTTGTTATCGGTTAACTTGCAGTTCGTAAAAGCAGGATATTAGAAAGCGTGGAGGAGATCAAGTCAGACGTGAAGATGTCAAAGAAGCATACATGTACATTAAATGAGAAACTTCAAAAAGAGTTTATCAAGTTATTATGCGCAGTAAGTTGTGAAAAAAAAGAACTCATGGTTTCGAGCTGAATGACACACACCAGAGGCACGCTCTCAGACAGCGCGCAATCCTGACTCAGTTCTCTTTGCGCCTGCATGGTCAAATACAGACACAGTTGTCAAAATGTCCATCATGTGGAGTATCTCACATAAATACAGTCGATTATGGCTTAAGATGTTATGGCTTAAGTGAACTTATACAGCTTGGTGAAAACCGGATGTGTGTCAGTAAATTCTAGCATAAAATACCTGTCTGTGTCATTAATGTTAAACAAACAACTAAAGATGTTAAATAAATGTATACATGTTAAATAAACCTACTGTAGCCTACCTGAAAAAACATAGTTTATTTAATTTGGAACTCAATAGTATTTGTCCTATTATTTGTAATTTGCTTCTTTGTTCTTTTTTTATATAAAAAAAAATTAAATAACTTAATGATATATATCATTATCATGAAATAAAATTCTCTCATATCAATGAAAAATGTGAAATGGGGTTGTGCGAGTGGGGTGCCTGTCCATCCTGTCCTGTATTCCACCATGAGAAATCTGGTCACCCTATTTCTATTACAGTTAAGGCAGTTCCCCTTATACAGAGCCAAAATCACACACTCTAAAAAAAACGCTGGGTTGTTTCAACCCAAATTTGGTTCAAATATGGACAAACTCAGCTGTTGGGTTACATTTTTTAATTAAATTTTTAACTCAACAGTTGGGTTTGTCCATATTTGACCCAAATTTGGGTTGAAACAACCCAGCATATTTAGAGTGTAGATATAGCAGTATTTTTAATTGACAGTTTCACACACACACACACACAAAAAAATGTTTATAAATAACCTATTTCCATATTGCACAATACTCAATCACTAGTGTGAGTAGAGAACAGATAGCACACCTTTCTGTTATGCATTAGAAACAACACCTGTCTGGGAAACTAATTTCTTAAATCATCACAAACTGTACAAGCAATATAGAAAAGCAAATTCTACAGTTTTAGGGACATTAGTGCCCGAAAACCAGAACTATGGGGTTCAGTACCAGTACAGACAGGATGTGTGCATAAAATAAGTCACTTCCAGAAACTGCATTACATTTACTAAAGTTTACAGTGTAATTGCTTGTATAACTAACACATAAATAATTACTGTCTATTGAGGCACTTCAAGGTCTGCGTCTCTGTCTGCTGATAAGGGAGATGAAAGAGAACAGGCTATTTTCTCTCCTCTCTCTCTCCTTTATTGGACTGCTGTTCTGATAGCCTTGAAAAGGAAAGACTTGGGGTAGTTGCAAACAAGGCACTGGGGAATCTGTAGACACTACAACACTAGCAACAGGTTAACAATAAGAGCATTATAGCACAAACAGTACAGGTATCTCAGATCAGTGCAAGGGAAAGGTAGGAGTAAGAAGAACATAGAGAGAGAGAGAGAGAGAGATAGAGAGATTCATAGAGTCAGTTCCATTTAGAAGCGGATATAATGAGACAGAGAGCCGGTGGGTTAGTCAATGGGGAGAATTTCGGGTGGGGCGGCAGATGGGCTCAGATCCAGAGAGGAATAACCCGTGCACATGTCATCCATCTCAGGACGTGCGCAAAAAACACACGGGAAACAAATTCGCAAATAGGCGTATGCTTTAGCCTGTCACCACATAGAGACCGACCCTATTAATAACGCCAGCTCGCACACACACACAGATGGCTATTATGCTCTAATACTGTACAGACACACACCCACAGAGCATATTGTGCCTGTGGTCTATTAAAGGTTATTGATGAGCTTCCAGTGACTGGGCAGAGGGAGCCTGACAGGGCCAGACAGCATGCAGTGAGCAGTCAGTGAGATGTGTTTCTACAAGCTGCATTCAGCACTACCAAGTCAAAGAAACAGCGATGCGATTTCACAATGCAACGCAATCAGATCTTGTTGAATATTATCTTGATTCCCCACTGGTATGCTGCTTTGGGAGAAAAACATTAGCTTAATAAACCTATGTAATGAATGTAAATGGAGTCATGACCTTTCTTTCACTTATTCTCACTTATTTTTCTTTCGAATTCTCTTTTATGTTTCTCTACCCCATTTCTCATCTCTCTATTTTTACCCTTCTCTCTCCTTCTCCATCTGATCAATTTATTTATAGATGCTCCACACACTCCCCGTCATAAGACATGACTATTTGTGATGACAGAGCTTGACAGACAGGAAAGGGGACAAACCTACGTGTCACACAAGACTCAACATGTCAATCCAACTGTGAACTCTGACCCCAAGGGAAACAAACCACTGGGAGTTCATTCTATCAGTCTGACACACATACTGCTGTGGTACATTACAAAGATTCTGCAGTATAAACACTAGAACATGTTCAGAATAACATTCTACAGCAAAAATAGGAGATCTTTCAAACCAAGAGTTAATTGGCAAAGGCGAAACCCATGTTTTTTTTTTTGTTGCTTTTTTACCCACAATTTCATGCTGAACTTCATTTATGCGGCAAGGGAGGCTTTGATTAATCCACCATATGCTGGCTGCCAGTTCATTAGCATAGCGCCATGAATAAATACAATGATGGAAGGATAAAATAAAGAAGAAAAAAGCACTAAAAGCTTTGAGCATTGGGAGCAGTGGAAAAGAAGGATGATGGTTTGAGTCTGAAATAAGACTCAGGTCCATGTATTTCTGGTCAGGTGCGGTAATGCTCTGAGTATGCTTCAATATATAATAGACAGAAATTATTTTTTATTTGGTTGTCAGTGATTCAGCCACTAAAACGAACCACAGTGTGCTGGATCATTTGGCTTTCACCAGTTCCTGTTTCATCAAAAATTTGTAGTCATTCAGTCCTTTCAATAGTCACATCACTGTCGACCTTCGTTCATCTTCAGAACACAAATTAAAAGGGGAGGTTCATTGTGATTTCATTTTTTTAAAACTTTAGTTAGTGTGCAATGTTACTGCTTGAGCATAAACAGAATCTGCAAAGTTCCAGTAAACAGAGATATTGTCTTTTAAAGTTATGGCAGTTTAATGCCTATAAAAATGACCGGTTTGGACTACAACAAGCTCCTTCCCGCGCTGGTGACATCATAAACCCTGCAATTAACATAAACCCTGCCCACGGGAACACGCAACAAAGTGGGCGAGGCCATGTCACGTACATACAAGTCTTCTTCCTAGGGACGCTGGACTTCGGGAACAATGTTTAAAATTTATGTTTAATTCTGTTCCTGACAATTATAATGCTAATTTAGCCATCTGTGCTGCACATTTTACGGAAGACTACACAAGTTCATGCTGAATGCTGGATTTACACAAAGGCTATTACTGAAAGATGGAGCATGTCCCACTTTAAAAGCAGAAGCTGCTGTTTTTGGGCCCCAGCCTGTAAGTATGTTTTTTTTTTATTTTATTTTTTTTAATAAAGTTATATAGTTTCTGGGACGTAAACAAAGACCAATGCGGTTTGGCTTCGCTAGCCAGTTAGCTAAATTCTATTTCATACTTCAACAAACGCCTATGAACACCAACAGACTTCTATGTAATCACACCAGCGAACTTCTGTTGGCATTTGTTGGCGTTTCCGTTACAGTGTACAGCATTGTTTCATTACGGCTTTTATGTTGTGTTTACACGCATGCTCGTTCATGTTATAAATTAAACAATACCTTTACAAAAGGTACTACTCAGTCAAGTATTCAGCTACAGAAAAGCTTTAATCAGAACACTATGGGGCAGCAGTAACATTTACAAGTGACAGCATATCTAAACACTTCTACACAAATACAAACGGAAATACTTACCATTCAGAAACGTCCATTAAAAGCCGTGCTTGCGGAGGTTCTGCTTGACCCTCTTCATCATTACTGCTATCCGAGTCTGATTCGGGCTCAAATTGATACGGCAATATTGACACCATTATTTACATTTCCACCGAAGCAAAGAATGGACTTTGACCAAATTAAAAAGTAATAATAAATAGCCAATATTCTACTAATATGCATGCTAATAAGCAACTAGTTAAAAGACCCTAAAATAAAGTGTTACCAAATATACATTACTGTTTTGTGTAAAATAAAAAGTGTAAAGTAATTATTAATTAAAATTAAAAGGGTAAAAACAAAATGTCATAAGCTACAACTTTTGCCTCAAACAGCCAATATCCTTGTAATATGCATGCTAATAAGCAGCTAGCTAATAGTGAGAATTGGACCCTAAACTAAAATGTTACCATATATAAAAAGAATGATAGCATGAGAGAAAGAGAACAAAATAGCAGAAAATGAGTGATGAGCAACACAATTATAAGAACAGCTTGTTCCCCCAAAAGACCTCCCAGAAGCTCTAGCAGGCCTCCCATCCACTGGTCCTCAGCTCACATGATAAAGCTAAATACTGTATGTGACATCTGCATCATCCAAAAGTGGAAAAGTGTGGAAAACTGCACAGTGATTAGTGCAAGTGCTCTTGATTTATTCCTGTGATGGAAAATATGTATTATTATCAATGTTTAAAACAGCTGCTTAATATTTCTGTGAAAACCGTAATACATTTTTCAGGGTTGTTTGATGAATGGAAAGTTAATCAAAAGAACAGCATTTATTGAAATAGATGTTGTACAATAGATAGTTAGATACAATAGATACAAGTTATATAATAAGTTTGTTACATTATATATGTATTTACTGACCCTATCAATTTAGTTTATCCTTGCTGAATAAAAGTATTAATTTCTTGAAAAAAAAAAAAAAACCTTACTGACCCCAAATTTCAACACACACACACGCACGCACACACACACACACACACACACACACACACACACACACACACACACAATTAGTTCCTGCTACCTTAATGTATGGTGAAACAGCAAAAACTGTAGTATCGTGACTAATATGGCATGCATGCAGTATAGTTACAACAACTCTAATTTAGCACTTAAACAGTATGACAGTTGGTTGAGGTTCATAGAAACCTTTTATCCAGCTCCAACCACATCAGAGTGGGGTCACAGAACCTGGGTCAGTAATAATCTATGATGAGGAAAGTACAACCAAACTTATGCAGTATGAGGACAGGATTTCCAGTGTTGCTTGCTTATATCAGACACTGTTCAGATCCACATCAGACTGGCTATCTGGTTAAATAAAGAGCCCTAAGAGGCTTTGCTGTTCCTAAGCTAATAATAGTGGGAAATCGCTGCAGTGCACTAAATGCCTTGCCCAGTCTGTGACACTACTAATACACAGGCTTTCACCAATAAAGTCACCCAGAGGTGAGACCAACTGTCCCTACCTGGAGTAGTGTGTCTGTGTGTTTGTGTGCATGTTGAGGGGGTTTATGACATCAATATCGGATCAGGAGCTGCGGAGACCGTAAAGGATTGCGAGGGAAATCATGTCAGCGTGCAAACACACACAAAGTTTAATTGCTTTGATTCCCCAAACGCCTACAGGACGAGAACTGAAAACAGGAAGTCAAATTTATGACAAACTCAAGCCCTTAACTCCTTTAGTAATGATGTCCACATAATTCAATTATCTTCTCCTTCACCTGCTACGAAGGCAGAACAGTACTTAACGCACGTCACAATGCAACTGTATTAATTTGTCCGCCACTGACAAAGATTGGGGCAGATGCTGCAATGATCTTTAAAGGGTTAGTCCACCCCAAATTGACAATTCTGTCATTAATTACACACCCTCATGTCATTCCAAACTTGGAAGACTTTCGTTCATCTTCGGAACACAAATGAAGATATTTTTGATGAAATCTGAGAAATGTCGGTCTGTCCATTGACTGCCTTTGCAACGACCACTTTGACCACTTGGATTTCAAAAAGTTCATAACGAGATCGTAAAACTAATCCAAAAGAATCAAGAGGATTAGTCCAAATTTTCTGAAGAGACCTGATCACTTTTTATGATGAACAGATTTAATTTAGGCTTTTACTCGCATGTATACATTGATCAGCGAACAACATAAGCAGAAGCTCAACCTAACCTGAATGACGCACAAAAACAAACCTGTTCCAGAAACATGCTGCGTATCCAACGAGGTTTATTCTCGTGTGTTACGCAGCACGTTTTTCTAAACCACGCTTTCAACATTTCATACTTTTAATTTAAAAACAGGGTTAGCACTACTTTTCACTCAGGGTTATGAAACCCTGGGTTAGTGCCACTTTTTTTGAGTTAACCCCGCATTGTGGTGTCATACTTTTACAGTGTGAAATGATGTGGTGTTAGAAGAATGTTAAGGCTAGATGCTTTGCAACAGACAGCCAATCACGTGCCTCATAATCACATGCTTTGGACAAACACAGAAATAACATGTGTTGTATAAACAGTAATCGGAGTCCGTTGGAGTGAAGAAGAGACGTTTCATTTTTACATTTATAGCCCAAAAAGTCCATTCAGGAAAAACTTGATAGTACAGTTGGATATGCAATGATAGAACCTTTATGTTAACAGGTTGTGTTGTGTTCGTCCAGTCAATGTCACTGCAAATATGCAATTAAGGACGTTAAAGGACCCAAAGTTTAGGAATGTACAGTGCGAAAAGTCAGTTTATGAATACCCAGGACTAATTGTTAACCCTGAATGATAAGCGTGAAACGTGAAACAAAAAAAACAGAAATCCATTTAACCGGGGTTTAGAATGACCCAGGGTTAACTATTTAATGTATGAAAAGCCCTAAACTGTAATTATCTGTGCTGTGCTTTGACTTTGATGTAGCAATGACATCTGGGTAATAAATTGGATGAGGAATGCACTTACCCACAAACACTCACTTCAGGTAATCATTTTGATTTATTAAGAACTTACTGTAGGAAAACAGATCTTTTGAGGGTGTAATAACATTTAAACACTCAAGATTAATTTGAGAGCGTCCTGCTTTCTTCGTTTTTCCATTTTGGCTTCATTTTCAAGTCTTGCGTCACACAATTTTCCTACTTACACGTGATGTTTTGCTTTCCCCAGCTTCTCTCCTGAGTCATTTGTTTTGCTGATGCTTTGTGAAAATCATTTCAATCATTGTGAAAATGTCAAAAGCACAATTTGAATTTTATCCACTGTACTGATTGCCTGCGTGAACTCTCCAATTAGAGGGTCAATTCCTGAACTGCTTACACAATGTTCTGACCTGAGTGCTTGTGTGTGTGTGTGTGTGTGTGTGTGTATCGTGCATAGAAAGATCGTGTAACCTAATCCAGAATTCCCTATATATGTAGAACACACTCGCATGAATGGAAGGTTTCTCTTACAGATCAAACAACATCTATATTGTAAAAATGGCCTAAATCCAAATAAATCATTATAAATTTAAAAACTGAATGATAAAGACTTTAAATAAGAGCTTTCGCTTGACTGAACAAGCCCCCTCCTAACACTGCCGGTTTCTAAGAACTATTGGCAGAGTGCCGTCACTTCTAAACACTGAGTCTCTGACGCAAGCCACACAGAGCAGCTCACACCTGTAGCACCAACATCCCTGTAGCGCACAACTGTAGCCGCTTAAGAACACAAAGAGACACGCAGCGAGATTGTGTGCGTGTGTGTGTGCGTGACTGAACGTCTCTGCCTTTGTCTAAGCTTGCATATGAGTGTGTGCACATATGAGAGTCTCATTAGTCGATGTTGGATGCTCAGTCAATCAGGCTGAGTTGTAAGAGGAATACTGTTCTAGGCTGTTTTTGTTAATTGGTTTATTTGTGGCAATGAATTCACACAATTTACATTTCTATTATCTGGTTAATTAAAAACATTCAACAGATGAATTTATAATAAAAATAACTGTTAGTTGCAACCCTACACTGGTTATTTTCGGGTAAATAGTTTTTTGTTGTTGTTGTTATGTTACAAACTAAACCGTTGCTTTAGGAAGTGACAGTAACAGTAATAGCCATATATTGCAAAACAAGTGAAAACACTGAAAAATAAATGAAACTTTCATAATTCATTTTTATTTTGGTGGAAAACAAGTTTACAAACACGTCTCATTACAAATCATGTGAAATGCTGTAATCGTCAACTATGCAAATGTGAAAATAATGCATAAATGGTGCCCGCTACGTTCCCAAATGCATGCTAAACTGAGCACATGCAGAGATGGAGTTGACTGCTTTCATTCACTGTGAACTGAGATGCGGCACTGATCACGTGCTGATCGAGTGAGTGAAATGTCGGCTCAAGCAGACAGTCTTTTGCGATTTAATAAGGACACAAAGCCTTATCGCACTTTTGACTTTAGTGTGTTTGACAGCTTTTGACAGCAATATAATCAATGTATGGGAAACACTGTATTGTGAAATCACTGCGATTCAGTTAAATAACAGGATGAAATTATTTACATGCGTGCAGGTTACGTGTTGCTCAGAGCTGCTCTGTTCACAGTAAATGCTGCTCCACACAAACTCAGTCTTTGCATGTGCTGTTTATTTGTGTTTCCAATATTGTGCATTTGGGAACGTGTAAAGTTTGCATGTTTTGATGTCCACACGTTCTTGTTTACAGTGGCTGAAGCATTTCTATCATAAAGAAGTGACCAAATATTAAAGATTAAGAGGACATTTGATTTGTTGTTTGGCCAATATTAAACAATGATTTGATCATTCTGTATGTGTAACAACAACAGTAACCAGGCAGTTGGTGCCCTCTGCAGGCATTTGTTATAATATATAATGTACAGAAGTTGATTATGTTTACTTTATTATTATGTATATTGCAATGTATATTTCTGTCCTGACAAAAATTTTCTTTTAGGCTTTCTAATATTAAAACACCCAGGATACGCACACCTTTCAAGTGTGAGTTTCAAATATTCTAACTGACCACCAGTGTGAGGTTTTTTTTTTAAGGCGACCCTTATTTTAGAACGTTTGCCCTTATCGTTTCCATGGCGACGCGTGCGTGTCATGAGCGCTGAACGTAGCCACAATAACACTGTATGAGAGATGGATCACTATTATTTTGTTTTTCCTTTTTTATTTAAAATATTCGCAAACTTGCTTACATGTCTTCAACTATATGATATTCCGATTCTCAAATATGTGTGAGTGAGTGTGTTTTGTCATTTAAAAACCTTTATAAATGATCTTTATCTTGATCTATAATGCGAGATGGGTGCCGCCATCTTAGTTTGCGCTGCAGTTCACAGAGTTCTGTCAGTCTGATTTACAGCAGGTGAATACATCAGTTTCTCCTGAAATATATGCAAGTAAGTGGCTGGTGAACAGGAAGAATAAGAGAGTAAACTTTATAGTTACTTAGACCCATTATGTGTGTCTGATATGAATAAATGTCGGCAAATTATATTTGAATTCACTGTTTATTGATGCTTCCACTGACGTCTGACATCAGTGTGTATTTTATAAACTCCAAATGTATTGTTTAATGGTGCTTATGCGTATTTAAATGTCTGAATCCTTAAAGGAAACATTATGTGGCTGAAAACACTGCATAGCTGTGATGACAAGAGAGCGCGCGTCCGTCTCGCAGCCAGAACGTGAAAGCACAGTTTGAATCTAGCAGTTATGTGACGTCGCTGAACACTCTAAATCCCATATGTGGAACCGTACGCCCAGGGGCACAGAAATAAACATCCCATATGTGGGAACGTACCGCTCAAAGGGTTAAACAATAAACTGACACAAAGACATTTGAATATGTGTATACGATCTTCCTTCCGCACATTTGTAATGTAAACAATAGGTGGGTCCCAATTCGCATACTTATGCACTATTCTATGACGTTTTTAAGTATAAATAGTGCGAGTAGTGCGTTCACACTGAAAATTCCAAAAAGAAAAAGTACACTTTAAATACCCGGATGATGCACTAAATTAACGGAATGTTGGACACTTCGTGCACTCAACTGTCGCAGCTTTAATTACGTAGTGGAGGGGGAGAGGGTATCGGACTCCATTGTTAAATGACAAAATAACCTTATACAATTCACGCACTACATGGATGAGTGCATAGTGCACAAGTACATAGTGTATAAGTGCATAGTGTATAGTGCGTCATTTGGGACGCAACTACTGACTCGATACTTCCGCCTACGTCAACCGTGACCTTTTCAACGTAATTGCGTATTACGTGACGTCACGAATGCGCATCGGAGAAAAGAGCAAGGCCAGCATTTGTGCTTATAAAACTTAAACTTTTTTTTTTTTTTTTTTAAATGACCAATCGTTTCGCTAGATAAGACCCTTATTCATCGTCTGGTATTGTCTGCTGTCATTTAAAGCCCGTTGAAGCTGACTGAAACTGCCATTTGGACCTTCAACCGTTTGGTGCCCATTGAAATGAATGATATGGAGAAAAATCCTAGAATGTTTACACCAAAAACCTTCATTTCTTTTCGACTGAAGAAAGAAAGACATGGACATCTTGGATGACATAGGGGTGAGTAAATTATCAGCAAAAGTTTATTTAAAAGTGGAGTAATCCTTTAAATCTGGAACCTTTCTACCTTTAATAATGTTTGGTCTTCAAAAAAAAAAAAAAAAAAAAAAAAATCCCAGAATTCTACAATATTATATAACAGGAACTGAAAAGAATAGAGTTTCAAGAAAGATTACTCTAAAGAAACATCTGTTTCTTTGTTTTAGCAACGTTCCCTAGCTTTCTGCATCCACCCCGTGCAGGCAAGTCACTACTGTGGCCACAGTTCTGTAGCCAGTTACATCACCAACAAGCTGCGGATGTCCGCTGTGCTAGGTGATGGCAGCCTAAGCCAACATGAACGTATGTTTGCTTTCTAAATAAAGCTCCCTAATTAAACCATCTCATGCTGTGATAACATTACAGGATAAACAAAGCTCAGCCGGCATAGGGAACGCCTCAGGTTCATTTAGTTCCAACCTTGTCAATCACTGCCGAAACAGCCAAAGCAATAGAGTTGGTTTCAGATCTTGCGTCTGGCCAATTACAGTTCACATTACAGACCAGCTTACAATACCCAGAAATGTAAATCAAAACCCATGCATCTCTTTAGGAATCATAAACAGTGTTTTTGCCTGTTAGTATTGTATCTGAACGGATGCTGATTTCACCCGAGTTCAAAGTGGTCAACATAGCAAAAAGAATTCAAAAGAATTTGAGCTGACAGACAGCTGAAGGACAACTCTGGCATCATTATATGACCATGTACCTGCATATTTCCCTAGCTGATCATTATGTTATTTTCTCCACTATATGAGGAACCATTATGGTTTCACTGCAGCTAAAAAAGAAATGAAGAAATAAAGAAAAAAGGAATGAGAAACTGAGAAACAGCAGTGCAAAGAGGTATGCCAATTAAGTTAACTGGTTTTAGCATTTTACTTTGCCCTTTAAATTTTTGTGGTCTAAACCAGGGGTTCCCAAACTTTTCAGCCCATGACCCCCAAAATAACGATGCCAGAGACTCACGACCACCACTGTCCTCGGAGGTGGTTAAAGTATACAACGTTGTGCGCAATGGAGCACACGCACTAACGCCTTTTTCACACATACTCTGTTTGCAGTGCGTATGAGGTGCATTTTTTTTTCGTGCCAATATTAACGAATTAGGGCATTCACACTGCACATGGATGTAGCCCGGCAGTGCGTTCCAGGAGCGGTATGTCTGCAGCAGTGTAGCAATCATTTACGCACAGTCTATTTTTTCTGTGCTGCACTGCACTGAATTAAAACGATAGCGCACTGTTCGCATTGAAATAAAAATGTCCTATTGACATGAAAAACTAGTAATTTCACCATCACAAACACAACATTTACTTATTTTTATTTCAAATCCAAAAGTTGTTGCTGAACATGGCTTGTCAGCATTGCGATTCTCTTTGTATACACTATATTTCATAGATGTCATATTTAAACTCACTACATTTATGTTTTATTCAGTTCACTCCTTTATATTTATATAAAGTAATACTTTTGATTTATATATTGATTTATATATTTTATATACTTGCTCACACAAGTGGCAAAATATTTAAACATAAGCTTTATGTTAAAATCACAAACATTTTAAATTAAAACTTAAAATAGACAAAAACAGGTGACTCTGAAATCCCTCAGGTCATAAAGAACTTTGTTTTTCCACCTTCAGGAAGAGACGAGTGCTATCCATTATGTCTCCTGATGGTGGTGCTTCTCCGCTCTCCTCCCTGCATTGTCTTTGGTCGATATTAAAGGATTCTACTTACGGAAAAAAATGGAACTGGCGCTGCGTTCATTCCGTAAGTAGAATAGGGAAGGCGTAGAACATACAGCGTAAGCTTTTTGAAGAATACAAAAGTGTGGTTTTGGCGGAAGCACTTGGAAGGCGATCATTTGTTTATATAAAGCATATACATTTGCATTTTTTTCGAAAATGACCGATCGTTTTGCTAGATAAGACTCTTATTCCTCGTCTGGTATCGTTTAAAGCTGTTTGAAGCTGCACTAAAACTATAATTTTGACCTTCAACGTTTGAAGGCCCGTTTGGAGGCCACTTGAAGTCCATTATAAGGAGAATAATCCTGGAATGTTTTCATCAAAAACCTTAATTTCTTTTCGACTGAAGAAAGAAAGACATGAGGGAGTGAGTAAATTATCAGGAAAATTTTATTTGAAAGTGAACTAATCCTTTAACCAACGTTTCATTTCGACAAAAATAATATCCAAAGCTTAAAGCCTAAAGAATTACCTATGTGCACATGTCTGAATGTTTAACATGGTGCTCTAAATTGACCTGCTGCAACTGATGCTGTTGTTAATATGTCGTTAATCTGTCGTAATCACCTCAGGAGTCACGATCGAGGGGAAAGAAAATCGAAAGGTTGATGGCTTTTTTTTTATTTGCATGGTTTTTGTTTTTAATTTAACTACTATTTTTAGTATTTTGTTACAATTATTCATAAAACATCCTATTTCTAATCATTACATTTTTTTGGGGGGGGAACCACTGGTCTAAACTACATCTTTTAAGCAGAGGACACAGCCATTTACATGACAAGTATATTTGCTGAGGTGAATCAAAATACACACCATCTTAGCCGCCAAAAGTCTCAGAGCCTCATCTGTGATACGCCACAACCACATACAAGACGCACACATACACACACACAACCATCCAGCTGTCAGACACACTTTTAATTACACAACGGCCCGAGGGTAAATTGTGTAACAGTGCCTTAGGGACTAAACGAAGGAAGTGAAGCAATGACTCAGGGGAGAATGAGGGACCTTAGGTACAACGCAAACATGTGTGAGGGATGGAAAGACTGGACGATCAAATAATCTAGCCTCAGAATCCCATTCATCTTAAATCCAAGTTTGTGCTTACAGATCATTAGATATAAAAGTGAATTTGAGCACCCATGAGATAAATAAACAATACTAAAATACTAATTAATAACACTTACTTCAGAAAAAAAACACATCTCTTCTGTTCCATTCAGGTGCACTCTAGAAGAGTGTGTCCTGTATGAACAAACCCAAATTCTCTGTGTTGAGAGCTGCCATGGGTAGAAAACCAAGGGTTGTTGATTCAGTTCTCTGAAAATTGTGGTGTAACCAACTGGAAAATTAAAAATGAGGCCTTCATTTGACAAGTTTGCCTTACAGCCTTATAACCAGATATTTAGAAATTCACTTTCAAGTTCATTTTTTTGATAATGCTTTATCTTCAGACTGAAGCTGTTTCTAGTTCCAAATTTTACTACAATAATTATTTGAAGATATTATTTAATTGACTAAGCAAATGTAAATATGTAAAATTGGTAAGACTTTACAATAAGGTTTCATCAGTTAGTTAACTAATTCAGTGAAGTAATGCTAACAATGAACAATACTTATACAGCAGGATTTATTAATCTTAGTTCATGTTAACCTCTGCATTTATTACTAATACATATTTAAGATTAAATGTTGCATCTGTTAACATTAGTTATGAACTGTGAACAAACATTAACATTTTTATTAACTAACATTAAGAAAGGTTAATAAATGCTGTAAGAATATAACAAATGGGACCTTATTGTAAAGTGTTAACGTAAGTCAATACAAGTCATTTTATTGTAAATACTAAAAAAATTTACAATATGTAAAAAAAAAATTTGGAAGTTTGAATTAATATACACTACCGTTCAAATGTTTTGTTGTTGTTTTTTTAAAAGAAGTCTCTTAAAATAAAGTAAAACTACAGTGATGCTGCGAAATGTTATTACAATTTAAAATAACTGTTTCTATTTTAATATATTTGAAAATGTCATTTATTCCTGTGATGGCAAAGCTGAATTTTCAGTCATTACACAATTCTTCAGTGTTACATTCTCCTTCAGAAATTATTCTAATATACTGATTTGCTACTGAATAAAATTTTATTAGTATTATTACTCATGTTGAAAACAGTTGTGCTGCTTAAATTTGTGGGTTTTTTTTTTTTTTTTTTTTTTTTTTCAGGATTTTTTGATGATTTTAAAGTAAAAAAACAAACAAACAAAAAAAAACATTTATTTGGAATAGAAGTCTTTGGTAAAAATATCAAAACATTTACTGGTCACTTTTAATCAAATGAATGCACCCTTGCTGAATAAAAGTAAAAAACTTATGAAAACTTTTGAACAGTAATGTACTTCAACAGTAAATTTAAAGTTAAAATAATTATTCTTGGTAAAGTAAAACACAAGCCATCTTGTTTTTTGTTGTTGTTTTTTTAAAGCTAAAGGATGTTGCCAAAGGTGCCTCTATTACACATCCCATTTGAAATGTAAAATAAGCTAGCACCTGTGTCTGATCCAGTAAGCTCCCATCTCTCTACCTCTTACTATGACCAAACTCTTGACACTTCAGAAACACTCTCTGTATTAGCATCCAATGAATGTTGCTGGTTTTAGATACACTAAATTTAAACTAGACAAATGCCACACATATCTGCTCGTGCCTCGCCCGAGGAAACAAGCCCCTCACACCCACCACATTACAGACCCCCTCACACACAGTGTTCAGATCTTGTAACAAAAAAAAACAAAAAAACAACACACCTTCTCTGATGCCAAATGAGTCAGGTGATTCACTGGTACACATGGTCCTTGTGCTGGAGCTAAGCTAACCGCTAAACTGCCCCAAACAAAGCTCTGGAAACAACTTGTAGGGCATGAGCTTGAAATGTTGATGGCCCTTACGATTAGTATCAAGTCCCCTGAATGCATGTAAAGCTGATTCACTGTCATGTATTACAACACCACATTCTGGCAGCAAATCAACATGAAGCCCAAAATAAGAACAGCAGCGCCACATGAATGTAACCACTACAGACGATGATCAGCACCCTGCTATAGCACTAGCAATACATGCTTTTCCAGAGAAAAAGGGAAAAAAAGAGGAAGTATTTTAACCAGATCATATTTGTTATACTGTAAATAAAAGACTGATTTGGAGATGAGAAACTTATTGGTCACTGGTAAGGCCTTGGGAGCCCACCTCATGATGCTCCAAACCTGTATGACTTAATTCTTTATTCTGTAGAACTAATGAAGATACTATGAGAAATATCTCAGTGTTTTGTTTTTGGTCCATGGAAGTCAATGTTAACCAAAACTGTTTGGTTACCAGCATTCTGCAAAACATCTTTTGTGTTTTAGATGACTTTAACCCAACAGAGACGAGCTAGCATGGCTGTTGAAGGTTACGTGCTGACAAACAAGATCACTTCTGTGAAAAATTGTATAAAAAGGCTAATGACTGAAATTTGGTGAAAAACAACAACAAAAAAACAAACAAACATTAACTTCCATGTAGATTTTCATGCTGAAGTTGAACAACCTTCTGAAGCTACAATATCCATAAAATCTCATCATGGCTCCTCTGCGATGGATCGCCTGCAATCAGATCATTCACACCTTTATGCTACATGTTAACAGTGCTGCAGAGGCAAAAATGAGTCAGCAGTGTTAGCCTGCTTAAAACCTAGGACAGAATTGACTGAATATGAATATATATAGAAAATGCACTTCATTAACATGTTTATGCTATTGAGAGTTTTATAAACTATTTCTGCTGAATATTCGCAGCCACAATGTTAGGGTGTTGTGAGTTGCTAGGGTGTTGCTATGCAGTTGCTAGGGTGGTTACTAGGTGATTTCTTACTAAGTCAGAAAGACCCTACACCCCGCATAAGGCATAGTTCTCTCCTTCAATGCAAGTCTAGGAGTTTTTCCCCATAATTTTTTAACATTTGCCTGGTAAAATTCTTCAGTCCAATAGTCTAGAAGAGTATAATGGCACATTCTCCAAAAAAGATGCACAAATTTGGTATCATTAAAGCAGAACTAAGTAACTTTTTTTACCTTCATAAATAGTTTTCTAAATCCTTACGATGGTTAATTGACTTGTAGTGGTGTGTTTGAGTCGAGCACTAACCCCCTCTGGCACGTCTACGCCAGAATACAGCACTTGCAACTTGAGCTACACCGACCCGAAACAATCTCGCCTCATGTTCACGTTCACGCGAGAGTGACAAAATGCTTTACGGTAATTCAAAAACAATGTATATTATGACTTTATAAGACAATTTCGAAAATTACCCACCTCCATCGAGATTTCTTGTACTGTATTTGCAAAACTACTGCGCTGGTGAGCGTTGTAGTCGTTGTAGTCCAGAGCTGCGCTTGGAGTATTTACGACAGTGTGATTCACTGAAGGAAACTGTAGGGGGAGCTTCGCAAATCTTACTGAGTTCCGCTTTAATTTCCATAGCACAGTGATGTGGAACGAGTTATGCACTGAAAAGTAACACTTAAAATGAGGTGTAATGGTTTAGAAAAAAAACCCTACACCTAAAAAAAAAAACAAAAACAGTAATGCTTGCTTTAACAAAAAACATTTTTTCAATTAATTTTTTCCCACTCAATGTTTAAAATAGTTTTAATGTCACAAGAGATTTCATGGTAACGCCCTACAATATTAGAGGCTTGCAGTTATACTGTTGTGGTCTAAATAAAACTGCCAGGCTGAGCTACACCCCATTACTCGCCCCCTGACCAACAAGCATCAATGATACACCTGAGTCTGCGGCCTCACCTGCGGACGTAGCGCACAGCATTTTAACACTTCTCTGCTGCTCGGCACACACAGCACGAGGCGGTGCAGGGCTGAAACGTGTGGCGATTTGTCCGGTGGCACTTGCTGGCCGAGGGGGGAGTTCTCCTCTGACGGGACTAGCGAACCTGCAGTCTGCCCTCTACCACTTTTGCTGTGGCTTAAAATAACCCACCCTGAGAGCGATGTAATTTCAGTCTTTCCCACGACTCAGACAGCCAGCCAGCCAGATGAGCAGATGCAGGCTAGCACAGACGCTAAACACTGCACGCCCTGCTTTTTCTTCACCGACTTTTAGCTACCCACTCCTAAAATACCTCTAGACTGGTACTCATGCACTCTGTCAACCTGTTTTTTTCAGAGCCTGATGACTGTAAGAAGATTGACGCAAAGGTTTATCATAAAAGAGAAAAAAAACCACACACACACACACACACACACACAATTACAGCCAACTACTGATGGCAAAGATGAAGAGACAGAGAAGAGAAAGTGAAGAGAAAGACTCAACCCCTTTTTCTGTTTCTGTCAAGGCAGGAGGGTCTTGTGCCCCTCCCCTTGAATTCCACTGCCATCTGAAGACCACATGCTGTGTCTGGGCATTATGCCAGGCAGCTACACACTATCTGACTTTACCCAGCCCTGAGAGAGCACCTTCTGCCCTACTACTGCCACCTCTATAATGGAAGAGGCCACTCAAACTCTGTCTAACAAAGCCTTCATTCTAACAGCATAAAATACTAGATTTATGTTTATTATTATCTTATTTAAGGCTGGAATACACTACATTATTTTGCTCAGATTATTGCCCCGATTTGGATCTGGGTCAATGCAGGCACACACTGTGCGAGTTTGGACACATTTAGGAGGTTGTGAGCCATTGCTCACGTTACAAGTCCATTAACCTGATAATCGCATCAAAGCAGCTGGTACATGGCACAACTGTACTGCATGGCGAGCTGGCAGCAATCGCACAAGCTTTTGCACTAAACACAGAGCAGTCAGTCTGATTTGTCCAATGGTCTGGAATTGTGGGATTGGAATGAAGAAACCGCGGGAAAAGAGAGCCCGAGTGAGCTTTCAATATTGCTGCTATAGCTTTGGATAGAAAAAAGAAAGAAAATAAAAAAGTTAATAGAAGCATGTGGTGCGACGCGCGTTTTCCAGGCACAGCGAGATGAAAAATTCTCAAGTTTTCAGAATGCCGCAAGCGCACCACAGGTCATGTGACAAGAACTAACCGATGAGCTTCGGCCTTTCCATAACAAAACATCAAAAGCTCAGCTGAACAGCTGATCATAGCTGTACAGGGTGGGTTTTTATTTCTCATCTCCATAAATATATCTAGTAGTAGAGCTAATGCAAGGGCTAGAAATCAATTTATCCTTTACTGAAACTTCCTCGTCATCATGGAGAGCACAGTTCATGGTTGCATTGCAACGACAGATGCCACAGGAGAACATGCGTGCGGCCACAGGAGAACAAGTGGTGCGGCCACGCTTTCCACGCGTTTTAAGATGCGACATGTGAACGGCCCCTAAACTTACCATCCAGATCATGGATCACAAGCTTGGCGCTGAGAAGCGTCTCACTGCCGCCTGTGGAGGACATCCAACCCATCCGGCCCACATCCAAGTGCGACGTCAGAAGCCATGTCCATGCTGCCCTACATCTGATTCTTAAGATTTTGTTAGTCATGTCAATCACAGTACTGATTGCCTACACTGATCCTTAAAGGTGCAAGTATGTAGGAATGACACTCAGTGGTCGAAATAGGTACTGCAGTCCAAATTCAAAATATTGTTTGCCCCGCCCCCTCCTTCAAACACACGGGTGCCAGCTTGAGGACACGCAACAAGAGAGAGCGCAATTGACAATGAAAGCTGAGAAGACTTACACACTGTAAGTTGATGAGTTGATTTATCTGTGTTTTAATCATGCTGTCGTTCACAGTGATTTTTAGATGGATGCAGAAGCTTTTTAGGTCGGGTAGAATCTGTGATTCTCTGACCCAGTTTGTTTGCTAGTTTCCATGGCTGCAATACGCGGTGTTTTCCGACAACTGGCAACCTGTGATGTTGAAATGCCATTGGATAAACGGGCAGCACGTGGTTTTGCACAGACCAAAACAAAGACAGACATTCCGACACGGAACGCACATTTCAAAGTAGAATATCTGGCTGTAGCATTGTTTTTCTGAGAAACAAGTAGCTAGGTGAACTTAGCATGTTTCCTAAATATCTGCAAACATTTTGGGGTATTTTTATGCTTTATTAAAGTGAAAATCTTACATATAGCACCTTTAAACTTACCGTCACTGTAACCTTAACCAATGAAATTAGCTGCAGGGCAGGATTTCTGGTGAAGTGGTTTAGGGAAAAAAAAAAAAGAATTAATCCTCACACCTAATTCTTCATCATTTACTTATATTTGTATTTTTAATGACTGAACGCACTGAAACCCACCTAAAACCTACCCTTATATCTGAAACACATTTAAACACCTAAAACCCTTTCAATTGAAAACCTGCATACAAATAACCGGGTTTCCAGGGTGACACGGGGATGGGGAGTCATTAGGTGATGTAATGAGCATGGGCATGGCTTCTGACATCACACTTGGATGTGGGCGGAGTTAGACGTCCACTACAGAATGCAGCGAGCCATACTTGGAGCACTTGACGAGTGATCATTTTGAGTTACTAGGAAATATAGCTTACAGCTGCTAGATGGAGCCGCGAGCTCGCGCATGTCTCCATAGTAGGTATAACTGCAGACCAGAGATCTCCAAAATGGGGTGTGAACTCCAAAAGTGAGCAGAACCTCCAAAAGGGAATGGGTTCTCCAAGTGCTAAGGCTTTCACTATTGGCTCTGGCTTCATCCAATTGTCATTGACTTACATTTCAAAATAAAGGTTTGTAAATTAAACACTGTTTCTAGTTGATATTGGAACAAGTAATAAAATATGCAATAAAAATACATATGCTCCATGAGAGAGGAGCCCAGAGCGCGTGGCCAGTGGCATTCGGACCGGAGTTTGAACCCCTGCTCAAAGATATAAGCGGGTATCCCCTGCGAGCTCTTCTGCGAGCCGTCCCAGTGCAGCACATGGGAAAGTTCTACTCTATTGCTGTGTTATAAGCTCAAGATTCACATGGTAGGAGGGGGTAGTGAGGTCTGGTTGGAAAGTTATGGACAGCCCGGTTTAGCGATCTCATATCGCACAATCTTATTAACTGCTTATCTCCTGAAATGCCATTTTCTTTAGCATGCTATTCAGTGCAAATTCCACCTTGCAGTGAATTTCACTGGTTAAGCTCACGTTGCTCCCAGGTCAAAAAATATGGAAAATTTATAAATATGGAAAGATCACTGAAGAATACTAAGTGGAGGAACTGTTAACTTTGTCTTAAGAGAGTTAGCAAACTACATTCTGAGGTAAATCCTGATTCATTATTATGTTAATATTCATCATTATCCAGGGCTCGACATTAACACTTGTCCGGGATAAGTAGCCGTTTAGCCGTCCCTGGCCCGCTTGGAAGAGCTGGGCTCGAACACGGTTCGCATGCAGTGTGCACACTAACCTTGCCGGAGCACAAAACAGCTACTACTTTTGGGTGCACTATTTGTCATCTTTACGACGGCAAACATCTTTATTACTACTTTGTTAGTATACTTTTCAATTCATGTAATTAATTAGAGTGTATTTGGGTTTATAATGGGTCTGGTTATCCACTTACTGATTTAGGAATTGTAGTTTGTGAGTAAAGCTGCAAATTCCTCCATTGACGTCAGCTGCCTTCGTAATAATCCTCTGATACATGCAAGTGAAAATCGCTGTGCAGCATTAATGATAAATCTATTAGGCAGTATCTTAGCGAAAGTGCATTTCTTCCTGTTTTCTTCCATACAAAAGTTGCATCGTATATTATGTAAGCGTGCTCCGGCCTGGAACGTTAAAGGGTTAGTTCACCCAAAAATTTAAATAATGTAATTTATTACTCACCCTCATGTCGTTCTACACCTGTAAGACCTTCGTTCATCTTCGGAACACAAAGGTACTCCATAAAAACACAAAATCCATAAATGTACTAAAAACATTTAAATCAGTTCATGTGAGTACAGTGGCTCTACCTTAATATTATAAAGCGACAAGAATATATTTTGTGCGCCAAAAAAACTAAATAATGAATTTTTAACAATATCTAGTGATGGCCAATTTCAAAACACTGCTTCATGAAGCTTCGGAGCTTTATGAATCGAATCAGTGATTCAGAGCACCAAAGTCAGGTGATTTCAACAGTTTGGCGGTTTGATATGCGATCCGAATCACTGATTAGACACAAAAGATTTGTAATGCTTCGAAGCAGTGTTTTGAAATCGGCCATCATTAGATATTGTTAAAAAGTCTTTATTTTTGTTTTTTTTTGCCGCACATAAAATATTCTCGTCTTCGAGTGGGAAGGGGGGGACAATCACGCTCGGGCTCAGTTCAAGTCAACAGTGCATAATGTGAGTACACCCTAAGAATTTAAGATAACATAACAGAATAGTAGCAAGCAAAACAGACAGTTTTCATAAATATGATTATTTGTGTTCTGTTCTGATACTTTATAATGTCCAAACAAGAGATTCACTAAACATCAAGAGATTATGGTTTGGATTATGATATGATATGATATTCCTAGTCATTTTGTGAAAATCTTTTATTTTTTTTAAACACTGACAATTAAAAAAAAAGGCTTTAATTGTGGAGAGAAAGTTATAAAATAGATGTAAATACATTTTAAATAATTAATAACAAACAAATAAAAATAAATAACTTAAATAATTTATTAATTGAATATTAAATTAAATTTGTATGGTTTCTACTACTCTGCTCCAAATAATAAATGTATTGCCATGTCACGTCTAGTTATGTTCTTTAACAGGACAAAAATGCACAGAAACGTTCAAATTGAAAGTTGCCTGGTGTGGGTCATTCAAGGTGACAATGGCCTCTATGCAAATATTCACAGATTAACCAAACGAGCAGATAGTCCTCCTGTGAGATTTCACTTTGGACTAAACAACATTGAGAACTAACAGAACCAGAGCTTTATTGAGTGTGATTAACACTGTTAACAAAATTTGGCAACTGTACTGTATTTGCACTGTACTGTATATAAGTTGTCCGATTTGTCTGATTATTTTTAACAAAAACAAAAAAAAAAAAAAATTACATAAATATAATAATTAAATAGACAAAATAGATAACATTTGAAAATAAAAATTGAAATTTTTTTAAAAATGTGACACATGGTTGCAGACACAGCCTAAATTAAGCTATTTTGGGACAAATGTTGGTTTATAGTCATTAAATATTTTGTATTACCAGTTTTCTCAACAGGGTTGTATGGCTAAATCTGACAAGTGTTAACGGATGGTGTTACTGACTAGAGACTAGCGCTATGATGAGTGACTGATTCTGAATGAGACTGAGAGCATGTGCACTAAAACAATCTCTTAAGCGGCACACACCTCCTGAATGTCAGCACTCCCGTTACATCATGCATATGCAGACTTGTATTTTCATCTTTGTTGTTTAATTAATTTTACATTTAATTGTTCATCTAACTGTATAGCATTTTGGGTGAATTACCATAATTACATTGAAAATGGGCATCCTAAAATTCATAAACCTTTAATATTTATATTTTAAAAATAAATCTGCATAAATTACTGCTTGCCCAAGTGAAACTGTAAAGGTGTGAATGCTTAAAGATCAGCATTTCACCTTCCAATGGCTGTAATCTCATGCTTGGAAAGTTTTATAAAGTTTCAGAATTATCTTTTTTGGTAATTAAAATGAGTTAATGATAAAAACAAACAAACATAGAAGCCAACAAAAAAAAATGACTTGAAAAGTCATCAAAATATAATAGGATGTGATGTGATTATATTTTGAATTTGAATATATTTTATAATTTTACAAGTCCTGATCTAAATTCAACTGACTCCACTTTAGTAACAAATACAAGAGGAAAAACGCAGTTATCTTTGTCTAAAAACAACCAGAGGCACAGAAAACACAGATGAGTGCGTGTATAGTAACAGCCCTGCCCTTTAGCTGCATTAAAATCCTGATGACTTCTTGCATGAGCGGACACCAACATACCTTGGGATAAAACCTGTTCAACAACTTAAAACTAATGTTTTTACTTACATTAAATAATGGTTTTATTCGAATATGACACTTTCCTAACATAGAAAAAAATTAGGCTAGTATTTTCAACCAAAATTTAACCATTACATTTTTCCTATAGTTAGTGGTATGCAAAACAATTGGGCAAGATAGAAATAAGGGTTTTCTCTTTTCTTCAGTCATTTTCCATAAAAATCTCTTTATGCATCAACAAAAGCACAACAGTGTGATGTTTCCACTGATTCCTGTAGTTTAAGAAGTAGCAACGTTACTGCTCAAAACACAATAGTACAGTATTTTACATACTAACAAAAACATAAAAAGAGCGACTGCTCTTTTAAAACACGAAAAAATGCTTAGTCCTCTTTTGCCTAGGTAATGTATGAAATCTCCATATGCAATTTACTGATCATGCAATACTTTTCACAAAAACATGCAAAACTTAAACAAAAACACACAGGGGTCCACCCACACACAGGCATTCTGCTTTCACTATACCCAAATCTCTTTCCTTCACGACACACTCGAGCACACTGACAGAGGCTGATAGGGTTGCTACTTCTCACACATGTTTTTTCATTAGGCAATTACACACACACACACACACACACACACACACACACACACACACACACACACACACACACACACACACACACACACACAATGCCTGGTGGTTGCAAACTGGAGACAATCTGCATTGCTGATTATACATCTGACATTACAAATTTTTCACAAAACAATGAGGGCAGGAGCAAAAAAAGTGATTATCAAAAAATCAAAACCTTGGTATCAATTAAATTTCCACATTATTGGAAACACTTGCTGAGATATTTAAAAAATATTAACGTTTTAAGAGTTAACTATCATTTAAACTTTTAAACTTTTATCATTTTAACTTTTTTACAGCAACACTTAGGTCTAATATAATGTGATTGGCATGTTGTGTTGCTTAAATAATTTAATAGCTACAGTAGTTGAAAGCTATGTAGATTATGTTAATGAAAAAGCAAGAATGCTTCTGCAAAGAGTATATTAAATTTAACAGTTTTATGATTTTAGGGACAAACATAAAAATTGTCATCAGATGGACTACACACAAAGCATGTTTATATTCTGGAAAAGGAAAAACTGATAGACTTCCCTTTGAACTGGGATGAGGACTCATTTATATAATCATACTTTTTTATTTTTAATCATACATTTTAATAAAATTTGTATTACCTGAAGAGTCGGAGACAGAACTAGCTACTGTTGATGTATTGATGTAAATAAGAGTAAAATGGAGAAATGAAACAGTGTAAGATCAGTATAAGTGGAAATGTATGGGTTGGAACTTTTTCCATGTGTTCTAACTGAAGGCAGGGGCGAGTGATAACACAAACTTTTATAGCATTTCACTGTGCAGCAGCTGTCAGATTCATGGTGGCTCTGTTTCAAACCACTTCAACGCACATATGTTGATCAAAAAGGCTGTCTAGGTAGGCAGCTAACTAGGTTTTTGAGCCGCTGTGACCGGCTTAAAGTCTTCAGGAAAGACTGTCCAGGTGCTTGTTGGTTATATATTAGTTCATTCAGCCGCATAAACTTGCCGCTTCTCATTTTCATTGGCTGAATTTACAACCACACACACACACACAAAACTAAACAAAACTGCAGCTGCTGGTGTAAAGCGAAAAGCCGGCGAGTGTTGTCGTTTTAACGGCGCGTCTCTGCTGCTTTTGATAGCGTGTTTTCAATTTCTCCTCACTTTTTCGATGCATGATTCATTAAGGAGTGTGTGAGAGTATCCCGAGGTAAAGGCACTGACCTGCGGGGCCTAGCGGCGGCTGCTGCCCGTCCTCCCCGAAGATCAGTCTGAAGTCCAGCTCTTCATTCCCGGGGCAGTTTGCAGTAGTCATCGGGTTTGACAGCTCGGGCTCACCCCGTCTATGTACGCCGACTCTTTAATAAACTCACTACATTGACTAATTATAAAGACAAAACTTTTGAACTTTCCCTGCTGTACTTATCTAAGTTCGGGCAGAAAATATTATTGCTTCTCCCTCAGAGTAATCCAAACTGCTCGACCTTCTGCGGAGATTCAGCGAACTCGCAGCGGCTTCAACTTTTTTTTGCCCGTGGCGTGAAGGGGGGTGAGCGTTGTGCGTCAGCACGACCGTTGATCGAGTTCGTCCGTAAATTCGCTGCTGCTCTCCGTTTCGAGGCTCGAGCTCCTATCCCAACTTTTACTAACAGCGCGTGACAGGGCAGTTCCAGCGGTGACGTCAGGCGAGTCGGCAGACAACACAAGAGCGCGCACACGCGCCCGGCCCTCAATCACTCACGCACGCACACACATACACAAACTTAGTGGGCTTATGGGTCTTGTAGTTTCTATAGCTGCAGTTGAATCAGCCGTCCTCTTTTAAAGACCACGTGTTTCAGAGCATTTTATAGTAAATGCAATTTACAATAAACCAAATTTCATTATTTGTTATGCTGTCCATTGCTTTAATGACAGCAGAACACATGCTGTAGCCTATGAACTGCAGAAGTTTATGAAAAACTTGATCATGTGAACTGTAGCAAAGAGCATGTTGTGCTTCACTGAAAGCCAAAACATCTGGCCATTTATTCAGAGGAGTTAACATGTCTGTCACAGATTTTTGATCTAAATATTGCAGAAATTAAATATTTCTTCTTTTTTCTTCCAGATTGTCAATGTGTTGCTGGATATTATACCCAACTATATGCCTTTATGTATTCTTGAAGATTTAGGTTGTGTTCAAGGCACAATATGTAATAAATTTCACTGCTAATGGGGGCTTATTAAAAACAAAGGCGTAGCTTGATGAGGCTGTGCAATGAGCGTGGAATCATGGGAGTTATCGTCTTCACCTCCGCAGCCAACCGATGGAAAGCAATCCGACGGGACTCAGGCAGAAATCATGTTCATGGGTGAGCTAATGTATTAAAGTTTTATTAACGTTAAGCAGGGATGGGGCTGAAAGCCCAGGACGTTTTATGTTGCTGTCGGCCGCTGACGCTCCTTGTTTTTGTGTTTATGTAATTAAAGTTTTGTTTAACATCCGCCTCCTTCCATGAACTTGACCTTTGTTACAGTTACGTTTAATCACATTAATTCACATTATTTTGTTTCATTCTATTGAAGCAATTCAATATTTAAGTGCTGAATTACTGCTCACTCAGTTCACTTTATTTGATGAATTAAAAGTGTGGGGTAATGTTTTACTTGGTCAAAACAATCATACTAAAAATACATTTGAGTGTGTTGAAAGTTATGTTAACGTTACTCTGTGCGTTCTCTTGGTGGCTGCTATGAGACACTTAAAATCAGCACACTGCTGATAGATCGATATTAGAATATATTAATAAAAGATGGATGGATTTATTTTGCTTGGCATGCAATTTTAAAAACATATTGGAGAAAATTCTGCATTACTGTTATTACAAATAAAGCTCTTTCAGATTATGCTGTTGGCCACTTGACAAAATAGCATTGTCTCTGAGGCACAAACATGTTACTCGCGGCAAAGAAGACGAGATTCAAACAATAAGACTAACTTTGTTGAGCAATATAATTAATTTTCTCTTGATAAAGGTATCAAAACAGTTGCTCACTTGTCTAATAAAATGCATAATATATTAAAGCATCTTTGGTGTTTCCATGGTTTTTAAGGTAGTAGGACAGGAAATCGAGGGTAATGAGGATACGTCATTGACAGACGCCAATGACACGGGCCGTTACATTGGTTAAAACTGCACATTTCTCTGGATTTAAACATTGTTGGAAACATTTGGGATAATGTAAGTACACAACTGAACAAAATATATAACACTGTGCTAGTGGTTTTTGGACATTTTAGTGCAAAAATCTTACATATTGTGCTTTTAAAGAATTTCATTTCAATACTTGTGTACAGGAGTGTCACTCTACACTGATTTCCAATGACAGAGATACAGTAGCCTATTATTTTCCAAAATCTTTAAATTAGAGTGATGACGGCATAATTTATGTAAATAAAATATAAAGTCTACACACAAAAAATAAACTAATTATAATCTGTCATCACACTCACCCAAACATAAATTCATGTGCAAATTTCTCTCCCATGGAAACATACTCACAAAATAATACACAGCACAAATTTCAGTCTTCAATGTAGCTACCTAATTTAATTTAACACAAGAAAAGTGTTATGTGTTATATAAGTAATGACCAATATTTAATCAGATTACACCATTGTTATCCTATGATGACTTTTGTTTGAATCACTGAAGTGCTCTAAAGTGACATGAAGATAATGTCAAAGTCCATTCAGGATTAGCAGGTCTCATAGATGAGAGAGAAACTTTTTTATATACATTTTATATTATACATATTATACATTCACTGTAAAAAAATACTGTTGGTTTGACTTTAAAAAGTTACTTTGTTTAAGTTCACTGAAATTAAACATTTGAGCCAATACAATGGAGAAACTGGTTTAATCAGCAGAAACTTAAACTTAAAATATTTTGTTATCTGAACCACATTAACTTTCATTAAAAGTTGATTTGACAAAAGAAAAAGTAGTGATAACAAATCACAATTTTTTTTTTTTTTTTTTTTACACACACACTCAATTTTCCTGTAGGATATATACACATAAAAACACACAAATACACACACACGTGTTTGTTTTTGTGAATTGTGGGGACATTCCATAGGCGTAATGGTTTTTATACTGTACAAACCGTATTTTCTATCGCCCTACACCAACCCTACACCTAAACCTAACCATCACAGGAAACTCTGCATTTTTACTTTCTCAAAAAAAAAAAAAAAAAAACTAATTCTGTATGATTTATAAGCCTTTTGAAAAATGGAGACATGGAGTAATGTCCTCGTAAGTCACCCTCTCCTTGTAATACCCATGTCATACCCATGTCATTATACAAATTTGTGTCCTGATATGTCACAAAAACACACGCACACACACACACACACACACACACACACCTACACACACACACACACAATGATAAACAATACACCTATATGATCATTTGTTTTCCGCTTGTAACCTGACCTGGTCCCATTTTGCACTGTTGTAAGCAAAAAAACACAATATCAGACAATATAGAGAAAAATACAAAACATAAAAGTGTGGACAAAGCAGGTTTATATCAGTTACAAGGAATTCACACCGCCAAACAAGAATGTTTTCTTTGACGCATGTGGGCGTAAAAACGCCATGTTCACATTTCCTGTGGTCTTTATTTACTTGATGTCAACTAATCTACACATTAACACATAACTTTCATTGAATACTCAACATGTTTGATTAGTTTGGCTAATTTAGTTTAGCAGGCTGCAGTTGCAGAATCAGTTGCAGAGCCACTTTGCTCTTAACCTGGTCTCAGGTGGCACATACACAGTGTTTACTAAAAGTTGTGATGTTTTTATCTTATAATTATGAACTTCAAGCTAAATTAAATACAAAATTTATCATGCTATGCAAACAGATATACTTGCACATTTCGACAAATACTGAAAGTTTGCATGAGAATAACAGAAAAAAAAAGAACAATAAAGGGACCCAGATAACTGTTGTTTCATAATTACGGAAGCCCCAATGAGAATGAATAATGCTGCATAATATTCATCTGTCATGAATCATCTGACTGATTCATTTCATTGTTAAATAAAATTTCAGAGAAGAACACAGACAACAACTTTTGTAAATTATCGTGCTGCAATGGTCTGAACACATTCTCACACTGTTGAAATGATCCTGCCAAAATCTTTGTTTACTATTCAGAATACCTGTGTTTCTCTTCATCTCTGATGACCTTTGTGGGAGGAAGATAGAGAACACGGTATCCGTGGATTGTGTAGGAGGGGGACGATGTGGTTTTTGATACTCTGTTCTCGTAAAGAGAGTTAAGAAGAAAGAAAGAACTTTCTACTCTCACACAAATCCGGTTCAAAACTAGTTTTCTTTTCAAGGATTGGTGTTTTGGTAACGTGTTTTGTGCCTGTCATGTGCAAATATGCATTGTTTCAAAACAATCACTAGATAAAAGTGTGCGTTAGTTTTGAAGACCGAAATAAGATTTATGAGATAAGTATTGATTTGTTTCATTTCTGTGCACATTAGTTTGTATTCTCCTATGGAAAATACCATTTAAAAGTACATTTTATAATCAAAACCTGCTTTAGAACAAATTAGTGTTTTTTTTTTTTTTTTTAATCAGATTGAGCTGTTTAGGAATAATATTGCACAATGCTGCAGTAATATATCTCTATCTATCTATATATATTCATTTAATACAGTTTCCTTCCAAATAGCATATTTATTATATTTAAAGTATTTAAGTAGGCCTATATTTAAACATCAAAGAGTTCATATTTTCTGAACATACTGTTTAATTTAGTTGTTATTTCCATCCCAGATGGACATATTTTGTTGTATCTGATTTAGAGAACAAATTGGTTGACCAAAACATTAAAAACAACAAAAAACATCTGGAATGTATCAATGTATTGCGTTTAATGGAGACTTAAAATAAGTACAGTACAAAGTTAATGAAATACAGCATCCTGAACAAAGCCTTTGGTCCTGAAACACAATCTTCAACTGAAGCATGCTGCCCTCTTTTGGACTATTCTGTTTATAAAGAAATATGGCTAAAATGAATACCCTGTTCTCGCTCCTGGAATATTTAAATTAATAGTATGTTAGGTATTTCAAATATTACACAGTGGTTTTGACTATATAACACAATGAGCGTGTTGTTCTCCCGTCGGCCAATATTAACAGGAGTGGGTTCTGTGTTGAGTCTTTACATGGTCATCATTTTTAGAAACTCAACCAGTGATCTAATCGAGCACTTCAACAATATCAACACTGTATTCACAAATGCTGAATGTTTCGTTAATTGTTTTTTTTTTTTTTTTTTAATGCCATTGACTCATAAGGCCTATAGCACTAATGTATTCTTATCTTATAGTGACCTGGTATATGTGCACTTCTAGAAATCTTCTAAGATTGTAAATAAAATTGCACATTCTGTACACACCTGCTGTCTTGAACCACTGGTTATGTTCCAACTTGAACAGAATCCTCCGTGACTCCTTAGACTCTCTTCAGTCGCTAACAGAACAAGGTTGTCTTTGCAATGTGTCCTACACTCTGTTGAAAAACCTGAAAAAAGCACAACTAATTAAGGATGCTACACGGGGAGTTACAAGCTACTGATTGTCTTTGACCCTGAACTTCATGAGCAGACCTGAAAAGGCACATCAAGGCCTGACTACTAATACACTTACAAAGTATTAGCACAACACAAAATAACAATCAGATCTTGGTGAATAAAGCTATTACATTCATTTCATATACAATGGTATTTTATAGTAAAGAATACAATGAAATTATACCATTATACCATGCTACATGGCAAAAAAAATACCAAATTTAATAATATTGTGCTATTTGAAAAAGATGTTTAAGGAAATATATTTTAATAAAAAAGCTTCGGTTTAAAATAAGCTTTGAATTAATAATCCAAATAAACGTCATTAATTACTCATGTCGTTCCAAACCCTGTAAGACCTTCGTTCATCTTCAGAACACAAATCAAGATATTTTTTTATTAAATGGCATTCTGACGTAGAACCCGGAAGTGCTGCACTGTGTTCACAACGTGAACAACATAGGAGACTGACAGGGAACAGAAGAAATTGTTGAATAAAGTCATTATTTTTGTTTTGTTTTTGCGCACAAAAAAGTATTCGTGTCGCTTCACAACATTAAGGTTGAACCACTGTAGTCACATGGACTATTTTAACAATGTCTTTACTACTTTTCTGGGCCTTAAAATTGCTGTCTATAGGGTGGTCAGAAACCCTTGGATTTCATCAAAAACATCTTAATTTGTGTTCCAAAGATGAACAAAGGTCTTTTGGGTTTGCAACACGAGGGTGAGTAATTATTGACAGCTGTATGTAATATGTGCCAACAGAGGGGGTTAATGAGTCAAAAAAAAAAAAAAAAAAAAAAAAAAAAAAAAAAACAGTCACCAGTCACTGTTATACAGTACACTACAACAGAATGCTTTACACTTTATAATACACAGCTGACTCTTAGAAAAGACTATTCCTACTTAAATGTGCCCCATAGTGATTTAAAATAATTTTATCATTAGGTTATAAAATTTTAGGTTCATTATTTATACAGATTATTATATCTATTGTTTATTGGGTTTATAGGCAGAAACTGATGTTTTGGTTCTTTGTCCATGTCAGTTGCTCCTGGAATCTTTGTAGTGTTTTGATTACTGAATTCATTTTGACTGGGAATTAAAATAGGATGATTTTTTATACAGATTAATGAATTTGTCAGTAGCAGGAGATGTACTGATTGATCCAATTCAATCCTAATACATGTAGGAAAACATACCAAGAAAAAAAAAAATGCGAAATCTACCACAGAGAACACAATGTAAGAAAAGATTCTGTCAAATCCAAAATAATCTAAATGAATATAACAATGCACTCCCTCACTGCATGTTCGGTTGTTCTGTGTGTAACGTGTGTGCTGGTGAGCAACACGTGACTCGGTCATTAGTGCGTGTGCTGCACTGCGTTGAAAGAACATAAATCAGATGGCTGATCGATGCAACATTTGGGAGTGATGTCAGAGGATCAATACTAATCCCCCGCAACACACAGACACACTCAACACTTAGCCATGTAGTCTCACTGTGTCATAAGCTTGCAGAGACACTCACTTTCAGTTTGTTTCATCTGACCCCTGTCTTCACAAGCAGCCAGTTCACCTTATCAGATATACTAAAAGCAGGAAAAGAGCTCTCACCAGAATGAGAATGAGTTTTTATCTCCCCTGAGGCAAGAGAGGACAATATACAGGGCAGATAACATCAGCTTAAGGAAAAACTGGCCTTTACTCATGGAGCATTCAGAATTCACTAAAACATATCTTAATTTCACATCTTAATAATATAAAATCTATACTTTTTTTTTTTTTTTTGCATATTCTGAAATATATAAGACTTTTATATTTCAAGAAGAGAATGTGAAGCTGACGTCAAGCCATGTTGAGTATAATGTGGCTTCAAAAAACAAAAAAACCAAACAACAATCTGGATCTATATGCAGCAAAAAAGATGTTGAATAGCTCCAAACATGAGATACATCCATCACTTGATCAGGACACAGAACATGAAGTATAGGCTCAAGGCACCCATAATCACATGAAAGGCACACATACAAATCAACAACACTCTACCCAGAGCAAGATCTAGCACATGATTAAATAGGCCTAAAATTAGAAACACCTGGAACTAATTAACATAAATAAAAACTACAATGACCATGACAAGAACTACAACAGAACATGAATGACAAATTACAAAATAAAAGACATGGCAAAACAGAATCCTGACATTGAGTTCTAACTGCTTTGTTTATATGCCATACTGGGAGGATCGCGCTGCCTATCTGCTAGTGAGTTTAGAGCTGTATTTTGATTTTCTGTCATGATTTTGAAAAAATGCCGCCATTGTAGGTCATTCAAGGTGCACTGAGAATAGCCATAGTAACTCACATCATCTTTCAAGGGAAAACTGGACAATGTAATACGTCTTTTCTACAGTGATGGGGAAGTGACGAGAAGATGGCGGATAACAAATCTAGTAATAATGTCACTGATTAAACCCACAGCCTTTCACTCAATAAAATAATCACATTGCTGAGTGTTTTTGAAAGTTTTGTATTTTGTTTGGTTTAATAATTTACATTACATTTGTGAGTATGACTCTCACTCGGCTTGTGAATTAGCAGAACTTTAACGCAGCCACTGCAAGACTGTTCACAAGCTTCTATGGATTTGATTTTGGTTGTCATTTGTTGAAATAAATACAAAAAATACAGTGTGACCTTTGTTTGATTTTCCTGCCACCTATCTGTTACCATGGACACTAACTATCATCACAGATGTTTAGCATTTAGCTCATCACCTTTGTGTATTTATTGCTACCTTCAAGTGCTATCGCAAATTTGATAATTCCCACTTCTGAAGTCGTGATTACGAGCTAATCGCATTCATTCGAAATGAGAGGGCGTTCATGTGCAATTTTTACCTAGGAAACTCGTATTTATGAAAATTCTGGGAGCACATGAAGGCAGCATAAGTTCCTGCTGTTCACTTACACACCACAAGCGTGAGCGGCATGTCAGCTTCACGTCAGTGTAACATCGTCACTGCAGCTGCAGACACGTGAAAATATTCACACTGGAAGCGTTTGTACAGTGTCAAAGCAGCAGCTCCAAGCTAAAGTAAGCATTTATGAACCACTTGTCCAACAAAAGACAACATTTAATAATGTGTTTTTACTCCAAACTCACTTCATAACGTCAGTCGAGTGTTTGAAATTGTATTTTGATTAGTATTGCTTTATAAATACACTTTATTATTATGGAAATACCCAAGAAGGCTTGAAGAACACAGATAAACCATGTATTGTCTTAGTCGTCTATTTATTATATTCATGTTTAATCAATCAAAGTGTTTCTATCTTCTTTTTATTCGGTCACACCGATTGCGGTACTTCTGCGAGACATAATTTGCAGTTTCTGCTCAAGGGTGCTCTCTGGTGTCCAGTATGAAACAGACATGTTTAGCACTAAGTAAAGCTCACTCAATCCTATTCTGGGTAAAAATATGAAAAATAAATTCTTCTCTCTAAAGAACTTTGAGGGAAACCTATAATCAATATGTTTTTCTCCAGTGTACAGGAGTTTCCACAGTGGATGCAAGAGGCACATATTTAATATTAAATACACTGACTTACAATGATTTTGCATACCTCCTGACAAAAATAAAGAAATTGTTGTCACAGATTTTTATCATAATAATATAATATTTTATAATTAATCATTAGACCTTTCTAATTCATTTATAGTCATAGGCTGCTTATGTCAACGTTCATGCTTGAAACCAGAAATGGTGGACATGCTGTTTTTTTTTTAGCAAAAAACCTTTAAACATTTAAACGTTCTAATTATAGTTATTTGAGAGACTTTAGTCTGGGATGTTTTTTTTATATTGTTTTGATGGTTTGATTACCTACATTAGTATTTATTTTGCCATATGTCTGTTCTAGAAACATTTTGTTACACCTTTTACTTATTGATTATTTTGTCTAGAGACATGTTACAGCTTTTTGATAAAGGTCTAATTGGTTTTCTTTGGAAATATGTTTCAAATTCACAATGAATGCATTTATGAATGTAAAGCGTGCCTGTGTGTGTCAAAATCATGATTAAAATCGAAATTGAACTATTGACCAAAGAAATCGTGATAGAATGCAGAAGAATAGAATCGCAGAGTCCTAGTAGGAAATGAAGTTAAATTGAATGTGGAGGATTTAACTGTGACAAGATGATTGACAGGGCATTTTAAACTGTGACAGGATGCACATAACTAAGTGACAGAGCTGTTAAACGCAGTTATGACGAGGTAGTATGTCCCAAAGATTATTATTCCTCTTCTGCTACACACTCAAAAGAATGTATGTTTTCTTCACACACATTTAGGGCATAATGTAAGTGGGTGAATTGGGACACTGCAATACACTTGCCAACATCCCCAAGCACTTCTCCTCTGGGGGAATCTCCACCGCCATTTTAAAGGTGTGTTCAACTTCGTCAAGTGGACAAGGGAAGTTTATCTGGACAGACACTCGGGCCCTTCGATTTTGACCGAGGGAACAAATCTATTCACCATGTACACTTCAGGCAGAGCTGTAGACCACAATGCACCATGGTTGTGATGTCACAGCAGATCATTTATAAATGAACAACTTATAAATTTCTAGTTGTCTTTGTAAAGAAATGCTCACTTAACATGCAGGTTGGAGCCGCTGTACAAACACTTCCAGTGTCAATTGTTCGAGATGCATCGGCGCTGCGCAAACCGATCAGCGTATGACATCAAAGTACCGTGAGAGCGATTCAAAAGCATAAGGAGTCATTTGCTCTCGGCAATTTGATGTCATGCACCGATCTGTCTGCGCATGTCTGCAGCTGCAGCGACTATGTAGTTACGCTGACGTGAAGCTGACGCGCTGCTCGTATTGGGGTATTTTTCTTCCATTATTCTAAATAAAATGAATAGATTATGACCCACAAATAAATGTAAAGAGATTCACAAAAAAATAATATGCACAAATAAACAGAATGAGATACACAAAAATATGTATCACAGAAATGAATTAAATTCAGAGTTCTGCATAACATGCCAAGAATCGCATGCACCTCCAAAGTACTGTTTAAAAACAATATAATATTCTTTGTGGGGTTCATTAATGGTGATAAATAATTAGGCAGAACAGATGTTGTAGGCTACCTGCAGAGATTTGCATCCACCTCTTTTCTCAGCATAAATGACTGTTACCTCCCATGAGGTGCATGAAGAACACCATAACACCTGTTAGCGGTTTTGCCCCTTGAATGCGTGTGCATCCAATATAGTTTGTATACAAGAAACCCGTCTATTTGGAATTCAACAACCTGTCAGATGTTTAAAAAGAACTCAAGCAGGCCTTCTCTACAAACAATGGTAACGTTAAAACATTTAATAAATTTTTTTATTACTTGTAGGCCTAATGTTTAATAGCTGGTTTGCTGCTCATATCCGTCATTAAAATGTTTGTTGGCTGTTGCTTGACGACAGTTTCATATTTCACGAACTCGCATGTTTAAGGTTGAATCCAGTTAGTTAAGTTAAAGGATAAGCAAGCAATCTGGGCGGAGTAACTTCCTGTTGACATTCAAAGTGTTGTCAAACAAAACAGAGGCTAGCTAGACCCTAACACGGTCTAATGGTATAACGGAATCTAAATTTTAAACATCTTTTTACTGTACCTATGTTTAAGAACCCTATACCTCCTATCTAAAGCCATTGCCAATGCAGGGCGAGACTGCCCATGATTGTAAAGCAAAACAGGATTGGTTGTAGTGAGAACATGCCACGATTGGTCAGCGCAATGTGGTCGTTATCTGATTGGCTTGAGTAGTCTGTGGGTAGAGTCAAATCTATCTCCATACGCTTATGCCCGCTTTATTTGTAGATATAAAGCTAAACTTGTTCTCTAAATATGTGTGCTCTGTCAGAATGTGTGCCTCTGTGAACAATGCCTCAGGGAGATCTGCTGTAAAACCAGAACCCTTGTACCCACCTCAGTGTCTT
Source organism: Megalobrama amblycephala (assembly GCF_018812025.1). Taxonomy (NCBI): domain Eukaryota; kingdom Metazoa; phylum Chordata; class Actinopteri; order Cypriniformes; family Xenocyprididae; genus Megalobrama; species Megalobrama amblycephala. The sequence continues at coordinate 20,521,939 of NC_063046.1, forward strand.
CTGAGACAGCAAGAGAAAGGAGGTTTGGTCAAGTGCTCATTAACTGTGGAAAAACTATGCAAACAAATCCCCTTCATACCATTTTGCATATTCATGAATATTCACGATAAGCCCCATACAGGGCCCTAATTTATTTATTTATTTATTTCAATGTTTTTCTGTGGGTTTCGATGCATTATGTTGCAGTAAATTGTGAAAGAAAGTATTAGGCTTTTTCTTTTAAACCCAGAAATTTGACATGTTTAGGAGCTTGAACTTTATCTAGACCTGTCAACAACACCACTAAACTGCATAAAGATATGAATTTCCCAGCAGCCCCCTGTGGTTCAACTCCATGATGCACTCACTCACTAAAAATTCTATACATGATGTACAATTTAATTTGTTTAGACTCCTTCCTGTAAAAATCATTCAGTGATAGAAAATAGCTCCGACCCCATACCCAACACAGGATCTATTGAACCATTTAAGAGCCAAGAAATGTAAACAGATTTATTATGAAGAGTAGAACCCTTTACTAAGGATATTAGGGAGAGAGAAAAAGAGAGAAAGAACAGAGATAATGTCACTGTAACCAATGTTTGTCTAAAAGCCCATCTCTAGATTATTTCATAAAGACAAAGGATCAGAAGTTAATATAGTCTTAAGAACATTTTTCCAATACAATGCACATTTACATTTTGTAAAATTAAAAATTCCATGAATGTTAAAGGTTCTTCATGAAACCATAGTTGCTAATAAAGAACCTTTATTTTTAAGAGTGTGTGTCTTTTTGTGTGTTCTCACATGTCTCATCTGCTTTCTTAGCCCAAATCTAAAATAAGCTTCAGAACAACAGCTTTAATGTTCATATGAAAAACCACAATCCTTTCAGAGTTATAGATGGAAAACCTTGCCATGCTAAATGCCACATGGGTTAAGGTACATTATGTAAGACATTTCAATTAGATTGTACATTGTAATATTCACACCAGCTATTTTATCCCAAGGATTAACATTTAATTAGCAACACTAAAACCTTTTCAATGCAGAATTTAAATGCTAATTAAATGCACAGTCCTAGGGTGTTACTACGCGGACCCTACAAGAAGAACAGTCATCATTTCGAGGCCACTGACATGCAGGCATTGCTCCAAGCTGGAGCAGGAGCCGAATGCCGGTCTACCCTCACACAGAGCTCTCCAACCCGAGTTGGAGGCATCTGTGACAACCTTCTATCTGGAGGTCAGTCCCAATTGGACGCCTGTCTGATAGGCAAGAGACCTTCCACAGCTGTGACAGCGATGGTCCACCTTGAGGCGCAAATGTCCCTGCTGCCAAGTGGGACTCGGGCTTTCAGACAATACTGCAGGGGCCACATGTGGAGCAGGCCCAATGGTATGCTGAGGAGACGGCTGCCATCAGGCCAAGAAACCTCTGGAAAGCTTTGAGGGGAAGGAAAGCCCCTACTTTGAAAGATGCTGCTAGCAGCTGAATTCTTAGTAAACTTTTTCGGCGTGATCCAGGCGCCAGGCTCGCATTTGGGCCGAGTCAATAACTGCTCCCAGGAAAGCAACTCGCCTGCTGGGAGACAGGAAGCTTTTGGCTGAATTTATTTTGAGACCAACATGCTCCAGGTGACTGTGGAGCAGTGACCTGTGTGCACAGAGCTTGTCCTCCGACCGAGACAACACTAGCCAGTTGTCGAGGTAGTTCATGACATGGATTCCCGCCTGTCTCAGAGGGGAGAGAGCCGCGTCCATGCACTTGGTAAAAGTGCGTGGAGCCAGAGACAGGCTGAATGGGAGGACTGTATATTGGTAAGCCACCCCCTCAAATGCAGATATCAAGAACAGTCAGTGATGAGGGCTATCTGGCTTTCAGATCCACTGATAAGAACCAGTCCTCTGGGCAGATTTGCGTGAGGATCTACTTCAAAGACAACATCCTGAATGGCTGCTTCAATAATGCACAATTCAGATGGCTGAGGTTGAGGATGGGCACCATCTTTCTTTGGAACAAGGAAATGGCGGCTCTAAATGCCCTACTCACTGTTCTCTGGAGGGATCATTTCTATGGCACCCTTCACTAGTAGATGCACTTTGGAGCGCCGTTGTCCTGAACTAAAGTTTGAACCACACCCCTGAAGCGGGGAGGCCTGCGAGCGAACTGAAGCGAGTAGCCTCATTTTATAGTCTGCAGAACCCAGCTTGACACGCCTGGGATGGCTTCCCACACCTAAAGCCGGGCAGCAAAGAGTCTGAGCTTTTTGGGGGGCAGGGAACTGATGATCATGTTGTTGAGAAGAGGAAAAGTGCTCTTTATAGCCAGTGGGTCCACTATCACAGCGGTAGTTTCCTTGTGCATGTGCAGTGTGGGTGGGACGGGCAGAGTTGGCAAAGTCAACCCCCCACCAGAGCTGAATGGGGGGTTGGAAGGAAAATGTGGGACTTTTTCAAGGGTGATCTGGCCTCTGTGGGACTTAACCATCTCCTCTTCTCTCATGACGGATCAGGATGGCTTCGGGGGTCTGTTATGAAAGGGATAGGCTGAGGGCGCTGTTGGAGCTCAGGCTCTGGCTTAGACTGAGGCTGGGCGGGCGACAGGGCAGGCTTTGTGGGCTGTTGAGTCGGCGGAGCCTTCTGGCGACTTGAAACAGCCGCCGAGCCAAAGCACTTGCTTGTGATGACTTCTGTACTATGGTGAAGCACTCCGCGAAGCCATGTACAGCGGGTCCAAACAAGCCGGTGGATGTCACTGGGGAGTCGAGGAAGGCGGTCCTGTCCGCGTCCTTAATCTCCATGCGGTTTAACTAGTGGTGGCGCTCTAGCACCACCAAACTGGCCATTTACCTGCCGATTGCCAGGGCTGTAGACTTTGTAGCATGCAGGGCCAGGTCAGTCGTGCTGTGCAGCTCTTAAAAAGCAGCTGGATCTAGGCTAGACTCATCCATAGCTCAGAGGAGTTTGGCTTGAAAAACCTGGAGGACCACCATCCCTATGGATGGCATCTCCATTTCCAAAGTGCCCTTCAAGGGTGCAAAAACACCGTTTGGAATTCGCCCGCTGAGGCTGCATCCGAAAACTTAAAAATGCTGCCTTCAGAGGATGCATTCCAAGGTAGGAAGGCATCAAGGCACATCCGAATCCAGTGTTAGCTTCACTTTCTGTCTCCTGAAATACATTCATCTGATCGATTTTTGAAGGCAGCATAGATGTATCCTTCACTGCCTTTGATATCTCATAATCCTGTGCTTTCCATTCTGTGACAGTTCAGCTAGAAAATGAAAGATGGCGGGCCCTATCATAGCCTATCACACCTGGCACAATGCGACGTCAGACGCGACGCAAGTGTTTTTTGCTAGTTTCAGCCCGACGAATATAATTTTCACGTCTAGCACCACGTTGTTTAAATAGCAAATGCACTCGTGCCCATCTGTTTGCCCATGGGCATGCTGGTCTGAAAACAAGGTGTGTTCAGACGCATTGTTGGCAGGTTGCTATTTTGGGGCAAAACGACTGCACCATTGACCAACAAAAACCTGGTCTGAAGTCAATGGCGCAGTATTTTTTTATTTATTTTTTGTTATTTAAAGGGCGTTAGTGATGTGCGTCTATAGACGGGCGCATACACGCTGCTTGTTACACACACAGAAACATGCAGGGGCACACAAACATTTTTAAATATTAAAAATGAAAGGTCTTTCCGCTTGCAAATTCCACCATGTAAATAGCGAATCCGCCATGGTGCAAGCGCAACTGACTTTTAAAGGGAATAGGAGACTCTGATTTGTTTATTGCATGTTACACCCAAAACACACCGATGACTCATTAAGAGAATAGGTACAACCCTTTTGGACCATGCGCCTGTCACTCTGAACTTTTTTTCCGTTGTTAAACTAGCAAAAGAGGATTCATGGTGCACCTGCACCATGCGCTTCAGACCATGCACTTAGATTGTTAAAATAAGGCCCGGTGTCTGAAAGTTGCGGTCACATTTGTTACCATGCTGATATCTGGAGAAAAACTGCACTTATAGTTAATAAATATCACACGAAATTAAAATAGATATATAGACTAAATCTTGCAGCGTGCATTCTAAATGTATAATCGCTAGGCTAATCTATAGAAGACTATATCATGTAATGTATGTGTGCATTCTCTGGGTGTGTGAGGGATATACTTGATGTCAGATCGCACATTGTTAAAAAAATAATTACGATGATTGCAGACTATATTTATTGCACACCCCTAGCTGTGATTGCTCTTTCCTATCCTCAATAAATAAATAAACATTATATTTTCATTATTGTCTGTACAACAAATCTCATCAGTCAAACCATTGTTATGCGTTCTATGGAGTTTATCTAAAATCCTAACATTGGTATGCACATGAATTCTTTATGAAGTAAACATAAGAATCCATCAATACTTAAAATAAATGTTTATGTTCACACTCGGACTAAACAGAAGTTCAATTAGCTTCAACTGATCTCTAACTTCGTTTACTTCAGTAAACAAATTAAATGTTGAAGAAACGATCAAACTGCACATACTTCTCTACATGATTTGAACTGGTCGACAGCAGATGACGTAACACCCAGGTAGGCATGCCCTCATGTGATCATGTATGGTCGATTGATAAGCTTTGATCCGATTGGCTAAAGAGTAGTGCCAGGAGAATATCAGAATACATACACACAAATCCAAGGTGATTCACACGCGAATGTGAGGATAAACTCGTAAGTTTCAAACATTCAAAACTTTTGAGCACATTTGTATATCTATGAATTTTGTTTTGCATTTGTGAAATGTATTTTATGAATATACAATTTTATTTTGTGCACATGAATTGCTTTTTGTGCATGTATATATATGTTTTTGCGCACATTAATTGTTTTTTGCGCACGTGAATTAGGTTTCATGCATGTAAAATCAGCTACACATGTGTTCATCATGTTTTTTGCGTGAATTATTTTGTCTTTTCTAACTCCATAGGTCAGCTGCCTAAGATTTCGGATGCAGCCTAAAATATGCGGATGCAGCAAATTAGCTCAAAATAAATATGAATAATTAATCATAACTAGTTATAATTAATTATTAATATTTTAATCAGTTAATAAAATTAACTTAATGTAATAAAATTAATATTACCATCAATTAACCTGGTGTTCAATGAACACACAGTGTTAATTGTTTATTAATTCTAAGAAATGTCCATTTCCAGGTTATGGGAAATAACTATCTTATTCTACTAAAAGCTTGTAGTCAGGACCGACATGAATAGGGACTCCCGTATATGAGCGCAAAACACGGACAACCTTACGTGTGACATGAACAAGACTTTATTAACTAGACTAAACACTTAAACTACTCTAACATTCACACACATACATGCATACAGTTTACCAAGAGAGAGAGAGCTAAAGCAGAGGACAGGAAGCAAGAGGTTACAGCATTGTTGGACATTTCAGCAGATCAACAGCCTTGAGCAAACCACCAGTTTAGTTTTAACAGGCCCTTCTTTAAAAGGGGTAAGGATACTCAATGTATCCGATAATGAGACTAAGTTTGATACTTGCATGTCTCTCCAAGTTGAATTAAAACTGTCCTGATGCAATTTGTGGAGGCTCCTGTTGAATCTTTGCTGATATTGTCTTGATGAAAGAGAACCAGTTGGATTCAGAGGATCTTTGGTGAATGGAAGGTCTAGGCCAAGGCCTGGCACAAGCTTGGGGTTCCTTAGAAGCTTCTAGCTTCTTAAAGCGTCATCTTGACGTCAGCATTTGTCAGTAAAAAAAAAGAAGAAGAGGAGGAAGAGCAGGAAGAGAGGGGTTTTATCTTGTGATCCGTGAATATAAGGGGTGAAGACGTCACACCCTCTTAAGGTGTCTGAGCCAATAAGGAGTTGCCCCCTCGGAGGGAAGTTTTACGAGTCTTTGTTCTGTAGCAAGATATTAGCATAAGACACTGGATTGGATGTTTGAGAGAAGAACCCTCTAGATTCTTATAATACTAATGTGTCACAGAGTTAGTAACATGTAACATAAATTACCAAATAGGAAATGAAAGTTGGAGTCCGTAGATACCAAGCATGCTGCCAATGTGATCTCAGTCAACTATACATTTGCAACTATGGAACATTAATACCAAAATAGTTCAAAAGAGAGAATTAATACATAGAATAAAGCCTATAAAAGGAAAGTCATGAGATGGGAAAATTGGATACATGTTTATACATTTCCCAAGTGGTTATATAGAGAATACATAGGATTAAGAGAGTTTATTTGTCCTTCTCAGGAAGAATGAGTCACTAGTCTCTACAGCATTCTTCTGGATCATAAAAGTACCATATATCTGTAACAGGACACCTAGGTTGGCCTGTGTGCTAGCTACACTTGGGATGCTGGTTGCAGTTTTAGGGGGATGAGTTCAGAGAACTTTGATAGTGAGAGTGAGTTTATGGGTAATTCATTAAATACAATGAATAATTGTGTGGCTGATTGGTCCAGACGCTACACGGAAGCGACCGTGCATCAATTGAGTCAATTGATTAAAATTGATTCAAAGCTTCGAAAAGGTTAATTTCTCTCATCACTACTTAGTAATATAGCATCAAAGTACAATAATATATTAGAATAACATTTTTACTCCAAACTATTTGCACTATTTACACTATTGTGTAAATCGAGTGTTTGAAATACAACCCAAATTCCGGAAATGTTGGGACGTTTTTTATATTTGAATAAAATGAAAACTAAAAGACTTTGAACATAGATAACATAACAAATATTTAAACGGAGAAATTTTATAATTTATCCACTAAATGAGCTCATTTCAAAATTAATGCCTGCTACAGGTCTCAAAAAAGTTGGCACGGGGGCAACAAATGGCTGAAAAAGCAAAACATTTTGAAAAGATTCAGCTGGGAGAACATCTAGTAACTAATTAAGTTAATTGATATCAGGTCTGTAGGTCTGTCTGAGAGAGGCAGAGTCTCTCAGAAGTAAAGATGGGCAGAGGCTCTCCATTCTGTGAAAGAGTGTGTAAAAAGACTGTGGAATACCTTAAAAACAATGTTCCTCAATGTCAAATTGCAAAGGCTTTGCAAATCTCATTATCTACAGTGCATAACATCATCAAAAGATTCAGAGAAACCGGAGAAATCTCTGTGCTTAAGGGACAATGCCAAAGACCTTTATTGGATGCCCGTGGTCTTCGGGCCCACAGAAGATGCTGCATCACTCATCGGTATGATTGTGTCAATGACATTACTAAATGGGCCCAGGAATACTTCCAGAAACCACTGTCAGTAAACACAATCTGCCGTGCCATCTGCAGATGCCAACTAAAGCCTAAAGCTCTAAAGGAAGCCATATGTGAAAATAGTCCAAAAGCACCATTGTGTCCTGTGGGCCAAGGCTCATTTAAAATGGACTGTTTCAAAGTGGAAAAGTGTTCTATGGTCAGATGAGTCCAAATTTGACGTTCTTGTTGGAAATCACGGACGCCACATCCTCCGGGCTAAAGAGGAGGGAGACCTTCCAGTCCTGCTTGCAGTCCAGATCTTTCACCTACAGAGAACATTTGGTGCATCATTAAACGAAAAATAAATCAAAGACGACCATGAACTCTTCAGCAGCTGGAAACCTATATCAGGCAAGAATGGGACTAAATTCCAACACCAAAACTCCAGAAACCCATAACCTCAATGCCCAGACGTCTTCAAACTGTTTTGAACAGAAGAGGAGATGCTACACCATGGTAAACATTCCCCCGTCCCAACTATTTTGAGACCTGTAGCAGGCATCAAATTTGAAATGAGCTCATTTTGTGCATAAAATTGTAAAATTTTGCAGTTTAAACATTTTTTTTATGTTATCTATGTTCTATTGTGAATAAAATATTGGCTCATGTGATTTGAAAGTCTTTTGGTTTTCATTTCATTCAAATTTAAAAAGCGTCCCAACATTTCCGGAATTTGGGTTGTAACTTTCTTTCGTGAACTGCTGTATCTTCTTATAACAGAATGAGGCATAAATTATATTATTTTATAGTACTCTATACAGCTATACAATATAGATTAGCATTGCATTATTAATATACATACATTATCCTTATGAAACATAACCGAGATGGCTCGAAGAACACAATATAAACCATATACTGTTGCAATTGTGTGCCAATTCTCTTCACATTTCATCAGTCAAAAACATTTAAGCCTACATCTTTTTATTCAGCTACAGCAATAGCTGGATGCCTTTGCATATTAGGGATTTATATTTAATTTGTTTTTTAATACTTCTGAGTCTCGCTTGTGGAGCACTTTTTAATGGGAAAAAAAAAAAAAAAGAGTTGAGCAAGACTTCTTTTGCTGATGAATGCACTCACAAAAAGCTCTTTAAGGTGTGCATTAATAACTGGGCCAGGCATATGTTGAGCTCATCATGTGGAAAAAGCACACAAGTGGAAGCTGCACCAGAAACAATAATAATGTTAATAATGTATACTAGATCGGGAGAGGGATTTTCTGACAGATAATTTGCAAGAAGCCTGAACAAATCCAACATTAGCAGTATGAATGAAATATAGTTTAATTTCAAATCTATATTGAATCTACCATATCTTCTGAGATACACTTTTTTTTCATTCAATCATGACCATGATGAATGTGCATTTTACTAAAGCTGTGGCAAATTCAAATGCACTCCATAAAAACATCTCATCTGCCGACTATAGTGTGAAATGTATTCAAAAAGTTATTCAAAGCAATTATAAGACAAACTAACAAAAACATTGTCTTTTGTACTAATGGTGGATATTTTCTGTTGTATCACCTCGGTTCTGTCACATGTACAGACTTAAATGTGCGTTGCCCTGGAGACAGAATGTCATGAATCCACCCACAACAAATTTTGTAAAGCAATCACAAAAACTCTGACAAGAATACAGTGCGGTCACAAACAACCAAGGACATAAGCCTTTCAGTGAAGGTAAAGATAAATTTAGTCTGTTTTAAACAAAATTTGTGTCAGGCCAGTCAGATTTCAATAAAAACAATGACAAACCTTGAAATGACAACAAAATGTGACAAAGAAGAGTGAATGACTTACAAGGATGCATATTTGAGTCCAGTTTACATCATGTCCCAGAATCAGGGGCCCTTTGCTTTCCCTCTTTTTTACATCCTACTGTTCTAAAATGAAAAAAAAAAGAGACACAAAAATATTTTAAACACTTGTGACAGAAATACCATAAGAAGCAGCTGTAAAAATTAGCAACATTCATTTCGTAGTTGTTTAATTGTGAATTTACTTTTTGTATGCAATATTACTTTTCATAACCAACAAAGAGATAACCCTCCAGCATAAAAGCCTGATGAAGTTGTGTTGTCATACCTCCAGATGAGTGTTGTCCAAAATGTGGAGTTCAATGGCTCTCTGGCCCTCCCAACTACTATAAGTGACACAGAATAAAGGGCAGTAATCTGTAAATAAAGGGTTGATGCCACTGCAGAAGGATCCATCAGTCTCTGTATGGTACTAGCAATTCAGGCGTGATGTTTACAAACAGCAACACAAAGGCCATCCTTCACTTTTCTGCCACTGATTAGAGCTCCCCCCCCCCAAAACAGCTTCACAAAAACTATTTTAGTCAACCAGCTTACCAAGAAAAACCATGTTAGTTATCACACCAGCATTAACCAGCACAAACCAACGAAAACCAATTCATGCTGGTCTTTTCTGAAGGGTGAGATCCTGTTTCTACCCGTATTAAGTGCTGACCACTTCTGATTGGATCACAGACAATGTTTTTAATGAGTCAAATACTTTCAATTTTTAAAGTATTTTTATAGCTTTATAAAAACTTGTATAAAAACAAGCTTTTTATAGCTTTTTTTTAGCTGCCCTTTTAATGCAATAAATTTGTTTTACAGAAACCTTCCTCAATAAGACCATATAATTATATGACCAAGTTCATCTGTGGTCTAAATCAATCACAAATCTTTTGACAGTAGACAATCTCTATTCAGTTTTCTCAAACTATCAGTTGACCTCATGCCTTTTGTAAAACATTGCACCATTTCTTGCTTTTCATCTTCAGAAAGATCTTTCTTCATCCCCGTATTGCATGAGAACTGTGACTTGCTTAATAATGTGGAACAAATGTGGAATAAAGAGTTCTACATTATTGCTTAATAATGTGGAACTCTTTAAGTAGGGTTTTCCATTTACCTAAGAAGACCTGGCAAATTATTTAACAAACCTGTCTGAGACTGATACCAGTTATCTAAAACGATATGACAAATAAAACAAACATTCTTTGAAAAACCAATCTGAAATCTGATTTAAAACTAAAATCTGTTTATAGTTCTGAAATCCTACTGTCACTTGCATAATAATTTGGAACACAGTGCACAATTATAGTTTCAATAGAGCGAATTGTTAAATTTAGTTTTATTTATTGCTTATTTACTTGTATACGTTTCAATGATTATAAACAGCACAAACTGTATTAAAAGAGGTCTAAAGAGAAATCAACAAACTATAAGACTTCTGGTGAAAAAAAGGAAAAAAACACGTAAATGCAAAAAAAAAAAATGCAACATGTTCTGTCCCTCAGTAGCCACAGATTACAAATCAACATTTGTGAACAATGCAAATCCCTCTGATATCTACAGCAGAAAGGCATTGCAGCTTGTAAGCTCAGGTCTGAACAAGCTGCATTATATCCGACATCACAAGTGGCATGTGTATGGCTGCAGCACAAAAATGAAAACCAGAAAGGGTTGAGGAGCTTACAACAAAGCCACAACCAAAGCTAGTTTGAGCTGGACATAAAACCTTTTGATTTTTTGAGAGAGAAAGAGAGAGAGAGAGAGAGCATGGTAAGAGCTGCTGTGAGAGGTGCTTGAGGATTGTTGTGTATACTATTGTTCTTATTAAATGCACAATTCATCTCTGGTAACACAACAGCCATTGTGTTGACATAGCAGACATCATTAATGCAAGGCAGTCATTAAAGCTCAGTGTCTCGTGGGGATATTATTGTTTAATCTGTAATTGCTATCCAGCTAAACAAACCAACAAAAACAAACCTCTTCAGAGGCATCAGTGGTTATCTGAGTAGTTTTTGTTGATGTCTTATTGTTGTACAACAATAAAAAAAGATTTATGGCAAGAAGTAGAAAAACATCTTGGAAGAAATGAGGGGCTTCACTACATGAGTTTTATTTAAAAAGTTCAGGAGTAACACATTCAAATGATCTATTCAATCAGCACGAGAGGAGGCCTGTATACATAGCCAACTCACCTATTCCTCAACAGTTTTCCCCAACTTCTTACTATTGGATAGTTCCTATACCAGCAGGGATACGGGGGAGTACTCGAGCTTGGAGCCCTCCTCTCGGATAGCATACTCTTATACTCTGAAGTGTAAACTCGTAAAAACAGTGTTGTTAACATTAGAAAGTGACTCAGCATAAGGACAAGATGCTAGTCTATAGAAGAAAAAAAAAAAGTTCATATAGGTTTATGAAAACAATACTCCTGTGAGCGACATCATTTTATCACTGAGTTGCCCTTGTGAAATATTTTCCAGTTTTGTTCAGTGTAATTTCCTTGATCTAATATCCAATGCCACTCTTTCTGCAACGGCCCCATTTTTTATAAACCAAGAGAAATCCATAAATTGTGTCTCTGTTTATTTGAATACAGAATGGATTTTTCATTTTTTGCAGAGAAAATAATTCATGCTCATGGCAGTCTCTGGGACTGTGACCATTTAATTAGCTTGAGTGTTGATAAAAACCCACAAGGGAAGCAGAATGAGATGGAGGAGAAAGAAGTGGAAGTTCTCGACCAACTTCAGAGACACATCTGATTTTAATCAGGGGCTGATTGAAAAACAAGCCACTTGAATGAAAAGCAGCATAAGTTCATGGAGATGAGAATTCATGAGAATATTGTATAAATTAAAAAAAATACTCTGACTAAAGCTATCAAGATCATATAACACCATGTTAAAATGAGATACATTTTTTTTCTCCCCAAAAATATTTTACACCCAGTGTTTTAGAAAATACTCTGTAAATATTCTATAAATATTTTGGGAAAAATAGTACCTACATAGCATGTCTGTTTTCCATCTGAGGCATTTCACCAGTCATTAGTTGTCTGAAGGTAGGCATATCCTGGCATTATAATGCAACTTGGGCACTTTTTTATCTGCATTGAAAATACACAGGAAATGTTGGAAATATAATATTAAAATTCAAATGTATGTCCTCCATGAGGCTGTTATTCTCCTGCCAGGCTGTTGTTGTAAATAATAATTATTTCTCAAGTGACTTGCCTGGTTAAGTAATGGCTAAATAAAATTAAATTGTGCTGTGAGAATTATATAATGGAACAGGTCTGATTAAATCATTTTCAGCTTTAATATCAAGTTTTCTCTCAGGTAAACAACATACTGCTATGTGGCAAACAACACCAATAACAGTCTGACATCTGCAGGAAGATGGCCCTGCAATGCAATAAATATTCAATATAATTTTTCAGACCTGACAAACAACATGCCATTACTAAGACCGATAGAATCTGATGACTGGACCATAGATAAAATAAAAACACATTAGAGAGGAAATTTGGTAAACATTAGTGGTAAAAAGAAAAAAAACACTAAACTGACATTCCAATTTCGGATACGGCATTTTTCTTTTCTAAAAAATATTTTTAAAGACATTGCGGCAGATAAAGTGTTCATTGCAATGACTCACGTCTTAATTTCTGCAGTGCACTTTTTTCCACTTTTTCCTCTGTCAATTACTACTAAGTGAAAACACTCAAATGAAACACCAAATTATTGCAGGGCTTAAGCCTAAAAGAAGCTGTTTTGTTTGTGCAGATATAAAGCAAATAATAAAGGTGACATGGCTTTTATGATTATGCTTTTTGACACTGTGCTATTTAACATTCTAGAAAGAAAGAAAGAAAAAGAAAGAAAAAATATATAAATGTAAAGTTTGCTAAATCGTGTGAGAATGTTTTGAACTGCCATAAGGCATATTTTTATTACATTAACTTTGATTCAATTAATGTCTAACTTTATCAACTAATGATCCAGAAATAGGATTGGCTAAGCAGCAGAAACATTCAATAACTTGGTTCCCTGTCCCTTAATATCGCTACAAGCAAAGACAAAACCTCAAAAGTGTTTGTTCTAACAAAAAAGGCTATGAGATAACTATTGATTAAACCACGGGTGTCGGAAGCAAAAAAAATGTGGGTGGGTCCTCCCCCAAATTGTTTTACTGGAGTAGATGCAATTATATACAGTGGGTACGGAAATTATTCAGACCCCCTTAAATTTTTCACTCTTTGTTTTATTGCAGCAATTTGCTAAAATCATTTAAGTTCTTTTTTTTTTTTCCTCATTAATGTACACACAGCACACCATATTGACAGAAAAACACAGAATTGTTGACATTTTTGCAGATTTATTAAAAAAGAAAAACATAAATATCACATGGTCCTAAGTATTCAGACCCTTTGCTCAGTATTTATTAGAAGCACCCTTTTGATCTAATACAGCCATGAGTCTTTTTGGGAAAGATGCAACAAGTTTTTCACACCTGGATTTGGGGATCCTCTGCCATTCCTCCTTGCAGATCCTCTCCAGTTCTGTCAGGTTGGATGGTAAACGCTTGGTGGACAGACATTTTTAGGTCTCTCCAGAGATGCTCAATTGGGTTTAAGTCAGGGCTCTGGCTGGGCCATTCAAGAACAGTCACGGAGTTGTTGTGAAGCCACTCCTTCGTTATTTTAGCTGTGTGCTTAGGGTCATTGTCTTGTTGGAAGGTAAACCTTTGGCCCAGTCTGAGGTCCTGAGCACTCTGGAGAAGGTTTTCGTCCAGGATATCCCTGTACTTGGCCGCATTCATCTTTCCCTTGATTGCAACCAGTCGTCCTGTCCCTGCAGCTGAAAAACACCCCCACAGCATGATGCTGCCACCACCATGCTTCACTGTTGGGACTGTATTGGACAGGTGATGAGCAGTGCCTGGTTTTCTCCACACATACTGCTTAGAATTAAGGCCAAAAAGTTCTATCTTGGTCTCATCAGACCAGAGAATCTTATTTCTCACCATCTTGGCAAACTCCATGCGGGCTTTCATGTGTCTTGCACTGAGGAGAGGCTTCCGTCGGGCCACTCTGCCATAAAGCCCCGACTGGTGGAGGGCTGCAGTGATGGTTGACTTTCTACAACTTTCTTCCATCTCCCGACTGCATCTCTGGAGCTCAGCCACAGTGATCTTTGGGTTCTTCTTTACCTCTCTCACCAAGGCTCTTCTGCCCCGATAGCTCAGTTTGGCCGGACGGCCAGCTCTAGGAAGGGTTCTGGTTGTCCCAAACGTCTTCCATTTAAGGATTATGGAGGCCACTGTGCTCTTAGAAACCTTAAGTGCAGCAGAATTTTTTTTTGTAACCTTGGCCAGATCTGTGCCTTGCCACAATTCTGTCTCTGAGCTCTTCAGGCAGTTCCTTTGACCTCATGATTCTCATTTGCTCTGACATGCACTGTGAGCTGTAAGGTCTTATATAGACAAGTGTGTGGCTTTCTTAATCAAGTCCAATCAGTATAATCAAACACAGCTGGACTCAAATGAAGGTGTAGAACAGTGTTTCTCAATCCTGGTCCTGAAGGACCCCCAACACTGCAGGTTTTGTCTTTCTCCCTAATTAAACACACCTGATTTAACTCATCAGCTCATTAGAAGAAACTCCACTACCTGAAATGAGTGTGTCAGACAGAGGAGACTTTCAAAATGTGCAGTGTTGGGGGTCCTCCAGGACCAGGGTTGAGAAACACTGGTGTAGAACCATCTCAAGGATGATCAGAAGAAATGGACAGCACCTGAGTTAAATATATGAGTGTCACAGCAAAGGGTCTGAATACTTAGGACCATGTGATATTTCAGTTTTTCTTTTTTAATAAATCTGCAAAAATGTCAACAATTCTGTGTTTTTCTGTCAATATGGGGTGCTGTGTGTACATTAATGAGGAACAAAATGAACTTAAATGATTTTAGCAAATGGCTGCAATATAACAAAGAGTGAAAAATGTAAGGGGGTCTGAATACTTTCCGTACCCACTATATATATATATATATATATATATATATATATATATATATATATATATATATATATATATATATATAGCATAGTTTGCTAGGGGGGTTCGGGGGCATGCTGCCCCGAGAAAATTTAGATTTCATTTTAAGACGTTTTAAGGCCAACAAACTGGATAACAATAGCTCTAAAACCATGTTAACAAATACATGCATGCAGAGTTTTGAGGCAGCTTTAATCACATGTTTGGTAAATTCATGACTTCATTTACAACAGAATAACGACGTGGCATGCTCGTAGTTTCTTTTGCGCTTTAGTTAAGCTATAATAAAGTAATATGTGGTGCGCGCATATTCTTGAGTTCGCGCCTCGAGCACAGTAGGCTCAGTAGGCACAGTAGCCGCTAATATTAGTTTTTCTGTTTATCCCGAGGTTTACCGTAGTCAACTGGATCCGGGCCGTATCCAGATGAGACCGATCAGACCGGTGCCCTGACACGACCACAATGCAGCCCTGAAGTATCAACATAGATCGAGTCAACTAGATCATCCACTGTTAAGGCCTCATCGACACGACAGCCAGTGCCACAGTTCCTCAACAAACCGTCCATACCGGCGTGATGAATACGATCCTCAACTGGATAGAACTGAAATAAATACTTTGAATGTAGCGATCCTATCAGACTTATGATAGCAACCTGAAAAGTGTCCCGTTTGTTATGGTCGTAAAGAGACCCCTCGGGATCAGAGCAAGTGTTTTGAATTTTTTAATGTTTCATGGTTTCTCAGTTTTCACTTTCTCCAAAGTTTATTCTTATAATTCATTGTTTAGTCAGTCCCTTTTGTAACGGCTGATCACAAGTTTGGTAAGTTCAAATTTGTTTCTTTAAATGTTCAAGGCATTCGCGACGCCATTAAAAGGAAAGCTATATTTCTTTTTGCAAGACATACAGAGGCTCAAATTCTTTTTTTCCAAGAGACTCATTCCTGTGATTCTGATACGAACTTCTGGAAAATCCACTGGGGAGATTTAACTGTTTTTAGTCATGGATCCAGTCACTCTGCTGGTCTTGCTATTTTCTTTAACAAATTTAAAGGTGATGTTTTGGAAACTATTCGTTCGGAAAATGGAAGATGGATTATAATGTCTCTCAGATTGGATCATTTTATTCCAATTATTTGCAATGTTTATGGTTTCAACGTTCGAGTACATAATCTAGAAATGTTTAAGACAATTTGTGAAAAATTAACAGACCTAAAAAAGAAGTACAAGGAAGGATATATAACTATAGGTGGTGACTTTAATGATGCTCTGGATGATTCAGTTGACCGCTTTCCACCCTAAAACACCAGTTCACAAATCTCAGACTTTATAACTGACAAGTTACAAGTTACTGATGTGTGGAGGTATTTAAACCCTAACTGTTGTGATTATACATGGAATAATTCCTCTCTGTCTTTAAAATCAAGAATAGATTATTGGCTAATTCCTCATAATTTAATTCAGTATGTATCTGACATAAAAATAACTTGTGCACCTACCAGATCACAAATTGATATCGATTTCCTTTGATGGATGTATGGATAAAGGTAATGTGAATCGAGGATACTGGAAATTAAACACTCTGCTCTCTGATAATTATTTTGTGGAAGCAAAAAATTTTGAAAACAAAAATTTAAATTGTATGTATTAAAACAGTGGGAGCTATTTAAATTTAAAGTCAGAGAAACTGCTATGAGAAGGGGCAGAAGCAGAAGAACTTAACACTTTAATTAAAAAAAAAACAACTCTCTGTCAGAAGATGAAAATACTAAAATACATAAACTCAATCTAGAAATAGATAACCTGTATTCGGATTTAGCCAAAGGAGCCTATGTGAGGTCAAGGGCCAAATGGTTTGAGGAAGGAGAAAAAAAATAAATGAAAAGATTTCCAGTAACCCTTCAGATATAGCATCCTTTGTATATTCTTTTTATGAAAAATTATATACCTCACATACTGATGATGAAAAAATGAGTACATTTTTACATACAGTTGAAGAATTAGTTCCAGTAGCTTCTAATGATTATAGAGATTTATGTGAGGAAGATATTTCCAAAGCCGAGATTTCTAAAGCTCTTTTTTTTTTTTTTTTTTTATGAAAAAAGGCAAAGCCACAGGAACAGATGGGTTAACTGTTGAATTTTATTGTGCCTTTTGGGAGCTGATAGAAAATGCTTTATATGGCATGTATAAAGAGTGTTTAGAAAATAAAGAAATGAGCACAACAATGAAACAAGGTGTTATTACCTTAATTCTAAAACCTGATAAAGATCCCTTACTTATTGATAATTGGAGACCAATTACTTTATTAAATGTTGACTATAAAATCTTAGCTTTAGTATATGCAACCAGACTTAAAAGTGGCTTACAAAACATAATTAGTGAATTTCAAACAGGATTTATTGCTAAACATCACATTAGTTCCAATATTAGGCTTGTATTAGACTTGTTAGATTATAATCACTTTGTTAATCCAGGTGCACTTATTTTGTTTCTCGACTTTTATAAGGCGTTTGACACAATAGAGCACAAATTTTTATTGCAGGGCTTAAATGCTTTCGGCTTTGGTAGCAAATTCATTCAAACGGTTAAAATGTTTTATGGAGGCATTAATAGTGCAATTATTTTACAAACTAATACTTCTAGAAGATTTTTTATTAAGAGAGGGGTTAGACAGGGTTGCCCAATTTCCCCTTTTTTGTTTTTGATTGTAGTGGAGCTATTATCAATCAGTATAGTTAAAAACCCAGGTTTTTGTGGTCTTTGTGGTTCTGGCCTTTCTTTATTCGCTCAGGATTCTACTTGTAAAGAAATTAATAGGTTGCTGATTAATTTTGGTTGGAAAAACAAACACCACCATCCTAAAAAATCTATTTGCAGGGAAGAAATCTGAAGGTGGTTTTGAAATGTTGGACTATGTGGATATAAATAATACTTTTAAGATCAATTGGATAAAAAAGTGTATTGGTGATCCTGATTCTATTTGGTTTTTCATTCCTCATAATGTTTTTAAGAAAGTGGGTGGTCTTAATTTTCTTTTATCCTGTAATTTTTCGCCTACCAAATTACCCATAAAATTGTCTAAATTTCATGAGCAAGCCCTTTTAGCATGGAAACTGTGTTTTGTACATAATTTTTCTCCTCACAAAATGAAAATTTGGAATAACGAATTGATTACAATTAAAGGCAAGAGTATATATTTGGAGAAATGGTTAGATCATGGTTTATATTACTTGAG
This sequence comes from Megalobrama amblycephala, assembly GCF_018812025.1. Taxonomy (NCBI): domain Eukaryota; kingdom Metazoa; phylum Chordata; class Actinopteri; order Cypriniformes; family Xenocyprididae; genus Megalobrama; species Megalobrama amblycephala. The sequence continues at coordinate 20,540,331 of NC_063046.1, forward strand.
TGATCTGTTTGATTCCACACAAAAAATGTATTCTTATGATTCTTTTATGTTTAAGTACAATTTTCCTATAAAATATAAAGAATTTGTCACAGTAGTTAAAGCTATCCCTTCTGGACTTATTAATTTGATGACCAGCCATCTGTCTTATTATACTGTAGATAATAAAGACTGTAATTTTTTTTATAAATGGCAAAAATGTATTTGATAAAAAATGCACTAACAAAGATATTAGACAAGTCTTTCATGAAAAAAAGAAAGTTACTCCAAGAGGAAAATTTTCCCTTCTTAGAGATGTTAATTGGAGAAAGGCATGGCTGTTACTTTACAAATTTAGTATCTCAAATAAAGTAAAAGAAATCCACCTTAAGATACTACATAAAATATATCCAACTAATATCTTACTCTCTAAGTTTATAGATGTTGGGAAAGAATGCTCTTTTTTGTACTGAGGAGTCTCTATGCCATTTGTTTTTTGATTGTCACAGTGTACAGGCATTTTGGAAAGACTGTTTTTTCACTTTCTCTGCCAAAGTTAGATCAACAATAACTTTAAACCTGAGAGATATTATTTGTTATTATGAACATGAAGACAAAAATATTGACAATTTTGTAAACTTCATTATCCTGAATGGTAAATTCTTTATTCACAAATCTCGATTGTCCAAATCTCTTCCTTTATATAAGGTTTTCTGTAACGAACTCATTCTCTTAATGAAGTCTCTTAAACTTGTGAAAAATGTAAAAGGTAATTCTACTGTTACATATTATGAGTCTGTATTTGGCGTCTTGTGAATGTATTTATCTTTGGAGCTTTGCATTAGTGCCTGTGTTTTTTGTACTGTTTACAAGTTCTTTAAAAAAAAAAAAAGCCACTGGAAGGCAGGCCTGCAACCTTTAGCCAAAAAAGAGTAACGGCTAATGCTAACGCTCCGCCCCCCAAAATACATTATGGTGCGATAAACCAAAAATAAATAAATAAACTAACGTTAAACAAAGGGCACACTTTGCAAAATCTACTCCCCCTTAATTGTCTCGTTAAGAGGACGCAGAAATGCATTCCAAATAAATAGTTTTTTTGACCCCTACACCCTTCATCCCTTTGAAGCTCTCACTCCTGAGGTCAAACCCTTTGAAGGGATTAGGGCATAGGGATGAGCCCTTCTGAATGGAACGCAGGGTTAGAGATGGTAAAAGTGAGTGGGTCCATATCATTGGTCTAAAAAAGTGGGTGGGTCTTGTCCCACCCACATACAATGGTTCCGACGCCCATGGATTAAACTGACAAACTCTCTTTCTCACACACACTTCTCTATTGGGTGGTTGCCCTGCTCACTTGATAAGCAAACTACAGCTGGTCCAAAATGCAGCAGCTAGAGTTCTTACTAGAAGTAGGAAGTATGACATATTAGCCCGGTTCTGTCAACACTGCATTGACTCCCATTAAACATCAAATAGATTTTAAAATCTTGCTAATCACTTACAAAGCACTAAATGGTTTAGCTCCCCAGTACCTGAGCGAGCTCTTAACACATTAAAGTCCTTCATATCTATTGTGATCTCAGAATTTAGGCCAATTGATAATAGAATAGCAAAATCAACCGCAGGCAGTAGATCCTTCTCCTTCCTAGCATTGTTCGGGAAGCAGACACACTCTGTCCTTTTAAATCTAGGCTAAAAATGCATCTCTTTAACCTGACATACACATAACACATTATCAATGTATGTTTTCAAATCCGTTAAAGGATTGTTAAGCTGCATAAATTAGGTTGAACCGGGAACACTTCCTATAGCACCAGATGTACTCGTTATAATGTATAATGTTATAATGTATAAAGTATAATGGCATCTCTGATAATATTAGTCTCTCTGTTTGTTTATCCTGAGGTATCCAGGTGAGGTTGAGGACTTGTGCCTAGACATGACAACAACACAGCCCTGAAGTATCAGCAGAGATTGTGTCAACTAGATCATCCCCTGTGAAAGCCTTACCGACACGACAGCCAGTGGCACAGATTCCCAACTGTCCCACACCGGTGTGATGAATATGATCTTCAACTAGATGGAACTAGATTAATAAATTTTGACTGTTGCAATCCCAATTGGGCTTATGATCTGTAAAGCTGCCTGAATTATCATCACGCACTGTTCGCTGTTGGCCAGAGGAGAACTGGCCCCCCGACTGAGCCTGGTTTCTCCCAAGGTTTTTTTCTCCATTTTTATCACCTGTTTGATGTCACCTGTTGGAGTTTGGGTTCCTTGCTGCTGTCTCCTTTGGCTTCCTTAGTTGGGGACACTTGACATTTGATATTCAACAATGTTTTTTTGATCTGCATTGACACCATTGCATGTGAACTGAACTGAGCTGGACAATGACCTCACATTTCTCCAGTGCTGATATAGATAAATTAACTAAATTAATAACTAAAATTTTTACAATGGAATGAATCAATACTGAATTTACTTAAGCAGGACAATTAAAAGGATTAAGGGAATAAATACAATTAAAAATTGTAAAATAAGTTCTACTGCAGTTGTGAAGTAGGCCTAATCAAACTATTTGCAAATACGGTTTTGTTTTAAAATATACACACGCTCACTCTTACTGATATCTGATCTGTCGCAAATGCAATGTTTCCTGACTCGTCACATTCAGTTATGAGTTCCATGAAACAAATGTAAATTATATTATATTTTACATTCAACACAGTGACATTTTTTTTTAAATTCTTCTCGTAAAACAGTTAAATATTAATGTTTAGCTGCTACTTTCCATGTACTCTTTCAAGGCAAGGCAAGGCAATTTTATTTGTATAGCACATTTCATACACAATGGTAATTCAAAGTGCTTTACATAAAGAATAATAATAAAAATAGAACATAAGGAATAGAAATAACAGCAAAAACAGAGAATTTTACCGCAATATTTAAAATGCATTAAAAAGAGTTAATGCTGCATTTCAGGGAGGTTTTTGAGCCCGTAAGTCACAACTTTAAATCACGACTCATGACTTTGTAGCGTTCCAGGAAAGTCACGCCAAACTGCGTAAAAGTGTAAACAAACCAACATGGCAGACTGTACGGGGCTTATGCTCATTAACAATTATTTCTGTCGCCAAAGGTGCTTACTCCTTGCATATTTGAGGGAAACAGAGGAGGAAAATGGCGCATAAGTCAAGAGAAGCTGTTATACCTTTTATTTTACGTTATTTACCGTGCACTTGCATAAACACTGCATCCGTAGGGGCTGCCATTGTTGTTTTGCGGGCTATGTGACGTCAGAACCCGTAACTGGGAGTACATCGATCTAGTACGAGTTCACGGGTGGGAAGTCACAGGTTTGACTGTTGTTCCAGTGCACTTTCACGGGTAGAAGGTTGGAAAAACACGGGTTACGGGTTGCCTGGAACGTGGCATAAAACTAATGCCTTGCGCTGGAATTCATACTCTTCTTCTGTAAGACCCGCCTTCTTTGATTTGATTGGCCATCTCACCATCTCACTAACTTTTTGTCCTCCAAATAACAAACAGAGCTGCACGTAAAGTGCAACAGAGCAGCATCAATAATATCAAAAATTGGCCATTTCTAATTTTTGGGGAGACTTTGGGGAGTCCCCTAAATGTCTATGGTGGCTATATATCTAACATATGATACATATCTTTTATGATATGTAGAGTATATCTTCTACATTTAAAATTTATAATAAATGCCTAACGTGTCAGGGCTGTGAGTGTAAATTTCAATTTACAAATAAAAATATTAATACGACAAGTTCTCACAGTGAAATCAGCAACCTCTCGGGTTTTGCTACTGATTTACCTTCATAGGAAGCCGCCTCTGAAGAATCAGAGTTAGAGCCCATTATCCTTTAGTTGTGGGTTTATTTAAAAAAACAAAAACAAAAAAAAACAAACAAACAAACAAACGATGAATAAATATCCATTTAGTTTAGTAAGCCTGCTGTTTAGCACAAGGTGAGTCATCTCGCGTGCCACCATGATATGATGCGCGAGTTGGGACTTGTTCTTGTTTTCTTAGTATAGTATTAAAAAAAAATATTTAGCCCTAATTTACTAATTCTACTCACTAAAATAACAGAATAAGACAAATAAAATGTCTTGAATTCTATAATTTATTTTTTAATTTGAATCTGTGTATATAAATACATTCACATTTATATGGGAACATGTATGTGCAATATATGTACACAATAAGGGTAAAACTTCATTAATGTAATGCTATTTTTGTCTTTATTTATAAATTTTATATGTATCAATATATAGTCAATGCATATATTGCAGTATAATAAAAAATATAAGCTGTATACTTCCCCATATATGGAAATGTAGGCTATTATGTAATATATCGCATTATATTTTTTGTTCCGTAAGGGCGCACACACACAAAGAAATGAACACACTTGGCTTCTTAATACTCACACCAGGAGTTGTTGATCTCGCCTTTGCAGACAAAGCTGAAGTTCTGTGATAATTTGAATGCTGGTCAGTGGCGGCACACCTCTGTCCTTTCGGGCTGGAGCGGAGATTAATTAAGTTTCCAGGTGTTCAAAACTAATTTTAGTTAAACTGTTGATAACATTTTCTACCTTGAAAGGAGTCATGCTTGACTAACATGCATTTCTAACAGCCTAAGGTCTCCTTGATACAACAAATATTAAGTTAAATGGAAAATCTCAGCTTTTTATTTAGGAAATTGTGAAGTCTCAAAGGCACTTTATAGCAGGGTTGCCAACTTTGGGACTTTGGCTGGAGTGAGACTTTGTAAAAATTTCAGTTTGCGCGTGTGCGCGGAGAAAATGTTTGGTAACCCTAATTTTAAAAATCAATGTCAGTCCATGTTTACTTAGTATCATTGGGGTGAAATAATTTATTTTATTTTTTGTCAGTTTTGTTACACAGGGGCGGAGCCAGACATTGTAAACATTCGGGGCTTAGCCCAAATCTATATTTGTCCAAAGACATTTAAATTTTCTAGTTTACTGACATGAAAGGAGCCTTTGTTGTCTTATTCTTGTTCAGAAAATGTACATTATTTGACACTGTAATTTGTAAAACTTTGTTGGATGTACCTTTGTACATTTTAAGGTTAAATGCATCAATCTGGTGCACTCTGGAAACTCAAAATTAAGAGCTTCAACCCATGTACAGTGTGCAAATTGAACAAAGAAACAGCATTGACTTGTACCTGGACATTAAAAAGGGTTCAAACATTTTTTTTTTTTTTTACAATACTTTTGTACTCATTTCTTTTTAAAAGATATATCCTTGAGCTTTTATTTTGATCACCAGATCACCAGCTGATCGCGTGCGCAAATGCGCTCACTTCTCTTTAAAACGCAGCACAGACAGACTGTATATATACATAATCACTGTCTTTTGCTGTTTTATAAAGGCACAAAGCCATATCACAGTTTCGATTTTAGTTCGTTGGCAAACGTATGTTTTAAATTTTCAGTTCATTATGAAACGGTGGCGGCAGCAGAGGGTCATTAATGGAAAACACTGAATGAATGTATAGCTGATAAATGTGCTAAAGTTGTCATATCGGTTGTTATATAACAAAACGTATAATAACGTACTCGGTTATTTACGTAACCTCGGTTCCCTGAGAGATAAGGGAACGAGTATTGCGTTGCAAACGCTATGAGAAAACTCCTTTTCTAGAGAAAATAACGGCCATGGTGTGTAAAGCAGAAGCAGCCTGGCCAGCGGCTGAGTGTGCACGATCCGGGAGTGTTGAAGACGTTTTGCGCGGCTTTGATGGGTGCGCGGCTGCAAATGGGCGGCGACCGCTTCTTCCAGTGGCAGGAGCTTCACATATCCTTTTTCCTCAGCGCCCTCAACAAATAGAGCGTTAACTGTACGTACACACCGCCGCCGACTTGAGGTGCAAAGAAGCTCTGGCCGCTTTGTCAAAGACGCTTGTCAAAAAGTACGGAGAAGCTTGACGCTTTGGCCGCTCTGTACATTGAGTGCGCGCGCGCGGCCGGGGCTCTCTCTCTCTCTCTGCTCGTGCACGCTGAAAATTTCATATTTTGGTATGAACATTAACCCGCCAGTATGGCGGATAGCCTTTTGAGATTTGCTCGCCAAACGGAAAATCTACCCGCATTTGGCGCTTGGCGGGTGTTAATTTCGGACCCTACGTGAGACTATTTTTATTGAGCAATTTAGCTAGCCCACATCATAACGCACGTCAGACAACATTTGCAACTATAGTTGAAGTCTGTAACTTAGTCTCGGCACACAGACTGATTAGGCAAGGCTACGTCTAGTGACAAGGCTCACCATTTTTTTATTTGCTTACCTTGACTGTCTTCCAAACTTTCACACGTGCCGACTCCGACTCCGAACCTATGCTCCTAACTCTCTCTGAACTTCACACGCAACTGGCGTATCAGGTGCCAGGTTTTCAGCCAATCAACAATCAGAGAATACTGCAGTGAGAACGTTGTAGGGAGATGTAACAGCTGTGGGCCTTAAACTCATCTCCTGTAATTAATACGCTGTGGTCTAGTCATCAACAGAAAGTAACGGATTGAGAGGGGAGAAAAATGGATTTTGGCGTGACATTTCTTGCGTGTGCGTGAGAGCGTGAGATTGATGCTGAAAGCGTGAGTGTCACGCCAGATGCGTGAGAGTTGGCAACCCTGCTTTATAGTGATTTTGACCCTTTACATGTTTCGCGGTTGAACAGCACGCACGCGCACGAACATGCTTAATCGACGATCGATTTTAATTTTAAATGTATTCTCGATAATCGTCAACATCCCTACTTTCCTCTAATCCTGTGGTTCCCAAACTGGGGTACGCGAACAAAATGCTGAGTAGTTCATTTAATTCTACCTTAAAATAATATTAAAAACGAGCATCTATTTCTAACTGCCAAAATGTCATATATCCAGTACATTTAATAAAATTACCTCATCATTTGCAGTGAAAAATGACTGTATCCTCACAAGCAGCATGCATATGATAGATTGCGTGCAGAATCTGCTGCCTTAAATCGCGCTAAATTACTGTCGTTCTCGACAATGCACCTTTGTAAAAGTGGGGATTTAGCATTTACTCGCATGAAGAACAAATATAGACACAGATAATGGATTCATTTCGATTTAAGACTGAAACCTTCTCCGATACAAAAACATACCTTGTGTGAGTTCTTGTATTTAATGATGATATAACGAGCAAGAACGCAATTGTTCCCAAATATCCACATGACTGCAAACGTGACATTATTATAAAACAGGTCAAAAAAATAAAATGTACATTTTAAACACAGTACTGTAAGTATTTACTCTATTTTGCAATGAAATAATAGTTCTAACGAAAACCACAGCAGAACTACAACACACATCTGTGTTTCAAAAACAATTCTGCGGCTTTGAACGAATCGTGAGAGTCAATGATTCAATGATTCATTCACAGCCACTTGCTTCGTTACTGAATGAATGACTCGATGACTCACTCATAAAAACGGTGACTTGCTGCCACCTACTGGCGGTTTTAGTTTAATATTTAACGTTAAAAGTTTTACTTCGTTTTACCATCATTGCATATTTCTCAATTCAACATTTTCTTTTATTTAAAACATTATTTATTTTATAAAGTTATTCATAAAGGTAAAAAAAATGCACTGAAAAATCAATTTAGGGGGCAAATATTGTCGCTTAATGGTAAAGTTGTGACTGCAGTCGAAGTGGAAGAGAGGGGGTACGCAGAAGGATGGTAATCCCTTCAGGGGGTACTACACGCTAAAAAGTTTGGGAACCACTCCTCTAATCTTTGTGTCTCTGGCCTGTGTTAACGCCCAGTTAATATTTCGTAATATGTCCACACAATACATCAATGTCCTAGCATAAAGAACATTAGTTTTACACTCTTATTAAAACTCACTATTTCTTAATCCTAGTCTATGCTGTTCTAGAGTCTAACGTTACAGTGTTTGAAACTGTATAATCAAGTTAGCACTTTCTGTATTCCTCAACGAGTCGCTTTGGATACAATCGTATGTTAAATGAATAAAAAGTTACATATAAAATACCGCAGAATAGTATGCGGTTCCGAATTCAACAATGGTAATCTCACGTTTGATCACTGGGGCTTTAATTTTGACATGACGGGGTTTGTAAACGTCATCATTCTGTGCCCGGACGAACTAAGCATGGGTTCACGTGAGCTCAGTGTTTTACAGCATTTGTCACATAAAAAGATTCTTCTCTGATGCGTTTGTGTATTAACAGGACATACGATATTCATTTTCGTTTGTACTCGTATCCACAATGCAGGCAGTGAAGGTCGGACGCTGTGCCTTTCTCATTTCCAAACTCTCGCAGGCAACACGCAGTTCGCAGCTCGGCAGGGGACAGATCGCGTGCATTAGTGGAATGACAACCGCTAGCTCACAGCCGGTTGTGATTCGCATCCCGAGACGCATGCAAGAACGCATAGAGGACATCAAACAGATGCAAAGCAAGAAGTTTAACAGGCTGCCAACAGTCAAGCCTGGTAGACTATTGATCAGGAGCAAAAACCCACAGCTAAATCAGTCTGTCGGCTATACACTTGGGAAATTTGAACAACCTGTTCTGACATCAAGGGGATGGAAGAGTAACAAAGCGTTAGGGGATTACTTTTCCATAAACAGCATCCAGAGTGCTCCACCATCCATGCTCAAGCAGAAGGACGAGGGTAACGACACAGCTTCTGCCCCTAAAAAGACATTTAATTGCTTTAACATTTGTCCAGAACTGGTTGAGACTTTACACAGTCAGGATATTATTCATCCCACCACAGTGCAGATGCAAACCATTCCCAAAATACTAAAAGGACGGAATATTCTCTGTGCTGCAGAGACAGGAAGTGGAAAAACACTTGCTTACCTCCTTCCCATCATCCACAGACTGCAGGCGGACAGGCAGGAGGAGCCGTTCACAGACACAAACATTCGCGCTGTGGTCATTGTTCCATCACGGGAACTGGCAGAACAAGTGACATCTGTAGCTCGATCAATCAGCCAGCAGTTTGGATTAGTGGCCAAAGTCGCAGGAGGCGGGAGAGGTGTGGGAAACATCAAAGTGGCGTTCACTCATGGCCAGCCGGATGTTTTAGTGGCCACACCTGGCGCCCTGCTAAAGGCCCTCCGGAAGCGGTTCATCAGCTTGAGTGAATTAAACTTCCTAGTAATCGATGAAGCTGACACTATGTTTGATGTCAGTTTTGCAGGCTTGCTTGAGGATATTTTTTCGCATGCCCAGGTGGCGTCCAGACTCTCAGAGACGGTTGGGCTTGATCACAAAGCTCAGTTGGTTGTGGTGGGAGCCACGTTTCCGGGTGGCATAGGAGAGGTCCTCAGCAAGGTGACTGACCTGGCCAGCATGGTGACCGTTAAAAGCAGAATGCTACATCATCTCATGCCGCATGTAAAGCAGTCATTTCTCAGGATCAAAGGTGCAGACAAGATTCTTGAGCTTCATCAAGCTCTAAAGAAGGCTGAACTGGAGCATAAAGGCATTCTGGTGTTCTGTAACTCTGCTTCCACCGTCAACTGGCTGGGTTATTCGCTGGAGGAGATGGGTGTTTGTCATATGAGGCTCCAGGGAGAGATGCCTGCAACTATGAGAGAGGGAATTTTCAGGAACTTTCAAAAAGGGAGTGTTGATGTTCTAATATGCACTGACATAGCTTCAAGAGGTTTGGATACACAGAGGGTTGGACTTGTCATCAACTATGACTTCCCAGAGACCCACACAGATTACATTCACCGGGCAGGCCGTGTGGGGAGAGCAGGTGGCTCCGGGGGAGGGGAGGTGCTGAGCTTCGTTACTCACCCGTGGGATGTGGAACTTGTGCAGAGAATAGAGACCGCAGCAAGGAGGAGAACATCTTTACCAGGGATGGAGACAGAAATTCAGAAACCGAGCAATAAAATTGATGTTAAAGAATGATCTACAAATCAGCCTTATAAAAAATGTGACATTTTCATTTGTATATCTGTTGTTTTGAACCTTTAAAATAAACATTTTAAAAGAATGTTTTGTCCTAAAGCTTCTGTTCACATTTGTTTTAGACATTCTAATGGGATAGTTTACCCTAAAAAGCAAACTCTTGTCAGAATTTATCATGTCATTCTAAACCTGTATGACTAGAACACAAAAGATCTAATTTCCAATATGTGACCCTGGACCACAAAACCAATCATAAGGGTCAGTTTTCTGAAACTGAAATTTATACATCATATGAAAGCTGAATAAGCTTTCCATTGATGTATGGCATGTTAGGATAGGACAATATTTGGCGGAGAATCTGAGAGTGCAAAAAAATCAAAATATTGAGAAAATTGCCTTTAAATTTGTCCAAATGAAGTCCTTAGCAATGCATATCCATTCACAAAAATACATTTTTGATATATTCACAGTAGGAAATTTACAAAATATCTTAATGGAACATGATCTTTACTTAATATCCTAATGATTTTTGGCATAAAAGAAAAATCTATAATTTTGACCCATAAAATGTATTGTTGGCTATTGCTACAAATATACCCGTGCGACTTATGACTGGTTTTGTGGTCCAGGGTCACATTATTTTGACCCCCATTGTCTTTCATTTTATGCACAAAATTTCTTACGTATTTTGGCCAAGAAAAACATCATAGGTTTGGAATTAATTGGTTCTTTGAGTATTTGTTGTTTTCAACTTTTAAAGCACTAAACATTTAAGAACATTTTGGCATTAAGCTTATATGCACATTTATATTAGACACCTTAAGGGCTATTTCACCCAAAAATCAAAAATTTAAGTCATGTCTGAAAGTATACTCTTAGTAAGAATAAGTAGTTCCTTAGGTTGAACACCAGAATGCCTTTATGCTCCAGTTTGGCCTTACTTTGTGACGGTTAAAAAAATTATGTTTTATATAGTATATGTGTAGTATGAATGTATTTCAGATTACAGTCATCATGTTTATGCTGTCTTCTGCCCTACAGTCTCAGTTGCATCGCTTGACTCGCTTTACTGCTATTCATTATGCTATTCACTGCTATTCCTCTCCTGTGGCCTCATGGGATAGTAAAGTGTCCATCAGATGCTCACTTCAGAATCGCGCCAGAAATAGTTGGTCATCTGGGAACTTTTCGACAACTTTTTTTATGGGTACTGTAAATTTAGACTCTTTTCACATACTATTTTTTTGGATGTATGCAATTTTAGATGCATCCTTATACCCTCATGTTATTTAAAACCTGTATGACCTTCTTGCTTCTGGTTTGTCCGTACAATGAAAATCAGTTGGATTCAGTGTTATTTTGGAGAACATTATAAGTAAATGTTTTTTTTTTTTTTTTGTGTGTGTGTGTGTATTTAAACATTAAACATTTATAAACATTTTGGCCTAATGCTTCCATTTACATTTCTGTGTTAGACTGAATTTCTTTTTGTTTTTTCATTTGAAAATGTTTGCAGTGAACCTCCCACCGTTATGTGTGGGCTTTTAGGCCATGACAATTATGTGAGGTATTTGACACGGAACAATAAATTGATTAACAGCCTAATTAAAAGAAGGTGCAAGTTGTTCTACGACAAAAACACATTTAAAGGGCAAAGTTATATGTTTTCCTGTTTTATATGATGTGATTTTTGCTTATTTATGTTATTTCAGTTCTGCTAATGGCTATCTTTTGCCCTAATGGGAATGAATGTGATAGAAAGGTCTGAAAGTGAGGCTGCATGCTTCACTACCAACTGTTTATTATCATGGCACAACAGGAAGGTTGCCATGAGATAAATTTGAACTTTGCAGCAGTGTTATTGAGAAGAAGGTCTTTCGTAACATTGATTAGAAAAGACATAAACAGGGAGATGTGAGCTGCCTTGATGGGCTCATTTAGAAGAAAAAAGCAACCTGGCTAAGCAGAACTACTCTCTTATGAAGTAAATATACACTTGGGTATTTTTTTTCAAGTCCATTTTGTGAGTTTTATGCTCTATCTAATGTATAAAGGACAGACAAACCATCATACATTGCATACCATGCCCTTGACATGCATTTGGACAGTGACTCTTAATGTTATTGACTTTGTAAATTACAGCAATGTTTTGGCTTTGAAATGCGACTTTTGGGTTAATGTGCACTCCATTTAAAGGTTCATCAGAAAGTGTTGGAAAAAGGATGTTTAGGCTGTATGACGACCTTTGTCTTTTTTTTTTCTTTCACAATAGAGATATTTGTTGTAAAATCTATGAGGTTGCATATTTATAGCTGTTAATCATACAAATTATGTTCCAGGCAAGAAGAAATGATCATGCTTTATTTCAACTCTAATAATTAGAAGTGTATATTTGTTGTACGTTGTTTCAAGAAAGAAAACATTATATAGAAGGCATTGAAAATTCAATTGCTGAAGATATTTGACAACTTTTGTCATGCATGGTCTGAAAATAATTTGACAAAAAATACAAATATTTTGAAAATATTTTCAATTTTAGTCACTGTGTGAAAGAGCACTCAAAGATTAATTTAGATTAAGCAGCATTTTATGTTTTGTGAAAATAAAACACCTGAGAAAAGTGATGTCCATTAAAACTGGCAGTGTCTGAACAGGTTAACTTTGTTATTAATGATTTTTCTGAGCAAGATTTATCATCACCAGAATCTGGATATGTTCCCAGACTACTCACCTGTGAGTTCTCTCGGAGTAAATTTTTATCATGCTGCACTGCCAGATATATATCGCTGACACTACATGAAATGCAGCATTGTTTAGAAATGTATTCAAATATACAAAGAAAGAAAGAAAAAGCAAGTTACCAGTGTGTACTTTCCAAAAGTTCCATTCCAATGTTATGTGAACTGCACAAAAAAAGTGTCATTTTTAGGGTCACCTACAGCATTATTATATCACATTATAGTGAAAGCTTCATTGTACTGGAGATGCATTTCACAAGGATTAAAGGCATGTGATGGTAGCATTTATGCAGTCATATTCACCCAACAGGATCCTGACCTGTTGGAAAATGTGCCATCCTTTTTCTTGTTACTTCATAGGGAAGTTCCTAAGTTTTGTGAATCTTTTGACTCGTTCCAGATTCTAAATCAGAAACAATGTTTATAAGAGCTTTTGTCCTGGTATCTCACAGAGAGGCATGAGTAATAGACTGGTAAGAGATGCAAACACACACACACACACACACACACACACACACACACACACACACACACACACACACACACACACACACACACAGACACACACATAAAATTTTCCACTGGTCGTTTGTTTAGGACAATCACCAGTCTATGTCAAACAGTTAACCATAGGATACAGATAGCTACATCCTTTTTAAACAAGAACCCACTCTAACTTACTCTTAAAGGACCAGAAAAATGAAACATACATTTTATTGTTCATTGAATTAGATATTTTTTTATTATTATTTGAATTCTTTTGGGGAAACCTTCAATAATATTTTCTTTTTTATAATGGATATTTAACCATGAGACTGGACATAAACCAATGTCACTGAATACATAATTACAGCATACAAGTAAATATTGAGGTTTATGGCATGCTTATATTGAGACCGAAAGTGTTTGTCAAATACAACATAAACACTATGCAAAAAGCTGTTCAGACAGCACAGTTCATTAACAAACACATCCATGTTCTTTTATAGTGATTCTTTCAAACATATTCAAAAACTGTTAAAATTATATTTTTAAATTACTGTCTATATGTTTTTATTATTTTCAATAACATTAAATACACATTAAACAGTACATAAAAACGTAATACAACATTTCAATGACAAACACTATTTACACTTAAATAGTTTACACTTTTTTTTTTTATAAGCAAATGCCTTTGATGTACATGGATTAAGATATTAAATAGGATTTTTACTTCTCAAGGTAACTTCTTAACCTTCTTGAATGTGATCCATGCACTATGCCATGAACCAGAAACGACACCACAAATGTTTTTAAACAGTGCTGATATCTCCAGTTTTTAAACAGTGCTGATATCTCTAAAATGTTTCGAGTCACATGTTAGTAGTGGAATGTGTCATGGAGAAGTTCTCCATGCGAATGCGCACCACTTTTTCCACAGGCGGAGGAGAGTTAAAAAAGCGGCATGTGAAGACCTGCTTGCAGGCTTTTCTGAAGTTTTCAGACAGGAAAGCGTAAAGAATGGGGTTGACACAGGAGTTTCCATAGGCCAGGCAATGAGAAATGATGCGAAATACAAAGGATGCATCATTCAAGGGAAAGTGGCCGAACTCCACCCACATAGCGATAATGTGGTGCGGCATCCAGCAGATGAGGAATGCAGCGACAACCAACAACACCGTCTGAGCCGTCTAGATAACACAGAAAGAGAGAGAAAAATAGGTTGGTTAATTATAACTCACATTACCTATTTTTTTTTTTTTTTACAGAAACAAACTTTCTTTAAATAATTAACAGCGTTTTTAAAGGTGTTAGCACTTGTGAAAGTTATTCTGTAAAAAGCGCTGGTCTTTTTTAATACATGACAGAATTATTGAGGCTCAACAGAGCATATAATTCAGACTCTGCTGTTGCGGTAACCGAGACAAGGATACAGTAAGGGGGCTGGGAATCAAAGGCTGAACAGGTCATTGCAGAAGGCAAGACTGTCCTGGTGGCAGGTGGTTTGGGTCTGGTTTTCACTGAATTGTACTGGTGTTGAAAAAGTGGAGGCCAAAGTAGGAAGAGTGTGACGTATTCTTCCTTGTTTCTCAACCTGGAGCCAAACTGCTATTTCATACAAGGCAGATGACACATAGTGAACCTTTTTGTTGGCTTGATAATGCATACCTCATCCTGTGACAAATGAAGCAACACATCCTTTGAGTAGGCAGATGAAGCTCCACACCAAAAGATGATTGATGAGAGGAGAATGAACTCAATTATAACACAGAAATAAGCAGTAATGTGCAGCGGCAAGAGATGCAGCCATCCTCTAATGGATGTTATGTAGTCACTCAGTTTAAAATCTATAAAATAAATGGTGCCTGGCAATATGAATGATGTTGACTGCTGAGCTCGCTGTTTCTAGAGAGGCTGGAAGGGACGCCAATTTTCTGAAGATTACATTCAATTCCACAACTTTTTGCAGCAGGTTTCTGGTTCGCAACACCAGAAAAGCAGATATTCAACCTTCCTTTATATGAACTCATTAGCAGAGATAAGACCAGTCTACAGTTGGCACCGGCCATGTGGAGAACATCTGCCTAGCAGAAATCACAGCCCACACATTGTGATTTGCTTAAGGTTAAGTATTGCTTGTAACAGAATAATTCTGAGTAAAGCAACATTAGCAAAGATAGAATAAACATATGCCAATATAGATTATATCCAATGTGTTTTGGAAAATGTCAGACACTTCCAGTGGCAGAGCATCAAAATGAAACAAATACACAAAGTGCTTTAAAAAGGATACTTGAAATAGAGTGTAGATGAGTGATGGAGACGTACAGAGAGAGAAATGAACCACTATGATGATGAGCACAGTGCAAGAAATTTTCTGGTAGACTAGTGTCATCTTCATTTGACCCTAGATATATACTTCAACCCTTAAAGGTGCCATAGAATGTCTTTTTAAAAGATGTAATGTAAGTCTAAGGTGTCCCCTGAATGTGTCTGTGAAGTTTCAGCTCAAAATACCCCATAGATTTTTTTTTATTAATTTTTTTAACTGCCTATTTTGGGGCATCATTAAATATGAGCTGATTTAGGCTGCGGCCCCTTTAAATGCTCACGCTCCTCGCCCCCGGAGCTCGTGCTTGCCTTTAACAGCATAAACAAAGTTCACACAGCTAATATAACCCTCACAATGGATCTTTACAAAGTGTTCGTCATGCAACATGTCTAATTGCGTAAGTATGGTATTTATTTGGATGTTTACATTTGATTCTGAATGAGTTTGATGGTGCTCCGTGGCTAAAGCTAACATTACACACTGCTGGAGAGATTTATAAAGAATGAAGTTGTGTTTATGCATTATACAGACTGCAAGTGTTTAAAAATGAAAATAGCGACGGCTCTTGTCTCCGTGAATACAGTAAGAAACGATGGTAACTTTGACCACATTTAACAGTACATTAGCAACATGCTAACGAAACATTTAGAAAGACAATTTACAAATATCACTAAAAATATCATGATATCATGGATCATGTCAGTTATTATTGCTCCATCTGCCATTTTTTGCTGTTGTTCTTGCTTGCTTGCCTAGTCTGATGATTCAGCTGTGCACATCCAGATGTCCTGCCCTTGTGTAATGCCTTGAACATGAGCTGGCATATGCAAATATTGGGGGCGTACATATTAATGATCCCGACTGTTACGTAACAGTCGGTGTTATGTTGAGATTTGCCTGTTCATCGGAGGTCTTTTAAACAAATGAGATTTATATAAGGAGGAGGAAACAATGGTGTTTGAGACTCACTGTATGTCATTTCCATGTACTGAACTCTTGTTATTTAACTATGCCAAGATAAATTCAATTTTTAATTCTAGGGCACCTTTAATATCATTTGGAGCTTGAGAGCTTGACAGAATTATTTAAAATGTATGCTTTTTTCTTGGCTGTACCATGTAATAGCTGAGCTACATTTGAGATATTTTGTAGAGAAATAAAAATTGCCAGATTGCTTGATTATTATAGTGCAAAAAGACACTAGACACAAAACAACAGTTTTGATGAACTCCTGTCAATAATATAAAATATGACCGGCAGATTTAACTAACTGGTGAGCATATTTAAGCAGATAAGATGATAAATATTTCCAAAGAGGAGCCATAGTACTACTAATGATGTTTAGAAGCCATGCTTCTTCATTACATTTTTCATTACATCATACCTACTTGAAATTTCCTAATTACTAAGAACATCAGGTACAGGGAACTATATAAATGTATTAGGGCTTCCCCCAACTTAAGAATTTTGTAGTCGATTAGTAGTCATTCATTTAAGCCATTAGTCGATTAATCGCACATTTATATTAATTTAATTACTTATACTGGAGGGGTATACTAAACAACAAGCCTTTAATATATGGCGTAATAAATAGCCTATTCCGCATTCAAGTGCATGCATAAAGCTTCATACAGATTACATAATCAGAGCATTTGTATTTTGATTTGAATTGGTTAATTTAAAATCAGACATTATAAGCTTTCTATAGACATATTTCTCATGTCTGTGAATCAAGTAGCCTATACAGTAAGTTTTGGTTAATTTTTGTGACAGAATTTCCTGTGTGTTTTTTTTTTCCTATGACTAACCGACTAATAAAACTTTGGTCAATGGAGCCTCTTCTTGTTGAATAATGTTTAGTTGACTATTAGGGAGCAGCCCTAAAATGTATAACTGTTTGGTGGAGCAAACTCACCACAGCTACTTCTCACATAATAAAATAGCAACTCCCTGCCTGGCTTCAATATCACAGGGAACAGGCATGGTTTTATTCGGAAACACAGCTGGAGAGATTACAGGACAGGATCAGATTAATGTAAATAAACAAGTGAGAAACAAACTTTCTTTTTTCTTTTGACAGGTTATTTCATCTTACTTTAAACTCTCCATTCAATGCTTATTATTCACAATCCATTTTATTTCTGAGGTGTGCACCACTGAATCATTCACAAGACCAGGAAAGTGTATTAAGCCAGGGTATAGGTATAGTTCACCCAAAAATCAAAATTCTGTTATCATTTTGTCAGGTTTGGTGTAAGGGATGAGACGAGGTCTCAAATGCAGGGGATGATGGGCTTTATTTAAATCCGGACACCATGCTCCCCACACACAACACATCACACAGACGAGAGAGAGAGCGCATGGTCTGAGCACACTCAGAGCCACAGAGGCGGAGTGCGTATGGCTGGGATAGCCTTCCCCTGGCCATGGGCTTGAGACTAGCCTGGAATATTCTCACTCAAACCACTGACTACTGCTGCTTCTGATTGCTTCTAGAGGGAAAAGCTGCCCATAACTGAGGGTCTAGGATCAGTTTTCTCCATAATAATAGCATATAACAGTTGTGGTGTTGAGCAAATCACAAACATATCTGTTGATTTCTTGAACGCACTGGCCAATCAAACTTGTTTAAGTTAGGCTAAATAATAATTAAGTAGGCTAAATAAGAGATTTATTGTGCAGTCATTGATTATAGAGGAACTTTATGAGATTGTGATGAATTGAGATGAATGACAGCTTTTTAGTGATTATAAAGGGAGCGCTTTTAGCATGCTTTTTAGGCGATATATAATCCATTAAGAATTTGAATAAAACTTTTGTTTTGCTGCATTAATTAAGGCAATGGTAATTTATTATTAGAATTGGCTGCCATGCCAAATCACGCCTACAGTATGCCAGCTTTCTGTTCAAATTATAGTGATTCCGAGTGAAATAATATGAAGTCCTACCTGCCTATCAACATATGTTTTTACATACCCACCTTTTACAGTTCCTACCAACAATGAGCAAAACAATGAGCTTATGCTGCGTTCATGCCATAACTACCAAAATTAACAGATGGCAACCTGTGACGTTCTAACTGGAGCTGTTCAGTCAGATTTAGAATTATGCATATCCATGTCAACAGCATCAACACCGAAATGAATCTGCAGCAGTCAGCTACAAGCTTTCTAAGTTGTTTATGTTCATTATTATTGTAATGCTATGTGCTTTGACACATGAGGTAGGTTAACATCATCTCTTGTGATGCTCTGCCAAGAGTAGTTGTGTGTGTGTGTGCAGTCATGTGTTATGGAGCAGGCGTGGTTTTGGACGGCTATTTGCAGGGAGGGACATTTAAAAAAACTGACCATTATAAAACTTTCTAAAATGAGGCAGCCTCAGTGTGTGGCCACCAAATGTGATCTCCGGATGAAATGGTTTACTCACAAAAAAACAAAACAAAACAACCAGTACTTTAACATTGTAGATACAATGCACAACACTGTAAACCTGCATCCATTTTTTCCCAGATATTAAAACTCTCATTGACATGCATAACAGCCATAATGACACCATCCATGCAGAAAATCTAAGGAACTGAGGTGAAACAGAAGCTGTAGGCTCTATGGCCATCATTTTGTGATAGCAGAAGGACAAGCACCATGGGAAGGCCTCCATAAATGTCTTTGTCCACACATCAAACAATGAGCAAAAATGTATACACACACTAATACTGAAATATACACACTGATGCATTTTTCTTTCGTACATTTGATAGCTGACCTTAGCTCTGTCCATTGTATCACAAACACCAGGTAAAAAAAAGACATTATGTGCGAATGTGTAAATTTGTGATGGTGTGAATGGACAGCAGAAAATAATGGGTGGCTAATAACAGCTCTTACACCAAACATAATTACTGTTATTTCCCCTCTGCCACCATCCACAAAACCAACTCAGAGCCCTGGGCAAAGGAAAACAAGTTGTTTTTATACAGCACAATTTGTGAAGGTAACAGTTTTCAGCCTGTGTATGGGCTGAAAGGGTTTGTCAGTGGTCAGACACCTGTTGTGACCTCCACTGTTCGCAATTAGATTTCAATTCTCTTTACCTTGGCCTTCCCCTGGGTCTTTCTTTCTCGCACTAGACTGTTTTTGCTCTCTCTCACATAATTCTCAATCTCTTCAATTATTTAATCACTTTTCCCTGTTTTCTTCAGTTGCATCATCTTTTAGTGTTAACCTTGAAATATTATCTGCTGTACTGAGATGATAAGACAATAAGTCTATCTGTGTAAGCTGCATCAGGCTTGTGATCCACTGCTTACATTAAAATGAGAAATGTCTTTGACGACACCGTAATGCTCTGGTTCAGAAGGGCAATTACCAATTGAAATGAAAAGTGTGAGAGTGAACTATACTGAATAGGACTGCTAACAACTCAGGTAGTTTGTCATAAATACATGGAAAGGCCCACTGAAGTGCACTGAAATGCACAGCATTATTCAATGTGTTGACATAATTTCCACTGAAACCGAAAGACAGGGCTAGACATATCAAACAGATCCTCCCCTTTTTTAAATGAGACAATAGCGTTTCGTTTTAGCTCAGCCAGAGCTGTTGAGCTTGGTAAACCTGCAGTTTCCTCCTAATCTCTAACCGTTTCTCTTCCATATTGCTTTAAAACACAGCATTCTGTGCAGAATTCAAATGGGTTCGATATGTTTTGTGAGCTGCACAGACTCACACAAATAATCCACTATGTGCTATCATGTCTCTGGACCAGAGTAGATGGTGTGTGCGGCGGTTCACGTGACACTATCGTGAAACCCGACTCCATTTGCCCCAATGGAAAGCATATTTACGCGGTCTGAATTGTTCCCTATCCCCTATATAGTGCACTAGGTGCCATTCTCCATGTAGAAATTAGTAAAGACTGAAAGACAAAAGACTGTAGTTTGAAGATTAGTATGCATGCAAGTTGTCTTAGGAATTTTAAAGCAAATACATTTTTTTTGTAAGTTTGTTTAAAGGAGGAAACGAAAAAACTAAAAGCTACAGCGACAATGGAGGCCTATATAGAAGAAGAGGTTAGAAAGTACCCTCATTTGTACAACTTTAGCATAAAAACTTCAAGTGATCAATTGATGACAAAAAAGAATCCTTGGCCTCAAACTCTGTTTTCCCTCTAAAAAGAAAATTAAAAGTTATATTATGTAATGCCTTTGCAGAAAAAAAGCCATTTTAAGCAAAGTTTGATTCATACTCTACATGGTGCCTCGAACACACCCAATAACAACAAATACACACCAACCCCAGAGACACAGACATTCCAAAAAGGAAAGACTAAACATTAAAACGTTTGATTTGATTCTGTGACTGGAGCATTGGATTATATTACTGAAACGTAATATAACGTAATATTGGATTATATTACTAAACTTTATTATGTTCAAGGACATTAATAAAATATTCCAAAAATATATTTCGGTATTATTTAAAATAAATAAAACAATACCTATTATATGACTTCTATTTGAGTAATTTTTTTTTTAACCACAACAGTACTCATAATCGTATGGTCTAGTGGTACAACTTCTGCTATGCGAGTCAAACGTTCCGGGTTCTAATCATCAGTGGTTCTAATCCGCCCTCGATTAGTTTTTTCTTTTTTTCTTTTTCTCAATAAGACCAAATGTGTTCATTAATGATTGTATATAAAGAGGCAAGAGCAGGGACACGTTTGTGTGCATTTTGTTAATGATTTCGCTGGAAAGAATAGAGAGTTTCCGCAACACCATTAACATAGATTGACGTGCTCGTCTGTGAGAAGACTGTGCACAAGCCACAAGAACGTTCCACCACTGATAACAGTGGTGATAAAAAAGATTTTAAAAAGATTGCTTCTTATTTAACACAAATTAATGTCAACTGGGTGTTTCATTTGCATTATAGGCTATCCGTGCAGCAAAATGTTTCAAAAAAAGTGGTGGGGACATGTCCCACCCGCAAATTACGCTATACGCACATTCTTTCGATGAGTATTGCACTGATCTGATGATCAGTAGTAGCGGCTCACTTAATGAAATAATACAATAAATATCTATTTACAATAAGCACGCCACTTACAGTAAGAAGACCATCCTAGAGAAAGAGCAAGAAGAGAGTTTGAGTGCGCGTCCAGTTTAGTGCGAGAGTGAAGGAAATACACCTGCGAGCTGAAAGATTTTTGCTTACTTGGCATTTTTGCTTACTTGAGTATTACTTGGCATTTTTCATTAAAATAACACAATAGACCATCGAGCCCCTGAGCACCCACGGGATCGGTGCCTATACCAGTACTTATATTTGAGTACAGTTTTACCCTTGATTAAAGTTTTAAAAGTGTCCATCCTACTCACTACCCACTTCTGAATGGCAAATTGAAATTTAATGCTAGAACTAAAAGAGACTGATACAGAACAACATTTAAAACATTCAGGTAGAGTGCCTGCACATTTACATCTGTAATGTGATGTATTTAAAATTGTATTCTGTAGTACTTATGTTAGTGCTATGACCCTGATACCATTAGATCCTTTTAGCTCTGTGCACTAAAAGAGAGAAGAAGAGTGAGAAAGGCTTTCTTGCATTTAAAAAGTTAGACAGAGCAGAACAGAACAATCTGAACTGTTTTTAACTCAACAGTCAACACAAGAGTCTTGGCAAGTTTATCCGTCTTTAACCCTTCAAAATAATACTTACAGCAATCATATTTTCTCCGGTAGAAATTTCTTTCTACCGGCTGTTATTTACTTATATATAGACACCTTCATTTCAGACCATTAGTCACTAAATGCTCTGTGAACACTGCAGGTAGCATGAAGGTCACAGGCACGGAAGTGCACCTTCAGTTTAACAGAGCTGAGTGCTCTCTAAGGACCGGCTCACTCAGATTTCAGTTTCATTTCTAGTTAGTTTTTTTATTCAGATGTGACTGAAAGTGATGCATCTGGGTGGTTGAGTAGTTCACTCTTTTATTAGTCAATCCATTTCCACCAATTTGACCAGTTTTACCGACAAATAGGCAGGTATTATCATATCGACATGTGTTATCAGCCAATCACAGCAACATGGAAAGCCATCCCCTGATATTCACAAAAGCTTTAGGATCTCAATGAGAACATAATAAGAGACACTACCTCCCTCTGTACTTCTACCTGCTGGTAAACTGCTGCAAGCACGACCCAATGCATGGGGGTCATTAAATATGTAAAAGCTTGAGCTCTCTGCAGAGTGCAGACAAAAAACTTTAAGTTGTTTTGATGCACAGTTTATCCTTTCAAGGCATCACACATCTCTATACTTCAATTACAAGCCTTTTCCTTACAGCATGCTGACTCCTTGTCTGCCACAAAATGAGAAGAGTTAGTGTTAGCAGCAACATCAATCCATTGATCTCAAAGGAAATGGAGTCCTTGCTGTGGTGTGCAACACCATTGTAATGGGTCTCCCTTTGATGTGGCTGCTAGCTCAGACCTGTTGAGGAGTGAGAGTCCCTTGTTTCTGCCTATATTACATTATGCACTCTAACACATCTTTCAACTTTTCATTCTTAATGTTTAATCGGAGTCAAAACAACATTTTCTAAATCTTTACAAAGTCTATCTCTTGGTATGACTGAGTGATATTAATGGTGTGAACAGTGTGTGCATCATCGATGTACTGATCCTCAATGTATTAAAACTCAGAATTGTAAACAGAATGTAATGTGAAAGCTAAACAAACTCAGTTATTTTATTGTATGGCCACCTTTGATAGCAATTTTAGCAGGAAATTTGTAAGTTTAATAGGCCACATTTATATTATACAGATTCCATCTTAGCAAAGTGAAAGTCCATTTATCGCAATACTAGAACAAGTAGCCGTGAAGTCCGTAATCAATACAATGTTCATTTAATCCATGATTCTGCCCAACAAAATACAGTTAAAGTCCCTGTAAAGTCAATTCTGAGAATTCTTTCTAAACACTTTATAAATGTTACAAATGTATTGCTGAAACACATTACAAAGTCTGTGAATTGTGTAATGCTTAATTGTGAAGTTGGAGCCTTAAACAGTTTTTCACCAAGTCTCTGCTCAGGATTTTTTGGGCGGAGCTAAAACGGGGGTCTGATGACGCACTTGGACCCCCGAGCATAGCCCCTCCCCTAAAACTATATAACTGTCGATGACGCACAGAGCGTGGTGCCGCCTATACAGCGGTTCACTCGCTCAATCTCAAGTGTCATTACAGTTATACAGCCCTTTGCACATTTAGCTAGTAATGCCTTCGTCACGCATATTACATGGTTGTTTTAATATACAATATGCTCGGTCTCCTTATTTAAATTTCCTAAAACGATGATATGAAGGATTCTAAAGTGATCGTTCTACACCGGATAATTTTACAAACTTTCATCAGACAGCTGGGATTCACAGATAATCCACTGTTTTTGGTGAATGTGACTGAACAGACCTCGGCCCCCCTCCCGCCTCGGCCTTCCTACCGTCCCACCGATAACCGATGATATATGGGGCCGGACAGAGTCTCTCCCGCCCCGGCCTTCAGCCTCCCGTCTCGTGGCGCCGTCATTTGTCGACTCGACAACAGTCGGCAGTTCGTGCCCACCAATGAGTGTAAGTTGCTGAGTTTGCTTATGTTATAATTAGTAGGTAGTCCACAGTAACTCTACTAAAATTTGCAACCCTCTAAAAATGATTCTTTTTATATGCATCAGTATGTTTGACTCATTAGACAAGTAAGTTGAGACGGCAGCTCTCGCGAGTGGGTGTGGTTTCAGCGCCGACAGCGGACACGCCCCCAGCGTTTGAGAGAAGAGAGCGCTGCCTATTTTTTCGAGATTTTGATAACTTATTTCATTTACTTGCAGATTTTTTTAATCATTTAAATTTGGCTGGGTGGTTAATAACAAATTTTTCTGCGGTGTGACAAACTCAGAACACATACTTTAAAATGACTTTACAGGGACTTTAAAGGGTTAGTTCACCCAAAAATGAAAATTCTGTAATTTATTACTTACCCTCATGCCGTTCCACACCCGTAAGACCTTCGTTAATCTTCGGAACACAAATTAAGATATTTTAGTTGAAATCCGATGGCTCTGTGAGGCCTCCATAGGGAGCAATGGACACTTCCTCTATCAAGATCCATAAAGGTACTAAAAACATATTTAAATCGGTTCATGTGAGTACAGTGGTTCAATATTAATATTATAAAGTGACGAGAATATTTTTGGAGCGCCAAAAAAACAAAATAACGACTTATTTAGTGATGGCCGATTTCAAAACAATGCTTCAGGAAGCATCGGAGCACAAATGAATCAGTGAATCGAATCTGCTGTTCGGAGTCACGTGATTTCAGCCGTTGGCAGTTTGACACGCTGATTCATCTGTGCTCCGATGCTTCCTGAAGCAGTGTTTTGAAATCGGCCATCACTAAATGATTTAAATATGTTTTTAGTACCTTTATGGATCTTGAGAGAGGAAGTGTCCATTGTTCCCTATGGAGGCCTCACTGAGCTATCGGATTTAAACTAAAATATCTTAATTTGTGTTCTGAAGATTAATGAAGGTCTTACGGGTGTGGAACGGCAGGAGGGTAAGTAATAAATGACAGAATTTTCATTTTTGGGTGAACTAACCCTTTAAGAAGAGATGTTGCTAGTGGACTAGGAACAGTGTCTGAATTAAATTCTAGCACATTCTGACTGAAAGCAAAGGCATATTACCTTCCAAAGTCCCTATCATGCTTTACTGTAGGGATGGTGTTCACACAGTAATGTGCTTTGTACGATTTATGCCAAACAAAATCAAATAACACAGAGGGAAAAAATTCAAATTTTGAGTTGAAAAGAGCAAAATTCTTGCAGAATGATTTAAACTATATCCTGTATCAAGGCCCTTACACAATAAACCACAAATTATGAGTTCATATTTGCATGATCCTGAAATGAGATAAAGTTAAGCATATTTGGAATGCTATGCTATCTATGATGGAATGAAACTTGAGACATAAATTTCAAGTCTCATTGGAGTACTTTATAAAGAATATTCAATAGATAGAACAGAAACAGAGGAGGAGGTGAGGTGGAGGAGGGATGCTGGAAGTACTGTCACTGTACTGAGGTAAATGGCCATTTTTATGTGTAAGGACTGACAGGACATGATAAGATGAAGTTTTGTTTAGAGCACCATATATGTCCCAGGGTTCTGAATATTGTTACTGTATAGGGGTTAGAGGTCTGCAAGACCACTGGGTCCACTGGGCCGGGCTCGGGGCAATTTTTTTTTTTTTTTACAGATCGGGTTCGGGCTCATTTAGCTTTTCTCCTTTCATTGTGCCCATATACGTGGAGAACACACATAGGCTACTGTATGAAATACAGGCAGATGAGTAGCTGAGTATCTCTTAAGCAATCCAATGCGCAAACTACTACAAATAAAACTGAAAGTAAGTCACAGATGCTTAAAGCACAATCATGTTCATTAAAAGTATAGGCTATGGGACTAAATGATCTTACCAGTGCTTATGCCACACTCTCTCCTATTGCGATCTTTGATCTTGAAATCAGCTGATGACAAATAAAATGCAGCTCATATGTTGCTTTCCTTGATGTGAATTTGCATTTAGCGCAAGAATTGAAGATAGAATTTATATTCATTTTGCAGTTGAGGTGTTAGGTAAGACAGCCAGCGCCGTTGTGAGCAGCAGAGCAGCCTGCCTCAGCTTGTCAACAATGCCTTTTTAACTATGGTGATGATAATAGGCTAAATGTTTAAACTAACATTGTGATATGCTTGAAGTGTTTCATATATATGGATTTTATTGTAGGCAAGTCAAGTGTTGATTTGAGGGGCACTGTCAGCCGCTAGCCGTTTGGTCGTCACTTTAAAAAAACACTTTAATTTAACAAACAAAAAAATGCTGCAAACATTCATCTAAATTAACTTAATAAAGAAACAAAACGAAATATAACTACTTTGTCATTATAACCAAAACAGAACTATTTAATGGCTGCAACAGTAGCCTAGTGTGTAATGGAGAGGATAAAAACAATAAGCTGTCGGGATACGGGCCGGATCTGAGGCGGGTGTGTGCACTGCTAAATGATTGGTCTCTGATTAAAAATTTTAACTGGCAAGGCTTTAAAATGCATGCAAAATTGCAAATAATAAACTTTTGTGATACCAAAGAACTGCAATGTCATGTAAATGTAACCCTACAGCCTACCGCTAATCTCTACTATGATCTCTCTTTAAAGGCAGATCATGGAGACAATTTAATCTTTCTAAAATGTCATATCGGACACCCCTGCTATATGTAGGCATAAAACACACAGTTCAGAGTACGGGTTCAGTCCAAGTTATTCCCTCTCACCAGCATTTGTGACAGGCTGTAAATTACCAGAAAATCATTTTGTTTGTTAAAAACAAAGAAAAATCACATTTACGCTAAAGCACTTACAATGGTAGCAAAGGGCAATGCATTCTAGAGGGTTTAAAAGCAGATACCTGAAGCTGATATTTCTGTTAAAGAACTTGTATCAATTCTGCCATACAAACATGTACTGCGTGAACTGTAAAGCTGCTAAATCATGCACTGTAAAAAATGACCGTGATTTTAACAGTAAAAGACTGTAAAAATGCTGCGGTGAAAAACTGTCAATTGGTTTACAGAAAGTTTCAGTACTATATACGGTGAATTACTGTAATAGATCTAACGGTACATTTAATGTAATTTTACGGTAAAATACCGTTAAATTCACAGTTTTTGGAAGTGAAAAATAACAATTCATTGTAAAATTTACAGTGAAAAACCGTAAATTGACATTCCCAAAATTCCCTGCGTGACACTTCACATTTGATATATTTTCGTTGAAATAAGTCTGTTTCTTCTTAGTTTTTCTCATTTTTTTCTAATCAGTTTTGTACATTAGGGTTTTATGTTACATCTAATGTTGTTAAATTAATGTTTATTGCATTTTTTAAAATTTCATGCATGTTACCATGATGGTGTTTAGTGTGTGTGTGAATGACACTGTGTGCACCTTCTATATATTAGTATTGTCCTCCTCAGCTTGTGGAAAAGCTGCTTGTGATGAACTTTGATTCATCATGTGACTCTTATCACCACTGTGTTTGGTGACTGTCAGTGTATTATAAAGGTACAAAACAGATATTAGTACTTCATTAGGTTGGTAAATTAACATTATATCAGTTAATGAAATACGTTATTTTACCGTAAATTTAACAGATTTTTTTTTACGTTGCTACTGTATTTTTTACGGTAAAGTTCTGGCAACCACAGCTGCCGGTTTTTTACCGTAAATTTTACTGAGATTTTTTTTACAGTGTGCTTTTAGCACTGGGACTAATATGGTCATGGAAAGGTTGAAGGATTAGATGTTACTTTGCATAAAAAAGTTAATTATTGTACATTACTATAAAGACCTTATTTTTTTGTTCTTACAAAGTCAAGGACAAGTCAACATGGTTTTCTGTGGTCAAGCCAAATATTTAGACGATATATTTGGCCATCACCATTCATGTTCAAACAATTAAATTCAATGGATAACACATGATTTGTCAATGGATAATAGACATTTTTCTTTTCATTTTTAACTGAATTTTAGAGTTCAACTGAATTAAAGAGACCAGACACCTGCCATCACATTTAGATTTACATTCAATCAACAAGTTCAATATCAGTCTTTTGTCTGAAACATTCTTTAGTTCCACATTATATAAGCCAGGATTGTAATCAAAGTGGAACATGAACCATATGCTGATTTTTAATTCAAATAAATGATTAAGCAATTCAGTCTTAAGCTGTTTTTCATAATCAGCTTTAGACAGTAAAATATGCACACAATCAAGAAAAGACCTCTAATGACAGTGTTTTAAGTAAAAATGATCCACAGTAGCTGCTGTAAATTGGTCAGTTGAAGTGAGAGTGGAAAAAGAGCAGGGCCAGATATGACTATTGAGCATCTGTTCTGCTTTGAGAGCATCAGAGTGGTTTGCTTATCAGAGATTGTGACATCTTTATCAAAGGAGTAGATGTGTTTATACTGGAGCTTCTCTTCTCAATCGCTCTTTTACTTTAATATGTACACATACTTTCTTTATTTCTTAGTCGCTCTGTAGAATTTTAACTTTAGCTGTTCTTTCTCAGTGCCTCATCCAGCTTTATCAGTTTCACTGAGCCAGGACCAGTAATCATATACAAAAAATTATATTTATTTTTGACTGGGTGATCTAGGATCTTTGCCATCATTTTTTATGACAAGGGTTAATTGTTAACCATCAAAAAAATTACAGACAAGAAACAAAAGATTTTTAACAGAAATGTCATCTTTTAGCATGTTGTTTAATGTTTAATACAATTATTTGTCTTTGCCAATGATCACAGAAAACAATGCTACCCTGTAACAAACTCAATTTAACTTCACATTCATTTCTTAATTTATTGGACACAAGACGCAAGTCATCTTTCTGGATTCTGGTGGTGCATTTTTCTAAAGGGTTTGGCCCTTTAGTTCTTCAGTGTATAGGGGATGGACGGTCTGACTGTCTTTCTATTAGGGGTGTAACGTTACACAAAAAAGACGATTCGGTACATACCTTGGTTTTGAAGTCACGGTTTGGTGTGTTTTTGTGTATAAGGGGAAAAAACAAAATTTTCTTTCTTTTTTATTAAACAGTATTTTACTGAACAAAATTTAAAGTGAACTTTAAAGTGCTCCTATTATGCTATTTTATTATGCATCACCACATTTTTCTCAAACGACTCGTCCGAAGATTCAGTCTCTCTAAACCCCTCCTTTCTGAAAACATACTCTGCTCTGATTGGTCAGATGGCCCAGTCTGTTGTGATTGGTCTACCGCTTAGGAGTGGGCGTGTAGGGTGTTTGCGCTGTAAATGTACAAGGAGACTTCAGATATAAAAACAGTGTCTTGTTAGGTAATGTTTTCTCATTAAAATCGTATCATTTCCTATTAATTCAAAATAACTCATGAGCATACTAAGGAATACCAATATGGTGTTCGCAGTGGTTTCACTTTTTATGACGTCATGATGAATCTAGTTATAAAACACAAAACTTTGCATTTTGAACACCAGGTAGAAAATATATACATCAACAGTTGATCATACTTACAGGTTGTGATTCTGAGGAGCAAGTTGGTTCAAATAAAGTGGATACTGTCCCATCGTTATAAACATAATGTAAATTCCATTTAGACCTTGCAGAGATTTGAGAATCCATTTGCTCCACCTGGCTTCACCAAGCTTTCGTGAACGCACCTTGCAGATCAATATTTTTGTAAGTAAAGTGGTAAATTATGTGGGTTTTTTTTTTTTTTTTTCACAAACAAAGCACTCACATTGCTTCATAAAATTGAGTTTAAGCCACTGGAGTCACATGAAGTACTTTAATGATGTCTTTTTCCTAACTTTTTGGACCTTGGAGTGGTAGTTACGTTGGATCTGTGGAGAGACAGAAACCTCTCAGACTTCATCAAAAAGATCATAATTTGTGTTCCGAAGATGAACGAAGGTCTTACGGATGTGGAACGGCAATTTTTATTTTTGGTGAACTAACCCTTTAAGACCTCAGCTCTGCTGATGTTGAAGAAAAGTGAATGAAAAAAAGCAGTCACTCAATAAAAGCACCGACAAAAGAACCACTTGGCCAAATACTTTGAATCAGACTTTTAAATATATCTTGATTTAATACAGACAACGGAATAAAGCAATCATAATGTACAGTATCCTTCATAATGACATTTCCTTGTAACTTCTTTTATGACATGCATGACATTTGGCTCTGTCATCAAAATCATAATTGAAATCTTAATTTCCAACACTTTATCACAGGTAGAAAAAGAAAAAGTTCAATGACAGACAGCTGTCGAAGGTTTATTATTCTGCTGCGCTGGTGGCCAGATTGAGAGAATCTATTCTTTTTTGTAATTAAAATAAAATTGTTACATTGAAAAGTTTTGCACATTTCTTACAGAAAATAGAAACAGCCAGTGAAGAACTGATTCAGGATATAGACCACCATTAATAAGTATCTTTTAATAAGTATGTTTTTTTTTCTTCCATTGGTGTAGAATTGATCTAGTTGTTGTAATAATGTGCACCATTATAACAGCGGATTCGCCAATGAGATAGCCCAGCATGCAGTCAGAGCTTATGAGACAATGGAATGGAAAAACATCACCATGGGCCAAGAATCTCCAAAACTGCTTCCAAAATGTGCTCGCTATAGGGCAATCCCAAGTCTGTCAATGCTTTTCTGTTTGCAAACCGCCATTGTTTTGTCTCAAGATGCACACCAGCAATGTTGTTTTCTATGGTACATTTATAAAAGCTACTTAAATACCCTAATTTAACTAAGGCCTAATCCTGAAGCCCTGTCTGTGAAACCGGGCATAATTGATTATTATCATTATTTACTCCATACTAATCTATATATCAGAAGTCTCTTTTCAAGTTATATCGTAAAAAAAGGTCCAAAAAGGTTAAAAACACTCATATGTGCACCAATGGTATAAATTCCACAAGTGATCCAGTATATATACTGCTTTTTTGGCGAAAGGTGAGTTTAGGGCTGTGCCAAAATGATGCTTAAAGCTGTTGGTATTGTGAAATTAGCATAAATGTTATGAATCCTCCCTTGTTAGAGACATAAACAGACTGCAAGTATTAGGCCTGCTCTCCCGCCAGTGTGAGAGAAACTCACTTGATTCAAATAGCAAATTAATCTTCATTTTCACAGCAGCACAGAGACAGGACACTAACTCCAATGCAAATATCCAGAACATCGTAATTCACAGACTTTGAAATCAGATAAATATATAAATATATAAATAAATCTATACAGAAATATACTTTATGAAAGTGGGAGAAGTAATGTTGGAGGGACTATGCAAGCATTTGTATTTTGATTTTATATTTACAGGTAACTTAAATGATCAAAATATTAAAGTATGACTGATTTTCTGAGCAATATATTGCCTATACAATGAGCTTTCAATGATTTGTTGATAACCATATTACTTTAATTCTATTTTCTACAAATTCTAATTGCAAGGTTCTCGAGACAAACCTTTAAAAACAGTTACAAATGGCAATCACATACGACAGAAAGGATCCCAATTTCCATTTCAAAGCTATACACGGTGCAGTGAACACCTAAGAATTAATTAAAAATGCCTTTGACAACTCCTTATCAAATAATGACAGCATTTTTCTGCACATATATTAGTCTCAGTTATGAATTGTGGCAACTCAGATTTACAGTTCATGAAGTTTATGAAAAGTTTATGAACCTTTTCCAGGGTTTAACTTGATTTCTGCATAACTTGGTCTTAAAGTCCCCCTGTTGTCAATAATTTTATCCCTTAAAACTTATCTTTGATCACCAAAATTACATATTTAAAAGTTTTTTTCCTGTAAATAAAAAATTCTTAATGGCTTAAAATAGCTTGAATGTAACTCTGCACCCATGCCTCTTTTAATATAAACGGATCTATGAATATGCTAATTAGCCCCGACTCCACTCACTCGCACGAGCTCAGATGAGATCCACTGCACAAATGAGGTAAATGCTGCACAATGGTATCGCTTTTTACAATGTCGGACACATATCGGTAATTAATATGATTAGCGCTTTGCTTGACTACATTATCAAACAGCTAATAACGTGTTGCTAATAGTACACAAACCATGTTCCCTTTCGTGAGTCAGACAGCTGCCTACTAACAATCAGTATCCTTTGAACAACTACGCTTTGAACATCTCAGAACGTCAGTGGAGAAAGACATTTAGTTCATCAAAACATCATAATATTCATACGCCATATTGCTAAATCTACCCGATTTTTCATATCAACAGAAAAATATACCGGGATAACCTTCTTTTGAGACTCCTTTGTGCGGTCAATTAATGATATGCTAAAGCCCGCTGGCACGTTGACGTGATTGGTTACAAGGTAGTTTGTGACGTCAAACACCAGCTTTTAGAAACCGCGGGTTTGAGACCATCTTTGGTTTACTGCAGTTTTAAAGAGAAAATATACTCAGCTATGGTACTGACTTATGAATTTGCACATGGTTTGGCTTAAAACACCAGACAGACATATGAACAACATTAAAAACTTGATTTTCACCACATGGGGACTTTAAAACTTGAACTGATCACTCGCAACAATAGACAAACACAGTTGTCATAAATAAATAAAGTTTTTGTCTCTTTAATAAACTTATGGTGTAAACATTCACAGTACACCTTTAAGAGAGTGATTTACACCAGATATCCCAAGAATATTGCTGTGATGTCTGTGAAGTTTCGGCTCAAAATACCCCATAGATTTTTTTAAATTAATTGTTTTAACTGCCTATTTTGGGGCATCATTAACAATGCATTGATTTATGCTGGGTGCCGCCCCTTTAAATCGCGTGCTCCCTGCCACACGAGCTCTCGACTATATTACAGCGCATTTACAAAGTTCACACAGCTAATATAACCCTCAAATGGATCTTTACAAGATGTTCGTCATGCATGCTGTATGCATGCTTCGAATTATGTGAGTAAAGTATTTATTTGGATGTTAACGTTTGATTCTGAATGAGTTTGAGGATATGCTCTGTGTAATGCATTGAACATGGGCTGGCATTATGCAAATATTGGGGGCGTACACCCCGGCTGTTACGTAACAGTCGGTGTTATGTTGAGATTTGCCTGTTCTTCAGAGGTCGTTTAAACAAATGAGATTTATATAAGAAGGAGGAAACAATGGAGTTTGAGACTCACTGTATGTCTTTTCCATGTACTAAACTCTTGTTGTTTAACTATGCCGAGGTAAATTCAATTTTTGAATCTAGGGCACCTTTAAGGTAAAGCTAAAGCCTCTCGAGTCGAGATCAGGTCGAGAGCCACTCTGGAAGGTTTATTTACTTTTGTTAGAGCCATTCTGTTGGTATATTTACTGCTGTGCTTTGGGATGTTGTCCTGTTGGATCACCCAAATACTGTTGAGCTTTAACTGGTAAACAGATGCCCACACATTCTCCTGCAAAATGTCCCAATAAACTTGGGAATTTTTTTTTTTTTTTCAGTTGATGATAGCAAGCTGTCCAGACCTTGAGGCAGCAAAGCCAAAATCAAGCTAAACTCCACTATGCTTTACAGTTGGGATGGGGTTTTGATTTTGGTGTTTTATGCCTGTTTTTTCCTCACAGTATTGTGATACAAAAGTATCACAAATAGCTTGCTCATGAGATCACAGTAAGAGATATTATAAATTGAGAAAGTTCAGTGCGTTTGCTAATCTCCCTATGAGTGCACATCCTGCATGACTTCAAGACCACATAACAGATTACTCAGTGATGTTCAGAAGAATTCTGGAGCTTAAAACACTAAACAATAATGGTGTTTATGAGACACCACGGAGGGACCACACACACGCACACACACACACACACACACACACACACACACACACACACACACACACACACACACACACACACACACACACACACACAACCTCATTGGACCTCACGAGCCTCTTTTCCACTGTCGGGCCAGTAGCCCCACAGCCAGAGATGGGCACAAATACATCAAAATGTATTTAGTTACAAATTACAAATACTTATCAAATGTATTTAAATAAAATACAAAATACTGCGGTAAAAAAACAAAAAAACAAACAAAATTTACACACAATCATTTGAAGCGCTCACTGTAATAATTAAATATAGATTGATGATCCTTATAAACATACTAAAGTTATTCAGTCAGGAGCAGTGAGTGATTTTGTCTTTTTCATTTGTTGCTTGATTATCATTGAGCCTAATAAACCTGCTGCTGTCTGTCATTAGAGATGGGCAGTATTTTAATTAAATGTATTTAAAATACGTATTTTATTACTTTTGAGTAATTTGTATTTTCCTTAAAGAAAAAAATCAAATGTAATTTGTAATTAAATACTTTGAGAAAAAAGTATTTTGTATTTAAAATTCTTAAAATACATTTAAATATATTATTTTATTCTCACATACAATAACTTTCATCACCAGGCTTAAAGGTAGGGTAGGTCATTTTCGGAGAGGCTAGCAATAGTGAGCTAGTTTTGAAAGCAGAAGATCCCACCCTCCCTTCAGAGTGTCTCCAAAGCCACGCCTCCTTCAAAACACAGCAGGGAGCAAAAGTGTCATGAGGGACAGCGTTAAATTACCTCATGTCTCAAAGCACATAACATTACAAAAATAATGAACATAAACAACTTAAAGAGCTCTGACCTGTACCACCTGACTGCTGCAGATTCATTCAGCATTGGTAGTGTTGCCATTGAAACGCATAAATTCAAGTCACGAACTGCTCCTAGTATAACGTCACGGGTCGCCATCTTTTAATTATGGTAGTTTTGGCGTGAGCACAGCATAAGCTCGTTGTTTTGGTTCAGAAGGAACTGTAATGGTGCATTCACACAGGGAGCTGGCGTCAATGCTTGATGGATGACGTGTCTGAAGCTCGGTGCTGATGCGACTGTCATAGTGTGAACAGCCAATCACATTACTTTCTGGTGTTGCATGAATGCCATTGGCTAGCATCTGCGCCAGGGTATTTGCACAAGGTGATCTGATTGGCTGACATTTGCATAGGCACTTGAAAAGTTGACAAATTTTTAGGCTTGTTCGAGATGCACTGGCACTGCACAGGCGGATCGCCTTATGACATTAAAGTACTGCGATTGGAGACCGACGTCTGTCTTACTTTGCATAGCAAGGTCAGAAGCAGGTAAAGAAGCTGCTTTTGTGATCAGTCAAACTGCTTTAAGGTAAAGTATCTAGTAAAATATATTATCAGAAATTATTCACTAATAACACAAATGGGTAGAAATTGTGAATGGACTTGCTAGCTAAAGCATGACGTGGGCTGTCTAGTGATGAGCGGATCGCAGTTATATTCGCGGACGCTGCAGATAATCTGTGTGCGGGTAAGTCAAGTAATAAAGAAATAACACTGATTAATTGAAAACACAGTCGGTCATGTCTTTAATTTATGTAACCATAAGTATATTCTGTCTGTGCGTTCGTTTTTAAAGTGACAGCAGCCTAATAAACCTGCTGCTGTCTGTCAATAATGTTAATCAAGCAACAAAAGAAAAAGACAAAATCACTCACTGCTCCTGACTGAATAACTTTGGTATCTTTATAAGGATCATCAATCTATATTTAATTGTTACAGTGAGAGCTTCAAATGATTGCGTGTAAATTTTGTTTGTATTTTTGTATTTTCAAATTACAAATTTACAAATTACTGTACATTTTTACAGCAGTATTTTGTATTTTATTTAAATACATTTGATGAGTAAGTATTTGTAATTTGTAACTAAATACTTTTTGATGCATTTGCCCATCTCTGATTAGGCTGCTGTCACTTTAAAAACAAACGCACAGATCAAATATACTTATGGTTACATTAATTTAAGACACGACTGACTGTGTTTGGTTACATGTCAGTCAAACGTCCTCTTGGGCGGTCCTTGGCCAATGAAAGCTGCGATAGAGTCCAGACCTTCTGCCATCAGTCTGAAGGTCTGGCTACATGAGACTAGTGCCACAGCTGACTTCAGCTACAGTCAATACAACTCAATTTCTACAATCCAATAAATTCCTGATGGACAATCTCAAGTCCCATCTAACATTGTTTTTCCTTACTGTTTCACTTAGATATAACAGGACGAAAATATGTGAAACTCTTTATGAAACTCAACTAATGTTTGGTCACAGATGCAAGTCAGTTGCCTGTTAAAATGCTTTAACCGTGGCTTATCCAATCAGATTTTAAAGCCAGAACTGCATTTTATAATATAGAAGTTTACAGACTGAATAGACACATAATCATTATTTAGCTAACAGTATTTTAAATTATTTTCTAGCTCGTACAAAATTTAAAGTATCGTTATTGTACCAGCGTTAGGTGGGCTATGTTACTTTTTTTTTTATTATTATTATTTTTTTTGTTTTACATCTGCGGTGTGTTAATAGGGCCTATGCCTAATGTGTTTTTCTTTGTATATTATTATTTGAAATAGCAAAAAAAAACTTAATCTTCCTTTGTGTGATTTCTGAATGCTCCAGAGTATTTAATAAAGTTTATTAAAGGTACAGTATTTAACTTTTTTGTTCAAAATGTATATAATAAGTGTGTACATCATGAATCCATCTTCTACACCGTTATTTTTATTGTATTATTATTATGTTTTTGTCTAACCCTGAATCACTATGTTATGCCTATAAAAAGTCTTTATATTCAGACTATTTTACTTGCCACAGTTTTGTTTATTAACCGTTAGAGTGCCAAAAGTTACATAGTGTACCTTTTAAAGTTCTATTCTTTCTGACCTAAGCAGGATACTGGGAAGAAATAGACAAACAAGGCATGGTAACCAATAGAGATGAAAATTATAGCATCTGGCTGTCTAATCCTGCTGTTTAGGGTACTGTGACAGCATTGATCCTCAATCAGGGCTACAGGTAACAACAATAACAATGGAGTACTCGAACAACCCTGGATAATGGGATTATGGATACACTAAAACAGGAGGGGAAATTGAAACAGTAAGTTGAAACAGCAGACCTTTTATTGAGCTACTAAAGTGGTTTTGTTAATAAACTTCTTGTGTCAAGACATATTTACTCACATTTACACTTCTACTCATTGTGATATGTTCACATTCATATGGGGTGGTTTGGTAAGAAAGCATATGCGAAGAAAGCTAATATATTCTACTTTGGCACACTACATCTGGTGTTTGTCATACGTTTAGCCACTTGTGATGTTGAATTAAATAGATCACAGTACATGCATGTGGTGATGACAAAACAATGTCATGCACTCTAGAAATTTCTATAAGATTTGCCTAGAGTCTAAAACTATATCGAGCAAAGTTATATTTCTAGCATGAGCAAGAAGTGACTTTTCACTGCACTGACATTAGCAAAGCTATTGCTATCCACCCACAACCTCAGCATAAGACAGCTCAACTCAGCTCAATGGTACCCACACAAAAATATACAACATAACAGATACTCTTCTAGATACCCAACATAACTGCACATTAACACTAACAAGTCACATGCAAAGCAAGCTGGTACCTAGAAATCCACTGTCCAGTTTAACGGCAAAATCAGTTTTGAGTGCATGCTCCTACAAGTAGTTTATTGTAATATAGGCAATTTGGCAATTGCAACATTTAGTTTGAATTTTATGTTATATTTTAGCTCAGGCACGTGCACACATGAGCACCTGCCCTTTTTCTTCCTCGAGAGAAAGTGCCCTTTTTTTCTGGGGTGCTTTTTTTTTTTTTTATAAATTAATATATATTCCTGTTTGCGCACAGCTTCCCTGTTAAACAAATATATTTACTGAATAAAACAAATAAAAAAATACTATATCAGGTTGGCTTTGTCGAGTTCAGATGCCCTCACTCCGCGACGCGCCATTCATGCTCGCACGCCCCGCCCCACCTAACCTCGAGTTTGCTGCTGGCTGAAAACCTGAAAACTTGTGACAACTATTCCCGCGAAAATGCAACTGCTGTCTGGTGATGAGTTGCGAAAAAGAAAAAAGCCCTAGATGGAGCCATCCCTTGCATTTCTTTCAGGTAGGCTAGCCTAAGTTCACAAACCTGAAAGTTTTGGCTATTTAAGGGTTATTTATACACGTAACGCTGCATTAATAGTTTGACCACAATCAACGCATCTGCCTGATTTGATACTAATTTATGTCACATTATAATTTCAATTATTTTATTGTGCTATGCATTGCGTTATGAACCATGGTGAAGATATCGGTTGGGCTGCCAATGGCAGAAGAGGAGCATCCATGAACCACTTTATTAGACAGTTTTCTAAGGATGCATGGTTTATTAAAACTATTTAAAAATCATAATACAGCATTAGCTACATAATGATATTCTTAAATCTACGCTTACACAGGATAATACATCAACAAAAGTTTAAACCCTAGCTCTGTCTTTGCATGTTTGATGTCCACATATTCTTGTTAAAGAAATTACAGTGGCTGTAGCATTTCTATCACAAAGAAGTGGCCGAATATTATTATTTAACTAATATTAGTAATATATTACTTAATATTTTTAATCATGGTGGTTGGCTTTGATCGTGGATTTGATCGTGCTTTGCTGTCTAACAACAAAAATCAGCAGACTTTTGGCGCCCTCTGCAGGCATTTGTTATAATATATAATTCATTAAGCATTAACAGTTCAGGAAAACAAATTATTGACTTGTGTAAATATGCAGATTAGCTTTTGGTTAATTTAGAATAAATCTACAGATACAAACAGATGAATGGTAGTAGGCTTAAAACAAACTCCATCTAAATGTGTAGGGATAGGGTTAAGGTTAAGTTTTCTTTCCATTAGAGTAAAAGACATGGCAGCAAAAATGGACCAAAATATTAAAATTGTCCACTTCATGAAAGAAGTATTCCAATAACACCAAAAATATTACAGTGATTTATTGATTTAAACAAATTATTAGTGAAACTATGTCCCTCTCCTTGGTGCGGTCATTTATTCTAAATATATAGCTACTTGAAAATAGTTGCTGTTGACTCTTGTGATAAACCTAGTGAATACTAAAAAAGACCATGGTCTCTATATGTGAACTAATTATTTTGTAGAAATCTGTGGAGTATAAAACAATTGCGTGAGTGTAAGGAAAGTCAGAGTTGTCTTAATATATTTAAGGGTTTATTATTTTTTTTAAATAAATAATTATGAGAAGTGCCCTTTTTTCCATTTGAGCCCCTGCCCCCCAAAATGTCTGTGCATGTCCCTGTTTTAGCTAGAACCTCACCTGTTCCCTTGTTGTTTCAGGCCTACCCACAAAATAAAGAAAATAAAAAATATAGAAAATTAAATACAATTAAATAAATACAATATAAAGTTGTAAAGTTTTTGTCTCTTCAAGCGTTTGAACTCTCTTGCTGCATTTTCTATGAACTAACACAGCTCTGTTGTGTCATTTCAGTTCACTGTAGACTTCAGACTGAACATTTTTTCATTGCACAATGGATCATGCGAGATAGCGATCACTCCTTTTCATCTTCATTATAACTGACCAACATGAAAGCCCACAAATCTATGTTCAGAAACAACATTTTCCCCATAATGGATTCTTACTATGAAAGGATCCAAGGTTAGTGATTTGTTGCTACAGATGCAGATCTCAGATTTGTGGTTGTGCTCTAACACCAATCTTTCTCACATTAAATGTCAAATTCACCTCGGCATAAAAAAAGACTACTTTCAGGTCTAGTGCGTTTTGTGTGCGAAATCCAGGATCCCAACATAGGATTATCTTACTTTCAACTATGAGTAAAAGCGTCCTTAGAATTCCCTGCTGACCCCAGCCACCCCATAGCATCCTCTTAGGTTGCCACTGGTTACAAGAGACCACTCTGGAGCATATTGGCTATTACGGACTATTATCTTTTAAGTAAGGGGCTAAAACCACAGATGAAATGGTTGCACGAAATGGTCAGTTTTAATCAAACATTGCATTTAAAATATCTGATTTGAAAGTCAATGTCTGAAATGCCCAGGCTGTGCACTATTAATGCTCTTGAAGGGTGCAAATGTTTTTTTTTTAAACCTATGAAAATGAACTTTGACAATATTTAAATACTCAAGCAGGTATCCCCATTGAAGGTTTACCACATTATACAGTAGGCCTGTTGTTATAAGTCATACTTAAAAATAAATAATACATAATCAAACCAAGTGGAATGAAAAGACAGCACAAGCAAAACAAAATGCTTTGTAAAAAAAGACATTGTAATTGTAAAGACATTGTTAAAATAGTCAACGTGACTACAGTGGTTCAACCTTAATGTTATGAAGCGATGAGAATACGAGAATACTTTATTCAACAATTTCTTCTCTCCACAGTAATTTTCCTTCGCTGCTTACATTGTATAGGCAGTGCAGCGCAGACTCAGTATTGGTCGGCTCCTGCGTCGGCATCTCACGGATACGTCATGCTGCTCACGTGTACAGCGTCGGCTTTAGAAGTCCGCAGGAGGACTTTGCTGTCCTATGTATTGGGAGCTACTTTTAGAGTTAAAAAGCTTTGTAAATTACTCTTAGATTATAAATTTACAAGTTCTAAAATTAGGAGCGACATGGCCCTAATTTTAGAGAGTTGCTCATAAATTTCTGCATTAGGAGCAACATTTAGCCTTAAGATTTTTTTTTTTTTTTTTGTGAACATGGCCCCTGGATAGAAACTCTTAGGAGGACTCCTAGTAGTAAGATAAATTATTTGTGAATATGGCCCCTGATGCTTGCCTGTGATTTGGGATATTGATAGCAGCTTTTAGATGGGAAGCCATCACAGTATTGTATGTATTAGCAACTGGAGGTTGCATAGAGTATTATGCTGGCAACAAGAAGTTGCTCAAAGTATTGAATTGACAACTGGAGGTTGTCTAAACACAAGCTGGTTAGATTAGTGTTTGTAAAGTTGTTTGTATTTGTATTTAGAATTTCCACAACAACACTCACTGGTTGTCAAATGTAGCAGAACATTTAAAAAAACACACTTGTAGGCAATCAGCAGTAAGGGACGTATACGTTCAAGAAGGGGGGAGTAAAGAGAGCTCAGTGCACAAGACAGACATTTGCAGAACGACTATAGAAAGAGAGAAGTGGCAGAGAAAATACAAAAGAGGAAAAAGCCAGGGGAATATAACTTTAAAAAGAAGGGTTAGAATCAGGCAAGAGGTAGGACCCGCGTTAATATCGGAGAAGCTTTCCAGCGATGTGGAGACCTTAAGGAGTGGGAAGGCCTGAAAAAAGGACGCAGAGGTTGCTTTATTTCTTCTCAATACGTGAGTAATGTTGATT
Source organism: Megalobrama amblycephala (assembly GCF_018812025.1). Taxonomy (NCBI): domain Eukaryota; kingdom Metazoa; phylum Chordata; class Actinopteri; order Cypriniformes; family Xenocyprididae; genus Megalobrama; species Megalobrama amblycephala. The sequence goes on from NC_063046.1 coordinate 20,581,822, forward strand.
CTGTTGTGTTTCACAGAACTAAGATATGCTGTCTTTTGCTTGAATATAATCATGTGTCATCTTCGCTTGTTTGTTCATTTGCATTATTATTATTATTATTATTATTATTATTATCCTAGAACATCTAAACCTCCTCCACCGCCCGTTTCAAGCATCAGCTCCCAAAGTGACAATTCATGGAAAGATGGCAAAACTAAAATGTATTAAAAACCCTTTGGTGAAAATCACATTTTTAATGTTGTTTATAATGTTTTTGTAGTGTTTTTAATATGCTTTAAGACTAACCATGTGCAATTTCATAAGTCAGCACCATTGCTGAGTATTTTATGTTTGAAACTGCAGGAAATCAAAAACCTGCGGTTTAAAATCAGAGATGTTTGTGACATCACAGACTACCTTGTAACCAATCACAACAACGTGCCGGCAGGCTTTAGCATATCATTAACTATGACTGCTCTGAAGCAGGAAAGTCTCGAGAGAAGCCAGGTTATCCGGGTAAATTTTCTGTTGATATGAAAATTTGATCAATATAGCGAGTCTATTACGATGTTATGATGAACTATAAGCCTTTCTCCACTGACGTTCTGAGTTGTTCAAAGCGTTTGTAAGGATACTGATTGTTAGAAGGCAGCTGTCTAACTCTCTCTGAGATAATGAACAGGAACGGTGTGTGTAACATTAGCAACACATTATTAGCTGTTTGATAATGTAGTCAAGCAAAAGACTAATTATATTAATTCATATTAATTAATGACAGAAATGTTGCATGGGCTGTGCCAAGTGTGTGAGCACATAGGGGCTCACGCCAAAGTAAAGTGACAGCTGACTAGAAGTAAAGCCAATAAAATTCATGTTTTTGTCCTTCGAAATACTTTAGTATTTACCATAGATATTAGCCTACCTGATAAGATCAAGTAAATACGCTGGAAATTCGCGCTCATTCAAGAATGCATTTATTTCATGTAGCCACAACACAAACAACAAATCGTCACTGCAGCAACAGTAGACTCTCTGAGCTGACATGACTGGAGGCGGGGCTAATTTGCATATTCATTGATCCATGTATATTAAATGAGGCAAGGTTGTAGAGTTACATTCAAGATATTTTAAGGCATAAAGAATTTTTTTTCACTTGAATTATTTTTAAAATATGTAATTTTGGTGATTTTATTTATTTTATTTTATTTTAAAGGCATAAAATAATTGACTACAGGGGGACTTTAAACATATATATAATAAAAACTGAGAAATATATGACATTAATAGCATTAAAATAAGTAAATTAGCCAATTTTGTTTAAATTAAGGATTGCAGAAATTAGTACACCCTAGATTTAATTCAGCAAATGTATAATATTCTAGTACTTAGCAAGCCCTCCATAATTTTGAATATACTGCTCTGACCCTTCTTGGCATGGAGTGTACAAGTTCATGACAAATTGTCATGACATCTGTCCTGTTTAACTCCTGGATGATGAGCTCCTTAAATTCCCTGATCTTTATTGGGGAGTGTTGCTCAACCCATCTCTACAGAATCCCCCACAGGGGCTCAAGAGTGTTACGATTGTGTGAAATTCGTGTCCACGTTAGGTTTTTCACCTTGGGAGAATGCATATCCTCATTGTCATGTTGAAAAAATGCCCAACAATGCAGGGAATGAGGAAAGGGTAACATATTCTGTTTCAAGTTTGTGTATTAAATTACACAGTATTCATGTGTAATTACAGTGTATTCATGACAGCATTGATAAAACACACCTTCAGCACTCATACATCCCTATATAAGAGCTTTACTACCACTGAACTTTACTGTGGGAACCAGGCAGTCCTCACTGTACTCCTCCTCTAGCAACACCATAACATTTTGGATGCTGTTAGATCCAAAATGACTGATTTGACTGAGTATTGATTCCCAGAATCTATATTTTGTAAATATGAGCCTTGAAAATGGCTAACTGACTTTATTGTGCTTTGGCTACAGTAGGTAGTTCCAGTGAGAACAACAACCATGCATGTCACTTCTGCAGGCTGCATCTTACTCTGTGAGATAAACAGTCACTCTTTTCATAGCTTTTGCTGGCTCTGAGACACTCGCTTGGTATTTCTCCTGCTCTTTGTCTAAAAAGTCCCTCATCACTACATGAAAGCTTAAAATGAAGGCTTGATTATTTCAGGGGCCAGAAAATTTTTATTTGGTTTTATTTTGTAACTTTAAGGAGGGTATACTCATTTTTGATACACAACATTTTATCACCTTGATAAGAAAAATCCTTAGTTCTCCAAGGTTTATAATGGTTGTGAATAGCTGCCCAGATTTTGAAGACAAAACAAATGCATCCATCCATAAAAAAAAAAAAAAGAATCCATACGACTCCAGGGGGTTAATATAGGCCTTCTGAAGTGAATCAATGCATTTGTGTAAGACAAATATTCTTTTTAAAAAAAATGTAAATGTATTTTTTAAATTAAAAAAGTAAATGAAGAGCTTCCAGTGCGACAGCCATACGCATTCGACGTTAGGGGTGTAACAATACATCGATATAGATCGATACATCGATCTAATGTCTAACGATCCGATGCATCGATGCAATGCATAAAAAATCGATACCTGTGGGCTAATTATACAGGCACTTTTGTTTTAACACTCTCCACATTTTCACACAATATCAGTCTATGCATTATTGCCAACGCGTGCATTCTCATTTAAACTACCTTTCAGAGCTTGTGAAAGACTCTCGGGACAGTTGATGGAACTGTCACTTAAAGAATATGGTCAATAAACTGCCGCATAGGAGCGCCGTGCGCTGTGACTCTGTGTTGCTTCAAGCGCATCACTCTGCACACGGGATGCACGCAAGTGCTTTGTGCCGCTCTGTATTAGAGCCTTTATAATAAATTTGCACAATAAAAAAATATTAATAGCCTGTCTTGTTTTGTCCTACCTATAATATGTTGTTCCTTCATTAAAAACCTGCGCTATACATTTAAAAGAAATGTCTTTTAATTATGTGTGTGTGTGTATATGTATTCCTTGTTTATCAGTTTTTTGACATTACACATTTTAGCACAGAACTAAAATACTTTCTTGACTGTTGTCATGTCATAAGCTGTCATTAGATTACTGTGTGAATTTTTTATTTGTGGATGTCCCAATCAGGGTTCAGGATGTGAAATTTTGAAATAAATGTTTGCTATATATTTTGGTTGCAGTTGTGAGTTAATAAAAATTTAACTGGTTGTGTAAAATAGGCTCAAAATATCGAAATATTGATCGAATCGAATCGTATCATAATCGTATCACAGACCTTTTTGAGGTATCGGAAAATATCGAATCGCTGGCTATGAGATTATTTTGGTGATTTCATTTATCAGCAGCGTTTACCAGAAATTGCTTACTGCACTTTTAAATGACACTGCATCTCATTACTGTTTTAAGAGTCAATGTAATGTAAAAATTCACATACACTCAAAAAAATGATTCTAGCTGCTTGTTCAGTTTATTTAAATAAAATAAGCTGAACCAACACAAATCTTTAGTTTTTTACTTAATTGGCATTTGCACTCAATTGTATTATGTTAAATGAAATTAAATTTGCAAAATGTTAGGTTAACCTAAACCATTTGTGTTGGGACGACATGAATCATTTATGTTGCATTGATTGAAACTGGGCAGTGGATTTCTAGTTCCCAGCATGCTTTGCGTAGGGAAAGATCAGGACAGTAAATTATGAACTTAAGTGCTGTTTAATGTGTTTTTAGTAAAGGGAAATACCTTTTAAAGTTTGATGTTCAGTTATATTTGACATTTAAAAGAGTTTGTTATGTCGATTTTTTTTGAGGTTACCATTATGCTGAAGTGTAGACCTTGTGGTTAGGCTATGGGTGGCTGCATGAAATAAATCTATGTTGTTCTCAACAAGCTTTAACTGTGCTAAAGCCAGTGATGAGAAGTTCTTTACCTGATCATTACTTGCATGCTATAAATGTTACTTAGCATATGAAAAAGTGATATTTTAGTTTAGTTTTTATAGAAATATAAATAAATTAGTTTGAGGGCCAGCACATAATTTACACAGTCTACATATGGTCATCAGCTTTATCCCTCTCAATGGTCATGAAACATGTATGTCTGTGTACAACAGCTATTCACAACCTAAGCACAAGCGCACATCTTCACCATGATGGTAACAAAAAATGTTTCATATATATACGCTACAAACTCTTTTAAATGTTCAAAATAACTAAACATTAAACACTTAAACACTAACAGGTCTTTCCATTTCCTTAAAAGTGCAGAAAACTTGAGCAACACTGCACAAGGGCACCAGTCTGAATTGCAATAGCACTGGTTGGATCAACAAGAATGAATTATGTTCAGGAAACATTCACAGAATATGTCAAATGAAACTGGTGTGATCTCATTCAATTAGCATGAATTTTACTCATCAGTACAATTAACCTATCTTATGTTCAAATAAATCAGTTCAACTGTGTGGAAATAGGTGTCATAATTGAATTAAGTTAGACCAACAAGTTATTTTTTTGAGTGTATCCATGAAGGTTTATGGGGTCTGTCATGCTCCACTAGCTTTCATACCCATGCATGGATTTTTAGAACAAATACTACAATCTAAACAGCATCAAAATTACTGTGGTAATATCATGCCAGCATGCCATCATATCTGGAACAACTTCAGTTGTACTGAAACATAATAAAATGTTATGAAGAACACATATCCACAAAACAAATCTCTTACCTTTCGCTTTGACAGTTCAGACTTCTTGGACATATTTTTCATTTTTTTATGAAGATGATACAACACCTGAAATAAAAAAGCCACATCAGTGCCTATAAGGTGGATTACTCATCCACCATTAAGCAAAAGGTTACATATTAGATTTCTATAAAAGGTGTGACAGAAGCAGTAGTACGACATTTACACATAATAAATACATTGATCTACATTAAATACACAAGTAAACACTCTAAGTCACATTTAATGTAATACAAGTATTACAAAATAAAAGCCATACTCTACATGGAATGCTGCTCTGCATACTCATAATGTAAATGTTTAAAGAGTGCATGAAATCTGATGAAAGGTACATCTTTCTTTCCTGTGTTGACATATAGTTAATTGAAAATGGTGTTTGGGTAAAAAATCTCTTATAGCTAAAGAAAATAGCTCATAGTGTTTGAATTATTGTTTGCTACTTGTTAGTTGCAATGTGGTTTAGAACAAATAGACATTCTCATTATAAGAATCTGACTGGACAAGATGAGTCATCAATATTTCTGGTCCAAAAGAGAAAGTTTTTTTTTGTTTTTTTTTTTTAATAATGCGTATTTTAGCGAAAAGTACATTTTGTTAACATATAGGCTAAGAGTACAACAAAATAAAAATAAACTCAAAGCTAACACATAGCCTATGGACTAAAATCCACGTATCTCATTTTGATTTAAATTTATCTAAAGGCTAAACCTCAAAGTATTGACCTAAGCATGGCCATATCGATTGTTCGTCGTAATAACTTAACTGTCATTGAAAACTGCTGCAATTATGATTTTCTACGATGAGGTCACTGCATATGCAACTGCAAATAACTGGAAAGGAATCTGGAAAAGATCTTCAATCTTCTCTGTGACGTTTGGGTGATCTTACGTATACGCTACTATTTGTGAGCGACTTTACCCAACCTCCACTCCAGAGGAGATGATTTATGAAGTGCCTACCGAACTCTCTGTGTGGGCGCATGGCCACCTGTTGTCATAAAAACCACGAATGCTCTCGAACACGATTGTAAAAGTTCTCGAGCTGTTCTAACCACGGCTATTTTGCCTATAGTGAATTATTTTGGCCATTGTGATAATCATATTCACACGAGTTGGAGGAAACACAAACACACAATGCAATAAAGAGTAAGCAAACACGCGCCAAGTAGGCTAGCTTTCATTTCTAAACCGCTCCCAAAAACCTTCTCATCCTCACACTTTCATTAAGCGATAAATCAGCTCGTACAAAATGACACTTGTAGCTTTGTAGCAGCAGGTAAGGGCCTCGATGGTTTTACAAGACAGTGTCTTAATGTCGATTCCTTACCTTGGCATAACAGCATGTGATCAAAACCAGCGGTAACAGATACCCTATCACGAGAATGGTCACTTTATAAGTGTGCTTGGCCACCCGTTCAGTCCAAAACTCCCAGCAGAACGTCCTATTGGGAGCCTCTGAGAAATCCAGCAAAATTTGGTGCTGCGCAACCGGGACAGCAAAGATAAAGGAAAGCATCCAAATGGCACAGACGCCAGTGAGCGCATTCCTCCGGTTACGAATACACGGGGACTTTTTGGAGAGCACGACAGCAATGTACCTGTCCACAGACATGGCCACAAGCGTGAAAATGCTCACCAGCATGCTGACAGTGAAAAAATAGTGCACAGATTTACACAGAAACGCCCCGAAGATCCACTCGGGAAGAGAGTATATGGTGGCCTGAAACGGGACGCAAAACAAGAGGAAAGATAAATCTGCTATACTGAGATTTAGGATGAAAATGTTAGTGGTACTTCTCGAGCGCCTCGACTTTATTTTCCCAATGACAACCATCACTAGAGTGTTTCCAATGATTCCCAAGAAAAATATACATCCAAATATGATGGGCACAATTACTGCCTCCGGACCAAGAGTGTCGGTCGTTTGGTTCGTGTCCATATGCCCCTCTGTCCAAATTACCGTTTCATTTCGGTGTAGCCCCATGTTTACAAGGATTCAAGAAGCCCGGTCGAAACAAAAGAACTTAAGTCCGTTCAGAAGCGCAGAACAATCACTCTCCGGTTTGTTTTCTCATTTTCTCAAGTTAGCGCGCGCTGACAAATCTTTGGCTCGTTTGTCGAGTACTCCGGTTACGCTGGGAAATGCACCGGCTGGGTATGAAGCGCTAGTGAGTGCGCACATCATACACTGGCGTGTGTTCTTTCCAGGGAAGACGCTGGAACACTGGCACACTCTCACTGCGGAAAGTTTCCGCCCGGAAGCGCTTAAACGATCCTTAGTAGTGATTTGGTCATGATCGGTTTAGTGTTATAATAGCAGAGCTTCCCTGAAGTTTAATTAACCTAATGGCTATTTATTTTTACTAGTCATAATAACTGTCATTGGGTGAATGAGCACTAACATGTTTGTGTGTGTCATTATGAACTTGGCTTCTGTGTTAAAATCTGTGGACCTTTACGCTTGTTCTCACATTATCTTAAGGTGTTACGATACAGATAACCACGCGCAAACTCAGTGACTTGCTTGTTTGTATGTATGCTGCATCTAATCAGCACACTGCTGCTGATATCCACAACTCACAGTTGTGATCTGTCAAAATATATTTTTTCCTAAGTATACTTTTCATGTAGCCTACTATTAGTAAAGCTACTCTCATTTCCCAGATCTTTATAAGAACCTACTAACACAAACAGCATTCCACCCACACAAATAACCTTAATAAAGTGATGCAAGAGTGTTCAGTGAACTCAATAAAAGAAGAATATTCCTCAACTGTTTCCGGGATTTTATAGCAGCTGTTACTGTGCCATTTTAAAATATGTTCCTGAATAGAATGTTCCATTTTATATTGCAGAAAAAAAGTCCTTGTGAAAATAAAGCAATATTTGTTACTCTAGACAGAGAAATGTTCTAGAAAGCACAATAGGCTATGCAAAGACTTGATGTCAAAAGACTGAATGCAGAAAACCTTGCACTTAAGCAAAACTGAAAGGTCAAGTGACAATAACAGACTAATGACTATATGAATCCATGAATAGGTGTGTCATTATAATTTCAAAAGCAACATGGCAATGAATATTAAACTAATTTCAGTCTAATAGTGTTAGTTCAGCCAGGCCACGTCAGTCAAGCTTTGCATCCTTTGACAATCAGCTGTTTCTGACATGTACCAATCCAGTTTTGACACATATCACTGCAGTTCATCTAAATCCTCATTCATTCAGCCTCTATTCTATTTTGTGGTTGCATGCTAAATTAGCTCCCCATTCCATCCCCAACTCCACCTATAGCCTGGAGATCTGTAATCTAATGTGATATCTGTCCTGTGATTGTCTCAGTAATATCATTAAGTTACATTGTTATCATCCTTCCTTGTGTATTTGGCTTGTTTACAGCAACTGTGTAATTGTGCATTATTTCTGGATCTGTTCTGTTACCCCAAGGGGGTTTGACTTGTTGCTCTCATCGCTCTATCCATGGAGTTTGCCCAGAACAGAACTATTCTGCCAACACAAATTATGCATTATCATTATAATAAAATACACATTTGGCGAAAGTGGTTCTGACTGAAATTTGCTTTCAAAAAGATGTGTGAGGATCATTCAAAGTGGATTTTTTATTTTTTTATTTTTTTTTTTACATTCAATGAATGCTTGTGTTTTAATACAGTACAATTTAACTTTGTTTAACAGTTTGATTGCTCTTGAGATGAAGATTATGTGACACTGGAGTTCTGAAACTCCTGCAAACAGTGATTGTTTATGGCATGCAACATTGTTCGGGCACTGTGTTCCTCTCATCAGATACTGTGGCAGATTTCCTGTAAAAAAGACAAGGGAAGTGCCAATCCAGACTGTTATGGATCAGAGAAGGATAGGACCCAAGGATGAATTTTCAGATCTGGAGTGATCTTACTAGATCACATTCACTTGTGGCCTTTTTCACACGGTGGTAATGTGCTATGTGCTGTGGTAACTTAATTGGTTACGGTGGTCCCAAGGAACTTGAGTGACTCAATCATATCTGCAGCTGTTACACCTAGAAGAGGTGCAAGAGGTAAAAAGAGCTTCCCTGAGGCATTCCATTGCTCACAGTTATGTAGTTTGACAGGTTTAATCCCAGGTGTTTGTGATCCACTGACACAAAGATAGTGTTATATTTACTTCTGGCAGAGCCAAAGTTCACAAATTGCAAAATGATGTATTTGCCAAGGTAGTCGAAGTGTAGCAGAGGCCCATGTTCACTGCTCCCCTCAAAAGCGTGTAGCAGGAGCTCAAGGAATGGGACACAACACTAGTTGTAATAGACTAAATAGATATTAAGAAACTAATAGATTAGAAACTAATAGATATGACCATACTTCCCCAGTTGACTAGCATTACATTAAGACAATTGTTTTATATTACTATTTTTCTGGAATGTTATGTTATGTTAAATATGCAAATGAGGTATTATCTGATTAAACATGCACAAATTTGCAAATTTGCACAAAGTGTTGAATCCAGTTAAAAATAAACAGGAAACCTTATAGACCTTATAGCTTATAGACCTTAAGGCCAGTTTTGTTGATAGATAGTTTTTACCTGCTCTTTTTTTTGCACATGAATGAAATTTTGATGAGCACAGCTCTCTTTAAAGAGGGCATTGCCTGTTCATCCAATGTAAGCATGAGTCTTACAGATGCATAAAGATATGCCTATATAAACGTGTAATATGATATATACAAAATTAACAAACAACCTTTTAAAATAAAACAAAATTTCACATGAAATAGTTTAATAGCATACGGGCTCTCTGCATATAGAATCACTGTGATAGAAGCTATATGATAAAAATTTGATAAAACATAGTCCCATTTGTATGTGTTACAATATGCTGATCAATACATGACGACAGAGAATTCAATATTTATTTTTTAATAAACTGACACTGACAGGAATGATAACCACTAACCAAACATGTAAAATTAACACAAGACAAAACAATGGGGGAGAATAAGGTCTTAAATAGTAATCAGCTGAAAAGAAACAGGTACATGGAACTAATTAACAACCATGGAAACTAATAAGCAAAGTGAACAATGGACACAGGCTAACCAGCACAGGAAACAGTGAAAACTAAACCAAAACAGAACATAAATGCAAACATCCCTTAAATGTCTGTCTATTTTGAACTTACCGCGCTAGCAACTGCTCTCTCCGCGGAAGCTTTGCATTTAAAATATTTCGACTCAGATCAATATTTCGTGTCTAATTATGTACTTATGTGGCAAGTAGCCATGTAATAAGCGGGATAATGTACATTCAAGACTGATCACCCTGTCAGGGTTTATTCTGAGATAACAACCAGCTGGATGTACATTATCCCTTACATATTAAAACCTTTTTAAGGGTATACCGTCCCAGTGACAGCTATTGTACCATTTCTTACTGAGAGTGTACAGTATGTTTATCTGAATCTGGAATATATTTCAAATCAAGGTTGTGCGGCAGTCAACGAGCATTTTCAGACAGCATTTTGAAAGTAAACATTGAAGAAAGTCAAGGAGAGGAAAATGTTATGGTTAGTGTTGCCATGTGTTAGCAGAGATGTGACTGATAAGGGGACTGAGATGTTTAAGGGCTGGGTGTAAGATTGATAGTGTTTCCAGCTGCTAGTGCAAACTCTTGGAAATATTACCAATTTTAGTTAAATGTTATTTTAAAGGATTTTGGTTGTCTTTATTAAAGGTGCTTGTTTAGAAACTCTTTGGAGAGGGAGAGTGATGAATGATCTGCCTACCCTTCAATCAAGGTTTCCAAATCACCTCCTTTTACAACATTCTCCCTGGACTCTTTCTGCCATTCTCTTAATCTTGTTGTATTGTTATGTTTGTTTTAAAACGCATCTTCTCTAATCCCATAGGGTTTTCCTCAGCTCTCTGGCACACATAATCTGAAAATCCTGTAAAAGTTTGTTTGTGTAATCAGTATCAGAAACCAAATTGTTTTGTTGAGTTGTGAGTCTGTGTATGTTAATCCTTGTCATAATTATTTTTTGCCTGTTGAATGGGCACAGGCTATAGTATTCTGATGCTCAGAATAAGGCCAAGAGCTGTCAACAGATAATTAATGTTTCCATACTCCTCATTCTGAGGGTTGTTGAAATGGCTCATCGCTGAGGTTATGCAACTGCACAACTGTTGTTGTTGTGTTGCACAGTAAGATAATTTTTTAAAGCAGACATAAAAAAATAACAAAAACAATACACATATAGGTGCACATTATGCATAGGCACTAGACATTGTTCTAATGATCTCAATGACATTGTTCTAAAAGCATACGAAAACTACATTTTTATTGTGGGATTTTTGTAGCCTAGTGTTTTTCATCAGGATATTTTAATTCTGTTATATGTAATAAATATGGCAAACAAAGAGCAGTGATATTGTCAATTCATCGTTGCTACCACCAATGTATTAAACATTTTTCATTCATCTTCAGAAAGCTTTTGGAAATTGCATGGGAAATTAGTACAAATCTTAAAGCAAATATCAGTGTTATTTTCATTCACTTCAGAAATAATAGGAAAGTAGGATTGAAACTATGAACAGAAATAGAAAAAGAAGACTGTGGGATTGTGGTATTTACCTACTACAGTAGAGTCAAGTTTTAAATAGGAAAAATATCGAAACTCTTTGGTCATTTTTGAGAGAGATGCTAACGGTCTAATCAGATTCAATGAACTATGCTAAGCTATGCTAAAAGTGGTACCGCCAGACCCGGAGATCGGCTGAATGGATTTGAAAACGGTGGAACTCAACTGTTTAACTCTAGGGTAGTTGGAAAATGAGCCTATTTTCAAAAAAAGCAGAGTGTTCCTTTAATATAGAACAAAAAATAGCTACAGTTCTTTCAGTATCTGATTGTAGCTAAACAAAGAAAAAGGTACAAATGTGTTATGACAGAAAGTGGTGTTGAGTGAAGTCTTTAAAAGGTCCATTTGAACTGGGAATTTTTTCAAAGCCTTACAAGCTCACAAATTCATCTTCACTCTGTTGTTAGAAGCAGTATCAAAGCATAACACACTTTCTGTGTCCCAGGTGGGCTGGAATTCTCAAGGTATGTTCACGCTGACTTTAACTTGGCAGTTTTGATCTCCCCTGTCCAGCAATGGGCAGAAAGCTATCTGGTTCATAGAAGATCAAGTGAGCACCTCAGGTTCATAATGATACACATTATTCCTGAGGGAGAACTCAAACTGAGACAGAAAAGAGGTAAAAGAAACAGTGATGTAAAGAAGGGACTGAGACTATTGAGCTCAGACTGAGTGATATAAATGAAGAGAAAGGGAGACATTGAAGGGGACAATCCATAATACAGCACTGTGAAAGACGTGTACAGCAATATCTGAGTTTAACCAAATAAGAAATTACACTGAACATTAATCATGCAAAATACAATTTGGCTATTTAAAAACACACTTATTGCATATTTTAGCACCATGCACTGTGGGTATACCTAATAATGAAGCTGAATGAACTGTGCACTCTCTTCAATAAAGAAATGCTATTTACGTTCTTCACAGCTAAATTAAAATGCCCTCCATTGGAGGACTAAGGATATTTTTAAATATATCTCTGGTTGTGTTCTCCCTGAAAGAAGGTAGTTATATACACCTACGATGGCTTGAGGGTGAGGGTGGGATTATTTTAATTTTTTGGGTGAACTATCCGTTTAACTGTTAGTGCCCATTTGCAGATACATGTAGAGAAACTGAAAATGGAATACCATTAATTCAATGCTCAAATGTATCAATTTGAATAAAAAAAAAATTCTGAGAAATTGATTGTGAAATTCCTTTGAAATGTCCAAATAATTATTGTCCAAAAACAATATATACTGACACCGCCATGAATCTCTAACTGCAAGAAGTTTATGCAGAGCCACAGATATTATTACCATACTCTGGTTGAGTGTCATCTCTTGTGATCCACTCAGATGAGCTGCCTGTCTCAATACTGGAATCAGTCCTAAGGGGAATTTGGTGAACGTTATTCTATATTTTATCTTTCAGTCAATCCAGCTGTCCTCAGTGGCCTTGAACTCTCTTGATCCTTCTACTAATCTCAAATGTTCAATTCTGGTCTCAACCCTGCAAGAACATAAAGCTCAAAAGTGGATGACGCAAGCAAAAATTTGAAGAGCAAAGCTCCACAATTGCTTGGTTTTGATTCTGAGTGATGTGCGATGTGACCAAAATCTTATATCACAATAGGAGTAATTTTATTTCACGATAACGATATATATCACAATATAGGCCTAGTTATTTTTGCTTTAATCAAATCAAAATTTTTGATTCCATTGAAATTTCTTAATTCTTGTCATCAATTTAGAAAATAAAGTAATACTAGCCTAAGTTAAAAAACAAAAAAACTCTTAAGCTTATAGAAGACAAGTAGCCTAAACAATCAGTCATAAAATAAGAACAAAGAAACCAATTACAAGCAATAGGACAACAATCTACAATAGAATTAAGACACAAATTAAATAGACTAGATATTCATAATAGGCTAAATAAATTGTATAAAGTTATACATTTTATAAATTGTAAAAAGTTCTAAAAATATCTAGCTTTTATTCAAACTTACGAAGAAAGAACTGGCGTCGCATCAGTTACACTTTTTCCGTAGGTTGAATAGGGAAGGCATAGGACGTAGTAAGCTTTTTGAACTGCGAGAATTTTACACTTTCTTTGTATGTATCGAAGGCGGTCTGGCGGAAGCTAGATATTATAACTTGTTAAATATGGATTTTTTTTACACAAATGTATCGCATCGCTTCAGAAGGCCTTTATTAGTGAAGTTCACAACGTAATTTGGGGAGGAGTGAACCCATCTAATCTTTCTATTAGTGAAATTCAAACATAATTTCAAAAGGAGGGAACCCTAATCTTTCAATTATGACCAGAGCATATAAGCAGCTACTCACCCTGCTCTGGCATCAGTTGTTTTGATATCCCTCCACCTCCCCAACTCCACCACATAATTTAGGCATCTCATCTATCATAGGCCTACTCCTCTTCCAGGCACAAATAGTCCCTGGGGGGTATATCCAAGCTGGAGTTAAAGCTGTTTCCTCGAGCCCCTCCACAGCGGACAGCAAGCCAAATACGCTTAACCTTATTAGCTTAAAGATTTTTTGAGGAAACGAACTTGTGAAACCCCCCGGAGCCGTGTGGAGTACGTTAATGATGGATGGATGTGGATGGAAGCACTTTCTTCAGCTCATACTCGTTGGTATCGCTCACTGCTATTAAAGCTTGGATGCGTCAGGATATTTATTAGGCTATTTCTCCGATTGCGTTCATTAGAAAATAAAGTCAAATACACCTAGGATGGCTTGAAGGTGAGTAAAGCTTGGGCTCATTTTTATTTGAAGAGGATACTTGCACAAGGTGGGAATTTTGACACATGCGCTTTATGAGCAATTATGTGAACTCATCTCAGAAAGCGCGCGCATATAGCGTAATGAGCTCTCTTTTGCTGCTTATTGCGCTTCATCGGTTTAATCACTTGTTTTAAACTGCAATGCTTAAAAACACATGTAAACAATAAGCTTTCATGACTGTGCAGCACAGCAATGTCACGTAACCGCAATTGTGTCTGCCGGTTGACAAATTTCTACCGGTTAATCGTGTCTACCGGTGTATCGCAGACGCCCACACAAACCTCAAGGCGACTTTCACCTTGAAACTATGTCATGCTGTTTGAAAAGATTGTTTGTGTTATTCAACTGAACTGAGAGCTCAACGGTTCAAGCTTTTAGCACATTCATTTATGCTTGAATTAAGAAGTGGTTAACGGGGTAGCCTATTGCTTTTTCATTTTATATTACTGACGCTCCCACGCCTCTCTTTTCAAAATCAGTCTTAGCATCATCAGAGAGAAAAAATTAGAGCTTCTCCTATTGTATGATTTGTTTCATCCCTTCTCTACGTCTCTCTGTGAAACAACTGACTCCACTGTTGCAAATGTGTCTCAAGGAGGATCAGGAAGTTGCCATGGAGACCCCTTATGTGATGTTTTGCTTCATATATAGCTAATAGACTGAGGGGCTTAAAGGTTTGAGACTGAACCTGAACACAAAAATATGCAGACAAAAACATCTTTCAGTTAGGTTTATGTATGAAATAACCATGGGTATATCAGGGCAATTGCTCTTCTAGTATAACAAAAGCCATTCTGATTTTGATATTAATTAAATAATTGTATAAACTCAGACGAGAAAAAAAAAAAAAAAGAATTCCTTTGGCAATTAAAAACTTGTGACTGTTATTGACAATGCATGCATACTAGAAAACAGATACTGTATTGATGAATAGAAGCAGCCTGATCTGCCAAATATATACTTAGTTAACAAATATGGATCTTTGTGTGAGTCTTTAGCGCCCTCCTCCGTCAAAGATGCGTACGACAAGTACAATTAATTTTATGTTCTGTGTTCTTTAGGAAAGTCACAGACCTTATACTTGTGCCCATTTGTTGATTTCAATACAATGAAAATGAATGAATAAATATGTAACTGTTTCACAACTGTTACACTGTAGTTTTTGCAGAAACTGTTCGAACTAACTAGATTGGACAAAATAAATGTACACTGTAACATGACATGTTGTATGTATTTATTGAACTATTACAGCCATAATATAAAAGCAATAAGCCTCTCATACCATTAGGTTGACCAAGATTAAGCTGGTTTTACCATCACTTCTTAAGTGTGGTAAAACCAATTCATAGCCTGTAGTATCTTGTTAGCTGCTGTTCAGTGATGTCAAGGAGTCTCTATACATTTTGTGTCTTTAGTTGGAAGCCAGAATCTGATCCACCCAGTCGCGGAGCTCAGTGACACGGGCGTACACACCAGGAATACTGGTGTCACAACGACTGCTTCCCCAGGACACAATACCCACCAGTGTCCAGACATCACCCTTCTGACACACCAGAGGACCACCAGAGTCACCCTAAACAGACAGGCAGACAAGACAGTTATAGGGAGAAAGGTATTTACAGAGGAAGTGAGGAAGAGACGATAGTCTTACCATGCAAGAGGAGGCACCAGCAGCACCAGCACAAATCATGACATCATGGATGTTGCTTCCCCAGTAGCTCTTACAGTCCTCGTTGGACAACAGAGGCAGAGCGACCTGCTGGAGCTCATTAGGGGTGAACAGAGCTACCGGGAGATCATAAAACATGTTAGATATTGCACATATATTACAAACATGTATGCTACCATTCAAAAGTTTGGGGTCAGTAAGATTTTTTTCTTTTAAAGTAATTAATTCTTTGGCAAGGACACATTGATCAAAAGTGACAGTAAAGACATTTATAAAGTCACAAAAGATTTCTATTTCAAATAAATGCTGTTCTTTTGAACTTCATCAAATAATCCTGAAAATATGTATCATGGTTTCCACCAAAATATTAAGCAGCACAACTGTTTGTTTAGAGGGATGAGATTTCTGAGGGATCATGTGACATTGAATACTAAAGTAACGCCTGCTAAAAATTCAGCTTTGTCGTCACAGGAATAAATTACATTTTAAAATATATTATGTTGTAACTGAGAAAACAGTTATTTTAAATGGTTATTGTATTGTTTCACAATATTACTGTATTTTAGATTAAATAAATGCAGAACATAAGAGACTTCATTCAAAAACATTAAAAAATCGTACTGACCCCAAACGTTTAAATAGTAGTGTATATAATGTAATTAGAGATCAATATCAATTATTAGCATTATATTAATCATATGACCCTTATAGAATAATAATAATATATTTCAATAATATAATGATGTATTATTATTATTATTATTTAGCTGTAGAAATATAAATTAAATATTCTAGTTTAGGCTATTACACTTGAATGAATATCAAATTTGGAAAGATTTCTATTCATCTAGAACCAAAAGCAATTATGTATTAAAGACTGTGATTATATGTTATAGACAACCAACCATTGTATCTGGTCACTCCCCAGCCAGAAGTCACGCAGATCATGCCAGGAGCAAACTGGTCTGAAGTCTCAGCAAGACAAACAGGAGACACATGTGCGTTCAGTGAGGCGGGGGCGGTCAGCTTGATCAAAGCAATGTCATTCTCAATGGTATTAGAGTTCCACTGAGGGTGGGTGAACACCTGTAATTGAGATTAAGTCATACAGAAGAAGCGGTAAATAAATAATGAAGAGAGATAAACAAAAATGAGCATATGCCGACTGAGGTTTAGTATAACTAAAAAGCATTATCTTGTAGAATGATCAATTAAATGTCCAGCTCTGGCTTATTATTGAAGAAAAGGTTTGAAGTTCTTGAGCCTCACTTTTGACACTCTCATAGTCTGCGTGTCCTCCTGAGTGTTGCCGCTTCCCTTGTTATGCTCTCCCAGAATCACACGGTGACTAGTTCTGGAGATAAGCAAGAGAGCTTAATTAATCCACGTCTATCCCAGCATTCGTGTATAGCTAACGTAATTATTCAACTGTGATTATTTTAAGTTAGTCTCACCTCACACCGCAGTGAGCAGCAGTCACAACCCAGTACTCACTGATCAGAGAGCCACCGCAGAAGTGGAAGCCAGTGAAGTCCTGTAATTTAAACAAAATGGCATAAAAAAAAAAAAAAAAAATTACACTTTGCATAAGCTGTGTAGTAATGATCTACCATTAGCTAGATAATACTAACATTATACCTGTAAGGAGACCTGCCAGGGCCAGGAGTGAGGCACTGCCTCCTCACCATTCACAATGCGGGCATAGCCACTGACAACAGGAGGAACGGCAGGAACGCCACAGCCTGAAGAAAAAGGGATAACAAGACATGCAAGAACACTAAATAATGACATTTTATAGTATAATATAAATAGGCCAATTGACCAATTATTTCTCAACTGCAAACTATATATATTTTTTAACATATAGGGTGCATGGTGACTATAATAACTGTGGATATGACCTTTAAAAAAATAATCTTAAATCAACTTAAAATTAAAAAAAGACTGAGAAAAAAACTTCCTCACCGTAGGCTGCACTAATGAAGGCAACGCAGGACAGCAGCCACAGGAAAGACATTGTGCAGAGGACACAGCATTATTGACAGCAGAAAGTCCTATTTAACACCAAACCATGATTTCACACATACCAATGAGGGCATGACAACATGATGTTATGGTTATAAATTAACCCTGAGAGTCTGCATCAGCTGGTTTTCACCTGTGCAGAATCCCATGATTTTTACCCCACTGTACTTAAACATTGGCATGTTTAACATGCAAAGTACATTGCATTTTCGTATAAACCGGGTAAAACTTCGTAAATGTGCTATTAAGCACTTCTGTTTGATTGATTTTCAATTATTTTGTTTAAATGGTTTAATTCATTATTTTATTTGTTGCTTGAGTTTGCTTTTTAGAAAAAAATTATTAATTAATAAATAAATAACTGAACATTTTGCCAACTAATCCTTCCTTGGAAGGTTCACATGTAATTTGTCACTCTTTTTTTTAATGCATTGTAAAAGTGTTAAATAAACAAACAAACAAATACATATATAAATAAATACATAAATACATTGGATTTTTCAGGCAACTGGCAAATTCAAATAATTAAAGTTCATATTATTTAATGATAAGTCAATAATAGGTTATATGATGCCTTCATATGGGGTTTCTGAAATACTTACAATCTTGATCATTGGTGAAAAGTCAAAGTAAATGTGTCAGCATATTTTGGGAATGACATGTATGTTGCAACATATGTAAATGTGTGGGTAGGACGGGTATATAAACCCCTAAAAGTTGGTGAGACAGCCCTGATTCAGAAATGGCTTTCATTTGGATTCTGTCGTGTCTTGCTTTCATTGGAACTGCCTATGGTTTGTTGCTGTTTTTTCCTCTGTAAAATGGATTTAAATATTTGAATAAAAGTGTCAGTTTTAAACATACCCGCCAAGGGCAGAAGAACATGCTTGGATTTGTATGAATATTTCTACTAATACTTTTTTTTTTATTCTCAAGGCTGTGGCGTTCCAGCAATCCCTCCTGTTATCACCGGCTATGCCAGGATTGTGAATGGTGAGGAGGCACGGCCTCATTCCTGGCCCTGGCAGGTGTCTCTGCAGGTACAAATAGACATCTTTTTAACAGATGACAAATGGATAAAATAAGATGACATATGGATAATAAATAAACAAACAAATATCTTGGCTAAAACATCCATAATAAATGCATCTAATGTGTCATTGCAGGACTCCACTGGCTTCCACTTCTGCGGTGGCTCCCTCATCAGTGAGTGGTGGGTTGTGACTGCTGCTCACTGCAATGTCAGGTAAGACAGTTAAAGTATAAATTATTATAATTTTTTTGTAACAACTATTGTTTCAGAATAAGTTTCTCTACTGAGTAAAAGAATTCTGTAAATAATCTTTTTATTAGGACCTCTCACCGTGTCATCCTGGGTGAGCATGATCGTTCCTCCAACGCTGAGCCCATTCAGACCATGACTGTTGGCAAGGTGCCTTGACTCTTCACATTTTTTGTATCATACCTAAACCACTGAGACAATTTTAAAACAGAGAGATGAGAAAACTGCTGCCACTGAATATGAGAATTACTGCAGAGAATGTTGACGTGTCTGTATCCTCTTCCCAAAGGTTTTCAAGCACCCTAACTACAACAGCTTCACCATCAACAACGACATCCTCCTGATTAAGCTGGCCACTCCCGTTCAGCTCAACACTCGCGTGTCTCCTGTGTGTCTCGCTGAAACCAGTGACAACTTCCCTGGAGGCATGAAGTGTGTGACCTCTGGATGGGGCCTGACCAGGTACAATGGTGAGTTTCAGAATATCATTTCATTTCAGCATTTTTATCATTTTTGCATATATTTAGGCCTAGAAAAGATTTACATTTACAGTGATAAAACATTTTTATAGTTTTAAGATACACAATAGCATTTGTTCAGTTTTTATAGTTTAAGAAGGTCAAACTTGAATTAGATCTCTGTCCATTTTAAGCTTTTAAAATGCTGCCAATCTGTCCTTTCAGCTGCTAATACCCCACCCCTGCTCCAGCAGGCTGCTCTGCCTCTGCTGACCAATGATGACTGCAAGCGTTACTGGGGAACCAAGATCACTGATCTGATGATCTGTGCTGGAGCCTCTGGTGCTTCTTCTTGCATGGTGAATTTCTCTTGATTTTCCACCATACCTTTCTATTTGCCAAGTTCTAGAAGATTGTAAAGATCTGACTTGCCTCTCTGTGTTTCAGGGTGATTCTGGTGGTCCTCTGGTCTGTCAGAAGAATGGAGTCTGGACTCTGGTTGGTATTGTGTCCTGGGGAAGCAGCACCTGCTCAACAAGCTCGCCTGGTGTGTACGCCCGTGTCACCAAACTCCGTGCCTGGGTTGACCAGACCGTTGCTGCAAACTAAGGCACAGATGTTTACAGTAGTTCTTGGTCATAATTCTCATCAATAAAGTTTTATTTTGAGACAAAAAAAAATCAGCCTGTTTGTGCTTTTGTAGAAGAAAAAAAAAACATTTATTACTTTGTTAGTCAGTGGACAATGAACTTTCAATATGTTTGAGTAAGTTTTTCTTATTACATCATTTTAATAATAGCAAAATAATCAGAACATTAATTGTTAAAAACGGTACTTTAAAACAGAAAAAAATAACCCTGTTTGCTACTATTTTCTGCAAAACCAGATGAGATGACAAACGTGTATGGGTCAAAGACGAGACATCACCACACTTGTGTCCGTTTTGTGTATACTGAATACTATAAAAATTACATTGTAATCACAACCCCTTGAAACACAATAGCTTTGGACAGCTCCAAATTTGACACTTGATCAAATAGGTGATTGTTGTGCAATTATGAATATATCAGCACAATGAAGTCATTTAAATATATATATATATATATATATATATATATATATATATATATATATATATATATATATATATATATATATATGGTTCATTTCTATAGAGTTGTGCTCAGTTATTTTGGCTATATAAAAATAAAAACCACAAGACATAATAAAAAATGAATTTACACAAAAGATCCAGTTGAAAAGTTTATATGCTTGATTCTTAATAGTGTGTTGTTACCTGGATGATCAAAAGCAAAATACAAATTCAAAAGTAAAACACTTTCCAGAAGACAAAATAAAAACAATTTACCCCCCAACCATCCTGTGCAAATGTTTATACCCCCTGAATTTTAATGCATTGTTTCCTTCTGGAGTATCAGTAAATGTTTTCACCATTGTAACATTTGAGAAGAGTCCCAAACATGTGCCTAATCATAAAGAAAATTATACAAACAGTTGTAAATTAATGACACACAGAACTGAGAATATGTAAACTTTTGAACTGCTTAATTTGTGTAAAGGCAGATATTATATATTGTGGACTATATGTAAACATCTCATAATAATACATTTTTGTTGCAGTGCTAAATAAAAAAAAAAACATTTTTGATCTCACTTATTTATTTTTTAAATGATTGATATTTTGCAGATTCTGAAAAGTACATGTAACTTATCACATCAAATAATAGGCTACTATTCAACAAATAGGGCAATATGATAATAGAATATTTCAGAGCTGAACATAACTGAGCAAAACTATTTTGTATTTTACTAGAACAGTTGCATCTATTTTTTTTTATAAAGTTTTTACTTTATTTATTAATTATTAATAGCCCCCCCTAGACCCGGCCCTGAATCTACAACAAAAAATATATGATGAGTGGATAATTCAGCAGCAAAACTTCTCTCTCTCTCTCTCTCTCTCTCTCTCTCTATATATATATATTGTAGCTGCCGTCAGAGGCAACTCTCATATATTTCAGTTCATAATATGCACTTTATAGTTAAAAGGTCAATAAATAGTAATAATCTTCAAAATAATCATTAGAATAAATAAGTAATATATTTTTTGTTAATGCATGTGAATTTATTTCATATTATTCAGCTAAAACCATAGAAAAAGGGGGGAACCTATTTCTTTTTGTTCCGCTTGGGAATTATATAATTGCTGCTATTAGGATATTTTTTTCCGGTGCAATACATGTAGAAGAGCCACACGAGGTGCTGCATTCGTAACATGTCTGCATACATGTAAGCACTTACGCCTGTAAGAAGTGCTAAGAAGTTATATTGTCTTTTTTGTTTAAGAAGAAGAAACTGTAACCCTCCAAGTTTATTCCTCTTGAGTTAGAGAGGCCAATGAGGTATGTGTTTTATCGTGTTAATTGCTTTGCCGTATGTGACTGTGTGTTAATGTATAATTAGTCAATTAAGCGTATTTTCTTACGTGTTGAATGTGCACTTTATTTATTCGTTTTGTATTTATTTTTCGTTTATTATTATGTGTAAAACACCACTTTTAGAGGGTTAATTTAAGTTTTACGTATTTCCTTTCATAGTTCTGACAGCATTGTTGGGACATAAAAGGGCCGCAAGAGTAGAATGAACAAGACATGTTGAAGACTCGTGTCCGCATAAATGTCTGTTAAAACCTCTATGGTTAAAACCAAGAACGACTTGAGCCTTTGATTCAACTCGAGGGGAGTAACATATTGGTGCACAGTTTATAATTTGGTGCACATAAAATATAAACATTTAGTAAAATGCATAATTTAGTGAGGAAATGTTAATTAAAAAAGTCAAATTACAAATTACTACCTGTATTCTTATAAAATACATTAATGAAAAACAATTTATATTTATATACACATCTAAACGATTTCAGATTTATATATACATATAAAATAAGATGTATATTTGAATATTAATCTAATATGACCTGTTTAGAACGTAAATAATATAAAATTAAAATTGTTACTTAATGCACAGCTTTTTAATAGGGCAACAAGATAGAGTAGAACAAAATAGGCTTTTAATAATCTTTCAGTGGGTAAAAATATAATAATATTAAAGGCTCAAACCGCTTATGTGCCTCCAGGGTGCAGAATGATGTGGCAAAACAGGTTATACATGGGTTTTGGAAGACCTTTATTTTGTAATGCAACATCAGACAGTCCTGACATTGTGTGAGTGGCATTTTGGGGTGGTGTACTATCAGTCTGAAGTGAAAGTAGTCTGTGAATCAGAGTTTCATTTTAAAGCTATCTGAAAACAGGTTGTAAATGCGATTTGGAGGGCTTTTACTTTGTAATGACATTGGGAGAGACTCTGGCATGGTGTAGGCTACTAACAACCTTAAGTCAGAGTTTTGAAAGGCTTTTATTTTGTTATTCCACATCAGTTTTATTTTGATATTGTTTTATAGAACCTTAGGCTAATTATTACTCAGCATTTAAAGTAATTTTCACTTTATGAGTCCTATTTTTAAAACATTTGTATTATTTTAAGTTTATTTATGTTGTGATGTTTTTTAGGCTTATGTAGCCTATTTTTAATTAATTAATTAATTTAATTATTCATTCATTATTGACAGACAAACTGGCTGAATAAATGTGTAGGCCAATTCCATATCAGACAGGTACTTTGATATTAATTTTAATTATTATTATCCAACATTTAATTTTCACGTTATCAGGTCTATTTTTTTTAAAAATTGTAATTAATTTAATTTGTATTATTTTATTTGTATTATGTTTTTGCATTATTTTATATTTATTTATGTTATCACAGTTAATGTTAACTGTTAATCCAATAAATCTTAAAACATTGAAAAAAAATGCTACTACATTTAAAAAAAAAAAAAAAAAAAAAAAAATCCACTCTGCTTTTCAACTCTTACTTTTATAAGCAATAATAGCAATATTGCTTCCTTAGAATCACCAATGTTGCTACATTTTCCATTCAGATCTCTTTGGATAAAAAATGAGTAAGACATGAATAAATACAGGTCTACATTTAAAAATAAATACAAAATAACTAATGAATAAAAATATTTTCTAGCTCAGTTTCTCTTTGAATGAAGTCTCATAATATTAGCATTATGGAATATTTTGATCTTGGGTATATCTAGTACAAAGTAAAATGCAGAATGTAAATCATGTAATTATGTACATTAACAGTACTTACAGCTGAACTAATGAACATACGGGGAACAGGCTACCTAAATAGACATGACCTGGGAATCAGTGCAGATGTGGACACAGAGGCCTTGTAACCAGGAACACGGCTTAATCAGTGTGTATGAAAATATAGCTAGTCAGGTCAGGGTTATTGCAGTCAACACGATGACTTGAAGTGTGCCACGTAACAAAAAGTAAAAGAGAGCTGAACTCATTCAATAAGCTTATTTGAGAGATGCAAAATATAAAATTTTCTAATTAAACTTACAGGAAGATTTTTGTGCAGTCTAATTAACAGAGAATAATACAAAACTAGCAGCTCACATGTGAAATATTTCTGCCACCCAGGTATTATCATATATAGCCTATTCATTCTTATAACATGGAGGTTATCACTTTTCTGAGTAGTTTTCCTAAGAAATGTTTTGCAAGAAACTTGAGATATTGAACACAATATTAGAGCAATTTTCAGTTATGAATTATCAGCATTTATATGACATAACCCCCATGTTATATGAATGCCATAATTCTCTCAGCTTTCAATCACTGTGAATCTGAGAGAATTAATGGCATTCTTTAATAGGTAATTGTGTAGTATTTCTTTAGCTCCAACAGCAGCGCGAGGTGTTAGCAATGCCAAAGTTATGGGTTTAACACCCAGGGAATGCACAGACTGATAAAATAATTACTTTCAACGCAGTTTAAGTCACTGTCAAATGCATAAATGTAAATGTAAAGTCATTAACGAAAGATTTACAGCTGATTTAAAGCAATCAGAAGGAAGGGGCATTATCTTTTGTAGGGGTGGAATAACTCTCTCTTGCAAGGTGCACAATATCCCACAGTGGAGCGATAAGAGTCCAGGATATGAATGAGGACTGTATATATAAAGCTCTCAGAGGAGCTGGCAATATTCAAGTGCAGCAATGGCCTTCTTGTGGATCCTATCCTGTCTCGCCTTCTTTGGTGCAGCCTACGGTACAATCTTGTTTTTGTTTTTTAAATAATAAGATACTTTTATACCAGCCTTTAAGCTTGGCTAACTTTTATTAAATAGTCCTCAGGATGCATCTATCTGTTAATTGTTTTGGTGCAATTTTTTGGTCTGTTAGGCTGTGGTGTTCCTGCCATCCCCCCTGTTATCACCGGCTATGCCAGGATTGTGAATGGTGAGGAGGCACGGCCTCACTCCTGGCCCTGGCAGGTGTCTCTGCAGGTAAAACTGGTGTGAATAACAATGCTTACTTAATCCCAACTTAAAAGATTTATTAATTTATTATGTCATTTTAAATTTATTGCAGGACTCCACTGGCTGGCACTTCTGCGGTGGCTCTCTGATCAATGAGAACTGGGTCGTGACTGCTGCTCACTGTGGTGTGAGGTGAGACTAACTAAGGATCTATTGGGGAATAAGTCTGAATTCCAGTTATATCATTTGTATTTCATATAGTATATATAGCCTGTTGTCTCAATTTTGAGATTTTGGGTTATACCGTTTTGATGATCTTTTTTTTTACAGGACCTCTCACCGTGTCATCCTGGGTGAGCATGATCGTTCATCCAATGCTGAGGCCATTCAGACCATTAGTGTTGGAAAGGTGTGTAGACCCTAAAAATCTCTTTTATTGAGTATCGCAGTGTTTCCTGCAGAATGAACCTATGTAAGGTTCATAGGGATGCCCTAGACTCACATTCAAGAAGAAAAATAATAAAGAAAAATAACAATTACAATAGGGACTGCAGCACATTTAGTGCTTAATCGCCCCTAATAATGACAATTTGCAGTTCAGTAAGTGAGTCAGGTGTTGATTCACTAACGGATCTGGGCTGCATTTCCCAAAAACATCGCAAGCCTAAGTAGATCGTGGAACCATTGCCACCAATGGTTTATAGGATCAACTTTGCTTACAGTGCTTTTGAGAAAAGCAGCCCTTTATTCAGTTCAGTAAAGGATTTGTTAAAGAGTGAACTTTTCATTAAAAGAACTGGCTCATAAGAGTCATTTGTGCTTGAATTAGAATACACTGGTCATGCTGTAGGCTATGTTTTTGATTCACTAAGGAAAACCGTCTCATTCGAGTCATTCATTAGTTTCTTGCCATTACATTGCGGTCGGTAGATGATGTTTGTTTTGCATCACATTCAATACAGGCTGCAAACTCACACTCACAACCTAGGTAATATGATTTCTTTTCGCTAAAGATTCAGCAGCAGCGGCACAGATTGAAAGTACTGTTGAAAAGCACTTCAGGAAACACTAGCATATATCCTACATGAACCACTGTCTGGAGGTAGTCTTTTAATAGAAACCTGAAGTGAGCATTTCCACAGATTGCTACCTTAAAATCAGAATGCTGACGTGTCTGTATCCTCTTCCCAAAGGCCATCATGCACCCTAACTACAACAGCTACACCATCAACAACGACATCCTCCTGATTAAGCTGGCCACTCCCGCTAAGCTCAACTCTCATGTGTCTCCTGTGTGTCTCGCTGAAACCAGTGACAACTTCGCTGGAGGCATGAAGTGTGTGACCTCTGGATGGGGCCTGACCAGGTACAATGGTGAGTTTCAGAATCTCATTTCATTTCAGCATTTTTTATAATTTTTGCATATATTTAGGCCTAGAAAACATTTACATTTACAGTGATACAACATTTTTATAGTTTTAAGATACACTATAGCATTTGTTCAGTTTTTATAGTTTAAGAAGGTCAAACTTAAATTAGATCTCTGTCCATGTTAAGCTTTTAAAATGCTGCCAATCTGTCCTTTCAGCTGCTAATACCCCACCCCTGCTCCAGCAGGCTGCTCTGCCTCTGCTGACCAATGATGACTGCAAGCGTTACTGGGGAACCAACATCACTGATCTGATGATCTGTGCTGGAGCCTCTGGTGCTTCTTCTTGCATGGTGAATTTCTCTTGATTTTCCACCATACCTTTCTATTTGCCAAGTTCTAGAAGATTGTAAAGATCTGACTTGCCTCTCTGTGTTTCAGGGTGATTCTGGTGGTCCTCTGGTCTGTCAGAAGAATGGAGTCTGGACTCTGGTTGGTATTGTGTCCTGGGGAAGCAGCACCTGCTCAACCAGCTCGCCTGGTGTGTACGCCCGTGTCACCAAACTCCGTGCCTGGGTTGACCAGACCGTTGCTGCAAACTAAGGCACAGATGTTTACAGTAGTTCTTGGTCATAATTCTCATCAATAAAGTTTTATTTTGAGACAAAAAAATCAGCCTATTTGTGCTTTTGTAGAAGAAAAAAAAACATTTATTACTTTGTTAGTCAGTGAACAATGAACTTTCAATATGTTTGAGTAAGTTTTTCTTATTACATCATTTTAATAATAGCAAAATAATCAGAACATTAATTGTTCAAAACTGTACTTTAAAACAGAAAAAAATAACCCTGTTTGCTACTATTTTCTGCAAAACCAGATGAGATGACAAACGTGTATGGGTCAAAGACGAGACATCACCACACTTGTGTCCGTTTTGTGTACTGAATACTATAAAAATTACATTGTAATCACAACCCCTTGAAACACAATAGCTTTGGACAGCTCCAAATTTGACACTTGATCAAATAGGTGATTGTTGTGCAATTATGAATATATCAGCACAATGAAGTCATTTAAATAGGGTTGCACCAATACCATTTTTCATAACTGATCTGATTCCGGTATGCAAATTCTGAGTACACGGACCGAGTCAAGAGCTCGCCGATGCCATGTGCCGAACATTCATCACCAGTCCACCAGCGAGCACTTCCGCATCACCCAGCACTCCTTCATCGTAGAAAGTGTACGGCAGTCCCATGGCCAAACCGGCGCCCTTCTCAGGTGCGGCAGAGGATTGCAACGGATTCATTCTACAGTGTTCGCTGGTCCTGGAGATGCAACCGCACCTGTGCCCGGATGATCACTCTAAGATCGCGTTCATCATCTCACAACGCTCTGGACTCAGAAGGACACAACCCAGTCACTCACCAGTTTCATCACCCATTTTAAGGAAGTTTTCGGGAAACCTGCATGGAATTCTTCAATCGGTGAGCAACTTTATCATTTGAAACAAGGATCTATGACTGAATTAATATGCTCTTCAATTTAGAACGCTTGCAGCTGCCAGTGGATGGAACGAACAGTCACTACTGACTACCTACCATCAAGGACTGAATCCACGCGTGCGGTTGCATCTCGCTGAATACGAAGATACCATCGGGCGCGAACGCTTCATCTAACTGTCCACACGCTTCGTCACTCGTATGCAGCCGTGTTTTGAAGAGCACCAGGGCCACCTTGAGCCAGTAACATCCCTCTGCCGACCTGAATCCGTCAGCCCTCCAGAACCAGCATGTGAACCTATGCAAATGGTTAATAATTGACTGACACCTACTGAGCGGCAGAGGCGGCTGACCCTGAGGTTATGTTTGTACTGCGGATCTGCTGGGCATATACTCTACATGCCCCATCCGTCCTCCTCGTCCCATGGTGAATGCCATTCTCCCTCCTTTGAACTCTATGAAGCCACTCACTATCATTGTAAACCTTACTGCTGCTGATGTTTCTGTTTCAGTCAGTGCGCTCCTTGACTCAGGGTCAGCCGGCAATTTCATCTCCGGCGCCCTCTGCTGCCAGCTCAATCTCAAGACAGCCAACACGGCCCCTCAGTCGAAGAAAAGTCAATCACATTATCAGACCTGTACAACTTCAAGTGGGCATCTTACACATTGAAGAACTCCATCTGCTGGTTCTGGAGGAGTTCACCACTGAAGTGACATTAGGGCACCCATGGTTGGAGCAGCACAATCCCATTCTTTCCTGGAAAACCGGTGAGATCCTGAAGTAAGACCAAAGCTGTTTTCCATCTTGTTTCTCTAATCTACCTCTCTCGTCTTCTCCATGTTCCCAGTCTCTCTCCATCTGCACCACATCCATCGAGAGTCCTGTTGAGAAACAATCTGTTGAGATTCCACCATGCTACGCCCACTTCAGTGATGTTTTCTGCCGAAGAGAGCCTCTAAGCTGCCTCCACACCGGCCATGGGACTGTGCCATCGATCTGCTTCCGGGTGAGCCAGTGCCCCGAGGAAGGCTCTACCCACTGTCACAACCGGAGGAGAAGGCCATGGAAGAATACATCAAGGAGGCTCTAGAGCAAGGCTACATCCGCCCTTCGACTTCCCCTGCTGCTTCGAGCTTTTTCTTTGTGGCTAAGAAGGACGGAGGCTTTCGGCCATGCATTGATTATCGTGCACTCAAGTCTCTGTCCTGGAATCCAGCTGCCACCAACGCCTTTGAGACCCTGATGAAAGCCTTCACCACTGCTCCTCTCCTGGTTCACCCAGATCCAGATAAGCCCTTCATGGTCAAAGTCGATGCCTCTACAACCTCTCGACTTCACCTATGTGCCTTCTTCTCCTGCAAACTCAACCTGGCAGAGGTAAACTATGACATCGGCAACAGGGAACTTCTTGTCATCAAGTTAGCCCTAGAAGAGTGGAGGCATTGGTTGGAGGGAGCTCAACATCCATTCCTCGTTCTAACAGATCACAAGAACCTAGAATACCTTTGAGTTGTTAAAAGACTCAATCCTAGACAGGAGCGGTGGGCCCTCTTCTTCACAAGGTTGGGTACTGTCACAGACACGCCAGGCTCCACCATCAACCAATCAAAACGCACCCCGTCAGCGGAATACTGATCACGCACACCTGCACGTCATTACCACACTCATTACCAGCAGTATAAAGGACTCTCACTCAGTCACACTCACTGTCCGGTCTCGTTAGCATCTTACCTGTATGCTCTCCACAAGGACCTCGTTGGGAAACCTACCTGTTGCTCTGTTTGTCTTCTGTCTCCTATTTGTACTGCGTTAGATGTGTGTGAAGTCCCTCAGCGATCCGCTGTGCTGGAAACCTGCCTCCATCTGCAACAACAAAGGACAGTATTACCATTCCATTTATCTCTATTCAACTGAAGATTTGCCATATACTCACCTGCTTGCTGTTGTTTCATCTGGTTGTGAAAATAAACACCTTTTATATATCCAGTGTCTCTGCCCTTCTGTGATTGTAACACGTGTGGGGAACTGATCAACAATGTCTTTATGTATTAAACACAATCCACAAAATACACACTACTTCATTATAGAGAAAAACAACAAATGAATAAAAAAGAATAATAAAAAAAAAAAAAAGATAAATCTACACAGGCCCGGTTCTAGGATTGCGTGGCTGGGGGGGCATTTCAAAAAAATTGGTGGGGCAGCATAATATGATTTATGATTCATAGGTGTATGATCTCCCCAGACTTCCCACCCCCACCTCCTTTTAACTACTAAACAGTTTCCTCCGTTTTTCAGTTTTTGTTTTGTTTTGTTTTTTCAGATTAATAACCGCTTCAGATTTAATATTGATCACAAAAGTACTTTCTGTGAGACTTTTGGTCTAACATACAGTACAGTCCAAAAGTTTGGAACCACTAAGATTTTTAATGTTTTTAAAAGAAGTTTCGTCTGCTCACCAAGGCTAGAGATAAATATTTTTTATTTAATTAAAAATACAGTAAAAAACAGTAATATTGTGAAATATTATTACAATTTAAAATAACTGTGTACTATTTAAATATATTTGACAAAGTAATTTATTCCTGTGATGCAAAGTCTGAATTTTCAGCATCGTTACTCCAGTCTTCAGTGTCACATGATCCTTCAGAAATCATTCTAATATGCTGATTTGCTGCTCAATAAACATTTATGATTATTTTCAATGTTGAAAACAGTTGTGTACTTTTTTTTTCAGGATTCCTTGATGAATAGAAAGTTCAAAAGAACAGCATTTATCTGAAATACAAAGCTTCTGTAGCATTATACACTACCGTTCAAAAGTTTGGGGTCAGTAAGAATTTTAATTTTAATTTTTTTGAAAAGAAATTAAAGAAATTAATACTTTTATTCAGCAAGGATGCATTAAATCAATCAAAAGTGGCAGTAAAGACATTTATAATGTTACAAAAGATTAGATTTCAGATAAACACTGTTCTTTTGAACTTTCTATTCATCAAATAATCCTGAAAAAAAATATTGTACACAAATATTTTGTACAATTGTACACATTAAATGTTTCTTGAGCAGCAGATCAGCATATTAGAATGATTTTTGAAGGATCATGTGACACTGAAGACTGGAGTAATGATGCTGAAAATTCAGCTTTGCCATCACAGGAATAAATTACTTTGTGAAATATATTCAAATAGAAAACAGTTATTTTAAATTGTAATAATATTTCACAATATTACTGTTTTTTACTGTTTTTTTAATTAAATAAATGTAGCCTTGGTGAGCAGACGAAACTTCTTTTAAAAACATTAAAAATCTTAGTGGTTCCAAACTTTTGGACTGTACTGTATACTAATGGCTTAAAATTACAATTTGATTTCTTCATTTTCTAAAAATGACAACTTTTGGTATAATAATGGAAGATGTACACATTCAATTTCTACTGAACAATATTTTCATTTTGGGAAAATGTTATATTCATGTTATATTCATTTACTGTAAGTTCCTTAAAACAAAGCCATAGTTTTCTGTTTTTCAGAAGGAATTTTGGATTTACTCTAAATCTTTAAGAATGGTAAAATTCTAAATGGTAAAAAGTGGAAGAAGACAAATTGGTTCATTGAAGAAATTTAAACCATTAGAAGACCCGGTTGCATGATTCTTTCCTTTTTCGTGTTTTTTCCCCCCTATATTTTTGGTTAATTTCTATAGAGTTGTGCTCAGTTATTTTGGCTATATAAAAATAAAAACCACAAGACATAATAACTGAATTTACACAAAAGATCCAGTTCAGAAGTTTATATGCTTGATTCTTAATAGTGTGTGTTGTTACCTGGATGATCAAAAGCTGCAAACATTCACTGATTCCCAAGACAACACAACACAATAAGAGAGCCAGTTGGTTGTAAACCTATGAACAGGATGACTGGAAATTCTGACTGGAATAAGACTGGAAGTTCTAATTTTATTTAAAGCTGCAGTCCGTAACTTTTTTTGGTTCAAAAATATCCAAAATCAATTTTTGAGCAAGTACATAACCAGCCAGTGTACAAAACGATCTCATTATCTTAGCTCAATTCACAACGGTAAGCTTGTAATAATGTTTTATAATAAGAGCGACATGGTGGATTTCCGCTGGAAATTCATTATGTCACGTCCGTAAACAGAAAGGAAGGAGTCCAGGCTAATCGGTTTTATCACGTGAGGATGCTGCTGGTAGCGGATCATTTATAGCCTGTTCTCACAGCAGCTGAAATAATTAAACCTATCATTTTGATGGCGGATTGTAATCCAGAAAGATCCAAATGACAATCATCAGTGACAACTGGAGATTCACCCATAGTCAAAAAGCAAAAGACTTTGGAACTATTGAGTGGCTACAGAAATTGAAATAACACTGATACACACTTAATACACATAGACACGTAATGCTGATGTTGTTAACATTAACAATTTGAGAACAATATAATAATAACAATAATAATAATATTGCACTGTTTAGCATGATCTGAGCTAAGCCATCGTTAGATTTAATCATCATTGGCAGTGCAATTTATTGTAGGCCTAATGCTTTTTTCCTCAGTTGGTCAGAACAAAAGTGGCAGACATGTTACTTGTTCAGATGATATTTTCCAGTGAAAATTCTTATTTTGGTCATTCTGTAACGAAGCTGGACTCAGGCAGGGGATCCAAGTGCAGCGTTTTATTACAAGTGAGCGTGGTCGTACAAGCAGGGTCAAACAGGAGCAAACAGGTACAGCAGAGGGTAGACCGAATTGTAATCCAGATACAGGCAGAGGTCAGGACTGGCAGATTTCACTCACAGGTCGGTATACAAAGCAAGGGTCAGGACGGGCAGCAACGGCTCAATAAACAGGTAGCAGGCAGGAACGGTAACAACAAACAGGCAGACAATAAATACAGGGGAACGCTCAGAAATGTCACACGGGGTAAACAAGACTTCGCGATCAGGAGGGGTGTGTGTGAGTCATTTATAGTCCAGATAACCAGCTTCAGGTGTATGTGGCAGATGATGATTGGAGTGGAGTGTGTGCATGTGACTGGCAGGGAGGGTTATGGGAAATGTAGTCCAGGAACTGACAGGATTCGTGACACATACATTCAAGACGTAGAATCTGTGATTCTGAAGTACAGTATGACTGCAATTGCAGGTTTCAAACAGAGATGGTGACAAAGAGGAAAAATCGCAGACTGCAGCTTTAAAGATCTATTTTTTTTAGTTCTGTCCTACAAAAGCTTCATAAAACAATTTCCAGAAGACAAAATAAAAACAATTTACCCCTCAACCATTCTGTGCAAATGTTTATACCCCCTGAATTTTAATGCATTGTTTCCTTCTGGAGTATCAGTAAATGTTTTCACCATTTGTAACAGTTGGGTATGAGAAGAGTCCCAAACATGGGCCTAATCATAAAGAAAATTATACAAACAGTTGTAAATTAATGACACACAGAACTGAGAATATGTAAACTTTTGAACTGCTTAATTTGTGTAAAGGCAGATATTATATATTGTGGACTATATGTAAACATCTCATAATAATACATTTTTGTTGCAGTGCTAAGTAAAAAAAAAACTATTTTTGATCTCACTTATTTATTTTTTAAATTATTGATATTTTGCAGATTCTGAAAAGTACATGTAACTTATCACATCAAACAAGAGGCTACTATTCAACAAATAGGGCAATATGCTAATAGAATATTTCAGAGCTGAACATAACTGAGCAAAACTATTTTGTATTTTACTAGAATAGTTACATCTATTTTTTTTTAAAGTTTTTAATTTATTAATTTTCGAGATTTTTCATAAAATTCCAAGCTAAATTTCCAAGTGTTCCATGATCGTGTAGCAATGTATTAACGGTGTGTGCGCGTATAAATAGAGACTAGAGCGCATTTATGAAGGAGCAGCATGTCATCTGCTCATGTGATTGTCAATGGCCGTCTTGAAAACAGATAAGTTGTGCAAAAGTCTTGGAAAACTGCTTAGAAAAAGGATGTGGATGAGGACATGAATGCTTTTTACAAGTTGAAATCTTGTAATTATGGCAATTCTAGCATGGTGTGAGCAACTGAAGTGCTGAGTGTGTCTGTGAGGGAGAAGTGTAAACGGATGCGCGCCGTGAGTCGCGCCAGAAAAATACAACAGCACAATGTTTCTACTAATTCGGGTACGTAACTAATTTAGTGTTGTGCTATCACAAAAAAACGAGCCCCCCCTAGACCTGGCCCTGAATCTACAACAAAAAATATATGGTGAGTGGATAATTCAGCAGCAAAACTTCTCTCTCTCTCTCTCTCTCTCTCTCTCTCTCTCTCTATATATATATATATTGCTGCACAGTTTATAATTTGGTGCACATAAAATATAAACATTTAGTAAAATGCATAATTTAGTGAGGAAATGTTAATTAAAAAAAATTCAAATTACAAATTACTACCTGTATTCTTATAAAATACATTAATGAAAAACAATTTATATTTATATACACATCTAAATGATTTCTAAGATTTATATATAAATGTAAAGGAGTTTAAAAATAATGTATGTTAAATTCAGCTTAAATTGGGAAATTCGCCATTGGCTGTTGTGTCACTTGCGTTAGTGCACTTTTTTCTCTATTTTAACACCTATTTGCCACTTGTTTGCCACCTGATGTCACCTGTTGGAGTTTGGATTCCTTGCCACTGTCGCCTTTGACTTGCTTAGTTGGGGACACTTGACATTTGACTTGACATTTGATAATCAACAGTGCTTTGATCTGCCTGCATTAACACTGTTCTTTAAGAGCTGTGCAGCCAAAATTATGTTGTCAACGTAAAGCTGCTTTGACACAATCTACATTGTAAAAAGCGATATATAAATAAAGGTGACTTGACTTGACATCAGAGCCGTTGAAAAACATCATATTTAACGGCTCTGGTGCACATGATATTGCGGGTGGGAGCTATAGAGGGTATGCATTGACGTCACTTTCCCACCGGAACGGTCCCTCAGCTGGACTGAGTGGTAAAAGAACCTGCATGACTGGATTAATAGGGGAAACTGCGAAAAGGCGAGTAAAACAAACGACTACACTAAAGGTTGGACTTGAAAGTGTTCCTTACAACTTGTCAAATAAACCTAATCCATGGATATTGACATGTGGCCAGGAGTCGTGTGTCTCCTGATATGTGCCTGATTTCGACGCCGGAGCAAATCTGCCTGTGAAAATTTTATATAACTACAATATAGGTAGGTCTAAATCGGAGTGATCACTTATATCAATGTTATATATATATCGTCTATGTCCAGCCCTAAAACTTGTATAGTTTTTGTCAGTGTTTATTTAAAAACACCCAAATATGCAGAATATAAGATGGTAAATATTAAAGATGAGTTGTCAACACAATATATATATAGCCTACGGTATGATTTTACCTCAAAATCCAACAATTTGACACAAAATGATAACTGCAAAACATGTTTCTCTGCCTGGAGTCCTGGAGTTTCCCCTATTAAATCATGCAGCGGGTTCTTTACCACTCAGTCCAGCTGAGGGAGCGCGCTTTCGCCGGGAAAGTGACGTCGATGCATACCCTTCCAGGGATGACGCATTTTTGTAGGCAAAACCAGGAAGCGAGTTAGCATTTTAGGACTTCCGGTTCCAACGGCGTAAAGTCTATGGGTTTTTTAAATGGGTTTTTGCTAAATCGCCTGAAATAAGGTCTGTGGTTAACAAAGCCTCTAAAAACTTTCACGTTTTGATCTATGACATAAAACACACCAGTTATAACCCACTTGTGATTTTTTAAACTTGTGTCTTAAAATCGGCGGTTGCTAACAAGTTGCCAAAAGGGACTAGCCTACTTCCTTTGGCGGGGACTTTAGACGTCATCACTAAAAACGGGACATTTGGACAGCATTTCTCATGAAAAAGTGGAAAAGTATTCATAACAGCACAGATCATAATCAGCGAGCATGTTTTTAAATAAAGTTGTTTTTTAAATACAGTTTGAGGAAGACCATATGCCTATGCGCGCGTCACAAAACAACAGTGGCGGATGGCCTGACATAAACAACGGCAAGATTAGTCATTTTGTGCAGATCCACAGACCTTTATCTAGATCAAGTAGCCTGTAATAATGGGCATATTGTATAATCTCGGTGAGATTTACAGTGCTGAGACTGGTAGTAGACCTAACCGAACGCGACAGCTACATCTGTCCTACACACTATCGAATGCTTTGGAAGACGCGTGGAACATATTGCACAAAAACATTTCAGGTGCATTACGGTGAGTTTTAATATTGAACATACCCGATCCAGCTAGGCTATACTGGAGCCCATACCGATTATGAATATCAGATGATTCAGATCGGTGCATACCTAAAAACACAGTTAATGTCAACTGTTAATCCAATAAATCTTAAAACATTGAAAAAATGCTACTACATGTTACTACTAATTTAAAAAAAAAAAAAAAATTCCACTCTGCTTTTCAACTCTTACATAAGCAACACTAGCAATATTGCTTCCTTAGAATCACCAATGTTGCTACATTTTCCATTCAGATCTCTTTGGATAAAAAATGAGTAAGACATGAATAAATACAGGTCTACATTTAAAAATAAATACAAAATAACTAATGAATAAAAATATTTTCTAGCGCAGATTCTCTTTGAATGAAATCTCATAATATTAGCATTATGGAATATTTTGATCTCATATCTAGTACAAAGTAAAATGCAGAATATAAATCC
The DNA here is from genome assembly GCF_018812025.1 of Megalobrama amblycephala. NCBI lineage: Eukaryota > Metazoa > Chordata > Actinopteri > Cypriniformes > Xenocyprididae > Megalobrama > Megalobrama amblycephala. The sequence goes on from NC_063046.1 coordinate 20,618,515, forward strand.
TGCAATTATGTACGTTTACTTGCAGCTGAACTAATGAACATATGGGGAACAGGCTACCTAAATAGACATGACCTGGGAATTAGTGCAGATGTGGACACAGAGGCCTTGAAACCAGGAACACGGCTTTATCAGTGTGTATGAAAATATAGCTAGTCAGGTCAGGGTTATTGCAGTCAACACGATGACTTGAAGTGTGCTACGTAACAAAAAGTAAAAGAGAGCTGAACTCATTCAATAAGCTTATTTGAGAGATGCAAAATATAAAATCCTCTAATTAAACTTACAGGAAGATTTTTGTGCAGTCTAATTAACAGAGAATAATACAAAACTAGCAGCTCACATATTAAATATTTCTGCCACGCAGGTATTATCATATATAGCCTATTCATTCTTATAATATGGAGGTTATCACTTTTCTGAGTAGTTTTCCTAAGAAATGTTTTGCAAGAAACTTGAGATATTGAACACAATATTAGAGCAATTTTCAGTTATGAATTATCAGCATTTATATGACATAACCCCCATGTTATATGAATGCCATAATTCTCTCAGTTTTCAATCACTGTGAATCTGAGAGAATTAATGGCATTCTTTAATAGGTAATTGGGTAGTATTTCTTTAGCTCCAACAGCAGCGCGAGGTGTTAGCAATGCCAAGGTTATTGGTTTAACACCCAGGGAATGCACAGACTGATAAAATAATTACTTTCAATGCAGTTTAAGTCACTGTCAAATGCATAAATGTAAATGTAATTCATTAACGAAAGATTTACAGCTGATTTAAAGCAATCAGAAGGAAGGGGCATTATCTTTTGTAGGGGTGGAAAAACTCTCTCTTGCAAGGTGCACAATATCCCACAGTGGAGCGATAAGAGTCCAGGATATGAATGAGGACTGTATATATAAAGCTCTCAGAGGAGCTGGCAATATTCAAGTGCAGCAATGGCCTTCTTGTGGATCCTATCCTGTCTCGCCTTCTTTGGTGCAGCCTACGGTACAATCTTGTTTTTGTTTTTTAAATAATAAGATACTTTTATACCAGCCTTTAAGCTTGGCTAACTTTTATTAAATAGTCCTCAGGATGCATGTATCTGTTAATTTTTTTGGTGCAATTTTTTGGTCTGTTAGGCTGTGGTGTTCCTGCCATCCCCCCTGTTATCACTGGCTATGCCAGGATTGTGAATGGTGAGGAGGCACGGCCTCACTCCTGGCCCTGGCAGGTGTCTCTGCAGGTAAAACTGGTGTGAATAACAATGTTTACTTAATCACAACTTAAAAGATTTATTAATTTATTATATTATTTTAAATTTATTGCAGGACTCCACTGGCTGGCACTTCTGCGGTGGCTCTCTGATCAATGAGAACTGGGTCGTGACTGCTGCTCACTGTGGTGTGAGGTGAGACTAACTAAGGATCTATTGGGGAATAAGTTTGAATTCTAGTTATATCATTGTATTTCATATAGTATATATAGCCTATTGTCTCAATTTTGAGATTTTGGGTTATACCGTTTTGATGATGTTTTCTTTTTTTTTTTTTTACAGGACCTCTCACCGCGTCATCTTGGGTGAGCATGATCGTTCATCCAATGCTGAGGCCATTCAGACCATTAGTGTTGGAAAGGTGTGTAGACCCTAAAAATCTCTTTTATTGAGTATCACAGTGTTTCCTGCAGAATGAACCTATGTAAGGTTCATAGAGATGCCATAGACTCAAATTCAAGAAGAAAAATAACAATTACAATAAGGGCTGCAGCACATTTAGTGCTTAATCGCCCCTAATAATGACAATTTGCAGTTCAGTAAGTGAGTCGGGTGTTGATTCACTAACGGATCTGGGCTGCATTTCCCAAAAGCATCGCAAGCCTAAGTAGATCGTAGAACCATTGCCACCAATGGTCTCTAGGATCAATTTTGCTTACAGTGCTTTTGAGAAACGCAGCCCTTTATTCAGTTTAGTAAAGGATTCATTAAAGAGTGAACTTTTCATTAAAGAACTGGCTCATAAGAGTCATTTGTGCTTGAATTAGAGTACACTGGTCATGCTGTAGGCTATGTTTTTGATTCACTAAGAAAAACCGTCTCATAAGAGTCATTCATTAGTTTCTTGCAATTATATTGCGGTCGTAGACGATGTTTGTTTTGCATCACATTCAATACAGGCTGCAAACTCACACTCACAACCTAGGTAATATGATTTCTTTTCGCTAAAGATTCAGAAGCAGCGGCACAGATTGAAAGTACTGTTGAAAAGCACTTCAGGAAACACTAGCATATATCCTACATGAACCACTGTCTGGAGGTAGTCTTTTAATAGAAACCTGAAGTGAGCATTTCCACAGATTGCTACCTTAAAATCAGAATGCTGACGTGTCTGTATCCTCTTCCCAAAGGCCATCATGCACCCTAACTACAACAGCTACACCATCAACAATGACATCCTCCTGATTAAGCTGGCCACTCCCGCTAAGCTCAACTCTCACGTGTCTCCTGTGTGTCTCGCTGAAACCAGTGACAACTTCGCTGGAGGCCTGAAGTGTGTGACCTCTGGATGGGGCCTGACCAGGTACAATGGTGAGTTTCAGAATCTCATTTAATTTCAGCATTTTTTTATAATTTTTTTTGCATATTTACAAAATATTTACCTTTACAACAATGAAACTTTTTGTTTTGTTTTAATATATATAATGGAATTCGTTCAGTTTTTATAGCTTAAAAAAGTCAAACTTGAATTAGATCTCTGTCCTCTCTGTCTGTGTTGAAGCTTTTAAAATGTGGCCAATCTGTCCTTTCAGCTGCTAATACCCCACCCCTGCTCCAGCAGGCCGCTCTGCCTCTGCTGACCAATGATGACTGCAAGCGCTACTGGGGAACCAACATCACTGATCTGATGATCTGTGCTGGAGCCGCTGGTGCTTCTTCTTGCATGGTGAGCTCCCAAATAAATATATATGACAATTATTTATTTATATATTACTATTAATGAAGTTTCTTCTTACATGTATTGATAAATGTTTTGATTACAAACTTTTCTATGTGTTTTCCAGGGTGATTCTGGCGGTCCTCTGGTCTGTCAGAAGAATGGAGTCTGGACTCTGGTTGGTATTGTGTCCTGGGGAAGCAGCACCTGCTCCACTTCCACCCCTGCGGTGTACGCCCGTGTCACCAAACTCCGTGCTTGGGTTGACCAGACCATTGCATCTAACTAAAGCAGCCATGAATACTGTCTTTATTTTCTTTAATAAAGATATATGACATGACCTTTTGTTTCCTCTTTCTTGTATTAATTATTATAAAGTAGGGATGCACCGATACCAAGCTCATGTACTTGTACTCGTAGTCGTAAAAATACCCCCAATCCCAAAGACCAATACCTCACGTGACGTAACTGACAGAATCGCCCGTGCACAGAGACACCGGCGGCAGGGGCGCCCCCAAGGGGTGGCCAGATGTTTCTTCTTCTGCATAAACTCCGGCCACCCCAGTATAATTTTGCATTGGGTACTATTAATTTAAATGCATAATGTAAATTCACAAGTTCATAAAGTGAAAGAAAATAAAATGCCACCAAAAAAGACTGACTGACGCCACCAGAGTAGCTGTTTTACTGCCACCAAGAGTCTAAATAGTAATGTCTACAGACCTGAATTTCAAATGTTATTTATACTGTGAAGAGGGTAGGGTAGGGGTGTGCGATATATTTAGTCTACGATTTTATCTTAATTGTTGTTTTAACGATGCACAATCGATCTGACATCCCTGTATGTGATGTTGTCTTGTAGATTAGACTAGTGTCAGTGCGCATTTAGAGTGCACGCTTTCACTGTGTTAATAAATATCACATGAAGAGTGCCGTTTTTCTCCAGATATCAGCATAACAAATGATATATAAATTTTATTCATGTTTACATTTTAGACATCATTGCCTGTTTCTGCACAATTTCGCCAACGAATATAGTTCAGATAAAATCCAGAGCATTGTATTGCGTCCCTGAGCAACAAATGGCACTGTTTACTGAATGAATCAGCTTTTTGAACGAATAAGTTGAAACAATGAAAATTGGGAAAGATAGGTTACAAGTGACGACGAGGGAGCTTCAGTTGAACAACAGTCAACTGCGGTCAGATGAGATGTTGTCAGACTATGTCAGTAAAATTCAGAAAAATGAACAGGTCCAATCAGCCGTTATTCTGTGCTCGCGGCGCGCACTCAAGTATTGCATGCGCAAATGTGCCGGCGCGCGCTGCATAATTACTTTATTATAGCTTAAATAAAGCCCAAAAGAATACGAGCAATGACCGTCATTGCTCTGTTGTAAGCTAAGTCATGAAATTACCACACATGCGATTAAAGCTGCCTCAAAACTGTGAATGCATGTATTTGTTGACATGGTTTTAAAGCTATTGTTATCTATCTATATATATATATATATATATATATATATATATATTTTTTTTTTTTTTTTTTGCCACCCCAAGAATTGCTGTGGCCTCGTCTGGCCACCCCTATTAAAATTTCCTGGGGGCGCCACTGACCGGCGGCAGCAGCAGAAACAACGTCAGCCTCAGAGGTGTGGAAATACTTCAAAATTAAAGGGTTAGTTCACCCTAAAATTAAAATTCTGTCATTTATTACTTACCCTCATGCCGTTCCACATCCGTAAGACCTTCGTTAATCTTCGGAGCGCAAATGAAGATAGTTGAAATCCGATGGCTCCGTGAGGCCTCCATAGGGAGCAATGACATTTCCTCTCTCAAGATCCATAAAGGTACTAAAAACATATTTAAATCGGTTCATGTGAGTACAGTGGTTCAATATTAATATTATAAAGCGACGAGAATATTTTTGGAGCGCCAAAAACAAAACAAAATAACGACTTATTATGGCCGGTTTCAAAACACTGCTTCATGAAGCATCGGAGCATCAGATGACAGAATTTTCATTTTTGGGTGAACTAACCCTTTAATGATGACAACACACACATAGCGAACTGCATGCTTTCAATCACAATTCGTTATTGATTAGTGAATGCAGGATAGGGGGAATCGCGCTGAATGACACAGTCACACAGACCAGAAGCGCTCTCGCTCGCACGCGCTCTCTCTCTCTTGCGCGCGCGATCGGTTCTCCTCGCGCCTGAATGGTCATGCACACATAGTTGTCAAAATGTCCATCATGTGGAGTATCTCACGTAAATACAGTCGTTTATGGCGTAAGTGGACGTAAACATTTGGGTGAAAACAGGATATGTGTCAGTATCCATGGATTCGGTCTTAAAGGGACCGTAGCCTATATAATTGTCATTAATGTTAATAGAACAACAAAATATGTTAAATAAATGTATACATGGTAAATAAACCTACTGTATCTGAAAAACAGGTTTATTTAATTTGTATCTCTTGGCAATTTCTTCAGCATTTGCAGAAAATCTACAGTTTGCACCCATTAGATGGAGTGATGATTGTTAATATGAACTTAAGGGACAATGACCAAAAGAGATTAACAGAAAGTGTTGAAAGAAGGACTGGTGAGTCTCAAGCGAACATTGAGGCTGGATGGGAAGCTGTACGAACATTCTTGCTTGAACTGAAACCTGCAGAGGTTAATTGGGCTAAAATTACCTCATGCATGCAGAAGACAGGAGAAAGTGTTTCTGAGTATGAAGAACGCTTCATACAAATTTGGTTGGAATATGCCGTTGTGAACAACAATGAAGATCTCAGTAAAGATACCGGCATGCCTCTTAAAACCGCATTTGTAAATGGACTGAAACCTGAGATTTCTAAAGCCCTTAAAATCAGGTATGATGACTGGGACAGCATTGGAACAGCATTCGTGCAGATTGTTGAATGGTCAGCAAAGATTGAAAGAACACAGGAAGTCAATCTCAGAGCTTTGCAAACCAAAACCTTGTCATTCAACAACAGGACAACGGGGTATGAAGAACATGAATATGTGAGATACCCAAAAGCAAAAAGTCAAGGAAGATGCAGGTACTACAACGAAGAAGGACACTGGGTTCGTGATTGCAAGTTGATTTTAACACATCAAAGTGATGATGAGGACAACTTGTTGAAGAGGTTTCAGCAGCTGACAGACAAACAAAAGCAGACTCTGCTGAAAGCTTTTGAGCCGTAAAGGAGAGAGGTGCACATACAGCGGCATTAAGACAACTTGAGCAAGACAGACAACCAGACAGTAAACAGATGCAGAATGAAGTGCACAAAGAAAAAACACCATTGATGGAAAATGGAAGACAACCAATGTAGTGAGGATGACCACAGGAAAACAGGACTATACTTCTTTGAACATGTCACAGGCCGGCCCATGCCCAATGAAAATCTAACATCTGACAGCCTTGTCCAAACTGATGAAAGACTCAGCCTGGCAGTACATAATGTGAAGGATAAAGTTTTGACACCTCCAAAGGGGGACCATGGTAGAGTAACAATTAAAAAAACTCAGAGGTCAATGAAAGAATCCAGGTGGAAAAGCCCACGTCAGGATCTCTTGGTAGCTGATGGAGCAGTTAAGGTGCAAAGAAAAGAAAAGTGGATCGACGTGAGCCAGTGGGATTTGAAACATCTACCTAGAGATGAGGGATAGATGGCAGTAGTGTTTATCAGAGTCCAGAAATGGCGGGACTAGGGTTTTTAGGCTCGAGCTTGTCGCCTGAGGACATGAACATACAGCCACTGATAAACACAGTAGTGTCCTGCCAATATTAAATAGGGAGAGTTTTAGGAGTAGTTAAGAGTAAAATATTTTCCTTGGCAAGATGCGTTTCCATTTTCTCTTTTGTGTGATTGCAGGTGTTTCAGCACTCCAGATGATGACCAAAGACGTCCAATGCCTAGACCGCACTGCACTGGCCACCTAGCTGAACGTGCCTGAACGTCCACAGAAAACAACACTATCCGCCACTTCCTCAAGACCACAATGTCAAAATAAGAAAGGACTCAAGCATTTAGGAGGATGCAGTCTTCATCATAAACACTTATTCTGTCATTACATTAAGTAATGAAACCTGTATGCAGCATGCTGTATACATGATTTATGGAAGTTTGTTTTATGATCAAAAATGATCAGAGGAGGGATTGAAAGATTATGTGTATTTTCATTTTCTTTAGTTAGATGCATTTACATTGTGACTGTGCCTCAGATGCAATCAACTCTGTTTGTAAAGGTGTGAACCAAATGGCCCATACTGACGTATGGCCCACAGAAACTGATGGGTGTGAATGACAAACAAACAGCATTGCTCAGAGTAGATCGCAGGGTAGATCGATCTCCTGTGGGAGGTCCTAACAGTGTTCTATTGTTTGTAGCCCTTTTAATGTCATATATAAAGTTCTGTCCCACAGACAGAACTTTGGGTTAAGGTATTTTGAAGGCTGACGCTAACATCGCCGCTGAAGAACTGTGCTACACTACTACCTTCAATAAATTCTTCTCCCCACAAGAACTCTGGTCAAGCTTACTTATTTTATGTATTAGAGAAATCTAATACATTGGCGAGCCACCCAAATGACTGCACGGCCAAATACAGCAAAAACAGTAGCCTATTTGTTGTATTATTTGTAATTTGTTTGTAAATTTATTTTTATATAACAATTATATATAGGTAATTATGCCCTTTGAAGGTTATTGGACACTGTGAAATTTTTGTTCTTTAAATTTGTGACAAGCACATAAAAATTATGACTTTTTTTCATTAGAGTAATAAGAAACTGTCCTTCATTCATTAGTCTCACTGTGTTGTGCTTGGAAAACTGCAACATCACCAGAAAAAAAAAAAAAAAAGAGAGAAATTAATAAATGTAGGTATCAGTATCGCCGAGTACTAGAAAAAAAAAGTATCGGTATCGGTGCATCCCTATTATAAAGGCTATATTAAAAAATATATATTATTCAGATTTATACACTACCAGTCAAGGGTTAAGACACACTTTCTCATTATTTATTATTTTATTCAGAATAATTATTTAGAATAATCATAAAGTAATCAAAACAAAAGCATCAGTTCCTAAACAAGGGACCAGGACCTATAGGGGGCCTATAGTTACAAGGGGGCTGCATGATTTAAAATAAGACAAAACAAGCTTCAGAATATAATAATCTCAAATTACTAGAAAAGTCATGTAAATTTTAGTGTAAACCCTGAAGAAAATTAAGTTATTTAAACTTCTTGTTTTGATTCTTGTTTTTTGGTCAACTTTTTTAAAGCAGATTATTCAGTTTTTCTTCTGCCTCTCGGTGTATATGTGTAGTTTTGATGTCAGGTGGTTTGATACCTTTTGTAGCTCTTAGTTAATACTCTACACATCTGCAATAATCAGAGTTTATTGAATGCATATATACAAAATATTTCAAACAATGAATAGATATTGACCCTTAAAATTGCAATAAAGTTACACCTTAAAACTGCAGCAATAAAAATCTGAAGTGTTAAGAGCAAAGGTGCACTCTATGCTTTGTGCAGCTTTATTAACCATTATGTAACAAACGTCTCTGTGGATAGTGTAAGGATGCATGTTTGCACTATCCAAATATACATTCTATAGCTGCATAAACTGTAAACGTTAAGCCACCATTAGACATTTCAGGATAGAATTTGGTTCTATCCATATTAGTTTTTGCAGGTGTGGTCCATGCTACGGCAGTAACAGAAGGCTTTAAAGAAACGGCAGTAACACGTATCGCAGGGGTTGCAGCAGGGCAGGTGATGGCCCAGGCAGGACTGCTGATGAGGGATACAGCGGCTGGGGGAGCGTGTACCTCTTCTCTGCAGCCGCACAGCCTTACCCAGATCCTGTGGGTATGACAACAAAATGAAACAAAAATACTTCAACACAGATGAAAATTTTATAGTGCTCAAACTTTTCAGACCAAGTACAATGTCCAATGAAATTAGGACATCCAAGTCATCATCACCTTAACTATTTGAGTTATGCACTGCTGAGATAAGAATGTGGGCTATGCTTTAGAGATAGAACAGATCAGATATATATATTAAAATAAAACATGAGGACATTTTAAATAAAAGGAACATTTTGAAATATTTTAGCACTGTCATTTGCTGTACCACATGGAGGCACATGATATTAAATGTGAATGCCAAATGTAGATTAACCACCTCATCATAGGATCCAAAGTCTTCTAGCAGTTTTTCTTCTGCTGAGTTTCTTTCAAGGGGCTCCACTACAGGTAGTATGTCTATGACATACAAAACACAAATGTGCCAAATAAATAAACAAGTAACTAAATAAATAAATAAAAGCAGTCCACTGTGTTTTAATTATTTTAAAAATGTTGTGTGCTCCCAATAATGATCAAAATGTAAAGATAATGTCCAGATAAAATAGTATCCACTTAAGAACTGAAATTATTTTACTTAATAAAAACATTAAAATTTAAAATAAAATTAAATATATGTATATATACCTACCTATTATGCATTATAACTATTTTTATTGTTCACATTTTAGAATAAAAAAAGTACAATTCTAATATCCCACATAAGATATGTGTGAACATTTGTATTCTATGAAATTGCATTAAAATGTATAACAACAACAACAACAACAAAAAAATCTTTTAAAAACATAGAGCTGTCTCTGAAATTATTACACTCCATGTTTTTGGAAAATGACATCAGTCTAGAATCCTTACCTGTGTCATAAAGAGCAAAAGAGTGTTCATTACGTCTCAGGTTTGGATGTGATGCCATCACCATGACATTTATCAAAAACCAGCTGAAGATCACTGTGTTCAGCATCATAATCATTTAAAGTCAAAAACAAGATAAACTTCAGCCACACCTTTAGTGATCTGGTAGTTTTCGCTGAAAAAAAAAGAGAGTGCAGTCAAGAAAATACAGACTGAAGATTGTTTGAAATCTTGTGTATATGTTTGTGAGCATGTAGATGTGTATTTTTGTATTTGCCATATGTATGTGTGTGGATCTATGTACGTTTGCAAATGCACATGTGTAAGTGAAGTGTGTATGTTTGACCTACCTGCAGCGTTCCACGTCCCAGGCTGAGGGTCTGCACAAGACTCCTTGATTTATAGGGCTCCTTGAGGTGGGAGGTGAAGGACACATGGTGCTGATCAGTGGAAGGAGGTGTGGTCTCTTGTGCCTGGCACAAACACACACGTACTGTAAGCCCACGCACTCAACACATCAGCACATGAAAAAATAAATAGGCTATACAGAATTTCCTTAATGATGGTGTTAGAATTAAAAAAATATATGCTGAAATATAAGTAATATATAAATAAATAAAAAAAGAACACCTATTTCAGATTTTGCATTTTTCAACTTATGTTTAATGTATAAAATAATATGAAAAGTATGAAAAATTCATTGCTAGTTAGTGAAGCTCAGTAGGTTTGAAACATGGTTCCGTATTTTGAACCAGTACTCAAAAAAATCAGTTGAGTGATGCTGATTATTTTTAATCTGATGCTTATTTGGCAAATTTGTTTTGCATATCTGTTTATACATTTTTATATTTACATGTATTCAGTATACATATTCATTTTTCAGCTTAATTGTGTGATTTTGCTCATAATGTTTGGTTTTTCCTGATAAATAAGGGAAGGTTAAAGGCCTGAATACTTGAGCTTGCATTTGTACTTTAGACTAACTACATTCATATGTCATGCTCATATTTAATACTCAGTACTGACCAGTAAACACTTCATTATGAAGCTAATGCATCTATAATCAGCTGATTACTCCAGCCTGCTGATTTACTGCTGATGACGCAATAGAGCATCCGTTTGTGATGAAATAAATTGTTTATGAGAACTTCAGTACTTATCTTTGTGGTCAGATTAATCTGAATTGTTTATAAGTGGAAACTAGAACGTGTAATTAACAGAAACAGGCCAAGTCAGAATGGTTAGTTTATATATCGAAAGACTGATCAATAAGGATTAGGACGTAGTAGACAAATGTATGGTCAATCTCTTTTTTTTAAATAATTAAATATATAAATAAATAATGTATGTATGTAGTGCTTAACTGTCACCAAACAACAAATATTTACTGCTATTTTAAACCATGACATGCTTTTAGCCATCTAATATTGAATTAAGATGATTTCAGTTCATATCCTGCTCTCTGGAAAATATAAACCACATATTTGAAGAAATAATGGACTGAGCGTTTCCGTTGAAAGACAATTTTATCAACATTTAATTTTGCAGCAAGAAGAATTTATCACAGAGCATTGATGAGTACACAGAAATCTATTCATTCTTCATGTGAAAATGTACATTAATAATCTTCCAGTGAACACCATCTTCTGGACAAATCCCTACATTTATATTATAGGTTGGTTCCGTGCAATGTTCAGTGTACCTCTTATTAGCAGGTCTGAGTGCACCATAGTGATGTTTTTCAAAAGCCACCCTTTAATCAATACTTGAACTGAATCAAGTCTTATGGGAGGCCCCCGCCCTAAGTAATGCTCGATTTAGAGGGTGGCAAAGCAGCAGACCCAAAAGGGCAACCATGGCAAAAGAAGCAGGTACATATAAGCTTGAGCTAAATAAGGACAATATTATCTTTTAGAGCTGCTTTACAGCAGAATCTCCATAGTTGAGTTTCCATAATTGATTCTGCTATTTTCTTGTTTATCAGCATCAAGCTGCTTTGACACAGTTTGTATTGTATAAAGCGCTATAAAAAAATAAAAGTGACTTGACTTGATATAAGGCACTTTAAGACCCACAAAAAGCATATGACTTCAAATATATTGAAATTGAAGCAAATTTTTGAAATTGAAAAAAAACTCTATAAAATAATCAGATGGCTTCCAAACTGGTCTCACTGTCAGATTCAGCAGTGGCACAGGAATAATAATTTCATAATGTCTCAGAAAGCAGTGATATAGAGTCAGTAACAAAAGGATATTAAATGATCCGTTTAGTTTATTTCATCATTTTTTCTTCAGTTACAAGTGAAAGTCACATTTCTAGCCTCACTGAGCAAAGATGCTAACTGTCCCTTTTGCCCAACCAGGGGCACGTTCAAGCTCAAACCGGTGCGCAACGTTTTGCTACGGTTTCCGGGTTGAACGACATGTTTCCTGGAAACGGTGTGCAACGGTGTGCAACAGGTTTGAGATACGTTTTCTCTTGTTTTGTGGGTGTGTCAAAAATCTCAGCCCAATCAGCATCAACATGCATATAAACCACGCAGTATTAAAGAGACATCCTGCACAATGGGTATGAATGTAACATAAAAGTACTATACATATGTATATATTTTGCTATTGTATTTTGGAGTTACACTTTCATAAACCTTTCTATTCTCCTCTGATTATATAATGGTAAATATTACAATATCATAGCACAACAACAGTGATCAGAAATAATGATAAACCTAATACTTACAATAAAATAATGTCATATAGATCATTTAGTCTCAGGCGTAAGAAGTGGATTATCCTTCACCTGAAATGTTTGTCTTTTCATCCTGAAATGCAAGGCAAATGTTGGTTCACAATAATTAGAAGTTTCCACAAATCCCTTCACTCCATTGGGATGTTCTCTTTTATTCTGGAAGGCAAGGGCAGTGACTGTAACATCGAGTGTATTTTGCAGTATTAAACACGCATTTATATTGATTTCATCAGGTTCCGAAAATTCTTCAAAAAGAACACAAAGAATGGCCTTCTCAGCTGCCATAGTTGCAACTCCTGCGTCATCAGAACGGGGTGTTCAATGCACCACCGTTTCCGTTTAAAAAACGTTTTGCAACGTTTTGTCGGGGCTGAACGCAGACCTGGTGGTGATTTTGCGAATGCATTTCACATAGGCTACTTAAAGTCCCCATGAATTCAAAATGGAAGTTTTTTACCTTTAATATGAACATGTTAGCCTATACTGTTATAAGCTACTCCACAGGCCTGGCTCCAGCCTTGAGATGTAGGGTGGGCCAAGTGAAATTCCTGGTTTTAACATTTATTTTATTTTTTCCCCATAACAAAACAATTTTTTATAACAAAAGAGGCAGGTCTTGAAAGGGACTACCTATATTTTCAGGGCTAAACACAAAGGAGCTTTTCTACATGTTCATTCTGGTTTAGATTTTTACTTGCCCTGCAAAAAAGTTCACTGGCCCCATCACAAAAAAAGTGTTATCAGTATTTTAATAAATATAAAGACAAGTAAACAACCAGTAATAAAATATAAATAATCAAATTACAAGCAATAGCACAAATAAATACAATCAGGGCAGGACTGGGGGGTCTGGCGCCCCCTGGGCTGAGTTTATGTTTGGGCCATACTTACGCTACAAATGTCCTCAAATAGAACATCATTATAGAGTAGTAAAAATACACAAATTAAAATATATTTTTTATTGATTAAACAGTATTATTAAACAGTATTTTCCAGGCAGTGAAGTTACATCTGAATTTGTGTTGCGTTTTTGACATTTTCACATGTGAGTTCCAAATGAAATATAGTAGCACAAGCTGAAATGGAGTGTTAATAAAGTTTTTAATATTTTTTGAAACACTAAGACCTTTTCACTACTTTTCAGATAGTGAAAATGCATTTGAATATGTGTGCATATTGCCAAATTTGTCAATGTTTTTTACCCTAATAGGACAATATCAGTTATAAATGACGAAATCCTAAAAAAAAGGTCAAATGAAGGTCAAATAGCCTTAAATATATGAAAAATATAAAGTTGTTATTTTCTAACTGTGATTTCATAATTCGTCCCATAGAGGGTTAAAAGAATGTCATGCACAATCATTTTGACTTATTTCTGACATTTTGTGGTCACAAGTCACAATATAATTAGTTTTGATGACTTTGCAATAATTATAAAATGTTACAAATAGTAGAAATAATTAAAAATGAGTGCATATTTCCAATTTATGTAGGTAAGGAATACAAAAGCTCTGACATATACTGGATAAATATAGTAGAAATAAAGTAGTCCGGTCTGCTGAGCGAATCATTGGTACAACCCTCCCCACTCGCCAAGAACTGTACTTAGCCAGAGTGAGAAAAAGGGCAAAGAAGATCACTCTGGACCCCTCACATCCAGCACACACCCTCTTTGAACTGTTTCCATCTGGTCGACGCTACAGAGCCCTGAGCATCAGAACGACCAGACACAGGAACAGTTTCTTCCCTCAAGCAATCCATCTCATGAACACTTGACAAACACGGAACACACAACACTATTACACATTATTTACTTAAAACACTTATTTATATCTCAAATTGCACACATAACTGTACATACAATTGTCTATATTATATATTGTTTTTTGCTTTTTTTGCACTTTGTCTATCTTGTAAATTTGTATATTATTATTTTATTCTTTTTATTATGTGTCTTGTCTTGTCGCTGTCACTCTGTTGCACTGTGGAGCTTCTATCACTAAAACAAATTCCTAGTATGTGTAGTGTAAACAACATACCTGGCAATAAAGCTATTTCTGATTCTGATTTGAAAGATTAGGCTACCCCTCAAAAAAGTCAGTAGCCTAAGAAACTTTCTCTTCCTGACTCTGAGTAATGGTTTATTAGTCTCCATTTTCCCAACAAAGTTAGCTTCACTGGATCGGCACCAAGCAAGCAGTAATGTAATTTTATTTAGGCTACTAAAATAAAAAATATCTTAGGGACCCCCAAAATCGAGTACAAGGGCTGTTAATTAATGAAAAAGAAGAAAGAAAAAAAAAGTTAGTTGATTTGTAAGGATGGTGGATGGAAGCATAGCCTACTGGAAAAATAATAAATATAATAATAATAAAAAAAGAAAAAAAAAAAGAAAGAATTTTGCTTCTTTGCCTCTGTTCGGAGGGCTGGTTTGAGATCACCTTCTGAGATCACACATAGTCAGATGCTCAGTCACATGAGTGTGTGTGTGTGTGTGTGTCTGTGTGTGTGTGTGCATCCGGGTATTGCAACTTCCCTCATTCAGTTATGGGAGGTCCGACATATTTCCACGAATCGGTTCTTTCGAACAGTTCGATTTAAGATTCTTGCTTCAAAATGATTCTCAGTTGTTGTTTTGCGTCATGTCTATTGCTATGTATTACTATTTTCACGATTAAATTGTATTAATAATTGTTTATTGTTATGTATTATTGTGTTGTAGTGTCCTAGTTTAGTTTATTGAGGCTAGTATTCAGCTCATAATAGCCTACATAAAGTCATTTCGAAATTACAATTTGCATTTACAATAAACAAAATTAAAATGACTTTACATCTTCCGGGTGAAAAAAAATCGATTTTACTAAAACCAACTGTTTCGTATGTTTGTTGATTAAACTGCCATACAATCAATTTTGTAAACAATCCAGTATTCATCTTTGTAGAAATTTAGAAATATTCGGCACATTGAATCATTCAGACCTGTTTTGTGAATCAGTTCAAATATTTTATTAAAAAGATCCGACTCTGAAGAACAAATCGTTCACGAATCGGGCAGCACTGTCACTCAAGACTGCGTTATAGAGCTACATCTTGCATTTTCTTAGCTAGTACACAGTCATTTTTTTCACCATGCCTTTCTCTGAATTATATTTTAATGTGGATAATGGTTATCTGGAGGGGCTGGTGAGAGGTTTTAAGGCTGGTATTTTATCTCAGGCGGATTATTTGAACCTTGTTCAGTGTGAAACTCTGGAAGGTGAGTCGAATGTGTGTGTAGGCTGCTAGCTGATCTGATCTGATCTGTGTACGCTTTCATTTTCGACATTTCCACATTCAGTTGGGTGTCGTTTTTGACATTTATCGTCGTTTAAAGATGCAAAACCGTATTTTATCATTGCTGTGGTAACGCTCATAAATCGTTATAACAACAGCACAGCTAATGTCAGTTAGCTTGTTTCTTTAGCCATCACAGATCCTCCGAGCGTTCAAATCCCCTTCAGCAGGTGAAATCCACTTTTTACATCCTCATATTCCCCATGTTCCTCTGCCCTGATATCAAGTCAACAAATGAAGTCCTCTGATCATTATATTATGTTACTTTTCTAATTTAAGTGCATGCGATACATGCTAAATATACAAGCTATCTGTGGTGCAGTCGGCAACACATTAAATGAATCCGCTATTTTCTGATCTGTTTATGTACGTGTTTATTTTACCTGATCGTACGCAAAGGTTTAAAGCACGGCTCTGTTTTAAACACGAAATGTAATGTAGCCTACAGTATTAATTTAAAAGGCCTGCTTTTAACCTGACGGTTACCAGGGCATTATCGGTTCTGATTTCAACGTCGTTTTTAAATAGTTAAGACCGGCCAGTACGTTAATTGATTGTGACCCGTTTAAAGCAATGATCAGGATAAATACTAAATATTTGTGTGTTTTCTTTTTTTAATAAACGAAAGATGCAGGTCTCATTTGAGGAATGATAGTTGATGGTGCAGGTCATGTGATACAGTATGTCATGACGTCATTTCTGTAGGATGGGCAGATTCTCATTCAACCTGTGCTGATGGCATTATACTTTTTGTTTTTTATGACTTTACTCTTTCAGAAAGTCACTTCCACTTATTTAAAAAAGCACATTTGCTTTAATGAGAGAAAAATAGTTTAATAATAATTTAGTAATACAGCAATAATTTAGTTTACACATCCCCTAGATCCCCTAAATTTGGGGAAGAAACTTTGCTTTATTTATTTTATCAGTACAATCAGATATATTCCTTTTGGGATAATTTAAATTATCTATCTCCTTTTATAAAATATGATTTAAACTTTTAACTGAAAGATGTTTCTGTATTTTCTGGCAATAACCATGCAGTTTAACTTATTGTTAATCTTAACATATTTTGCATTACCAATTTTTTAATTCACAACAAATTTCTTAACATTTTGCCTAGATTTGAAGTCTTTCTTGCTGATATTTCCTATATTGTAAAAATGACTATTGCTATTATTGTTTTGTCCTTTCATTTTCATGTTATGTTCTTTGCATTTCAATGTAGTGCTGTTTCTTCTTTGCAATAAAAAAAAAAAAAAAAAACCTGTGCTGCATGACAGCCGAATATTTCACACTTTTCAATTAAAGGTGAACTTTTAAAATAACACAAAAATTAATGCCATGTTTTTAGAAATTGAATACATTGTAGCTAATTTTGTCTTTCCCTTTAAGAAATAATGAAGAAGCAAGTGACTCACTTGGAATTTTTTGCTTGTGTTTTAGGGAACAGGAAACTGTAAAAATATTTCCGAGATTAATATAGAAGTCACTTCCAGACTCCACTTCCAACCCTTTAGCATTGAAGAATGAAAATTTGATTTTACAGATACTTTCTTATTTTCTTTTTTTTAATAAATAAATGGTTAAAAGTTTCTCTTGTATTTCTCCTCAGACCTGAAGCTTCATTTGCAGAGCACTGACTATGGAAGCTTCCTGGCCAATGAAGCCTCCCCCCTCACTGTCTCCGTCATTGATGACAAGCTGAAAGAAAAGATGGTGGTTGAGTTTCGCCATATGAGGAACCAGTCTTATGAGCCTCTGGCCAGCTTCATGGATTTCATCACGTAAGTGCAGCCAGATATCAAAGAGCATAAGCAAACCATGCTGTCAATTTACAACACAAGGTGTCACATATTATACTGTAATGTTCAAATTTATTGGATTTAGTGAATATTCATAACCGTATGAATAATAAAACTTTTCCTAGTTTTGTCTGCTTTTATCTAATCGCTATGTTTTAAAATATTTCACCTCTCAGGACCCATTATTAAGCTATTTTCTGCCTTACCGCTTTTTCAGATACAGCTATATGATTGACAATGTCATTCTGCTGATCACTGGAACTCTGCATCAGCGGGCCATCTCTGAGCTTGTGCCCAAGTGCCATCCACTTGGCAGCTTTGAACAGATGGAGGCCGTTAACATTGCCCAGACTCCAGCAGAGCTCTATAATGCCATCCTGGTGGATACACCACTTGGTAAGACAATCTTGATATGAAAAATGAACACATGGATAACATTCACTTTAAGTTTTGTGGCCAGAGGAAGTCACTGAGTTGCGAATCTTGTAATTTATTGTCTGTATTATTTTAAGCATTCACAATTCTCCAAATCTTGTTCTAAATAATACTAAAATGCTCATCCCCACATCACAGTCAATGGCTATTTCTGTTTGTTTCAGCTGCTTTCTTTCAGGACTGCATCTCTGAGCAGGATTTGGATGAGATGAACATTGAAATAATTCGCAACACCCTTTACAAGGTCAGCCTTGGGATAAAACATACTGGGACGTAAATCTTAAACGTCCATTAGGAATTTTCACATGACATGACAAATATGCTTAATTAAGCACAGAAACTCGCTGGTTTGTCTGGATATTATGTGCAGGGAGTGATCTAACTTGGACAATGTATGTAGGAGAAACTGGGGCTAATTGTCACAATTTTTCAGGTTCGATTGATTTCTGTATAGGCACATACCAAGACGTGGCTACAAAAGCGTTATTGAACAGCAGTGTTGTTGAGCAGGAAAAGTGATTAGATTTAACTCTTATTTTGATTCAAGATTTTTAATTTGTTACATACACAGTATATACAGAATAAAACTTGCAGTGAAATGTAAACCTGGTCAGCTACTTAGACTGTCCATTAAATATATAAATAGTAGATAAAAAGGTAAGATATGACAAACACAAGAAATAATGGAAAACTTTGTAGTAATAATAATGTCTATCAGAATCTGGCTTTAACCATGAAACCATGAACGGTGGTTGATCTTCTGTCTGTGTCTCCAGGCTTATCTAGAAGCTTTCTACAAGTTCTGTTCCTCATTGGGTGGAACAACTGCAGACACCATGTGTCCAATTCTGGAGGTGAGTAAACGTCTGTACGGTGGAAAAGATTCTGATTGTTATTGATGCATTTCATTGTTTTAGTAACTAAAACAAAGCTTTGTTTGTCTATCAGTTTGAGGCAGACAGAAGGGCTTTCATCATTACCATTAACTCCTTTGGTACGGAGCTCTCCAAAGAAGACAGAGCGAAACTTTTCCCTCACTGTGGAAAGCTCTACCCAGAAGGTCTAGCACAGCTAGCCCGCGCAGATGATTACGAGCAGGTCAAAGCTGTGGCTGAATACTACCCTGTAGGTATCTGTGTAGACCTAAATGGGCTTAAACTAACATTTCGGTAGCACTTTATTTTACAGTCCTGTTTCGCATATATATATATATACAAATACTTATTGTAATAATTACAATAATGGAGTAATAACTAGGTACTAGTCCTGAACCTATGCCTAAACCTAATCTTAAAGAGTTAGTTCAACCAATAATGAAATTTCTGTCATTAATAACTCATCCTTGTGTCAATCTCGTGTTCCAAACCCATAAGACCTTTGTTCATCTTCGGAACAAATTAAGATATTTTTGATGAAATCTGAAGGTTTCTGAACCACCCATAGGCAGCAATGTCATTGCAACTTTCAAGGCCCAGAAATGTAGTAAAGACATAAAAGAATGTATAACGTAGACGTAGAACCCGGAAGTGCTGCACTGTGTTTAATGCATCAACAGTGTAAGAGACTGACATGGAAGAGACGAAATTGTTGAATAAAGTCATTATTTTTGTTATGTTTTTGCACACAACTACCCTTCTGGGTTCAGAAACCTCTTGGCTTTCATCAAAAATATCTTAATTTGTGTTACGAAGATAAACGAAGGTCTTACTGGTTTGGAACGACTTGAGGGTGAGTAATTAATGACAGAATTTTCATTTTTGGGTGAACTAACCATTTAACCCATGTAGGTCCCTTACATTATTCAGTAGTTTCTTGGTAAGTACATTGAAAGTGCACATACTGTAAAATAAAGTGCAACCATAATTTCATAGACAGCATGATTGAGTTATGACAGAATGTTAATTTTTGTGTGAGTTGTTTTTTTTTAGTTCTATACTAAAGAGTTGTTTTGATGTCAAGTTAACATAGCATGGGTTTCTGGTATTTTTGGCCACCAAAATGATTTGAGTATTAACACCGAATTCATGTTGCTTCAGGAATACAAGCTTCTCTTTGAGGGTGCTGGCAGCAACCCAGGAGACAAAACCCTTGAGGATCGCTTTTTTGAACATGAGGTCAGCATGACTTTAGAATGCCACTACATTGAATTTTATTTGATGTTAGCAAATGTGTCCTTTTGAAAGTTCTTTGCTAATGGGAAAATGTTGGTTATGTGTTCGCAGGTGAAGCTTAATAAGCTGGCCTTCCTGAATCAGTTTCATTTCAGCGTGTTCTATGCCTACGTCAAATTGAAGGAACAAGAGTGCAGGAACATTGTGTGGATTGCAGAGTGTATCGCCCAAAGGCACCGGGCTAAGATTGATAACTACATTCCCATATTCTAATGGTACTTAATATCAGTCTTGAATAATGATCCACATGGCATGTATTAACTGTGCTCTGTTATGTTAAAGTTCGAAAATGATAATTCTGTCTGTTTCTTGCACTATGCCACTCTTACCTTTCATTGTGATTAACTTTATTAGAGAGAGCTTTTTTTTTGAGTTGAGATGCAGAGCATTCCCCATCAAGACTTTTCATCAAGATTTTTTTTTTTATTAATGAAAAGTTTTATAAATGTAGTCAATGTTATTTTGCTTCATAATGGCGTGGCTGTTCAATAATGTCAGCTGGCAAGTGATCACACCCCAGTTTATGTTTTAGTGAAACACAAAACTAGAGAGATCAATTGTGATCCATTGTGTCACTGTACCTGTTTAAGGCTAGGAAAACATACATTCCATCATTATTATTTATGCATTGAATACTTTTAATGTACGATTAATACGATTAATGTACATTTTCAGATTATAAACTTTCTGAACTCGTGATCTCAGTGGATCCAGTATCCACATCTGATGAGTGTTAGCGAACCTCTGCTAATCTAGATAGTTGTCCTTATTTATGAAACAAGCAGAATGAATTTCAAATTGTATGTAAAACCATTCTTGTGTGAATTGTTGTATTCAATTCAACAGCATGTTTTATGTAAGAATAGGTTTATGATTGATTTACAGAGAAATTGTTTTGCATGTGTTTCACAAATAAGGCACAACAGGATTATCCTTAAAAAAAGAGAAATGCTGGGTATTTGAGTGAAAATGTTCTTTTGTGTGTATAGATTCTTTATGTATGTTTGTTAAACTGAGAATTGTGTGCTTCCCATTTGTAAAATAGTGCTAAAATTTGTGCTGACATAATTTATGGAGTAGATCATATTTCATGATTGACAGCAGAATCGGTGAGGTCAAATGGATCTAGTATTAAGAGAGACCTTGCCTTCTGCTTGCAATGTTAAATCTATTGTACTGTTGTAACCATATTGTCTTTGTTTTAAGTGATCTAAATGAAAGCTATATATATATACACACACACACACTATATATATACAGTATTTATGTGTTTTTCTTTTATTCTGTCTTTATGAGGAAAAAAAGAGAAAGGATTGAAAAACAGCCACTATTGCATCTAGCTCGATTAATACAGTTGTAGTTGCATTAGCCACCACCAGATGGTGCAAAGAGCCCAATCATCCATCATCGACGTGTGCAGATTGGCTTGGATTTGACAAGTTGGTTACAGCATGAACTTTTGTATTTAACTTCCAATTGTACTATAGATACTCATTCAGCTGAACACAAAAGGATTTACTGTACCTTCCAACACAAACTGAAGATGTTCTTTATAAACTCAATTAGTCTGGGCCATTGACCTTTTGTGTTGAGAATTGAAATGTTTAAGCATGTGGTGTTCTAGTTGACAGGAAGATGAGCATCTGCCAAAACCCACGAGAGGCCTCCGGGGCTAATGATGCCGTGTTTACATTAATGCTGTGTTGTTCTCTGTACTCTGCCAAAAGCTAAGCTGTACCTAAACATGTGAAGGCTGTGACAGCCACTTACCAACCAAGCTTCGTCAGTCTATTGTAAATATCAGACTTGGTTTGAACATGTAGTTGAATGGCTGGTTATCTGTGTTGTAAAACACTGGATAAGAAATTGTCTTAGGGCTTAGTGATGTTCTAAACACCCACACAGTACATTGAGCGTTGTATTTCTGTTTGGATGAACATCAGTTGTTTTTTTTTCACTCCCTGATGACCCCATCTTCGCTCTTTCTACGTGCTAAAACATTAAGGTTCAGGCCTCATTAAAAACGCTTAATTACTGCAAACAATCGCAGCCTTTTAGTTCCACATTGCTCTGGACCTATTGCAGATCAGAAGACAGGAAATTATCTTAGCAGACAAGTCACTGCAGCCAAGAGAAGAGCACAATGAAGTTAAACTGAGTTCATCCTCTTATTGCCACACACGGTAGTACTTCTGGAAAATGCACAAATCTTTCAGATGCCCCCAGCCATTTTCTTTAGTTAGAGTTAAAAATATGCAGTGCAGTTGTTTTGACCATGTTAATTTTGGCATATTATTGTTGACTTCATTCTACAGTATTACTGTAGTACTGCATGTGTGTTCCTCATCTTCCTGTTAAGCAAATAATGATCAAAAATGCTTAGTTTTACCAGATCTAATGCAGTTCATTATATCCAGAATTTGGATATAATTTGGATTAGGTGATACGGTACATTTACAAAGCTACTATTGTATTGTCACCCACGTGTTTGGCATTGCAGAAGTACCTTCTAACTTTACTCACCTTCTTGTTATTCCATACATGTATGGCTTGCTTTCTTCTGTGGAACACAAACGAAGATATTTTGTGAAATGTTTCAGTGGGTTTGTTTGTCCATACAATGGAAGTCAATGGTCACCAAAACCGGTTACCAGCGTTCTTCAGAATATGTTCTGCAGATGAAAGAAATTTATACAGGTTTGGAACAACATTAGGGTGAGTAAATGATGACTGAATTTTCATTTTTGGGTGAACCATCCCTTTAAGTTCATGCAATGCAATGTCTTTACTATACTGTTTAAAAATAGTAAAAAATAGAGTAAAGAGTGCAAGACCTACATCTTACATCTTCTGTCACTGAGCCTTTAAGCACATGCACACTAATTATTCTCTAGTTGGATTCCGAATCCCTCCAATTCAGCAGGATGAACCCCCCACCCCCCCGACACATCCCCATAATTAGTGGTGAGAGGCTGATGTTAAGATGACTCAGAGAGATGCCTTTGGTTATTTTTTGCTGATGCTAGGAAACAGTTTTACTGTTTCTGTGGTAGTCAAAGTGTTCCCAGTATACCCAAGAGGACAAGCATTGGGTTAGCTCTAATTAGATACTGAAATAAAGATGATATTTTAAGAATATGGGGGGCAACTGTAAAATGCACTCTGTCACCTGCTATACAACCAAAACGATCACACTGGAGATTCAGGTTCAAATACGCAAAGTCTTTTTTTTTTTTTTTTTTTAAGTCTTTGTTATACTTGAAGAAAGGAAGATGCATAGAAAAAATGAGTATACTTAAAATGCAGGGTGCAGATACACATGTGTACTTACATTTTATATTATAGTAACAACGTACATAGCCTGTTTGTTCCTTTACATTAACAGGAAATGGTTCTGTGGTTGCACAACCCTCACTGATGCCCTGGGATTTGACTGGCATTATTACAAGCATACTGGGCAGCTTCAACTCCATGGGCTTTTTCTTTGACAAGAAGATCTCTGTTGGAAAGCAGATGAGCAAAAATAGTCTGCTAATGATGTCTTTGTGGGCCCTTGTCAAGCAGTGAATGAGAGAAGTCGTCGAAGACTGATTTATGCAGACTTGTACCCGTTGACCACTTACAAACAGACTGTATAGGCATCCTTAAAACGCTGCAGTCTTTGTGTATCTACTGGCTGGAACTGCTTTACAGTCACTGCACATTAAATTATGTTGAACAGTCCTATGCTTATGCAAAGCTTCTGCGAAAGCTTGCATCAGATGCAGGGTGGCATTCTGCGAAAGTGAACATGAAGAATAGCATCATTTGGATCTGTGTTAATTACATGAACAATGGTAAATCAAGGCTATGACCTCACTTCCATAAGCCAGTGTGAGAATCTATAGTGAGATGCCATTATAATTGTGCTGCAGTTGGCAAACTGTTAATTATTTGCTTGGATGAAATTAATGATATATAGCCATGGTTGCCCCAGATCATTCTCTACTCATTAACACAGCCTAAACATTAAGCCCCCATCAATGGAGTTCTAACAAAGGCTGCTGTACTGGATGGACATGTGTGTCCTAAGCCCCTCTGTGCCCCACATCTTGCTTGGCGACCTGACAAATGCCCTGGTGGCTCTGGCCCATGACCTGGGAAGTGTTGGGAAGAAATACGCTTTACATTGTTTACAATGTAATTGTGTCCCACAGTCCAGGAAGAAAACAAACAAACAGAGGGAACACAATGGCCTTTGAAGCACATGGCGTGAACTGGAAAATGATGACGTTCGTTGAGTTCTTAACTCGTGTCTTGTGAATAAAATATATGTTGCTTCATTCTTGATGAAAGAAACTGCAGTTCGTGTATGAACACTTCTTTTTTTAAATTTCTTTCTAATATTTTTTTTATTAGAAAAGGTTTACATCTGAACTTTCAAGAATTGATAATGTTAACATTATTTAGGCCTACTCAATTTTGGTTCACATACTATGTAAAACAAAAATTAGAACAGAATTGTGGGTTCCGTCGCGTCGTTTCACTCGCGTTGCTCGCGGCAGAAGTTGAAGATTTCTCAACTTTTCAAGTGCCAACGCAAGCGTCAGCCAATCAGATCACAGACGCTAGCCAATCGCGTTCATGCAACACCCCGGAAAGTAATGTAATTGGCTGTTGTACTATGACGGTCGCGTCAAATCAAGCTTCAGACACGCCCTCCGTCAAGCGTTGGCGAACTTGGCGCCGACGCCCCGTGTGAATGCAGCGTCAAAGGCTGCATTTACACTGCAAGTCTTAATGCACAGATCCGATCTTTTGACCATATCCGATTTTTTGGTCAGTGTGTTTACATTGACTTTAGACGCGACTGGTATCCGATATCTGTGTTTAGGCTACATTACTTCCTGCCCCAAAATGATTGGCATTGATAGTTTTACATGCACATAGTAGATCCTCGGGTTTTGAATGGCCGTGCTATTAAAATTATTTATATATTTCATGGAGTGGCCATGATCTACCTGCAGTGCCGCGTTAAGCCTTCCTGGGGCCCTGGGCGAACGAACGCAAAGGGCCCCCTCCCCTCGACATCCATAATCGCGCGTCTTATGCGAATGAAGATTTTAATATGAATAATATATCAATTTAAAACATGCAGACAAAAATGGTAAAAACATTTCTAGGATGGATTGACAACAACAATAGGCTCATATGCGCTCCTCCATCATTATGACTTTGCATTGCTGATCTAAAAATGTAAAAAATAAAATTTTTATTTAAAAAAGTTTTTTTTTTAACAAGTCCAAGTTTAAATTCGACCGATTCGACTCTGGCTTTGGTCATAGCATCATTTCAGATGTGATGTGTCTGAAGATTATTCTAGTTAATTATTCTGTCACACACTTTTTTTTAATGCACGTTTTATACCTAATAAATGTACTATTAGTTTCTTCTTTAAATATGTTTCCATCACGTTTTATGTGCATTTTATTTCGTTAAAAAAATGTATCCACCCCAACGAGTGTACGAGTTACATTTATTCACTTGTGCAGTATCTTAAAATGTGCAGATGTGGCCGTTTTTTTCCTGAAAACCAATATGACTCGTTTAAAATTCTGTACTAACATTACTGCATGCATAAGTTTCAGAAACCTACCTTAAAAATGACGGTCAAATGCAATAGATCATCGTTAAGACATTGTATGGACCCTTTCTTTGTCCATTTATTCAGCTCCTTAATGATTTTAGTAGTAACAACATAGATAAGCTTTAGCAAGTTATTGACAACATTATTTCTATTATGCTTCATTTTTATGAACATGCACACGGCTTCTGTCTCGCGCACAGACGCGCGTGCTAAAAGTATTTGGCTGCGGAAAGATGCGTTCGGCGTGTCCACTGCGCACTATCTAGTGGACTTTTGTTTTCAAGCACTCAATTCACTTTCGCATGGGCTGTTGTACAGTACACACACGGTCCGTGCCATCACAAAAATTTTGCTGCACGCGGACGGGAAGCGCGGACGTCTGCGAACCCTCCTGATGACGAAAATTACGCGATGCGAACGCCCGAAGTAGGCTATACCTTGGTGTTAAGCCTGTAATAGCGGGCCACCAATCCACCAGGCCCATATGCACGTGCATACCCAGACGCTACGCACACTGTCCTGGTTGTATTCCTGCGTGCGTGTTCGCACGTACCAGCAGCTTGCAGCTTGTACCTGAGACCTCTACGCCGAACTCGAACACTTCTCACTGGCTGTTGGTCATGTGATTGAGATAATTTTATAAGCTCTTCACGAGTTCCCAGCTGGCCAAAATACCATCATATGCAGGCTATGCACACACAACCAGCGCATTTACCTCAACACACAACATTGTTTTGGATGTTCGGTAAGTTCCGTCTCAAAAAAAGCAATACGTCATAAAATACGACCAATCAGGTTGTGAATGTTTCCATATGCTTTTAGGTTCGGTGCCAATATGAACGCTAATCAGACCAGGACTAAATGTTTTTTTTTTTTTTTTGGTCTGGACCAAATGAACCAAACGAACCGAACTACAAGTGTGAACACATCATTAAATCAATTTAAAGCCAGTTGAAACAGCGCTGACTTAATCAACAACACTAACATGCAAATCAAGAGAAACATTGAGCTGATCATCATGGATTTACTAACTGTAACTGGTATTTTGTCAGAAATGTAGGCTAATATCTAATTTTATTAAATTTTTAATGTAAAGGCCAAATTACAGACTTTTTTGTTATAAACTTGCAGTTTTATGCATTCGTATAATATTAAACGTGTTTATAGAATAAATATCATAAAGGCATTCTAGATATAAAAACAATATTTTTACTTTTTACCATGTAGTGAGTGGTATTACCTGGGGTGAGCTAATTAGAGTACTTTTTAAAATTATAATAGGGTTTTTAACTCGGTAATAATATTTCAATTTCAGCCTTTAAAAGTAGGCTACTACAGATATTGTTTGTGTATTAAATTTTGCAGCATCTGTCTTTTTCCATCCTTCAAGAATGACCTCTTTTAGAGACTGGATGCCGGATGGAGAGTGATGCTCAACTTGTCTCTTCAGAATTCCCCACAGGTGTTCGATTGGGTTCAGATCAGGAGCCACTGAATCACTTTCACCCTGTTCTTCTTCAGAAATCCAACAGTGGCCTTAGATGTGTGTTTAGGATCATTGTCATGTTGTCATGTTGTGCCTGGGCTTTAGGAGAGGCTTCTTTCGTGGACGGCACCCATGCCATTCCTCTGCAGTGTACGCCGTATTGTGTCACGGGAAATAGTCACCCCAGTTTGGCTTTATAAAATGGTTAGTTCCTATCCTTGATTCTGATTGGTTGAGCCGTGTTGGAAGCCGTTGTAAATTACTCTTTTTTTTTTTTTTTTTTTTTACAGGTGTTTTTTTTTTAATTTTTTTATTGAAATTACACATTTGCTTACAAAGTACAAAAGTGAGAAATAGTCAAGAGAAAAGAGCCAGGGGTTCAGGGACAGCCAAACATGACATCACATTGAAAATGAAAAAGAAAGAAAAAATAATTAATAGTAATAAATAATAATAATAAAAATAAATTAAATTTAAAAAAAAAAGGATAAAAATAAATAAATGGGGAAATATCAATTAAACAATAACAATAAATAACAACATAAACAATCCTCCCCATAAAACAAAATAAAGATTATACAAAGACACCAAAAAGTGAGCATACATTTAAAGTTTTAGTAGCCTTTTTGTTACAGGAGGTAGATAAAGATTTAATATAGATCTTAACATCTTCTTGAAAGTGACAAAAGTGGGGGGTCACTTTCATAAATTTACATTTGTGGATAAAGTATTTTGCAAGTAAAATCGTTGTAAATTACTCTACAAACATACACCTGTGACCTCATTACGTCAGTATTACTGCGCCACTGTGTCTGTGTGGTGCTGCGGTTCCATGTGTATTTCACGAAAGTAACTGTTGTTGTTTATTTATTAAAAAAAAGTTATAAATACAACATGGCTATGATCGCTTCACCCAACGGTTCTGCACTATACTACACCCTTAGCAACCACTCTTAGCAACATAAACATGTTTGTTCTCATTTGATATTGTTCATTGAAGCTTACTGTATGTAGAAGAGTATTGGGAGAGAGATATCGAGTAAAGGCCAATTCACACCGATCCAACAAACTCCAACAGACGAGTTTGTTGGCGTTTGTTGGCTGTTGTCGGTGCGGTGTGAATTGGCCTTAACTGATTGTATTACCTGCATTCAGATTTATCATTTTCCATTTGTAATCATGCTGATATTTGGAGAAAAACGGCGATCTGTGTAATATTGGTTAACTAAATTACAGGCCTTATCTTGAATTCTGGGGCATTCTAAAGGCATTTTAGTAGACTAAATCACGCAGTGAAAATGTACACTCTAAATATGCACGTGCACTAGTCTAACCTACTAGACTACATCACGTACTGTATGCGTGCACTCAATTTGTGTATTCTTGTTTGGTTCTTGTAACGTGAGGGACATACTCGATGATTTCACATCGTTAAATCAACAATTACGATATCACAGACAATATATATCGCACACCCTACAGCACTGGCCCGATTGGGCAAGTGACCGTTGTGTCTACTGTCCAGAGCGTCCTTCACACTGGCCCCGGGCCATCGGGCAGTCCTTATTGTCTAGCCCTGCACAAGCTCTTAAAAATCCTTTTCATTCGTTAAATATTTGTAAAGCCCACATACAGGCATAAAGGGTGACCAATAGCATTGATTTTTTTAAAAATAAAATAAAACAAAAATGAGGAAATATAGAGATACGAGGTTTCCGCCTGACAGAGATGATATATTCTTAACAGTGTAGCATTTATTTATTTTATTTATTTATTTTTTTGGCATTTGGTAATTATCCACAGCACACTTGACAACCTGTCACTGGACAGTGGTTAGGAAACTGCTGTAGAGCAATGCTCCTCTACGTTTGTCTGAATTGTACAATTGTGTTTAGTTTAATTTATTCTGGCTATTGTTGTTAATTTATATTGTTGTTAAGCAAATATTATTTTATATAAACAATATGTTGTATTTGGTATTGAGAAAGGGTCCATTAGTGCATAAATGGATTGAGTGAAAGTTACAGTACGCCATGAGATGGAGTGAATGAGACTCATTCAATGAGTCAGAGTCAGTGGACGACCAACTGTCCTTTCTGTCTCTCCGTAGCGCTAGGGGTCTTATGTTACATACATTGTAGTTTATCGTTCTAGCCACATATGCAGTTCTCAGGACTATGGCATATTTACACAGGTGATCAGGGATCCTGGGCATATTTCTTCTGTTTTTCAGAGTCAGTAGAAAGTCCTCTTTAGTGTCCTAAGTGACCATAATTCTCAATCTCCTGTAAACTGTTAGTGTCTTAAGGGCTGTTCCACAGTTGCATGTGCAATAATTGTTTATGGTTCAAAGAAAAGGCAGGAAAAACATTGTTTAAACCCTTTCCAATAAAGATCTGTAAAATTGACTTGGATTTTACAAAATTATCTTTAAAATGCAGTATCCTGAAAAAGGGATGTTTCTTTTTTTTGCGGAGTATTGTATGTATTCAGTAAATGCATATACACTGATGAGCCATAACATTATGACCAGTCACAGGTGAAGCAAATATCGTTGATCTCCAAACAAGGCCACATATTAAGGTCTGGATAGATTAGATGGTAAGCAAACAATCAGTTCTCGTAATCAACATGTTGGATACAGGAGAAATGGACAGGAATAAAGATCGGTGCGACTTTGACAAGGCCCAAATTGTTATAGGAAGGCGACTGAGTCAGAGCTTATCCTGGTCAGCAGTGGTGAGAATTTACCAACAGTTTTCCGAGGAGAGACAAACCGCAAACCGGCTACAGGGTGTTGGGTGCCCAAGGAGGTTATCCTGTCTGGTCTGAGCAAACAGAAGATCTACTGTGGCACAAGTCACACAAAATTTTAAAGATGGTTATGGGAGGAATATGTCAACACACAATGCAACGCACTCTGCTGCGTATGGGTAGAAGGTTGCCTGTTCTGATAAGTCCCATTTTCTTTTACATCACATGGATACCCGTTTACCTGGGGAAGTGATGTCGACAGGATGAATGTTGGAGGGAGTGTGAAGCTCTGGGCGATGTTCTGCTTGGAATACCTGGATGCAGGGTGCCTAAACACTGTTGCAGACCAGGTATACCCCTTTATGACAATGGTGTCCTTTGGTGGAAGTGGCCTCTTTCAGCAGGATAATGCACTGTACACAGGCCTCCAAATTCCCCAGATTTCAATTCAATTATATATAGTAGTGTATATATATATATATATATATATATATATATATATATATATATATATATATATATATAGTCTCTAAAAGAATATGTATCTAAAATAAAATGTTCTTTTTGTCTTGCATTGGTGTTCTTGTCTTCTTGCATGTGTTATTTTCCTATGATCAAAGTGACAAAAAGCAAACTGCTTAAAGGAGATACTTAGAAACAGACGTATGAGGATTATTCCTTGAAATCCGTTATGGTTTTGGACCTACTTCTTCAGCCTAGAAGTAGGTCCAAAAACCTTAACATTTTCCATCTCTCCAAGTATGCTGCTCAGCGTTAAGAACTTAGTATGTTGATGTTGGCAAATGTCCTGTTCTGGATTTTAACATCTGCAGCACTGAGACAGCGTGCAGCACTCCTCGCTCCTGAGGGGAATTGGCAAGTGAGAACCATTTCCTTAAAACCTGTTGCACACCTGCAAAGGTTTTGAAATGCTAAGCTTTTAAACAGACTGAAATTTGTTGCTAGCAGGCCAGTCACTATCTTGTTAATCATAATATCAGTTCTACATACAAGTACTTTAAGTATGGCTAGATTTGCTGACAACATGAAGTGTTAGAGTGGAAAATCTTGCTGATAATCCATGTATGGTGATTGAGACCAGCTGTGAGGTAATGCTGGATGGGCCACAGTGTTTATTTATGTTAGTGGTGTGTTATTGTTCCCTCTTTTGAGTGGTACAATCTCCTGCCCTTTGTCCTAAACACCCCACCACCACCCAAAGGTTGACTTGTGTGTTAAACATTTTTAGTTTCCTTTCCTTTTTTTTTTTTTTAGAGTAATTTTCCTCTTTGGAATTGGCTGAACTCTTGCCTCAGGACACCACTAGCATTATTAATCTTAACTCTTTCTCAGAAGTGTATTTGCTTTTCTTTCTTCTATGCCAAATTTCTCAACTCTTGGACATACAGTACTTGGGTCCAGCATTGTGATTAATTTTGTCCTTTTTGCAATGTTACCTAACAGTGGCAGTGTAGAGAACAGTAACTGATGGATAGTTGATACAGATTTGAAATTATTGCATACATGACAACATGTCAGAGCATGTGTCTTGTAAACATAATATCTTGGAAGTAGTGCTTCATTATTGGCAAAAGAAAATGTCATTAAAGGTGCCCTAGAATTAAAAATTGAATTTACCTTGGCATAGTTAAATAACAAGAGTTCAGTACATAGAAATGACATACAGTGAGTCTCAAACACCATTGTTTCCTCCTTCTTATATAAATCTCATTTGTTTAAAAGACCTCCGAAGAACAGGTGAATCTCAACATAACACTGACTGTTACGTAACAGTCGGGATCATTAATATGTACGCCCCCAATATTTGCATATGCCAGCTCATGTTCAAGGCATTACACAAGGGCAGGACGTCTGGATGTGCATAGCTGAATCATCAGACTAGGTAAGCAAGCAAGGACAATAGCGAAAAATGGCAGATGGAGCAATAATAACTGACATGATCCATGATATCATGATATTTTTAGTGATATTTGTAAATTGTCTTTCTAAATGTTTCGTTAGCATGTTGCTAATGTACTGTTAAATGTGGTTAAAGGTTACCATCGTTTATTACTGTATTCACAGAGACAAGGGAGCCCTCGCTATTTTCATTTTTTAAACATGAAAGCATGATGAACACTTTGTAAAGATCCATTTTGAGGGATATATTAGCTGTGTGAACTTTGTTGATGCTGTTTAAGGCAAGCACGAGAATTTAAAGGGGCCACAGCCTGAATCGGCGCATATTTAATGATGCCCCAAAATAGCCAATTAAAAAAATGAATAAAAAAAAAAAATTTTGAGCTGAAACTTCACAGACACATTCAGAGGACACCTTAGACTTACATAACATCTTTTAAAAAGACGTTCTACGGCACCTTTAATAGTTTACATTAGCATTTCAGGATATTATTATTATTAATGGTGCTTGCAAAGCATCATTATTGTTCTCTTGCATACTTATTATTCTTCTTCTTACACACAAAATTTCGGCTCGCTACTCCTCCCGCAGCGTTTGTCATAGATCCACGAATGAGGTGTCAAATCGTGCGGATTATTGAGGAATGGCGTGCTGTGATTTTTCTAAGCGATCGGGTGTACGATGTTCGCCCAGCGAGTGAAAAATCGCCCGAAAAAGTCACATAGACTTGAATTGTGACAAACTTTGACGAGTAATAGCTCTGATTGAGGATTTAGTAGAAACTTGAGTTACCACGTTTGAAGAAGCTGGCAGGCTCTGTCAGACCATACCTTGCAATGGGGTGTAAGTTGTACCCCTGGGGCGCAAGAGCTGCCCAAAGTTGCCCATAGACATACTATGGTGAAGCCGTGCCAATGAAACAGGGATTGCGAATACATGTTTTTCCTACTATGGTAAATTACATAGGGATTTTGTATTGAACATAAGTCTGGATCACAATGTTATAGAGACAAGGGGGTGGGCTCATTTTGCTCAGATGACCAATCACTTTCTCACGATCATTGTGAAGCTATCAAGCCATGCCCTAACAACCAAACAAAGTACCCTAGCAACTGTTTAGCAAGATCTGCATTAGAACATCTTACAGACATGGGTGTTGGCTCTTTTGACTTATGCTATAGCAAATTGGACTTTCGATATATTACACATGCAAGCAGTGAATAGCTACATGCTAATAGCAATTAGTGAAGTTCACAACATAATTTCGGGAAGAGTGAACCCATCTAATCTTTCAATTAGTGAAACTCAAACATAATCTCAAGAGGAGGGAACCCTAATCTTTCAATTACATCCAGAGCATATAAGCAGCTACTCACCCTGCTCTGGCATCAGTTGTTTCGATATCCCTCCACCTCCCCAACTCCACCACATAAATTAGGCATCTCATCTATCGTACTCCTCTTCCATGCACTAGTAGTCCCTGGGGGGTATATCCAAGCTCGAGTAGAAGCTGCTTCCACAGTGGACAGCAAGCCAAATAAGCTTAACCTTATTAGCTTAAAGATTTTATGAGGAAACAAACTCGTGAAGCTTAGGGTTAAAACATGACACAAACAAGTCAAAATGTGTTAGCATCATGTTAGTAGCATGTTAATCACGTTAACATCATGCTAACAACATGCTCATCATGTTAGCAACATGCTAATCATGTTAGCATCTTGTTAAAAACATGCTAGCAACATGCTAATCGTGTTAGCATCATGTTAGCAAAAAATGCTAATCATGTTAGCTTCATACTAACAACATGCTAATCATGTAAGCATCTTGTTAAAAACATGCTAGCAGCATGCTAACGGTGTTAGTATCATATTAGCAACATGCTAATCATGTTAGTATAATGCTAACAACATGCTAATCATGTTAGCATCTTGTTAAAAATTTGTTAGCAACATGGTAAGAATGCTAGCAACATGCTAATCATATTAGCATTATGCTATTCAAAAGTGCCGAGTTTTGCCACTGCAAGCACCATTCATATTTTCTTCAGGAAATGTACATTCTAGTTATTATTATTATTTTAAAATTTTTAATGATTTATTGTTATCATGAAAATGTTATCACAGTAAATAATTTCCTACTTTGTACTTTGTTCCTACTTTGTACACAATTCAGTGATTCCCATTAAATAGACTGATTCCCTTTTTGAGTTTTGTGTCCTAAACATCATCCCCGCTCTGACAGTTTAGTTGTGTGTGAAACATCTTGAGTTTCTTTTCCCTTTTTAAAAGTAATTTTCCCTTCCAGAATTGGCTGAACTTTTGCCTCAGGACACCACTAGCATTATTAATCTTGACTCTTTCTCAGAATATTCTGAGGGGGGAACAGAATTTGGCAAATGATACAATCTTGCTGCAGACTTGAACTTGCATTACCAATGTGAGCACCACATCTCATCTTATGAAAGCACATGCAGTAACTGCTAGACCATGCTGAGACTTTGAAAAAATGTCTTTCTTTCTTTCCTTTTTTTTTTTTCATGTGTTGATATATTGATTTTTTAAATAAGTTGGAGTTGGACATATTGTCTCTAACAGCCTTTTTACGTCACAGTCTGGCAAAGCCACACATGATAGCTTGTACAGAGGATGAAAACAATGAAAAAATGATGATCAAAACGAATGAATCCTAGCCACTTCAGAATCAGTTGATGGTTGGGAAAAAATAAGTTTGCATAAGTTTGATGTATAATGACTGAGTACTCTGAAGAAACTTTCTAAAAAAACAATGAAGCAGAAATGTTTATAAAACCTCACCCACATTGCTCCTGCTGGGACTAGAAGAAAGGCTAAACATACTTTTTCTGTTTATTACACAAGTGACACTCATATTTACAGTGTTTACTGGCAGGGACACTTTGCATTGTTTAGGAACAAAGTTCTCATCAATTATGGACCAAGCGATGCTTGGTTAATCACAGGACCCAGCATGATGTGTGACAATGTGTCCCATTTATTCCTTATTATGTTTCAGCTATCAAAGAAAGTCCACACCACTCTTTCCAAAAACAATAAATGCAGTTAATGAGATAAACATGATTACCAATAAATCTTCCGGGATTTTGATCTTGCTCCAAAGGCTAAGCTTCTTAACTGTGGATGTTTTGAGCCCGTTCCCCTGCTTTTTGAATGCCTGGATCCCGATTCCATGAAATTAGAATAAGGCTTAGTTCTTAGTATAACATTTACCAGGAACTGTGCCTTTCTGCTCTGGTTAGAAAACTTTGAAAATCATTATATCGAAATGTGTGTGGTAAATGACCTAGGTCATGGGGTGGACACAGATCACTATTTACACAAAAGAATGAAGCCATAATAGATTTGCTCACATTCGGCTGAATCTTCTGTTCAGTGTCCATTATCTCTCAAGTATAGAGACCATGATGGTCAATTAGAGTGGCTCTCACCCTATTTCCACTCTTCTCTTTCCTGTGTGGTTTATTAGTATATACTTTTCAGCAATTTATTCTTAAATGATTACACTAGAGTTCAAAAGTTTGTGGTTGGTAAGATGTATTTTGAAATGTAATTTATTCCTGTGATGGCAAAGCTGAATTTTCAGCATCATTACTCCAGTCTTAAGTGTCACATGATCCTTCAGAAATCATGCTGATTTGCTGCTAAACTAACAGTTCTTATTGTAAATGGTTGCTTAATATTTTTGTGGAAACCGTGATGCATTTTTTCAGGATTCTTTAAAAAAAATAGAGAGTTCAAAAGAACAGGGGCTGTTTTTCCACAAAACATTTTATACCATTAAGAGCTCTCCTAAATATCAATAAAAGTTCTTAGCTAAGAGTTTTCTCTTAAAACCTATTCACAAAGCTGCTGAGACAAATTTTTACTAAGGAATAGAGAGAAGTCTTAAAGGGATAGTTCACCCAAAAATTTAAATTTGATGTTTATCTGCTTACCCCCAGGGCATCCAAGTTGTAGGTGACTTTGTTTCTTCAGTAGAACACAAATGATGATTTTTAACTCCAACCGTTGCAGTCTGTCAGTTGTATAATGCATGTCAGTGGGAACTTCGTCTATAAGAGTAAAAAACTGTGCACAGACAAATCCAAATTAAACCCTGCAGCTCGTGACGACACATTGATGTCCTAAGACACGAAACAATTGGTTTGTGTGAGAAACCGAAAAGTATTTATATCATTTTCTACCTCTAAAACACCACTATGTCCAACTGCCTGTCAGAAAACATGTTCTGATGACGGAAGTGATGTCTCGCGCTTTGCTTCAATGAGTGCGAGACATCACTTCCGTTGTACATGGGCTCTATCACCTCAATGTGGCACAGTGTCTTTGTGCGGATTACTGAGGCGATTGCTGGCAACAACCATTTCAAGATTGTTTGTGATTTGGTCTTAGTGACTTAGGAGTCCTCTTGACTACTCCTAACTTTTCACAGATTTAGGAGCTAGTTTTAGAGCTAAAAAGCTTTGTGAAATACTCTTAAATTTAGAACTGACACAGCCATTATTTTTAAGAGTTTCTCCTAAATTGGCAAGTTAGCAGCTACTTTTAGCCTTAAGATGTTTTGTGAATACAGCCCCTGAAACAGAAATCTTTTGTAAAAGTTTTTACTGTGACTTTTGTTTAGTTTAATGTATCATTGATAAATAAAAGTAGGCCTATAAATTTATTTTAAAAACAAAACCTTACAGACTCCAAACTATTGAACAGTAGTGTAAATGTGTATAATTCTAATTGTTATTTAATTACACATTTAATTATATGCTTAGTATATTAAATACATTTGCATGTACATTTTAGAAAATTCTTTTTTTTTTTTAAATAAAGATAATAGCCTAAAGAAAAACTGTATTACAATGAAAGACTAAAAAATTTTTTCTAGCTCTGTTAAATCTTGCTTGTAAGACTCTGGCTTCATTACACAAACTGAAATTTGCAATTAGCATAGCTACAGCCAATTGCTAATTAACACAGCCGAGGTGGGTGGCTGAGTTTCATAGAGGAGGTCATTTAGTATACACAAATATCTTTGACCAGCTAAAGGGAGCCATTGTTCATGTTCTCTGATAGGAAATGCAAAAATGCAAAGGTCAATAATTGAAAAAAGTCAACTTTAATATTATTCTAAGAATGATCAGGTGAACAATTTTTTTTTTTTAATATTTGTAGAAAATTCACAGTTTAAGTGATTTATTAAGAACAAAATGGCATAAATATGCCAAAAATATGACATTGGAAAAAATAAACAAATATAACAATAAACTATGGAGTAAAATACATTTAAAAAAAGGACTTCTTAGGAACCACTTCAGCCCATTGGTCACTTATCTAAAAAAAAAAAAAAACACAACCCACAATATTTACTTGATGTTGCACTCTCACTATATTTGACCCTGGACTGAAAATAGTAACATTATCATCAGCCTCTCAGTGCAGTACGGATAGTCAGCCGTGTCAGGTGTTTGGCTGTTAATGATCATACATGCCTTAGTGAAATTGACTCATCGAATCTATGGCACATCGGTTAAGGCTCATTCACACCAAGAACGATAACTATAAAGATAATAATGATAAATATATTAGCATCCACACCAGTGGACAATATCATTCTATTTATTCTAAGCACACGCTGCAATTATATCATCTGCCACTTTAAATGCTCGAAATCTTTAAAGTCTGGTGAATTCTGATTGGCCATTTTTATCATTCATCAACTGGAAAAAGCTGTTCTGAAAGTGATTTGAACTATATCATTATGGTGTGGACTCTACTATTCTTTTATATTTATCTTTATCATTATCTTTATAGTCATCGTCCTTGGTGTGAACGGTCGGGCCTTTAAAGTGTGTCCATGGTAAACACCCAGAATTTATGCATTCTCCAAAATAAATAAACCATATGTTTCGTATCTGTTTGGATTTTGCCTCACCTGAGAATTGTGGGCATGACCACTTTATTATTATCTTCATGATGCTTAAGAGTGTCAACTGCCTTGTAAGCACTGGGTTTACCATTGATGATTTGGTGCAATTCAGTGATCCCCTCAAAATATTACACAATATATACAACAAAACAAGACAGGAGAAAAGAAAAGTAAAGTATACACAATGGAAACAAATCTCTATAAGTAGATCACATTAATGGTGCTAAAGGATGATTTACACTCTTTACCAGTACTAATCAATAATCTTTGTGAAGCTTTTATTGTTGTTACTGTTATTCATGTTTTCCTTTATACTGTTGTTATTGTCGTTTAGGCTCAGGCCTTGTTGTTTCATAAGGGCGCGAGGCATCACCTTCTTCTGTACAAACAGTTTTTTGAGGAACCTGTTGCTGATGCTCACAGGGAAGTAGCTGCAGATGAGGTACATGAGTGTTAAACCTGGCCCGGCATAGTATCGCACCTGGGGTTGAGGAGAGAGTAGTGCGTCCACAATGGTGTTGACGACAGGACTCAGATCCTCATTAGCTGTTTTTGCATAACTCTGGAAGAGTTCCTTGGTCTCCAGCAGATATTCTTCCCCATATTCTTCGAGAAGGCTTGGCGGCAAGTTCTGGATCAGTTTCTTGTACTCTTTCTCCCAGTACTCTGTGTTACTGCTCTGCCCTGCAAGGAAAGAAAAAGAGCCGAAAGAATGATGCAACATGCAAACAAAGGTAGGGGTCATGGAAAAATCTGTAATAATTGTAAATACTTTAATATTTAAATATAGAAAATTAAATAATGTAATGTATTTTTAATAATGTAGTGGGCTTAGAAATGGAAGAACTAAATGGTAATTTCACATATTGCCTGTCTTTTAATTTATCTGACTTGGCTTTTAGCGGTGTTCATCACCATAGTAACTTACGCTCCATGGCAAACCTGCTCCAGAGCAGGTTATGTTCTGGTTCAGAGATCTCAAACTGAAATTGGGCCAATCGGATGTGAGCTAAATGAACTGACACATCCAACGCAATAAAGTCACTGCCCCAGTTTCTCTAAATTAAAGGTCACTATATAGTAAAAAAGGCTTTAATGATAATTACTTAGAATGATTTTATG
Organism: Megalobrama amblycephala; assembly: GCF_018812025.1. Lineage (NCBI taxonomy): Eukaryota > Metazoa > Chordata > Actinopteri > Cypriniformes > Xenocyprididae > Megalobrama > Megalobrama amblycephala. The sequence continues at coordinate 20,657,539 of NC_063046.1, forward strand.
ATTTATATAATAATTCAATGATAGTCTCTTAAAGTATTCACTGATAGTCTCTTAGTTTCTTAGAGTGATAGTTCACCCAAAAATGAAAATTTTTGGAGCGCGATCAGACCTAACTAACCGACTGCTGAACGCAGTTGGACATAGTGGTGTATTAGAGGTAAAAAATGATATAAATACTGTTCGGTTTCATGTCTTAGGACATTAATGTGCTGTCACGAGCCCCAGGGTTTAATTTGGATTTGTCTATGCATATTTTTTGACTCTTAAAAATTGTGTTACCATTGAGACTGACAGATAAGCAACGGTTGGAGTTAAAAATCGTCATTTGTGTTTTACTGAAGAAACAAAGTCACCTACATCTTTGATGCCCTGGGGGTAAGCAGATAAACATCAAATTTTCATTTTTGGGTGAACTATCCCTTTAACCTTCACCAAAAGAGTTTTGAATCGCGCTGGCTGTCTCGTGAGAAGTGAATCATAGTATCTCTCTGTTGCAAGGCATCTGATTGGCTGTTCGCCACTGATGTCACGCATTCATGTGCACACGCTCCACAAACTCAGGATCAAAGCCTGAGTTGACAAAGAAAGTTGATGATCAGTATCATGATACCAACAGAGCCAGATTGAAGTGGTTTGGTTTTGTAACTCGAAACTAATCCTACAACCTTGAGTTTGTTCAACTACCATCATGGTACAGGCTCCAGTTCATTCAACTAGATGTTAAAAAGGGGGTTTGCGGTTCATCTACCCAATTATCCATATGAGTGGCCTTGGGCCATGTTACACAATTTGCCTGAACAGTGTGTGTTTTATAATAAAGGAAAGTCATTTAAATAGCAACCACTTTGATGAGAAGAAGTGATTCATCACACTGGAGGTATACAGTATTTGTAACTTGATTTCACACTGTAAAATGTTAATCACCTGTCTTAAAGGAAGAGGGTAAGATAGTGGAGACTTTGACACCCCATGGCTCCAGCTCATGACGAAGTGTGTTGATAAAAAGATTCAGTGCAGCTTTTGAAGCCCCGTATGACGCCAAACAAGGGAAGGGATGCTCACCTGCAGAATTACAAAGAGAAAGAAAGATTAAATATCATACAGATATCTTAATCACAGTTTACAGCACTGCACATCCTTGAACATTTTAATGAGCAGGCTGATATGATAAAGACAGTAAAAACTATATAAGAAGAACTAGCACATTACTGTTTTAATTTGCCACATTGCCAGAGAACCGGTACAATGATGAACTTCATGGGACACGTTCCAGATTTTTTTTTTTTTTGACAGAGGGAGTGTCATTCATTGTAAGTGTAATAAAGATCTGGATTGAATCCAGGAAGCCTGTGGAGGTTAATTGCAGATCATGACTGTTTATAAAATGTGGTTTTGCCTCAAGCTTTTGGCGAATAAAAGAGCTTGTGTTCACATCACCGGGAGGATGTACGGGAAGTTTTAAGACAACAGGCCTCCTGTGAAGATGAGAATGACTGTTCATCTCTATTGTGACAGTAGCATCTGCTGCCCATGACAGCTAAAACATTTTATTTCCTTCAACAGGGAGACTGCACTGATGAAGACATCTTTATTTAAAAGGGCTGTGCGCCAGTGTTTATGGAGAACTCAACGGCGTCCAGCGCCAGGCTGTTACTCATAGTATCACACTGTTTTGGCACAATGGAGGTAAACAAATGGAGACAAAATCAGGGGAGCCAGGAAAAGTGAAAAAGTATGCCGATTTCTCCTGCTGACTGAATTCCAGCATGAGCTTGAGCAGAAAGTTGCTCTCCATTGAAATTGTTAGTGGACACTTGAGAAGAAAAGAAAACAGGTGGATTACAGTTTGGGCTCTGATTAGTGTTTGGTTAGGTGTGATGAAGCCAGATGGAAGGCATAAAATAAACATCTGATGGACAGAGATACATTTATAAGCACTGGCAGCTTTATGTGGATGACAGAGAGAGAGAGAGAGAGAGAGAGAGAGAGAGAGACTCAATTAGATTTAAGCACTGAAACAAGAACCTAAAAACACTCATAAACTTGTCATCATACGTACAATTTAATTTACTCCTTCTTTTCTTACCCTTTTATTAGCAGTGATGTCTGAGTAGAGTGATTTGGATAGATAATATCTGCATAAGTGCACCAGCTGCACTGGTTCTCGTGTGTACGTGTAATGTATACCTGAAGGGCTGGAGATTGTCACAATCCGGCCTTTTGCCTGTCTGAGAAGTGGCAGGAAGGTCCTGGTGACGGTGAGTGTTCCAAAGAAGTTGACCTCCATGCATCCTCTGTAGTTGGACATGAGGGAGAGCTCAGCATCCCCAATATTCACACACCATCCAGCGTTATTTACAAGCCCCCACAAATCTAGAGGAAAACATTGAGAGAGTATTATTTTGATTTAATCATTTATTAATTTAAATACTTTTAAGTACTTTTTATCTTGTGGACCAACTGGATGTTTGCTGAGGGCCCCTAGTTGAGAACCACAGCTCTAAAGTTACTGGAGGAACACTGCAAAAGTGTCATCCATTGTGTTTGTCATAACAACCAACAATCATAACAACACACAAAATGCTCTACATTGGTCTGTCAGAGTTTAATACCTGAGTAAATGAGAAGACAGCATGTTTATTTTGAAATTATGATTATATTCACTCCTATCCTACATTTAGCCTGCTTAAATTAATCTACTTAAATCAATCAACAATGGAATCCTGAAGGTTCTTTGTAGTGGAAAAAGATCATTAAAATATTCCTCACGCTAAGGAGAAAAAAAAGCCTCATAAAGGAACTATTCACTGAAAGGTTCTTCAGGGAACCCAAAATGGTTCTTCTATGGCACGGCTGCAAAAACCTCATTTTAGAAACTTTATGCTTAAGATTAGGCCACGTACACACTGTAAGTTTCAGGAGTGACAACCGCATTTAAATTCGGGAGTGAATCCCCTAAATTATCGTTGCATGTGTGTACGGAACACGACTCACTCTCAAAAATGCGATGATTGACAGCTTGGAAACCATAGCGACGTTCTTGCATCGCTTGTTTTTGGTATCCGTTACAATGACAAAACACTCATTATTTTCAGCAATTTAACTGTGTGTGTACAGAACGGGATTAACCTGTTAACTGTCACTGGCCAAAATATAGTATAAAATACTATATTTTTACATTATATATTTAAAACAGTAATATCCCATACTAAACCTAAACTAATCTTGACAAACTATATATAATTTGAAAGCTTAGAATGTCTAGTTTTCATATTTGGTGAATGAAAATAAATTACAGAGGAGCAGTAATTTATCAATTTGCAACAAGCATAGTAATCTATAACCCACATACATGTTGTTTTTATGTTTATTAGGGTTTGAATTCATATAAAATTCTGCCAAACTTCCCATACTACTTCTATATAGGATGTCTACTTCATGAATTGTATGAAAATAATGGAAATATATGGTTCAGATCACTCAAACCATATATGGAAATGGAGGCGCCCTTATATGGTCAGTAATGGAGCTTGGTTGTCATCTAGTGAAAAAGTGTGGTACTGCACCCAAACAAAATCTTACTGAAAGCTAATTTTTTGAGATATCAACCTGAAATTTGGAACACAACCTGTTCAGATTTTTGGCTTTCATTTCCCTCCAGTTTTAGAGTAAAACTTGTTTTGTAAAATATATATTTTATATAAAATACTATATTTTTACATTTTACATTTTCATAAACTTAAACCTCTATAACTTTTTTTTTTCACTTACATTAGTTATTTCACTTCTACAATAATCTGCTACATTTCATCTTTAAAACAAGACCAGTCTTATGTCTATATTCCAAAGGATTCGTGAATTACAACCATTTAAGTTTGGATAGTGCATTTTCATGTCTATAAAAAAATGGGGGTGACAGTTAACAGGTTAAGCACTAAAAGGTGAACTGACAACCGAAATTTAGCTGCAGTGTGTATGTATCAGTGTGTACGTGGCCTAATTATAGAACAAAAGATTAAGTCTACAAAAATCTGAGCATTCAAATATGTCCTCATTTTCCCCTTAGCTCAGCATCTAAATTGTGGAGCGTAAAACATTTTCTGACCCCCACCCCACCTTTTTTTTTAATGCTCCATAATGTATGATGTTTAATAAAACAGCCCTTTCATGTACTACACACCACCCTTCCACCCCATCCCCTCCTCTTCCCAATACCAACAAGGATGTCCAATCTCAGAGAAAGAAAAAAAGCTCACACACTATAAACAAACACATATACACCAGACTATGCTGAATCTCTTATAAAATAAACAAATGTTTGCACTGAGAACAAAGGGATGTATTTATGTATTTATTTGACCTACTTTAAAAGTAATTCAATGAAGGTGCTTTGTTGACAGCATGGTTCCAAGATTTGGTTCAATAGAAATGAAACCACAAGTTGGGTATTTACAAATGTATTTAGGGTAACCAAAAATCATTGGCAGTTTTAAAAATATAAAAATCTTACAGGGGCATTTTAGGTTCACTGTGTTCAAACATGTTGGAGTGAAATTTTCTGGCATAGTGCGAAAATAAATCCTCACCTCTCATGCCAAGTTTGGCCTTGGTGTCAAGCAGGGCTTGCTGTACCTGCTGAGGCTGGGTGATGTCTACCTGCAGGAGGGTAAGACGTGATGAACAGACTCTGCGCAAGTGCTTGGCTCCCTCTCCGTCCAGGTTCAATACAGTCGCAAACACTTCAAACCCCATTGCATCTAACCGCTTTGCTGTAGCGTTACCAAACCCTGAATCACAACCTGCAGAGACAGGGGAAGGAAAGATGAATGTTATGCCAATATATTACAATCACAACACTCAAGACTCTTTCTAAATACTCACATTTTGGCAATACTTGCCAGTAATTAAACTTAAGTGGCATGCTATGCAACACCACAGCAATATATTTTAATCTCACTACTATATGACCCCTGAACATCATTAAAGTTCAGCTAAGCCAGAACGGTACAACAGGAAACAAAACAAAAGCACAATTATATAATGTCTTCACCCCACATTAAGTTGCATGACAGCGTGATGCATCAATCTCTGAAACATGACTCTCTTATCTCTTTACTAAATTACACAACTGAAAGAGATATTGGTGTTGCTGTCTTTTGGTTTGGAGACAATGTCCTTACCGTCCCAAGGGACATTGTGGTTTTGGAGCTGTATTACTAAAATCTAAAAAATACAAATCAGGTCTCAACAAAACAAATCTGGCCAAATGCATGCTGATGATTGATATCTGGGACGCACTCATTTACAGAAGTGGCGGCAGGGAATGACACATTAATACGAAAATCTAACATGCGATTTTTATGTGGGTCATTTGAGTATGGATAATGTGTAAACCCATAAGGAACTTTACACCCAAGACACAGAAGAACGTTAAAAAACAAAAGACAAAAAGAAGAATAACAGTAGACTTTCTGTTCTTTTTCTACCCCTGATGTGCAAGTTGATCTTGGAAATGAACGGCAATACACTACATATTTTGGAAACAAAAGTTGCATGAATAGATACACAGACATGAATATTTCTCTCAGTGTGAGGTCTACAACATAATTGAATTGCTGGGCTTGAGAAATGAAAGTTCTCTGTGAGTGCCAAATTTTTATTATATTTGTTCTTTTACAATTGATTATTAGGAATTTTGATTCCATCCAAACTAAACTTATTTCATTCCTTGTTTATTTTTTTTGGAAGGCAAATCAAAGTTGTAAAGCTAAAAAAAAAATAATAAAAATAAATAGTAGAATTACTCAGGCATATCATACACTGTCCAGAGGTCAGTGGCCTCACTTTTCACCTCTAATTTGTGAATGTGTAGCAAACAATTATACACCAGTTATGATAACAGCAGTTACTCAGAGTACACGGAGAGCAAACACACATAACACAGTCACACCTCTGCATTTTATCTCAAGGTCCTCTGAGGATACACACATATCAGTCAGTGCACTAGCTGGGCCCTCTCTTTGTCAGTGTGTTTTCCATCATAGATACGCAAAGTATTCCTCAATAAACACACCATGCCTGCAGAAGGGAGGGTCTAAGGATAGGGGAGTTAAAAATATATGAATCAAGACTAACAGACTTTAGCTTATTATTATTATTATTATTAAATAATTCAACTGTTCAGATAAATATGCTTACCTGGCATTATTACAATTTATCATCACTTTATTTATCTTCTTACCTAGATAAGTTATTTCCAGCCAGGGGTGCGTGCTCCCCAGCAAGTACTTAAGAAGGCTCTGGGTAATTCTAATTCTGTGGTAATGCTAGGAACTACATGGAAAAAGTAAGTATTACTTTTTCCATGTAGTTCCTAGCATTACCACAGAATTAGAATCCAGTTAAAATAAGCCCAAATTTTAGACCAATGCCACCATACTGCAAATTTTCATGCACCGAAATATGCCTGCACTGTGCTTTTGACACAACACTGCAGATTACTAGATTTACACAAGAAAATGAAATGACACTCTTTGGGTGACAAGCTGTGCTTTTCATGTAACATTCAAGTTCCTTTAGTAGCAGTACCAGCTGCTGCCACCAAGTGGCAATTCAGGGATTCGAAAAACATTTGGTGCGTCCAAAATTGCGCACTTGTATGAGTTGGAACTATATTTGAATTTGAAATTCGCAAGCGTTAAAAAAGTATGTTCTATATAGTATGAATATGGGTAGTGTGAATAAAATTCATATGCACTACATCTGCTGTTTGGTTTGGGTGTCCTTTATAGATGGGCAGCAGTATTTATGATACATGTATTTCAAATACAAAATAGTATTTTGTAATTTGTATTTGATAGGGTTGATGAAAATGGCTCTGTATTTTGTATCAAAATACTTTAGTGTTTTGTATTTTTGTATTTTTAAAATACTGTAAAATACTTTGTAAGAAGGCCACATGATGACATCATAAAATTGCAGCCTCTGATTGGCGCTTACTCAGTAGTTTGCAGAGACTTGCAATCAGAACAGAAAATTGATCGAAGGTGGTCAAGAAACGTGCAGGCTGCCAGCTTTCCATCAATTTTTAGCATGATTTGCTATAATTTTTAACAGTTCATGTTAAGTTTTGGTGTTCATTTTGGTAGCCTAGGCTAAATAGTTTACCAATTTACATAATGTTCTTGAAAACATTACCGAGCAGCAACCCCCTATATTTATGATTAACAATCAAATGATAAATTGGTTAAAAAATAGTTGCTATGAATAGAGGTGCCGTCACTTGTCTTCTTATGAATGACTTGTTTGTCTTTGAGTCAGTGCTGCTGATGCAAAGTAGGCCCTTCGTTACCAAACACCAAGTAACTAAATTAGGACACAATTATGTGTCATTCGCAAACATTAAACTGTTGGTTACTTTAAAACTAACCTTCATCTGGGAGATCACAGGGATATGTGAATATTTGATCTGTTAAAGCCAAAATATGTAAATTTTCGCTTCTAAAGAGCACTAATTCAAAACAAAGGCGAAGCTCGATGACACCTTGGTTTCACGGAATCATGGGATGTATTGTCTTCAGGTCTACAGCCAGTGGAAAAGAATCAGGACAGGACTCAGGCAGAAATCATGTTCATGGAGAGATTATTAACGTTATTGTAGTATGAAGCAGAGCAGGACCGAATGCTGTGAGAGCAGTAACGAGCCCACTGGAGCGATTACTAATGATTGACGAGTGCGACACACAGCTCGACAGCAGCGGATCTTTTATTATGCAACACTCGCTGCTTCCGCTTCTTCCGGTCATGTGCATGTAGGGTAAAGCAGCGCTGCTTATCATATTAGATACATTTGTGTGTTGAAAGTTGGTTTAGTGCTACTCTGTGCGTTCGCTCAGCGGCTGCTATGAGACACTTGTTGCACACTGCAGTAAAATAGATCGATATAAGTCATAGTAAAACATGGTACTCGTGAAAAAATCAAGAAAACGAGATTCAAACATATAGACTCAGGGACAGATTTACTAACAGCATCAATCAAATGGGCCAACTGATGGAAGGTTTGCGAAGAAATTTCATGCTCCCTTGTAAAAGTATTTTTTAGTATTTTTAAAATACAAAAATACAGTAGTTTATTTTGATACATGGTGTGGCTGCTGTATTTTGTAGTTTATTTTGATACATTTAAAATTAAGGTATTTGTTATTTTATTTTAAAATACATTTTGATGTATTTTCGCCCATCCCTGGTCATGACGTCACCCGCCTATGACGTTCCGTCACGCCATTGGACTGATTTCACACGTGCTTCACGACACAATCATGCAGAGGCGTTCCCACAGCATCACATTGAAAGGGAACCTCTCCTTTTGCCTCATGGGATAGTAAAGTGTCCGAATCTCACCAGAAGTAGTAGGTCATCCGGGTACTTTTCTACTACTGTTTTTTGAATACTATGAATTCGGACAGGTCAGACTGCATCTCATTTGTGCCAAGTAAATCCTCTCTGAACTCTGGCCCCACAATGATAAACTTAAACCTTCCTTATCTGTTTAACCTCTTCACCTGGCTTGAACAACTAAGCGTAGCGAGAATGCCACAGGTGCCCCTCCCCTACATTTTCCTCCAAATATTTACTGTGTACTGTTATGCAACATTGATATGGGTATTATTAGACACCTCAGGTCTAGCATATCTCATCCCACACTCAACTGGCCTGCATTCTGGAGTTGCTCCAGGGACATTGGGTAAGGAAAAGGCCTGCCAGAGCCCTGATGAGCCACTTCTGAATTCCCACACACAGATATATGTGACTGCAGTGCAGCCCACAGGGTTTGGAGGACAGTCGGTACTGGCAGTGTGTGCTAATCAGTGAAGCAATATGTGGAACTTCCCTGGCCTCAGCGAAAAAAAGAGCTAAACACAAAACATTGAGGCTGATGGAGAGACAATAGCTATGATTCAATCCAAAGTTGCGAATTTAACTTATGAGCAAAATGGGAATATTGCATAAAAAACAATTGCGAATAAAGCAGGGTTTCCATCCAATGAGTCGATATAATACCAAACCACTTTCACGACAGACTTTGCTCAGGCATTACAGAACAACCAAAACAGCATTTCAGATCGGTCCACTGGTTAGTCCAGCCCATCGTGCAAAGTCAAAAAAAGTTTTGATGTGCCTCGAGGAATTTATTGGCCGGATCAGTATTGGCCGGCTCCTGCGTCGGCATCACACGCATGCGTGCGCATTGCTGCTCATGTGAACAGTGTCTGCCAATACTGAGCCGGCATTCTGATGTAGAACCTGGAAGCGCTGCAATGTAAATAGCATAGGATAATAACAGGGAAGAAAAGAAATATTTTAAGAAAGTTTTTGTTTGTTTGTTTGTTTGTTTTTGCACTCAAAATGTATTCTCGTCGCTTCATAACATTAAGGTTGAACCACTGTAGACAGGTTGACTATTTTAATGATGTTTTTACTACTTTTCTGGACCTTGAATGTGGTAATTACGCTGCTTTCTGTGGAGGATAAAAAAAACCTCTTAACCTCTCAAAAATATCTTAATTTGTGTTCTGAAGATGAACGAAGGTCTTACAGGTGTGGAGGCTCATGAGGGTGAGTAATTAATGACAGAAATTTCATTTTTTGGTGAACTAACCCATGAAGAACAAAGGTTTGACAACCAGAAAGAATCCAAATACTTTTTTTGTTTTAATTTAGCTAATAATGATATAATTAAAGTAATACAATTATAAAAAATTATATTACATTTATACAGTTTAATGTATATATATATATATATATATATATATATATATATATATATATTTATTATAAAAATTAAGATAATTAAAAGTACATCTATACATTTCTAAGTGTAGTTTAAGTGTCTAAATAATATTTATGCATCTTTCGCCTCACTCACTTGTGAGTTCACATGCAGAACCATGCTGATGATAGAGGGGCGAGCGTTCAGATCGCTGAATGGTGTGGGATTAATAGTGCTTCCTCCTGCTGTCCTCAGCATGTAAACACAATGAGTGTGTCTCATGCTACCTGATCAGATTTCCTCAGTGCCCTTCATAACACATATGGACTAATGTCACTTGGTACTTAGTAGCTCATTTAGTGATCCGGATTGACGTCATAAACTTCAAAATAAATTTGGGGTTCTGAACGAATTATACACTGGTTGATCCTGCAAATCTCAATAATTCAAATAGGGAGAGTCAAAAGAAGCAAATGTTAGTGCGGGCAGATGAAGAGATGAGAGTGTGTGTTTATTTAACACTAGAAGTTCACACCTTCATGGTGCTAGAACCTGGTGTTAATCACAGCTTACTGTAGTTCAGTCATCATGGTTTATTGGCAATGTGAAATTAAGAAATAGAGAGAAAGGTATTAAGATGTAAGTGTACAAGTTTCAATTAGCCATGCAGTCTTTACAGAGTATTATCAAATTTAAAAGAAGGAATTTCCTGGAAAACACACATTTATACACAGAGAACAGAAATGTGTGTGCCATTCCTTTTTATTGGGCATTTTATGGAAATCCTCCCTAACAATAAGCACGTTTTATATCAAAGAAAGCGGCTTCATTATTTAGGAGGGAAATGTTCTTTGAGCAACAGATGCCTCAGAATAATTAGGAGTCAAAATGATAGAGGTTTACATGTTTAGGGAGTTCTGGCATAGTGAACATTACACTTTAACATTATATTCCCAGAGCTGGTGATTAACATGTACAAGGTGTACTGGCCTTGCAGTCTATAGGCGTTTTTCCAGCTTGACTCTAGCCAGACTAATGGCTTTAAGTTGTGTAGTCAGCCAATTCTGTAACCTTAACCCCCTGCCTCACAGCAATTCAAGCCCTGACTGTGCCTTTCTGCTGGCTTTGTAAGAGGTTTACAGGTTTTGCACTTTCTTTTGGTTTTTTGCATAAGAGTGACTTTGAGAAGGGTAATTTAGGAAAAGATGACGACCAACTGAAATATTACTCTAAAGTATGATACCATGTCATTATGTGCTAGCTCTGGTACAAAATAAACTAAGACAAGAAAATAAAGAAAACTAAACTGAAGTAGCATGCTTTGTGCCAACCTCAGAAACTCACGCTTGTTCTGTATGCATGTATTAAAACAAGCCATGAAAGAGGTTGACTGAGTTGATGGTTACCATGCCAATAGACGGCAGACAGCTTTGGGGGATTTAAGGAACCCATATGAGTTATTTCTGAGAAACCCAAGTCCATCAAACTATTATAAGCTGCCTTGGAGTAACTGATTGAACTTAACCCCTTGCCCTGTTAAGTGAATAACAGACATGCCAGTTAGTTTGCCATGGCAGCTCAAGGAGAAAAACTTGACAAGGTCAAAAATTAACTTTTTTAACTATCAAAAAACAAAACAAATATCAGCTCTCATTTAGCCGTTTGCACACCCAACCTTTAGGGAAAATATGCCAAACATTCACATAAAAATGTCCAGGCTAATAATACAGCATGCAGGTGTAGTGTGATAGATTTATCATACACATACATATATATAGTGCATATGAGTTACTCAAATGCTTCAGTGTTCATGTACTGCTCTTGTGCTTGTACCTCCCAGTTTCTCAAATATCATAAGGAAAACGTAGAATAATTAGCAATCAAGCAATTGTTTGTAAAGTAGGTGCTTAGGGCTGATTTGGGCTTTAATGGATAAAGACATAAACATATTACTAAACTGTAAAGACACATGCTCAAATGAGGTACATGGCTACTGAAGGAGCTTATGATCCAGATTAAAAAGTAGTGCTAAAACTGCTTAACAGTGAAACAAATCAACACATAATTGCCTTAATTCCTCAAGGTCTGAGCTAGCAGTTACACATTGTTGAGATTCTTTTTAAGAGCTGCTGATTGTAAATTTCACACATGAAGACATGCAGTTTTTATATGGAAGAAATATAATTTTCTATCCCCAATGCATAAAACTAACCCCCACACAAAACTTTCTTAATTTGTAGGATATTAATTTGAACATTATTTTGTATGTTTATTAAACTGTTTTCTCTTGGGGACAGGTGGCTCAACCCCACAAAGCAAAAAGTAATTCTGAATCTTGGTGACTGGACAAAAAGTGCAGAGTAACTAGTGTGAAAAAAAGGTTAGTTTACCCAAAAATGAAAACTCTGTCATCACTTACTCACCCTCATGACATGAAGGTGAGTAAATAATGACAAAATTTTCATTTTTGCCAATACACTCACTGCAACTACAGAAGTCTCCAAAGAGCACTTAAGTACAGTTATAATTTGTAAACGAGTTGTAAGTACAACACCAGGTACAACACGACAGCTCTTTGATTTGAATTAATGACTTACACTGCATTTTAGTTGCATAAGATCATTTAACTTAGAATCAGATTAGCTCAGCCAATTAAGAAAAAGCCAAATCATCTTAGAGTACTCTCTAGTTCACCGAGCAGGACACAGTAGAGGTTAACACACAGCACATAAGATGGTCAAGACAATCAGGACATACCTTACAAATACCATTTAAACTTGGCTTAGCCTGAATACAAAGACACATGACCAATATAATTTGGTTCATACCACGTGGGTCAATACAGTTAGTGATTAATTATCACACTGAGCATTCTATTTAGCTTGATATGGTCTATGGATAGAGAAAGTTGTTTTACAAACATAGTACAGGGTGTCCTAGTCCGTACTCAAACACATGGAATGTTTGGTGGGGTAGAAGTGAGTCTAATCAGGAAAGTAATCAAAATGGAACTTCCCATATATAAGCATAACATGTTCTGACAAAGAGTGTACAAATTTGCTGCTCATTCAGTCACAATACAGGTGGGAACTGTTCTAATTTTACCTCTACTGTTAATGAATCACTAAATAGCAAAACAACAGTAATCATGATATAATTGTGGCAGTTTTGCACAACAGAATCCACCCAGCATGACCTACATTTCCCACCAATTTGTACAATCTCTGCTCATCAATTCACGTGCGTTTCAGGTCAATACATAATAATCCTCTCAGTCAGCCATGAATCAAAGAAAGAAAACAAAAATGTTATCAAGCACTAAATATAATCACAGTCTAAACTATGACATGCATGGCCACTCATTTTATTCTCCAATTTAGTTTTGGTTCTTCTTTTTCTTTCTGTTCTTACCTGTGATGAAGACTGCCTTGCCTTCCACAGGCAGGGAGGGTTTGGGGGTGGCCCACGTAAAGTACAGCCAGCAGGACACACAGAGGATCAATCTTGCCAGCACAGCAGGCATGCACAGGGCACACAGTCTCTCCACCAGCAGAGTGGCACCCAGCCATGCCACCACTGAGGGCATGGCACTGATATGGAATGCCAGAAACTTCTTCACCGCTCCACCAACAATGATGGACATTACTCCGATGTAAATCCAGAAAGACACTGCACAGTCTTCCATTGTACTAGAGGTGAAAATGCTTTGTACTCTCTCACTGCCTCGTTTCTCTTTCTTTTTCTCTCTCTTATACTGACACTGGCACCTTTCCCTCTTTTTCTCTCTCCCTGTCTCTTTGTCACGGTGTCTTTCTCAAGTGGGATCACACTTACAAATGAGCAACCATGTGCCTGCTCGGTTCCCTACAATCTCAAGCTCACACACATCTCACACGTTCCAACTCAGAGTAGGAGAGTAAGAGCTAGTGAACAGATTCGTCTGACTGTGTGTGTATATATAGTGTACTCTGCAGGAGAGGGGAGGGACTCTGCTCAAGCAGATGTAATAAAAGCCCAATAGCCAAAGCTTCACAACACTTCTTGTAACCCCCCCCCCCCCCCCACCCCCCACGAAACATACATACGTTTGTCTTCTTTCCAACAAGGCATGTGCTCTTCATGTCTTTTTCACCCTTTTACTCATTTGTTTGGTTTCAACATTCTATTGTGAAAACTTTCTTCTCTAAGTAATCAGATTTGTGTGAGAGAAATGTATTAAGTCATTTTTTAAATCGCTAAACTGCTAAATAAGGACCTTACAGAATTTAAGACACTATTACTGCAATATTGTTCTGCTTTGAAACAATGTTTACTGCAAAAATGAAAACTCACATGACTTGAATTACAGGTGTCAGTGAGACACTGTGACTTTCCCTTTCCCGTTGTGCTTCTTCGTGTGCACGTGTGGTGAGCTTTTGATCATATGACTGTCTTTCTTCTGTGATTAATCCATGAAATGGCCCTTTGATGTGTTTTGGCATCAGTGTATGTGTTATAAGCCCAGCAGGTCTGATTTACTGCTCCTTTCAAAGTTACATTAAACAAATGTTTATTCAAAGGAATGTACAAAAGGAAGCAAAACAGGACAAAAAGTACTGCTGGCAAATACAAAGTAATCTATGTGTGCAATGAGGAAAGAAAGATCTCATTTACAGAGTAACTAACTTTTCTTCTTAATGTGGATATTTTGCATTTATTCACAAAGATATGACAAAAAGTCCAAGAAGATACATATAATATAAACATTCAAACTATTTAAGATCATCTTTACAAATAAATCTCCTTTTGCTGACACCTGTAGATTCATGCTCCCCCTGAGCACACATTGAGAGCTGTATAACAAAGGTATCAACAGTATCATAAATCCTAGGAGCAAGAATCTGACCTTTACACTGCAAGGTGAAGCATCAAAGAATAAGTAGGAATGAGGAACAGAGGGAGGAAGGGGGACAAATAGGTGATGTGAAGTACCTACGGACATTGACCTCATTCCCTCATCAGGTGTGTTATTTCATCCTGAATTGACAAGTTTCTGCAGCACCTCATGTCATCATTACCCTATTTCTGTCTTGTCCACACATCTTTCTTAATAATGTGTGTGAAGGAGGTCCATAAGCTCTGTGTTTGTCTTTCGTGTTTTTTTTTTTTTAATCTGTATTTATCCTCCTTTCTTTAAATTTCCTCCCTCCCTTGGAAGCTATTTACATTGAATTTGTCTAATTACACATGACAGTACAGTACACAATAAGAAATTACACAGATCCTCCTTCATCCAGCTCAGACAAAAACTCCAAACCCTGTCATTCATCTCTAAGCCGTGCCCATACAGTAAGTAGTTAAAGTGTTTCCTGTACATACTTGCTTCAGTGCTGTGCTGAACACAGTGTTCCTTGGCATTAGGGTGATCGATCTTTGGAGGTCACAGAACATGTTGCCTTTTATCAATATCACCACTGGTCAATCCTGTACCACACACGTTCCACGACATTGCCATATAATCACATCGCATGCTACTCATTCTTATGTAAGCCTTTGGCACAAGGACAAACTTTTATCATTTTGATGGGTTCAATGTTTTCCACCAGAGGTCATTTTAGAAAATGATTATAGGTACAGAATGCCTAATAAGGTAGTATTATAATAGTTTATGATTACAAAATTCATGCGAGTAGTTCTGCACATTAGATGAGAAAAAAATAGTGTTTATAGTGTTAGAAATAAAGGGGGGTGGAATAGTTCTAAACATGCACCTGCATGAGCAAGTGCAGCTTTTATATGCGTTTATATATCTGAGGTACAAAGTCACAGTAATGATATTCCTACTCAAGTCTATCAAAGTTTGTCCATGGGGGGCGATAGAGAGCTGTACAGTTATTACTACTAGGACAAAAAAAAATGTTCTGGCCTAAGCACACTTAACAAACTGAATGGCTTACTTCACAAAACAGAAAATATTTCAGAAAGAAGTGCAAAAAAATTATAATAATGGAAGTATTAATGTTTTTGTTAAAGTAGCTGCATGGAAAAAAAAAAATTCAAGGTATGATTCTTTGTTCAGGGGATTGACAAAATAACAGGAAGCCAATTTATTATTATGAATGACCCTCAGAATTTGCCCTCATTATGCTACAGTACAATCCTTGAAATGCCATTGTACAAATCCTCTGTATCATGAGATATTGCACTACTATGCAATAAGAAAAGCCTGTAGTTCTTGGATGGATGAAGAGGGTGAAATTCTGTTTAGCACTCTGAGATCCAGCACTCCCTAAGTGACATTTCATTGGAGGAGTTTGACTTTATCATGCTGTTAATGAAAATATTTGTATTTGTTTAGAGTTCATATGGGTGCATTATCAACCAGGAATGTCGAAACATCAAGAGGGAGTGTAATTGCCCTGTAGGATGCACCTGGCTTCAAACTTCTTGACCGTTATACAAACATGCTTTGAACCCAATGACTCCAGCAAGATGGCTGCCTATAGATTCCTATTAGGTCATCTGGTTACACTTTATATTAGGTGGCCTTAACTACTATGTACTTACATCAAAAAATAAGTACAATGTACTTATTGTGTTCATATTGTATTGACAAACACTTGTGCTGCTATTGAGATGGGATACTGGTAAAGTTACGGACGGGTTTGGCGATATGGGTAGGTTTAAGGGTGGGTTAAGGTGTAAGGGATCGGTCAACAGTGTAATTAGGGCCAGAGCACCAATGGTGGAGGGCCCTATTGTAATTGCTGTTGATTTTTCTACTTCTCCGAAATGAATTGCATTTTTGAGGGCCTAAACATGCTAGAAAACTCGTGAAACTTTGCACACGCATCAGAAGTGAAAATCTATGTCTGATATGGGTTTCAGAATTGGTGTGGCAAAATGGCTCGATAGCGCCACCTACAAAATTAAGCGCCCTTCGCGCTACGTTTCACGTATAAGTAAGAAATTCGGTAGACGGATGTAACAGCCCAATACCTACAAAAAAGGTCCCTGGGTGCAAAATCTGAAAACCTAAAAGGAAGTGAGATATTTTGAATTTTCTCTCTAAAATTTTTGCAGTTTTTGCCAATTCCAGACATTGTACTTTAAACGAACTCCTCCTAGAGTTTTTATCAGATAAACATCATATTTGGTCAGTCTAATCTAAAGGCCTTTGCGACGTTAAATTGCGAAGACCTTGAGTCTGTGGCAGCCTGACAAAATTCGATGTTTCGCCATGAAACAGGAAGTTGTTGTAACTCGGGCATACAATGTCCAATCTGCTTCAAACTTAGCATGATTCATTAGAGTCCTGACCTGAAGACATCTACATGACAATATTCAGTTACAGTTATAGCGCTACCTGTGGGCAACAGGAAATGTCAAGTTTTACACTGTGATTATCTCCTCATAGAGATTTAACCAGATCAACATCATATTTGGTCAGTCTAATCTTAAGGCCTTCACGATGTTAGATTGCAAAGATCTTGAGTTTTCGCTGAAGGGCGTGTCCGTGGCTGCCTGACAAATTCTGGTGTTTCACCATGAAAGAGGAAGCTGTTGTAACTCAGGCATACAATGTCCGATCTGCCCCAAACTTCACATGTGTGATAAAAGTCCTGGCCTAAAGACACCTATATGCCAATATTAGGTTAGTCATAGTGCCACCTGCTGGCAACAGCAAATGGCATACTTTGCACTGTAATTCACTCCCAGAAACACATTTAAATATGCCACAAAGAACCAAACATGCTAGAAACACGTTAAATCATGCAACACTTGGCTAAGTGCTAATGTATGCGATAACGCCACGAAACGGGAAGTTGTTGTAACTCAGGCATACAATGTCCGATCTGCTCTAAACTTCATGTTTGATAATAGTCCTGGCCTGAAGACATCTACTTGGCAATATTCAGTAATAGTCAAGCACCACCTGTTGGCAGCAGGAAGTGTGGCACGTCGAAATGACTTTGCCATATTTACTTTGCTCCTGTATTTACTCACTTACATGCATGTCACCCTCTATTACCTGTTTTCCTAAGGCCACCGGATGACGGTGGCCCCGGGAGCCCTTCCATCACTGCTTGCAGCTTTAATTATAAATGTAATTACAGAATTTAATTCTTGATGTAACTATATGCAGGTATTATTCAAATATAAGTACAATGTAAAAACATGTATGTACACAATAAGTGCATTGTAACAAATTATTCATTTAAATGTAAGTACATAGTAGTTAAGGCCACCTAATATAAAGTGGGACCAGTCAACTCACAAAAGAAAAATTGCATTTGTCTAACCATTTGTGAGGTCTTTAAGCAATGAAAAATGTCTGTGGCTTAGTCTTATAACATCTTTTGGCTGAATAGATGGCCACATATCAAACATTAAACAGCAACAATTTTTTGGCTGGAACACATTGCAATACACAGAACAGCAAGATCAAGTCGTTTCCACTGTCAATATCCAAAATCCTGAGGTCAATGTGAGGAGACAGTAACCCTTTCACAGGATCCCTTAAAATTTAATATAAACTGCTTGTTGTTTATATACCTATGTTTGCCAGAGTACATCCTTTGTGAATGAACAAATCAACACCATCTCTCACAGAGTATTAGGTCCTTCAATATTTCGTATTTTCTCTCCATCTCCATAATCTGATTAACTTCTAATAGCAGTAATTAAATATTATGACAGAGGCAGAAATTAAGCCAGAGTGTAATGCTCTGCTGACGTAGGTTCTCTGTTACAGGGGTTTAGAGGTGTTATCTCTGGCATGGATTCCAGGTAAAATCCTTCCCCATAGTAAAGGCCAATTCATACTGCACCGACAGATGGTGACCAGTGTGGAAATTCACCAGATTCAGACCAACGCAGACAGGGGTAACAGACTAATCCAACAAAATCAGACAAAGTGTCTGTTGACGTTGGTCAGCATCAGTCAGTGCAGTGTGAAATGGCCTTTGCAGAGTGTAACTGAAGCTACCCAAGGGCAGGGATCAATGTTCCACTCTTAGGGCCATTTAAATGGGGTCAGATCAAACCATTCCTCAACCTGGCTATCCCAGACCTCCAGGAGAGTTAAGGACACTTTGAACAGCCCTGACTGATCAAGCATGAAGGTCATGGCCAACATCGGTTTAATGTTCATTCCTTTTGTACAATAATTTGGCACTAATTTCAGAACCTTGGTTTCATTAATCAAACATTGGATTCTGGATTCATATCTTTAAAGAAACTTGCACTTGCGGAATCCTTGGTTGAAATAAACCATTTATCACAAAATATCATATGAACATTAATTTAGATCAACATACAAGATATCAATAATTTAACATACTACACGTAAATACATCACTGTAAAAAAGACTAGTCGAGAGAATACTACAGACACAGTGGAAAAAGTGAACAATTTCTGAAATGTACAATATTAATGTAATACAATGAAATTACAAAGGTTTCTCTGAATCAAAGCAAAACACTTTAGCTACAAAAAGGGAAAAAAAAAACAGTACAGTAAAATTTAAACTTCACTGTTCCTCATCCGGCTTACTGTAAAAAGTAAAACAAAAGATTGATAACTGTACTTCTATATTTGGACACAGGTTCTCATTACAAGGGACTTCATTCAGTGATGTCAAATCTAAAAACATGAACATAGGACCAAAGAAACAGTGTCTGTAAATGAATGATGATGAAATATTACATACATAGATAATGTAGTTCATCTGGTTCATGATCCACAGTAATTGGTGTTAATGGATCATCTGATATTGGTGCCAACATGACTGTAAAAAACAACTGTAATATTTAAATTATTTGCCTTTATTTTCATTTGAATATTGGTTTTCCCTAAAACATTATGGACATGTATCCAGAGATCAGTTTCATCAGCACATAAGCATGCAGAAAGAACAAAGAAAAGTGGAAAGGAAGAAACTGTTTTGGCTGTAAATATCTTGTTTCCATATTGCTGAAATTGCAAAATAGCTGTTATGCAAGTCTTCTTTTTTCCTGAGGGGGCCTGAATGGGAAAGAAGAACCTACAGGCAAGACATTCCTAACTAAAATCACTCCTCTCAACCGCCATCTGCCAGATAATGTTGCTATCAGCTCAGCAGGTGTGATTTACACACACACACACACACACACACACACACACACACACACACACACACACACACACAAACACACACAGACACGCGCGCACGTGCGCACGCGTCTGGTTCACTATCCTTGTAGGGACTTTCCATAGACGTAATGGTTTTTATACTGTACAAAATGTATATTATATCCCCCTACACTAACCCTACCCCTAAACCTACCTATCACAGAAAACTTTTGGCATTTTTACATTTTCAAAAAAATATCATTTAGTATGTTTATTAATCCATTTCCCCCATGGGGGCTGCTGGCTGGTCCCCACAATGTAGGTGATCTCAGGTTTTACTAAAAATCTGAATCAAAAGGGCTATTTCAGTGCATGGGTCTTAAAAATAAAGGTTGTTTATTGCCATCTGAAAATTGGAATTTATCATCCTTCAAACTAAGAAAAAAGTTATTTTAAGAACTTTTCACTAAAACAAAGGTGTAGCTTGATGACGCCAAGTTTGAGCGCAGAATCTTGGGACATGTGGTCTTCACTTCACAGCCGGTGGAAAACAACTGGGATAGGACACGGGAAGAAGTAATGTTCATGGATGCGATTATTAACATTACTGTAGTATGAAGCAGAGCAGGACCGAGTGTTGTGGGAGCTGAACGGAACTTTTATTATGCCACAGTTGCCGGCACTGCTTCCGCTTTTCTGGTCATGAGTATGAGGTAACACAGCTCTGTTTATCATATTAGATACACTGTTAGACGTTGCTGTAGAAAAACAGCCAAATTCTGACAGTAACAAAACATTTTCCATTAAAACAGTAATATACTGTAGAAAACACTGCATTCTGGGTTAATATTTGTCATCTTCGAGAAAATAGCCTAAAGGAATATACTGTGAGTTAACAATGCTCAAAGTCAACACTCAGAGGCTGTGTTCTAAATCACACCCTATACCCTTATTCACTATTCCCTACATTAGTTCACTAATATAGTCCACTTGACAGAGTGAGTGAATGAAAAGAAGTGAGTGAATTCAGAAACTTTTTGAACACCTGATAAGCAGAATCACTGAAGGACAGAGAAACAAGACCAGAACAATGACACGAGCAGAAACACAAGAACTACAACTGACTTCAGTGTCAAACCAGTTTGACATTATTTTATTTATACATGTACAGAAGTTCTTGTTGAGAATTAACAGATATGGATGTTAATGTAGAAATGTATTGAAGTTTGCAGTCACCATCGTGGTGACAAGTGTCTGCTTTAGTTGGGCTCTTGACTCTTTTACATTAGCTTTCTCTGGCTGCTGTAACTGAGTGTTTATAAAACACATTTATTATGGCAGGAAAAGTCCAATATAAAATTGATCAGGTGTTTGTTGTTGTGATGATTCTATAATCATCTTGGACTTGTCTAATTCACTGATCTATTTCTGTGTCTAGTCTTTGATTTAATGGGTAATTTATCTTTATTGATTGTACTATATCCGTGATTCAACAGCGTACGAACAAGCAACATTTCAGTAATCAGTTATTTAGGAGAATATACAAGTACTTATAATGCATCAGATATTTGAGCTCCTCCTTAACTTGCACAGCAGAGACATCAACAATCAGAATATGAATCTCAACAATGGTGACATCCAAAAGTTTAATGTTGCATTGCATGCTGGATGCCAGCATAGTACAAAACTCCCAGCATGCACTGCAGAATGAATAAATTATGCAGCTTTATTGCCACCATTGTTGAGATTGATGTGCTGATTTTTATATCGGTGTGTGTCTAAATAATGCTGCAGCCGTTTTTAGTGCATGGCATTTAAAAATAAACTCTTTTTAGCTGATTGTTCTTTTGTAGAAGTAAAGTTAGTCTGGTCAGTAATAAGTGTAATAATGTGTAATGGCTGGAAGACAGTTGTAGTTCTGCTCGTAGTTGTAGTTTCTGCTCGTATTTATTCTGTTCTTGTTCCCCTTTTCAGTGGTTCTGCTTGTTAACAAGCAGGTGTTCATCATTAATGCTCATCACTTAAATATAAACTTAATGATCTCACTGCAACACAGCGTCAATGTTACTTTTACTCTGTAGTGTGGACACTAGAGGATGTTCCTGTGGGATTGAAAGGGTTAAAGGTGTAAGATAAAAAGATACACCCACAAAATGTAATTTACCAGTTACAAACTGTTTGTTAAAAACGCTTATGTACTGGCAAAACTGTTGCCAGTTATATACTGGCAACACTATTGCCAGTTTTATACTGTCAACACTGTTGCCAGTAGTTTACTGTAAAATTTAGTTTTGTGGGTCACCATTGTGCTGAAGAGTAGAGCCTGTGCTTAGGTTCAGGAGAAGATCAAAAGACATTGGTGATATGCTGCATGTTGTTTTATTTAACAGGTGATGACTGTGTAGTTGCTGGTGCAGTAAAAATCTTTTTGTTTAAAATGTTTGTATTGAACTCTAAAGAAATAAGTTCATAGTAATGATATGCTCATATTGTTAGCATATAATAAAAATTAGTTTGTAAATTTAAATGGCAATCTGACAATTTGAGGCAGTTGGTTTCTGCAAATGAAATGAGGCAACACAAGTTTTAATTTAGTGCATGGTATCTTTACAGTACCTGTACAATCAGCAGTAAAGTACTGGCAACAGTGTTCAGGGAACACTGGGAAATCAGGGAAATCATAAGGCCAATCCTGACTGAAGAGAGGTGGAGCTGGGGATGAGGGTAATTTGCTCCTGAGAAATGCGATAGCTGCTGATAATACTGAGGAGCTTATATATGGATGCTGTGATAGGCGTCTTGTTCCTATAGTGAGTCACCTGAGAGTCAGCTGATGCGAGCTTGACTGACGTGACCAGCCAGAACTGACGCTAACGCTGGATTTTTAAGAGTGTACAGCTGGGTAAACCAACATATGCCACATTTTTAAAAACCTTTCTCCCTGATGAATTTTTCTTAAATAGCCAGTTAAACATGTCTTCCTACACTGTAAAAACGACAACTCAAAATTGTTCACCTTACTAAGATTTTTGCATTCACTGACAATAAAATTGCTAGTTGGAACTTGAACTGTCTGTTGTAAGCCACTTGAACTCACTTTCAGACGTTTCTGAGGAAAAGTTCATCTTATTTTATAAATTGAGTTGATTTTATTTTGAAGTTGTAGTTGACACCCACAAAGCAAAATCCCCAGTGTTAAATTAACACCCAAAGTGTACATATGAGTCCATCTTGCCGGGTGTTAAAAAGTAACACTGAAGCAGTGTTAAAGTTAATGAGATAATTGATTGATGATTGAGTGATGATTGACAATTAGTGGAGACACCTGATGTTAATAAGCAGAATCACTGAAGAAACAACAAGAGAAAAAAGGCTTGTTTGAGATGAGCAAATTCTGCAGAACCGATCACCGGTGATCACCGCGAGATGCATGCCGGTTAGAAATGTGTCCGAGGGTGGGCCGCCTTGCTCTAATGTCATGCCGACGTGTGTCAAAAACCTCTCGCGAGTGCGAGGCGGACGTGTCGGATTCTGCAGTCGAGCGCAGTTGCTCTCCACCGACTGCGCTGACCAAAAGCACGATGGGAAACGACTTGCTGAGACACAGCTTAAAGCTTATTGGTTTAAACAACCGTGATGTATTGATCTGATTTAAAATGTTTGATTTTAAAACTCTAATATCATGTTTTTATGTGTAAAAATAATGTGTGAAATGAATATTCCCAAACTCTCTGACACCGTGATCTCTCTGGTTATGCGAACGTTGTCATTTATAAAAAAATATATATAAAAACATGTCTGTAATTAAAATAAAAATGATTGATACACACATCTTTCGAATGGAAATAAATAACAAGTACTTTGGGTGTATTGTTCATTATGTTTATTTTCATATAAAAGCAACAGAACTTAAATTACATCCAGTTTATCAGCAACACAGCGCACGAGTGTGAATCCCGCGATATCCGCCTTTGATCTCGTAGGTTCTGATCCACTACGAGAACAGAGAACTGTTCGTCTTGCCTGCACTTTTTTCACTCCTCCCCTAACTGCAGCCGCCTACTCTCGGCTGAACTTCAGGCGAGGCTAGGCGCATCTCAAACAAGCCTAATGAGAGACACACAACAACTACAACTGACTTCCAGCCATTAAACATTATTACATTATTGATTATTGATTTCTGTCATACATCAACAAAAGTTCTTACTGAGAATTAACAGATGTTTAGATGTTAATGTTTTAATGAAAGTTTAGTTTGAAGTCACCATGATGGTGAAAAGCATTTCCTTTAGTTGGGCTCTTGACTCTATTTATTAATATTAATTTATCTCTGGCTGCTCCAGCTTTGTGTTTGTAGCACAATTGTTATGGCCAGAGAAACTATGAACTGAGCTGTCTTTCCCAAAAGTGCTGTGAGCCAAAGTTGATCAATTTAGGTTTACAATGCTTTGGGAAGCACAATCATAATGGTTGTGTTTTATCATTGTGAAATGGCCAGATTCATTGGTGACGTCCAGCATTAACTGGTGATATAGATGTTATATTATTTCTTATAGTAAATCAGTTACCACTTGAGATCCAGCAGAGCTTTTATAATCTGAAGGTTTTTTTTTTTTTAAACACACAGACATCAAGAATCAGCATATGACTCTCAACAATGGTGACAATCAAAAAAAAATGCTTCATGTTGCAGTGCATGATGGGAGCCACCAATCAAAATTTAAACTCAAAATAGTAAGTTATTACAGGGATGGTAATCTGAACTCAAAATAGTAAGCTTTTACAGACTTGAAAGTTCCAGTAACTTGAATTTAAAAAACTTAGTTGTCAGAACTTGAAAAACTTAGCTGACTTAATAATTGTAGTTCTTCAAAACTTAAAAAAAAAATAAGTTGATATCTTCAACTCAAAAATTCTGTGCAGTCGGTTGCATTGAAAATTTTAGTTGAACTAACTTTTTCTTTTTTACAGTGTATAGAAATCTTATCTATTTGGCAAATGTAGCACAATAATTGAAAAAAAAACAAAAAAAAAAAAACATGTTGACTTCAATAAGCTTTGTCTTGTTTTACAAAAACATTGTTAATGCTATCATTCAGGTTGAGAAAGTCTAGGACATACCTGAATGAATTTTACATAAACCCATCAGGATTATGATACTTTATTGGCTGGTTACAGGATTGATTTTTCCTTTAAAATATTTTGGCAGCTTTTCACAGGTAGTTTTAGATAATTATACTTCTCCTCACATTGTAATATTTATAAAATGGCACCAAAGTGCTGGGGAAATGCAAATCTGCAACTTTTTTGTAGTAAGTATATACAGTAATCAGTCAGTTGTTACTATGTATTTTCAATAAAATGTTGATATTATTTGCAAAAGTGAATGATTTTGTTTTGCCTGGAGCCATAATCCTTCTGTTAATGAACTATAATGTGTTCTGAGGAGACACTACCAGCACATTTTGTGAGAACAGGTGCTTAGATGACCTTGGACTTGATATATTGTAATCTTATTTTGCTGTTGTATATATTTGATGAAGAGGGCTTTGTTTTACTTTACAACATTGTTCCGAAATTAGAGGGGTTACCAAGATAAAGTAGGTAGTATTCGGCTGGTGATATGACGTCAATATGAAGGACACCATGATGTGACCTTTCATATATCAAAGCTATAAAGCTTTTATAGCTATAAAAAAAGGCTTTTATTAGCCTAATAATATTACTGGAGTCTCATCTGAGTGAGACACAACTGGGTTTTGCTTATTTTTAATGGAAAGCTCTAGAACAGTGTGAGTAGTTTGAAAGAATAATGATATTAGCTAAATAAAGTGCTTATTGAATAAAAAAAAATAAATAAATAAAATGAATCAAGCATAAAGGACTGTGATCTATTTGTTGGCTGAGAGTCATTTTTGTTGTTGAAGGAGATTTGATTTTACTTTGCAGAAGTAATTGTTTACCTACTTCTAGTTGTAGGAGCTTTGCTACTGAGAAACACACAGAAAAGACTCACCTCCTTCATATAGATAATCCTCTTCAGTGTCTTAGACTAAGAACAAAGACTTGATTCAGCTCCCTGCTCATCTCAAATGCAGAGAAAGAAAGGAGGGAGAGAGAGAGAGAGAGAGAGAGAGAGAGAGAGAGAGAGAGAGAGAGAGAAAGGGAGGTGTGGAAAAACACAGCTTTCCCAGGACAGCGTGTTCTTAGGATCTGTCAGACATATACAGAAGAGTAAATATTGGACATCTGCCAAACACAGCACAACTCATATAATCTGCAAACCCCCTTCCCACGCACACACAAACTCACACATACACAATGACACACAAAAATAAATTAGCTTACAAAACCAACACAAAAGTCATGCTAAGGCATAAATGTGACATCATCTGCTATGGCAACAGTACTGAATGTTCTATAGTGAAGCTCCCACATTCTTTCTTATACACATTCTTTTTTCTGTTCCTCATTACTTTATCTCTGCCCCATTTTCCTCTATCTTCCTTCAATCTCCCCTGTTCTGTTTTTTTCTCTCACTTTCAAACTCTGCTCTCATTTATGTGCTTCTCTATCAGTTTTTAAATCTCTGTCTAAATTTGTCCATGTGTTGTTTACAACATTTTCTCTCCGTCGGAACATGATGGGCATCGTGTACAGTAAACATGAGAGAGAGAGAGAGCGAGATAGAGAGAGATAGAGAGAGAGAGAGAGAGAGAGAGAGAGAGAGGGACTTGAACTTTGCCTTACCTACACAATATAGGAGTGTGTGTGTATTTGGGCATATGCAAGCTAGCTTTTGTGACTCCCAGGATGTGAATCTGGTCAAGTGTAAATGTACAGCATGGTAATTGGCCTAAGTAAAGAACATCAGTAAGTAAAAGTAAGTTAAGAACATCATGCAAAAATGTACAAAATCCGAAAAGGGATAAATCCCAAGGCACAGGCTTACACATAAACAAATCTGGGAACAGAGCTGTTGGGTACAACTGGATGGAAAAACATCCACAGAATAAAAGAATTTGTCATAAATATGAAAGCCGCAGTGACATTTTATAAATAAATCAGTTACTGATTTAAACACATTTAAGACTGTGTTATATGATCATTTTTAAAGATGCAACTGGCTTTATCTAGTTGGCCCCTAACTCTGTAAAATTCTACACTATTACTGCATTGCTGTATATTATTTGTTATACCTGTACTCTTCTGTACATTGTAGTACACTTTAACAAAACCTGGAGTCTTAGTTCTTAAAGGTGCCCTAGAACCAGTTTTTACAAGATGTAATATAAGTCTAAGGTGTCCCCTGAATGTGTCTGTGAAGTTTCAGCTCAAAATACCCCATAGATTTTCTTTTAATAAATTTGTTTAACTGCCTATTTTGGGGCATCATTAACTATGCACCGATTCAGTGCACGGCCCCTTTAAATCACAAATATCAATTCACAAATATCACTAAAAATATCATGTAATCATGGATCATGTCAGTTATTATTGCTCCATCTGCCATTTTTCGCTATTGTTCTTGCTTGCTTACCTAGTCTGATGATTCAGCTGTGCACAGATCCAGATGTTAATACTGGCTTGTCTAATGCCTTGAACATGGGCTGGCATATGCAAATATTGGGGGCGTACATATTAATGATCCCAACTGTTACGTAACAGTCGGTGTAATGTTGAGATTCGCCTGTTTTTCGGAGGTCTTTTAAACAAATGAGATTTACATAAGAAGGAGGAAGCAATGGAGTTCGAAACTCAATGTATGTCTTTTACTGAACTCTTGTTATTCAACTATGCCAAGGTAAATTCAATTTTTGATTCTAGGGCACCTTTAACTATATTTTTAAATAAAAACATTTGACTCATAGCCTGTTGGATTTCTCTCATGTTCCAGTAATAAAGGATGATTACAAGTAATGAGATGAATCATGTTTCATAACAGGGGTTATCAACTTTTTAGTCAGCTAAGCCACTATGACCTATTTACTTGAACTACTCACAGTGATATTTAAACCATTTAATAATACAATTTTATTTAATTAAACTTTACTTTACTTAAACTTTACTATTAAATAAAGATGCTGAGTGGGTTCCAGTGCTTTATATACTGTTGATAATGTTATGCTTTTTTAGAATAATAGACAGACACAGATAGACAGAACCATAGATTGAACAATAGACAGATACAGATAGACAGAATGATAGAATGACAGACAGAATGATAGACAGAACAATATATGGAATGACAACAGATAGATAGATAGATAGATAGATAGATAGATAGATAGATAGATAGATAGATAGATAGATAGATAGATAGATAGATAGATAGATAGATAGAACCCCCCTGTTGTTCTAAGGCATGCAGTAACTTGATTATTGCAGTTTGTGTTTTTGGTGTAACATGTGCTAGTCACTGAGAATGGGTGGTGAGTTGTAATCCACTCTTTATCCATTTGAACAAAAACAGTGGCCAAATTAAATCCGCCAAACATAGAAATACTCACAGATTTCTGGAAAACACAAACACCTGCTATGACGCTTAAGAAATGCTCGTACTCTGACAGTTTTTCTCATGGCTTTTTCTGCTGAAACGGATTTTAGATCAGGAACAATCTGTTATGTTTGTGTTTTTACGTGACTGAAATTAAAAAAACAAGAAAACAAGAAACAAATCTTTTAAGCTTTGGATCCTCTGAGCTTTGGGCAGCACAAGACCTGATCCATGCAATTATGCCTTAACAGGGTTATACTGGAACAAATTAAAGGATTAGTTCACTTTCAAATTTTCTGATAATTTACTCACGCCCATGTCATCCAAGATGTTCATGTCCTTTTCTCTTCAGTCGAAAAGAAATGAAGGTTTTTGATGAAAACATTCCAGGATTTTACTCCATATAGTGGACTTCAATGGCCTCCAAACGGTTGAAGGTCAAAATTACAGTTTCATTGCAGCTTCAAAGCGTTCTACATGATCCCAGATGAGAAATAAGGGTCTTATCTAGAGAAACCATCACTCATTTTCTAAAAAATAAAATAAAATAAAATTATACATTTTAACCATAAATGCTTATCTTGAACTAGCTCTCTTCTTCTTCTTCTTCTTCTTCTTCTTCTTCTTCTCTATTAGAATTCCGGTAGTGTAGACACTGCTAAGAGTATTACTGCCCTCCTCAGGTCAAAGTTTGAACTAGTTGTTATATAGCACTTTGTTATATAACTGTTATATAGCAACTGTTATACTAGCATTTTGTATATGACAATTTAGTTTAAACTTTGACATGAGGAGGGCAGTAATACACTTAGCAGTGTCTACACTGCTGGAATTCTAATAAAGAAGAAGAAGAAGAGAGCTAGTTCAAGATGTTTCTAGTTACCATTTGTTTCTACGCTTTCGCAGATGCAAGCTCCAGGCCGTCAGCGCTCATGTACCTGCAGAGAACAGCTTCATCTCGGCCAGTCCTTTGGGTATTTGCCACTGGCTCTTATGTAGATAGTGGTTAAAAATATAATCATTTTGGGTATATCAAGCGGGCAATCTTTGGCCTTACTAATCTATTACTTGTTCCAGAGCAAAATGATTAGGGTTAAGGGGAAAATTAAATATTATATCATTTATATTTAGGCTATACTTAACTTAAAGGTCCCGTTCTTTGTGATCCCATGTTTCAAACTTTAGTTAGTGTGTAATGTTGTTGTTAGAGTATAAATAAAATCTGTAAAATTTTAAAGCTCAAAGTTCAATGCCAAGCGAGATATTTTATTTAACAGAAGTCGCCTACATCGAACGGCCAGTTTGGACTACAGCCCGTTTTTATGACAGTGGAAACAGCGGTATACAGATAAGTAAATTATGTGAAAAATACTGTGTTTTTTTACATGCGAAACATGAACACATGTTATATTGCACACTATAAACACAATCAAAGCTTCAAAAAACCACGAAAAACGGGACCTTTAAATCCTGTACTAGAGTGCTACTTTTGTACATTTGACTAAATTGTTTGCTTTTTGTTTATGTCTTTTATAATTGGTAATTTAAATATTGTTGTTTAATAAATATTATTTAATATAAATAATATGCCGTATTTGATATTGAGAAAGGGTCAGTCAATAGTATCAGTGAAAGTTACATTATTACGCCATTAGATGGCGGCAAAGACTCTCTTTATGGGTGAGTCATGGTAATAATAATAATAATAATAAGCACTAATGGACCCTTTCTCAAAACCAAATACAACAATATATTATTTATATAAAATAGTATTTATTGAACAACAATATTTAAATGAACAATAATAGCCATTATAAATGACAATGGGGAAATAAACACAATTGTACAATTCAGTCAAATGTACAGAAGCAGTGCTCTACCAGATGTAAGTTAAATATAGCCTTATTAAATTATTACATTTAACATAGTCCATATTCCCCGAAGCACTGGCCAAGATGAAGCTGTTCTCAGCGGGTACACAAGCACTGAACGGCCGCTGACGGCCTGGAGCTTGCATCTCCGAAAACGTCTAAACAAACTGTAAAATATGCACTATTATTAAATATGAGTCACATATTTCAGGTCAAAACAACTACATTCTCGCCTAAAAAAACCCTCTTAAAACTGCAGTTTGTGGTACAACAAGTGTAGTATTTATAAAAAAAATATGGTGGAGTGATACAAACTGTGAAAAGGTAGGATTGCTGTTATCAGTATAATATCGCATGACTCTCAACCAATCAGATTCGAGAACCAGAAAAAACTGTTGTAAACATAAATAGTAAGTCAGCCTTTTTTTGCAAATGTTGTGGGTATGTTCAAATATACTTTTAGTATGATTGTTTTAAACAGGTAAAACTGTGCTGTTACCCCACCATTTAATTATACAAAATAAAGTGACATGTATGAGTAGCCTAGTAATTTAGCATTAAACATTACATTACTTGTGGTTAATTCATTAGAATGATGTAAAATCATGTGATCAAATGTAACAGATATAAAACTTTATTTCATTACCTCATCTATGAACATGATTTGTGAGTCCCATCAGATTGATTTCCATCGGCTGTGGAGGTGAAGACAACAATAGGCTTGTCCGAGATGCATCAGCGCTGCACAGACCAATCAGCATATGAAATCAAAGTACCTCGAGAGCGGTTCAAAAGCATAAGAGTCATACAATTGTTCTCGCGGTACTTTGATGTCACACGGATTGGTCTGCGCAGCGCTGATGCATCTCGAACAAGCCTATTTATTCGATGCTCCTTCACAGCGTCATCATGCTACGTTTTTGTTATTGTTTCGAAAATGCTACCGCAGTATTACATACTGTGCCTTTAATCTAAAAACTTTTGTGCAATGGAAATCCTTTTTTCTAGGAAAGGGTCTTCTTGGAACCATTGATGTCAATAAAGGACCTTTTTTATACTTATTCTAAATGAAATTAGAACAGCGTTTCCTCGCAGCAGATCGTTTGTGTGTGTGACGGATTCCTGCTGCTGTTTTGACTCCTTTACACATTTTATAAGCTCTTTGTGAATTCACAGCTGGTCGAAATACCACCATATGTAAGCTACAAACATACAACAAGCGCATTTAGCCCAGCACACAGCGACAGCATTATGGTTGTTCAGTAAGTTCCGTCTCAAAATAGGCAATAGTCTACGTCAAAAACGCTGACCAATCAGATTGTGAATGTGTCCCTGTTCCTTTAAGTTTGGTATCTTTTGGTTCGGTGATAAAAATGCCAATCTAAACGCTGTTTTTTTCTTTCTTTTTTTTCAGACCAAATGAACCAAGTGGACCAACCGAACTACAAGTGTGAACACACCTTAAAGGGTCACTTCAGGATTTAGCATTAAGCTTTGTATTAGTAGAATACCACTAGTATTTTCGAATTACCGTGATTTCCCCCTTCATATCAGCCCGAGATGAGAGATTTATGCATTTTTATTCTGTAAAAAAGCCTCCGATGACGCAAAAATCGTCATTTTGCGTCATCGGATGCTTTTTTGGCCAGAAGCTTAAAACTACAGCCAGTAATAGCAGGTAGTTCCGCATTTTTTCACCACGCCCATACATATGCGCGTTTGAGGTTACTCACGGACATAGATCAAAGATTTTATCAAAAGTGGGTGTCAATTATATTTTTAAGCTTACAGTAATTAACTTTATTTTGTCTGCACTACATCAGTTTATCGGTCTCTGCAGTCATCTCAACCAATACAGCAACAGGCTTTTGTGGTAACGTTAGCATAAATAGATAAATAGACTAACTCAGTTTTACAGAACAGTGGCTTTACTTTGATAACAGTCAACTTATATGCAACTTATATGTAATTGTCTTTCTAACGTTACTTTGCTAAGTTTGCAGTTTTACTGCTACCTACAACACTACATATAGGCTACTGTGTTATCAGTCTAGTATCAGCGAGTCTTACCTCTAGGCGAATACGCTTAGTACCAGATGCCCAGGCTGTTCGTCCTCTGGGAAAGTGAATATCGATGGTATCGCGGTGTCCTTCAGAATGGTTCTCTTCATTGCAAGGATATTTGGTTCGTAGTCCTCGTGCTTGAAATGGAGACTACATATTCTGCGGTTTTTTAGGTTTTCTATAACGGTGTCATCTCCAAACTTCGGGTGTTTGATGGCCCGCAGCCACTGTTTACATCGCTCCAAATCTTTAACTTAATCGGAAAATGATGGAAACTTACTTGTCCTTTCCTGGTTTTGGGTGTACATCCAGGTACAAAGCAATTTAGCACCATTTCGCTGTAAATGTATGAACTCACGATTTATAGAATTAATATGTAACAAAGCAAGCCTAGTTGTTTGAATTTTCCTGGTAATGCCTCCTGTAACCGATAGGCGTGGTTTGGGCGTGGCCTCGCAAGGGCAGCAAAACAAGTGCATTCTGGGAGTTGTTGTCTTTCATCCACATTAGTCAAAAATACATTTTCTGCCTTTTCTCAGTCTAGAAAGCTCCAAATTCAAAAATAATTTCACATTTCTACTACATAAATGACCAATTTTAAATACACATTCATCTTTCCAGGGGTGAAGTACCCCTTTAAGAACCATTCGGCCCAACAGAAAAGCGGCCCAAACATTATTTTCTTTGTAGCCTACCTTATATCTCATGTTGATAAGGATTGAAAAAAAGACAAAGATTTCAGCACATGGTGTCTGCCTCCATTATGTCTTATGAGTCAGGGGATTCAAATGTGTTCATAATGCATAAAGCATTACTTTTCACACCATGTGCTGGTTTTCTTGGCTGTGAAATGGAAGACTGGGATCATTTCCCTTGAGTGTTGAATCCACTTGCTGATACCCCCACCACCCCCCTCCTTGGCTGAGTGGGATTTTTTGCAATCTGTGTGGCACTCTCTCTCTCTCTCTTTCTCACACACACACCTTCTGTACATTTCAGAAAAATTACATAAAATGTTATCCTGAGTTGGCTACCTACATTTTTAATGTCTTATTTAAAAGTTGCATCCTTGTTTATCTCTGCAGCAGGTCCTTTAGTAATAACAACTTTCCATAATCTATACAAATCTTTTAAAAACATATTTCCATTACATTAAAATTGAAATAAAGGTCAGTGAACCTGTCCGCACATGCCTCATCATTCCTCTTGAAATCTCCTGATCCAAAGAAGCCCTAATACATATAATCACATGCCTGTACTCGGTCACATGGTATCTGTGCGTGAACTTCAAACAATGTACTCTTCAATCCTGCACCATCTGTGCTTCGACTTGCATAGAACATTTGTCTAAAAATATGATCTGCCTTCAAACACATGCTGCAAGTCTACTCGGCTGCTGCTGCTGCTGGACTATAATAGGATAATAAATGAACTGTTTGTAACTCTAAGATAAAGGGTAAGTCAGAGGTAATGTCAGAGTCAAGCTTGGCCAACAATACACACACAATGATGTGGAGGGCCAGCAGGGCCAGCACTTGCCACTAATAATTTTGACATCATTTTTCCATAGGTCCAAAAGAACTGGGATAGAGGACAAGTCAGGTCAGCAATATTCCTCTTTTAATATTACAAGAAGCGAACAGACCAGGCTGTGACATGCCTTACCTACAGTAAGTACAGATTCCATTTACTCAAAGATTACAAAGTCCTTGGCTTCACAAACAACATTTACCACACGACACAATCCAGAATAATAAATAAAACTATAGAAGCAAATTATTATACAAGTCAAAGAAAGCTTTGTTTTGGATTAATCAGCCATGCATTTGATGTCTCCAGATAATGATTATTATTAGTCCCATTTCATCCAAAATTAGGGCATCATCCCCTGACAAAACAATCGAAAAGGTCTCCTCTTCTAGCAAAAGCAACCTGGCAGATTTTCAGTCATTGATGAAACATTGTCTGTTTATGCATTTGCTCAGACCATGCATTCTTTTGTTCTTCTGGTGGCCAAATTGTGATGGGGTGCTTTGTATTACACTAAATGGGGTCAAGATCCATGTGAGTTCCAGGGTCATTGTGCTCTTTAAATGAGCTTAACAGCAGGGCTTGAGCCAGCTCCTGGTTGAACAATCAGAGTGGCACAACCTCTCACACTCAGTGGAGAGTTGTCAAAAAAGGGGTCAATTATTATCCATTCTCATATAAGCCTAACAATATGTGACTTTATAAACATTATTTTAATATACACCACACATAAATATACCATTAATAATACAATTATTATAATATACTGTATATCCTAATCCTTTAACATATTGATTTTAATATAGAAATATTTTATATCATAGAATCCAACATTATTGTTATAGAAGCCTGGAGGCATCTGTGTGAGTGATAATGTTGATGCCTTGCACAGTCAAGAGGGACCTTTTGTTATATCAGCAGCTGTTTGAAAACTCCCACACTGAGTGACTCAGTTGCAGTTCCATTTTGTGTGTCATGTCCTAGTAACCAGGATATTTGGGTTCACTGACCCTTAACGCATTCTTGTAGGATATTGTACTAATGAGGTGCATTAGTGAGGAAACAAAGCATACTGGCACAAAGCTACCGTGTCCCTTCAACTTTAAGTCAAAAATCTTAGACATACTGTAAAGCCTGCAAAGTTCTTATAATGATATAGACCAGGGATGGCCAACTTCTGTCCTTTAGAGTTTAGTTCCATTTCTAATCAAACATACCTACCTGTACTTTCAGCAATCCAGAAGACTTAGGTTACATTTTTCAGGTATGTTTGATTAAGGATGGAGTTACACTGTTCCATAGGTTAATGATAGTGGATTTCAGTGAACCAAAAATGAAAATTCTGTCACCAGCTTGTCAAGCTACTTGCTACTTGTTAGAGTTTTCTCTCTGCCAAATTCAACTCATACTATTAAATTCCTATGCAATGGACAGTTCTGTACACTCCCAAAGGTGTGGCAAAAGATATATCTCCTTAAACACAGGTTCAAAGGCTATACAGAAGAAACATATTTCTCTGTCTTTTTTACTAAGCATGGCTATAATAATAATATGTTTGTTTTTTTCCCTTCATTTTGATTTATATAAATATGAGCAATGACTATAATAAATAAACCCAGTGGAATAAAATGTTAAGGAGGAGGCAAGAGAACTTCAGGATAGATATGCAGTTTATTAATATATACATATTTTCAATTCTTTTTTATACACTCCATGTAACAGTAAAATACATAAAATAATCCTATAAGATAAATGGTAAAGCACAAATTATTCACACAGATCATCAGTGTGTGGTTGAATTATAAAATGTTATTGTATGCAATGGGAGGTTATGGAATAATGGGAAACTGAGTTCTTCAGTCATCATACATAGCAACAATTTGGTTCTCAATAAAAAGATTAAGTGATACAGTCATTTTGGGAAAGGTCTGTGTGCATGACTGGGTAAATTATCTACAAAGTACAACAGCTGCAGAAAAGCTTTGTAGTTCTCTAGTATAAATTAAAAATACAGCTGTGCAAATTGGCTGTGAGGTCTCCTTGACAAAAAAGGTCTCTTTTTTTTTCAAGATTAGTCATGTTTGACTGCAGACAGTACTTTTGGTTCTTGATATGGTAAAGTTGCTCCAGGTAAACTGTGACGGAACCACAAGTCATTTTGTATGGCAAAGAAGGACTATGGTTAGTAGTGATGTAACATGGATGTGTACTTCTACATTGAGAATGGGAGAAAACTTTATAGCTACAAGATTTAAAAATAGTAAGTGTGGTAAGCAGATAAGTTTACATAAAAGTCTCTGACCTAATTGTACCTCTAAAACCTTTCAGACAATGAATACAGAATTCTTGTTTGGACAAGTCACAGTCCTGGGGGGTATTGCACAAAAGCAAGACAAGGGATTAAGCTGGGATTTTCCAGTTATCCTGGCTGAATTTAGCCCTGACTCGGTTGCATGAAGGGAGGCTAAATTAATCTACATTAAGTTACTATGGAGATTTACACTTTGCAGCTAGCCTGCTCCGGAGCAGACTAACTGTCAGGCTAAGCTGAGCTCCTCTAACACTGACCAATAGGAATGCAATGATATTACAACTGACTCTCTCACATACAATTATTTGACTTTATTAACATATATAGTGTGTGTGTATATTATGTGTATATTATTATGTGTGTATATTTTATATATATATATATATATATATATATATATATATATATATATATATATATATATAATATATACTAAATTGTGCTAAATAAAAATATATATTGGTGTAAGTTTAACACATTTTTATTATTTTAATATTTTATTAAAGGTCCCGTTCTTCGTGATCCCATGTTTCAAACTTTAGTTAGTGTGTAATGTTGTTGTTAGAGTATAAATAAAATCTGTAAAATTTTAAAGGACTACATCCCTCTACTTCCTTCTTTAATGACGTCACTAAAACAGTTTTTTGACTAACCTCCGCCCACAGGAATACACAAGAGTTGCGTTTGTAGAGTGTGTTTGTCGCCATGTCGCCGAAACGCTGTTATTTTCATCCCGCAGTCCAATCACCGGGTCTGATTCCGGCTCAAATTGATAGGGTAAAATTAAAGACATGTTTACAATAACACTGAGCGCGTGCATCTCCACGTTATGGTAAGAGGCGTGACTTTTCCGGGCACGTGCGCTCAGATTTCTGAAGGAGGGACTTCATAGAACAAGGAAGTCATCAGCCCGTTTTTATGACATTGGAAACAGCGGTGTACAGATAAGTAAATTATGTGAAAAATACTGTTTTTTTTTACACGCGAAACATGAACACATGTTATATTGCACACTATAAACACAATCAAAGCTTCAAAAAACCACGAAAAACGGGACCTTTAAAAGGTAAGTATGATGAGAAACAAAACATTTAAAGAGAAGTAATTTCTTAAAAATTAAGTGTTATATAGCCCACTGAATCATTCTCAGACTTAATGCTGACAACAATGGAAGCACTTGGGAGAGAACTGTCAGGAGACTTATTTCTTAGCACAGAAGAATACAAGAGGATTACCAAATCATTGTTTTAAGTGTGAAAATATAGCAAAAGTAACACAGAAATTCAAAATCAATAAACCTGTGACAAGGCCCCTGAAACAATCAGGCCTTCGTTTGTAATCTTTCATTAAGTGATGAGTGATTTTTTTTTTTATATATAAAAAAATTCAGGTTGATTAGGACACTTTTTCCCAGTCATTTCAATAGCAAAAAGTGTCCTAATCAACCTGAATTCCATATATATATAACCAGAGTATAGATTAAATATGGGCCTTGGAAAAGGCTAGCTGACTTTGTGCTTTGACTACAGTGGGTAGTTTCAGTGTGGACAACAACCATGCATGTCACTTCAGCAGGCTGCATCTTACTCTGTCACTCTTTTCATAGCTTTTGCTGGCTCTGAAACACTCACTTGGTATTTCTCCTGCTCTTTGTCTAGCAAAAAAAAAAAATATATATATATGTTTTCCTTTCTTACTGGCTAAATGTTTTGTGCCCAATATTTAATTAGATTGTTTTAAAATATATGAATACATTTCTCTCTGGTTTTGTTTGGCAGTAGTACTCTTTATGGTTATTAGAAGAGCAGAAATTAAAATCACAAAATTAAAAATTAAAATTAATATGCACAGACAAAATTTTAATTGGTAAGATGAATCTAAACTCAGTAATTGTCCCAAAGTATATTGTTTTACCCCATTACAATAGTCCATTTACAGTTACTATCATAAAAATACACTTACTTGTAGGTTTGAAAGTGTACATAAGGCACATTTAATGTCCAACATCAAATAATTTTAGCGAAATGTATATTTTAGAATTATTGCGCTTCTATTGCGTCCCGTCTATTGCGTCCCGTCTGTTTAGCGCAGTAGCGCTCGTTCAATGTGAAGTTTAGCCTCAAAATGGAAATATTTGCATTACTTTCTAACATTTACAGATGGAAAATAAACTTGTGAAAAGTAAGTTATGCACTAAGGAAAACACCATGTCTCAAACGCATAAAATAGCACAAAATGTATGCCGTTTCCTATGGTGGATCGATTTGATCCATGATCGACCTCCAGGGCTGCTTAAGAAAACCGTGCACGCGAAATTATCTTGACTAGGTGAACCTGGATCGAATTAGCGGGACTGCGTGAACTTCAATTACCTTTTATGAAACCGTTTTAGCCCAAACTCATTTGTTAGGTTAATTCAAGTCAGGTTTTGCCGTTTAATCCTCGCTTTTCTTAGCATCTTTTATGAAACAGCCCTCTGCTGCTGGAAAATTTGTAAATTCAATGTGTCTGGCTTCCGGCTTATCCACTTCCAGTTATTTTTAGCTTTATAAAACAGCTTACTTCCACATTGAAAAGGTGGCTCTACGGCAAGTCAGTTTCACAATTTTGTCAATAAAATGTTACAGGTAAAATATCGAACCACACTGTAGACAAAAGCACCGACCACATTATGCTGTATTTTGGTATGTAATGGCACCTGCTTTGTTCTGAGATCTGATTAATTTCTTTCCAGTAAAGAAGGAAATGCAAGTAAAGTATTAGAACATATTCAGTTAATCTGTTGATATATTATTGCTCAAAAAATTGTGCAACTAAGACATGAACAAGAAAAGTTATTTTGCAATATAAATTTAAATCTCATAATAAACCCAGATGTTCAAATGTGAATAGAGAAAGAATTTTGTTCATTGCCAGATATTTCCCAGAATATTTGAAAAGAATAACCTTATAATGCACTGATTGTGTAAACTCACATGAAGATAAGGATGAGTATACACAGGTTAACTTTAATAATCCAAACAGATATGATCCAACAGAGAAGCAGCAACACATCCAAAATAGAAACAAGACCAGAAAAAGACACATCAATAGAACTGAACTTATATACAAAGATGATTAACTCAAATGATTAACAGCTGTGGTGATTAGTGCAGTGTCCATGGTGACTGATTGTGGCAGGAAAACAGAACAAAGGAGCACATATGACTTATGAAAACGTCTTGGGTTACTGGTGTTGGAACTTTTTTCTCGTCGAAGCAGAGACCAGGAGACGTTGGGATATCTTTCAAGCAGAAGTTACTCTTTATTGAGAAACGTGCTGTGCATCACTGTAGTCATCCAAGTCTAACTAAAGCAGTGTACTTGGTAGTTCATATACATTAAAGGGGGAGGGATACATAGAGTAGAGGTGGAGACAATATAAACAAAGCATGCCAAGACGCAGGAATCAGCCCATTCCCTACATTTCCCAGCCATGATCTAATCAGCATAACCGTGTCATTCAAATGTATAGGTGCTAATCCAATCAGTCTGACAGTATCACCAATACCTTTACATTATCATTGAGACAAAGGCACTGATGTATCTTGAGCTTGTCCTGCCAAATGGTCAGGAAGTACATGAAGACAAAAGGTTAATGTCACACACACCTGAGCTGCCTGCCTTGATCTCCTTAGAATGTCATTATCTTTACCTTAACATGCTAAATACAATATACTTCACCTTAGTAATTCATGTGAGGTTATGTCAGGATGTAGGATCAGCAGATCTTAAACAGATTCTTAAATTTGTAATCCCACACTGGCTCAACCTATGTTCTCTGAATAGGGAACGAGACACCGCGTAGCTATGACGCGATGGGAACGCCATCTGGGTGTGCCAATTGTCTGAAGCCCGTATAGAATCAATTCCAATCAATTCATTGGATGCCCCGACACTCTTATGTCACCATCCTATACTGACGAACATGCCATCTGCTCCTCAGATTTCTCTGTTGAAAAAAGGACACTTGTTGGCAGCGCAAGGAGCTTGGCAGCGGTCGCAGCGTCTTGTTCCCTATTCAGAGAACATAGGTTAAGCCAGTAACCCGAGACGTTCTCTTTCATAGGTTCACTCAATGCTGCGTAGCTATGACGCAATGGGAACGATACCAAACATGCCAAGTTAAAGTACTGCCGTACCTGGCAGCAAGCACCAAAACATACCAAAAGCTGATTCATTCTTCTCCAACCGCTAAAGCAATTTACATAAGACTTCAGAGCTCGGACAGCGCAGAGCAAGTGAAGTTTTTCATTCTCATCAGAGGCGAAAGGAGGAGGATGGAATGAGTGAAGGGTAATAACTTGAGAGCAAAATGGTGTAGACCTTGGGCACATATCCTGGCCTGGGTCTTAAGGTTACCTTAACTAAAGTCCATACATGCCTCGCTAACAGAGAGAGCTTGCAAATCCCCCACTCGCTTTAGAGCCAACATAAGAACAACCTTAAGAGTCAGAATCGGCTCTGGAGCTGACACCAGTGGCTCAAAAGGAGCCTCCATTAAGCCCTCCAGGACAATTGACAGAGCCCAAAAGGGAATTCCAGGGGGGTGTGCTGGCTTCAGGCGGCAAACCCCATGTATAAAGGCAGAGACCAACCTATATTCGCCCAGGGGAATTTCATCTGACTCCCTTCGAGCAGCAATGGCTGAGACATAAACTCTCAGAGTAGTAGCAGCTGCCCCCACAGCAAATTTTTCTTACAGGAACTTCAGCACTGAACCCACAGGACAGTTGACTGGATCCACAGCATGAGCTGAACACCAAGACTCAACAACCCTCCACTTGGAGGAATACAGCCTTCTTGTGGAAAAAGCTTGCGCACTCGCAATGGTCTCCTGGACGTTGGCAGAAAGACTAGAGATTAAAGTTATCGGCCTTTGATGGGCCATACCCACAGCTTCCAAATCTCGGAATGAGGAAGCCACATCTTACCCTGAAGAAGGTGAGACAGCAGGTCTTGTCTGATCGGGATCTCCCATGGAAGGGAGTCCAGAAGAAGAATAAGCTCCGAGAACCATGTCTGGGACGACCAGAATGGGGCTACAAGTAGGAGACAGACCCTACACTCTCTCACCCTGCACAGAACAGCCGGGATCAGCTTGACAGGCGGGAACGCATAGAGTTTCAGTCTCGACCATGGGTGAGCAAACACATCTATGCCCAGAGGCGCTGGGGGGCTCAGGGAGAACCAAAGCGGGCATTGAGATGACTCCTGCGACGCAAAGACGTCCACCTCCACTCTGCCAAACACTTCCCAAATCCGGGCTACTTTGAGGATTTAGCATCCATTCCCCTGATCT
Source organism: Megalobrama amblycephala (assembly GCF_018812025.1). NCBI lineage: Eukaryota > Metazoa > Chordata > Actinopteri > Cypriniformes > Xenocyprididae > Megalobrama > Megalobrama amblycephala. Next base: position 20,699,015 of record NC_063046.1, read on the forward strand.
GAGTTTCTGCCTTGACAGAAAATCTGCCACATTTAGGCTATAAACTAGTAGGCTGTAACTGTTTTTGAACCTGAGTGTGAGACGCTGCTATTGCTAATATTAGCTGTATCTGGTGCTTTGTAGCAGGACTCGTGGCTGGGAGAGTTAGGGGCTGTTCACATATTGCGTCTTTTGTACGCGCAAGTTCGTTATTTCAAATGTAGGTGCGTTATTTCAAATGTTCATTATTTCAAATGTTTCCAGGTGCGCTGATGCTTTTCAGAATGCTCAAGCGCACCACAGGTCATGTGACAAGAACCAAACCGATCAGCTTCGGCTTTTCCGTAACAACATCAAAAGCTCAGCCGGGTTTTATTTCTCATCTCCATAAATATATCTAGTAGTAAAGTTAATGCAAGGGCTAGAAATCAATTAATCCTTTGCTGATACTTCCTTGTCATAGTGCAGAGTGCAGTTGATGGTTGCATAGCAACGACAGACGCCATGGGAGCGAAAGCGCTTTGGAAAGGAGGAGAAAATGGCGCAGCCGCACTTTCCATGCGTTTTTAGACACGGCATGTGAAGAGAATGATTGAAAAAAGTCAGGAATCGATAAACAGAATCGAAATGCATGCACTGTATCGAATCCCCAGTTCTTTGAAATTTGGAACCGGTTCTAAAATGGAACCGGTTCTTGATACCCAACCCTAGATACCACCGCCATGTTGTCCATCCTGACAATGACGTGTCGTCCCCTGAAAAAGGGGAGAAAGTGCAGCAGGGCCAGGGATACAGCCCTGAGCTCCAAGCTGTTTATATGCCAAGAGAGGAACTCTCCCATCCACACTCCACATGCTGGCCTGCCCTCGAAGACTGTGCCCCAGCCGGTCAGAGAGGCGTCCGTTGTGATCATTTGCCGACTGAAAACAGCACCCATGTTGACTCCTTTTTGAAGAAAGAGTGGGTCCCACCACATCGAAAGGGCACGGAAATGAACGTGCGACACTTTCCACAGAAGAAAGGCCGGTCCTGTCGATCGGACCCCTAAGAGCTTCATCCACCAAAGAAACAGTATCATGTGAAGCAATCCTAGGGGCAGCACAGGGGATGCTGTGGCCATGAGGACCAGGAGCCTGCGACAGGTGCTTACAGAGACATGATGGCCTAGCCTGAAGCAGGCCAAACATGTAACAAGACAAGGGGGGGTTCCTGTTCTGTCCTAGAGAGCCGCTGTCCTGCAGAGTTTAGCTCCAACCCTGAAAAAAAACCTTCAGCTGTCTATAGCCTTAGTAATCCTGAAGAGCTTGATTAGCTTGTTCAGGTGTGTTTGATTAAGGTTGGAGCTAAACTCAGCAGGACAGCGGCTCTCTAGGACCGAACTTGCCTACCCCTGGTGTAACCAAACTGCACTGTTTTTAGAATCCAAGGCGATACCCCTGGCAGGTGCCTCCATTTGTGAAAGAAATCTGATAGAGGAAGCAGTGTGTCGCAATGTGGAGGACATACCTGCATTAGAGTGTCAAACTGGTCGGTCCCACTTTATATTAAGTGGCCTTAACTACTATGTACTTACATCACAAAATAAGTACAATGTACTTATTGGGTTCATATTGAATTGCAAAACACTTTTGCTGCTATTGAGGTGGGATACGGGTAAGGTTAGGGGAAACTTTAGGTGGTATGGGTAGGTTTAAGGGTGGGGGTAAGGTGTAAGGGAAGGGTCAACAGTGTAATTATAAATGTAATTACAGAAATTAATTACAGATGTAATTACATGCAGGTGTTTTTAAAATATAAGTACAATGTAAAAACATGTATGAACACAATAAGTGCATTGTAACAAATGATTAATTTAAATGTAAGTACATAGTAGTTAAGGCCACTTAATATAAAGTGGGTCCAACTGGTCCTTGCAGGGTAGCATGGTTGACCGCGAAGGAGAACGCCCGGCGTCCTGATGCGGGACGAGAGGGCCCACAGCCTGTGTGACCGATATGGGGTCTGCCGGCTCCTGGAGAAAACTGCACGTGTCTCTGATTATGTGAGCAGCAGGCAACACACAAATCGGCGGTGAGGGGAGAAATCTTAGTGCGTCTCCTATCTCCCTTGAGAAAAAGGGGTGAGGCTGATTGAACACTGCACACCGAAATGCACTGGGTGGCGGATGTGACAGAGCTGGATGAGGAGAGCAAATGAGAGTTGGGCAGAAGCGCTTGCACGGTCTGACCCAACCTCGGAAGGCAGGGGAAGCTCTCCTCTTTCTGATGTGAGGGTCAAAAGTGACTCGAAGTAGCTGGAGTAGAGGGCTTGCTGGGCCGCTTCAGCTCAAGACGCCTATGGGGTCACTGGCGGGGCAATGGGCGACCACGGGCTCCCCAAATCGTAGTCTGTGGGGGATGAACCGGGTCACTTCTCCTACTGGCGGACTCCTTTCTATGCGAGGAGTGCTCTCTGGCTAGAGAAGAGGAGGGGATAGAAGAGTCCCTAACTCTCCTGGGTATAAACTGCCTGAGAGCAGCCGACTGGGACTTGGCAGCCCAAAATTTGTCAACCACCGTATTGATCGCCTCCCTGAACAAACCAGACTGAGAGATAGGGGCATCCATGAGGAACACCTTCTCCTTGTCACAGATTTCTGTAAGATTGAGCCATAGGTGGTGCTGTGCAGCCGCAGAGCCCGCCATGGAGTGCCCTATAGAATGTGCGGTATGTTTAGTGGCTCTTAAGTTCAAATCTGTGGCTCTGCAGAGCTCCTTGACCACTTCCAGCGTCAGACCATTGCCCTCGTCCATTTCTTTCAAAACATCTGCCTGGTAGGCTTGGAGAATGGCCATTGTATGAAGGGCCATGCCAGCCTGACCAGCTGCCATGTAAGACTTTCTGATAAGGGCGGAAGTAGTCCTGCACGGTTTAGATGGAAGGAGGGGGCAGGACTTCCAAGAAGGAGCCGAAGATGGAGAGAGATGTGTTGCCAGCGTGTCTTCAATCGCTGGAATGGCAGTATAGCCCTGCTCCACAGAACCAACAAGGTTGGTGAAGTCAGCGGCTGCCGCATTAGTCAAGTGGGCAGAAAAAGGCTGCTTCAAGGATCTGGAAAACAGATCAGTCAGCTGAAGCAGGCTTGAAATCCTCAGAGTTGGATGCTGCGGTGTAAATAACATCGTCTAGCCTGAAGGAAACCGTCTCGCGCACCTCCGGGCTAGGGCACAGATAATCACACGAGAATTCGATCGGCAAAACCCCACGTGTGTGCTTAGGAGAGGGAGGAATAGAAAGGGCGAGGCCCGTCTGCTCGCTCTCCATGTCCTCAAGCTCTACATCCGAACCCCAGGTTGCGGATTCACGTGAGGCCTCGGCGGCTTTGGGTCTAGAATGGAGAGTTTTGAGAAGGAGATTTTCACAGAATTTACAAGCAGAAGCACCATGAACAGCCTCACCCAGAGGGTGTTCTCATTGCGTCATAGCTACGCAGCGTCAAGTGAACCTATGAAAGAGAACAAACAAACTGAAAATCCATGTGATGTGAGTGTGACAAACCTCTTCTCATTCCATAAATTTCTTTTTAATAAAAACTAGATTACATGTTTTGATTACATTATTTGTATTTTCAGAATGTAAAAAAAAAAAAAAAATCAACTCAAGACCTGTTTTTTTGAAAATGAGAAATGTGGATTTTTTAAAGGTAAATTTTACATTTTTTTTTTTTAAATAAAAAACCTATTTTAAAAAATATTTTTTAATTTACTTATATAAATTTAAAAAATACATCAAATCCTCCGAACACTGCACAAATGTAGAGTAAAAACATTAATAAATTGAGTGGTATTATTATTATTATTTTAAATTACATTATTATGTTCCAAAATCACATTTTATTGTCTAGGGTCTCTGGAGACTCCAACATCCTGAGTGTCCATCCCAAATGAATAGCTTACAAGAATAAAATAAGAGAGACATACAAAATGTGCAGAGCAGGGGGTCCCCACGACCAGGATTGTGTGGCATTATGTGACTACAGTTGACATGACATAAATCTGAGTTCTGGCAGGTCTGACCCACTGAAATATTTGTTCATGTTTGGCTTCCCTATGATTTCAGTCACATGTACCTAATAGCATTAGTAAGACATGTGCTGCGTCCCAATTCGCATACCATCCGTCCTAAATAGTATTTGAAAAAAGAATTAGTATGTCCCAAATCATAATACGTTAAAATGAGTATTTCAAAGATACCCGGATGGTCTACTTTTTCCGGTTAGAATTCGAAGTGCAGATCCGTGCACACTTCTAACGGCTAATATTGCCCATAACACATTGCGCTGTGGACGAGGATTAGATTACAACTACAAATACGAATAAAAAGTGTTAAAAAACTACAAACATGACGGATGTGCGAGACCGGCGGTTAAGCAGAGTGGTTAAGAAAATTAAATTTAATTGAATGTGGAGGATTTTAACTGTGACAAGATGATTGACAGGGTAGATTAAACAGTTACAGGTTGCGTAACTAAGCGACAGAACGTCCGTTAAAGATGCAATTATGACAAGGTAGTATGTCCCAAAGCTTGCATACGCTTCTGCTACACACTTCTTTACAAAAACAGTAAATACTTTTAGGACGTAGTTTAAGTATGCGAATTGGGGCGCAGCAATGGATTACATGGAAAATACGCAAGAGGGCCAAAAATTGCGGACTGCAGCTTTAAGTCTGACAACTAATTCACAGTAAATTAGTTAATGCACAAAAAATGGTTCTAATATCTACATCATTACAACCTTTATGTTCCTCTCAAATTCTCTTTCTCTAAAAAACTGATAAAGCCTAAATGTGCAAATTACATTTAGAAAGACCACCATACCTATTCTACAGTCTTGTCATTTTGTGTTTTTATTCCTATAAATTAAAGTAAAAGAAAAAGACAACCAGGGAAGTGGGTGGAAGAAAAATATTGTTGTGAACAGTTAAAAAATTAAAGCAACATGATGCATTGAGATTTTTGTGTTAAAATTTTGTGTTAAAATGCCCTCTCAGTAAAATTCCCAAAAGTTCCCAAACACGTTCCTGGAGCCCCCCAACACTCCTTGATCAAACACACTTGATTCAGATCATCAGCTCATTAGTTGAGACTTAAAGACCTGTGTGTCATTCAAAGGAGACATGCAAAATGTGCAGTGTTGGGGGTCTCCAGGAATCACTGCCCTAGTGCACAAAAATGGTATAAAATCCACCTCATAACAATCTAACTTTGTGACCTAATTAATATTTGACCTAACAATAACCCCAATATATTTTCTCTATCATCGTTATATCTTGTTAGCCCTCCAGTGAACAGTACCATGCAAGAAAACAAAACAAAACAAAGATATTTTAATACAGCAATGACAGACAAATCCGGTTTCTCAATCAACAATAACTTGCAATGCAGGTGAAAATACAGATTAATCTCTTGAAAATCTTGTATACCACATGCAAATATTTTTGCCCTAGTCAAGACTTGCCAGGTTTGATTAAATAGATAAGAGCTATTTTTGGACTATTTCTCAGAGTTTAACTGGAAGCCCAAGCCATGCGCTCGTATCTCAAACGAATCTGGAAAAGTCCTTTCAATTTTAAGGTGTCTAATATTTCCATTCTTGGCACAGACAGTCTGGTATCCCTTATAGCCTTCACGAGTCCTGCCAAGACTTTCAAAGGGGTGTGAGAGGATGGTGAGGCGTACAGTACATGTGAAAACAGCCGTGGATGACTGATTTTGTTTTTGTACTTTTTAAGCAGAACACCAAACCACCTTTAACCCAAAAACAACAGTACAAGTTGAAGAATGGTATTATGGAAAGTGTTGAGATGAAATTGTTAATGTGCACTAAGTTAGTATTGGAGTGAATATATAATTAGATTTGTTCTTTAGATTTTCTTTTTATCCCCAAAAGGAAATTTAAACGTTACAGCAACATGAACAAGACAGTACAAGTAGTAACAGTACTACAAACAAATAACAATACAAGTATGACAACAATTAACATATATCATTGAATGTAAAAATACAATTTAAAAAGTTAATAAATTAATAAATATATCCTAATATAAATAAATATTTAGGCAAATTCAACTCAATTTGTTCATTGATTTGTCTTGCAAAGTTTTCAAAATTTATTTGACAGCTCCGACCAATCAAACGTACGGTTACAGAGCACAGGATGGATGATCATGCCATTCAAGTGTAAAAGTAATTGCAAATGATAATGATTTATGATTAGGGTAGGGTAGGCAATTTATTTATAAACACTTTTTCTTATACTGGTTGAAACTCTCTTTACATGCATGATAGCAATCAATAATAGAAGTGGTCTAAATATTAAAAAAATGTACATTTCTGTGGAAGTCTAGGGACCAAAAAATGTTCGTCCAATCATTGCATTCAGTCCGAATACAATGATACGATGTCCTACCTGCCTGTCAACATATGTATTTCCATACCTCCATGCACCCTTATCGTGCAGACATCACACGTCATCAGCGTGTTCAAGTACAAGATGCATCCCAATCCAGAGAACTTTTAAAGTACACTTTTAAAGTATTGGGTTTCAACTTACTCAAATATCTAATGATACAAATGTAAAAGAAAAAAAAAAAATATATATATATATATATATATATATATAACATATAATATAACATATAACATAATAAGATGCAATTATATATTATACTCTTTATTATAAACAGAAATGGACCATGGTGAACATATTTAGATAGTTTGTGAACCCTGTTTTGTTTTCAGACAGTTTAATATAACTTTCAAAAAAGTCCAGTGCAAATGTTACTGCCACTCATCAACAGCAGCTGTCACAGTTTCTAGGTGACAAGAACAATCCTCTGTAAACTAGACCATCCCATTTAACAACGCTCTTTCTGACCTTTGTGGCTTTCGAAGGATGCAGCCTCTGAATTGGGATGCTACTAATGACGCCTCTGTCAGTAGGGAATCGTAAGATGGCCCCTTGAATGCTTCCCGTGGCTTCACCGCCTGCTGGCAGTTTAGAACTCAATGAGCAATCCAGTCATTTATATAGATCAGTGGTGGGATCTTACTCTTTCAAATGTAGTTTGCTATTTCTAGCCTTCATGCAATTGCCTACCATAACTTTAATATAGTTCATTCATATTAATTCCTGACTTTAATTTGTATAGTTTAGGCATAAGTTGTAGAATAGATAGAAATAAAAAAAATACCATCAGTTCACTTAAAAACAGCAAAAACAGAACAATAACAAGTTAAAGTAAATAGTGTTACAAAGATCTCCGATCTCAAAAACTAAGGGGGGGATTCATGATTTAAATACATAGCTCCATCTTGTTACATTAAATAAATAAAAAAAAAAGTATGACACAGTGTAATTAGAACCAGATGTTTGTCTATTGCCCAAGATTCCTTACAACTGTCTAATATTAACCTTCACTTAAACTGGTCTTTTCAACACATTGTTAAATAAATAAATAAATCTCAACAAAGCAAGTGATAAAATTAGATTATAGGTAGGTGTGCATAATGCAAAAGGACTTGTCAAGTCTATTTTGTCTGTATTGTATGTATATAGCACACAATTGTGTAGATGTGATCATTCATTAACCACATAAGTACTTGCTGTTCCTTCTTCAACATTTCCCATTAACACCTCAGAGTTTGGTTGCATTTTCCTCCCTGGCTTCAACTGTCTAATTTTAAATTAAGCTGAAACTGGACTGGTGAGGTTTCATATGTCATTATAAAACACCAGGTTGTTACTGGCTTTAAATTACACTGAAAGAATAAACTTTAAACGCTGAAACAGCATCGCATTCATACATTCGGGACGTTCCTAAAACGTCCTCTTTTGGTAATGAAAGTGCTGCAGTTCAAGTTTCCTTCTATGACTTTAGGGGGGCATTCCATTTTGGTTATTTTATGGTCAAAAAAGAATGTTACAAAGAGGACATTTGGGACATTAACAGAACGTTCGCACACGGTCCGCTATTGGTCATTTAATAACGTTCCCGATATGAGTTTAGGGGGGCGTTCTATTTTGGTTATTTTATGGTCATGCGAGAACGTTACAAAGAGGACATTTGGAACATTCCTTAAAAGAACTCCACATCGTTACTGTCTCTGAATGTTCTGGGAACGTTACAAGGTGACAGGTTACCCTGCTAGAAATTTTACGTTCCCAGAACATTCTCAGAATGTCCACTGGTATTAAGGACGTTGTCTAGTACCGTTCCCAGAATGTTCAGAGATGGTCACGATGTGGAGTTCTTTTAAGGTTTGGGGAACGTTATTTGGTGGACCTTCAGGGAACATTCAGCATGTTCTGGGAATGTTTAGGGGACTATTACTATAGGACGTTCTGTTAACTTCCCAAATGTTCTCTTTGTAACATTCTCACGCGACCATAAAATAACCAAAATAGAACGTCCCCCTAAACTCATATCAGGAACATTATTAAATGACCAACAGAGGACCATGTGGCAACGTTCAGTTAATGTCCCAAATATCCTCGTAATGTTCTTATGTGACCATAAAATTAACCAAATTGGAATGTCCCCCTAAAATCATATAAGGAACCTTGAACTGCAGCACTTTCACTACCAAAAGAGGATGTTTTATGTCACAAATGTTCTGTAAAATTTCAGAATTTTGTAACTTTTAGAGAACTTTTAGGCAAAGTTGCGCAAGGTCACAAGAACATCGCCTTCTACGGGGGAGTTTAATAGAAAATAATAAAGTTTGAAGTCACCGTTACAGAGGTGAGCATTTGTTTTAGATGGGCTCTTGATTCTCGACATTTTAACATTTGATTTTTTTCTGGCTGCTTTAACTGTGTTTTCAAGACACGTTTGTTATAGCACAAAATGCAGATTAATTGGGTTGTTTAATACTGGTGATTCAATCATCATGGAGTGTCCTGATTCGCTGATCATCCCCAGAGTCTAAACTATGAGTGTACTATATGTTAGTTTTGCATTAATTAATGGTTAGTTTTTTTTTTTTTTTTTTTTTTTTTAATTCATTATACAGACAGAGTTTTGAGCAGTGTCTTTTCATGAATCAGTGTATGAACCTCAACAATGGTGACAATAAACAAAAATCTGGAGGAGGGAGGGTCTAGCTAGCCTCTGTTTTGTTTGACAACACTTCGAACGTCAACAGGAGGTTACTCCACCCAGGATCACTTAGAGCACCTTTAAGGATAGCATTAACTGGCATTTTCATCTTGAGGTTTGCAGGACATAGGGGTGAATTGTCCTATAGTGGAACACTGCCTAATGTGGGGCACCTAAGGTTTATAGGTCCCACATAAATACATGAATGCCAGTGAAGTTAGCCAAAGCTGTGGTGCCATGTGATCAAAATCACATAACCTCTCAAACGACCAGTCATATATGAGTGTAGCAACCATCATACAGGCGGCACCTTGTGTAAAGACCACCCAAAGCTCAATGACATAGAGTTTTGACAAACTTGATATTAAAGGTGCTCTAAGTGATGTCACGCGTTTTTAGGCCAAAACATTTTTTGTCACATACAGCAAACATCTCCTCACTACCCGCTAGCTGCCTGTCCCCTGAACACACTGTAAAAAAACGCGGTCTCTGTAGTCTCCACAAAGCTCCAAAAACGGCAAAAAAAAAACAAACTGGTGCAGCCTGGACCACAAAACATAATAAACATGATCCAGCCAATAACCGACAAGAATGATTTTAAATGCGCATTCATGACTGTTTCAGGAAGCACGGAGGGGAGGAGGAGGAGGAGGAGGAGGAGGAGGAGGAGGAGGAGGGAGGGTCTAGCTAGCCTCTGTTATGTTTGACAACACTTCGAACGTCAACAGGAGGTTACTCCACCCAGGATCACTTAGAGCACCTTTAAGGAGAATAAATTAATTTTAAACAAAACAGTCCTGCTACTTTTTGGCCTGATGTGCTTATGAAATGTATGTCCAACAAAAAATATTATAACTTTGTATGTATAAACTATGTATTTTATGTTTTTTCCTAGTGTCCCACTTTAGGAAACGCGGTTTTGAAAAGTGGGACAGTATGATTAGCCTAATGTGGGGCAGTACTTCAGTCAGTCAAAAAATGTGTGGTGGGGCATGGTTTGTGGGACGAAAATGGTTATTTACAGTGTGTTAGTGTTGTTATGCACTAATAGAATGATTGTGTGTTTGTTGTTTAGCAAAATAGAAAACATTATGCCAAATGGTCTTAAATGTTTTTAACTGCAGTTCACAACATTTTTATGAATTGTGATTTGAGGTTAAATCTAACCTAAAGTTTTTTCAAGGTTTCTTTTTTTTTCTCCAGATTGCAAGATTTTATATTTTATATTTTGCCTTCAAATAGGCTATGCCTGTTGTGGTTGCATGTGTTTGTTAAGTAAAATGAACTAGAGAACAGTGAGGAATTCTGACTGAACTCTTTTCCATCTACATAACATAACACAGCCTATGAAAATAGTTGCTTAATGTTTTTATAATAAATGCATCAAAACTATTGTATTATTTGTCTGATGATGTTCAATTATCAGTTCGTCCATCCATATCCAAGAAAATTACTAACTTAAGAAGACTTACTTCTATTCTACATGAATCGATTGATTTTGACCTTTTATCATAGACTTTGGCCTTAGACCTTTTATTATTATTATTATTATTATTATTGTTATCATAGATTTTGGCCTTTTATCATAGACTTTTCAGTGTCCCACATTAGGGACACAACTATCCCACATTAGGAAGCTGCAGATAGTTTTAGACGACTTGCACTAAATAATATGTCTATCATTTATTTTATGAATGTGCTATCTGCATTTTCTCTTTTGATTTGATTTAGACACATTCTGGGGTTTTAAAAATGGTTTTGGGTTTGGATTTAATGTTTTGGCTACACATCGCAATATGTCACAAATGTCTGAAATGCAAAAAATGTCCCACATTAGGGCAATTCGCCCCTAGTCCTAAATATCTGCTTTAACACTGCTGACAAAGTAATATGATGCTGTTTATGTTACTCAAAGATACTAACATCTTTTAATCTAATGCCTCAAATCTGAGTTAAAGGTGTCATCGAATTGAGAATTGAATTTACCTCGGCATAGTTGAATAACAAGAGTTCAGTACATGGAAATGACATACAGTGAGTCTCAAGCTCCATTGTTTCCTCCTTCTTATATAAATCTCATTTGTTTAAAAGACCTCCGAAGAACAGGCGAATCTCAACATAATACCGACTGTTACGCAACAGTCGGGGTGTATGCCCCCAATATTTGCATATGCCAGCCCATGTTCCCAACATTATGAAAGGCATTACACAAGGGCAGCCAGTATTAACGTCTGGATCATCAGACTAGGTAAGCAAGCAAGGACAACAATAGCGAAAAATGGCAGATGGAGCAATAATAACTGACATGATCCATGATATCATGATATTTTTAGTGATATTTGTAAATTGTCTTTCTAAATGTGGGGGGATGGGGTTAGGCGCGGAGAGCGCGAGCAATTAAAGGGGCAGCAGACCTGAATCGGCGCATTTCTAATTATGCCCCATGACATCTTATAAAAAAACGTTCAATGGCACCTTTAAAGATGACTCCGATAATGCAACAACTTATATGTGTCACAGTCTCCGTCTGTCCTGGGGTGCTTCTCAATATCCCTCCTCGTTTCCTCGATCCTCCGTCCTCCATCCTATGACCCGGAAACCGATCGAGCTCAGCCATCTTGAAGGACATCTCAATTCTCTAACTGCACTGCGAGGAGGTGAGGATCGAGGAGTGAGGAAGCTTCCTGAGGAGTCATGAGCGAGGATACACAGGTGCATTCTTTGCGGAAGTCTTTCTCGTCAAGAAACCTGACGCACGCATAAATTCTCTTCCTGCTTCATATCGTATGCTTTAATGTATGCAGTTTAAATAAAGTTTACATCTTACATATTTCAACGGAGTATCTTGCTTTATTAATATTTATTATATATATTTTTTAAAATAATCAACTTTAACAACATATGGGTAGATCCCTCGCGTGCAGCTAATGACGCTTTGAAGTGACGCTAAAGGGAACGAGGATATCATTTCACTTGATTCAATTCCTCCGTCCTCGCATCTTTTCCTTGTGTCCTTCCCTCGCATCCTGAAAGGGTGGAGCTAAGACGCGAGGAAAGGAAATGAGGATGCACAAATAAGAATTGAGAAGCACCCGTTGACTCCATTGCCCATCATCCTCCCTGGCCCTCACCTGCACTTACTCTACCATCAGCAAATCATACACACCTGTTCCCCATCAGCACCTCATCACACCTCATCTCCGTGTGTGTTTTTGGATGGGGCTGGATAAGTATAGAGCATCGACATCACTTTCCTGCTGAAAGTGCGCTCCCTCAGTTGGACTGAGTGGCAAAAGAACCTGCTGCATGACTGGATTTAACAGGGGAAACTGTGAAAACGCTAGTAAAACTAACGAATTACACTAAAGGTTGGAATTGAATGTGTTCCTTACAACTTGTCAAATAAACCTAAACCATGGATATTGACATGCAGCCAGGAGTCGTGTTTCCTGACATTTATATGTGCCTGATTTCAACGGCGGGGAAATACATAAAGCAAATCTGCCTGTGAATATTTTATATAACTACAATATAGGTAGGTTTAAATCCGCGTAATCACTTATATCAATGTTATATCGTCATATTGTCCAGCCCTAAAACATAGTTTTATAGTATAGTTTTTGTCAGTGTTGTTTTTTATTGAAAAACACACAATTATGCAGAATATAAGATAGTAAATATTTAATTGATCAGTTGTCAACACAATATATACGGTATGATTTTTACCTCAAAATCCAACAATTTTACACAAAATGATGACTGCAAATCCACGTTTCTCTGCCTGGAGTCGTTGCTTTCTGCAGTTTTTAAATATATACCTCAGGTTTTGTATCAAAGCTATTTGTACAGTCAATCACAAAGCTCTTTCCCGTTTTGGATGTGTTTTGTGTTTTTTTCATGATCTTCACGCTGAAAACCAATGCTGCCACTCAAGGGGCTCGCACACTGGACGCGAAGCTCAGCGCTGCGCCACGACACGTCTTTCAAATTCGAATGCATTGTTTTATATCTTTTTCTGAGTTGTAGCTGGGCGCCGCGGACAGGCGCCGAATGTCGCCGCCGGTGTGCATACACTCATAGAAAACAATGCGTGCGAATTTTAAAGACGTGGCGAGGCGCTGAGCTTCGCGTCCGGTGTGCAAGCCCCTTCAGTTTTTTGCCACTCAGTGGCCATGACCGCAGTCGTAATGGTCGACGGTGACGTCACGTGCATACCCTCTATACTATTCGTTATAGCGAACCTATGTGTTATTTCTGCCCATGACCTCCACCTCTCTGACTATGTTACGTTGGCGATCAAGATTGATAATCTCATGCGTAGTCACTACGCACGTCATAAGCCATTGCATCTGGAAAACATACCCACCCAGCCAGTTTCCAGCCTTATCCAATCCAACGATCACGCTAACCCTGAACCCATGCAACTGGGAGTCACCAGATTATCGGAGGAGGAAAGATCAATGCGGCTCGTTTATAACCTGTGCTTTTACTGTGGAGATGCAGGTCATCGTAATTCTTCATGCCCACTCAAAGCCCGGAGGAGCACCATTGAACATCACCGGGTGAGTGTAGACAATCTTTCACTCCTTAACACCAAATCCCTCACTACAACTGTACAGATTTCTGCTGAAAGTGATTCCTTTGAATTCACAGTGCTGATTGACTCCGGTTCAGCTCTCAACCTGATTCACCAAGACCTCATCAAGACATTCAACTTACCCACGCAACCCTGCAACCCTCCACTCAAAGTTAATGCCGTCAACAATAAACCCATCGGCAAAGGTATCACTCATCAAACTCTGCCCATACAGCTCCAAGTTGGACTGTTTCATCAGGAAAAGATTACGTTCTATATCATCGATTCTCCACGTCACGAACTCATCCTTGGATACCCCTGGTTAACTGTTCACGACCCAGTCATTTCCTGGCTCCATGGTGAGATCAAGCAATGGTCACCCTTCTGTTTCTCTCACTGTCTTAACCATAGTATCCTGAGACCATGTTTAACCACTAGCATTGAAAGCCCCGAGTGCAAACCTGTAACCATCCCGCCATGCTACCAGGATCTCCAGGAGGTCTTCAGTAAGACCAAGGCAACACTGTTACCACCTCATCGTCTCTGCTCAAAGGTAAACCATCATGACTCAAATGGACTGACCAAGCCACCCAAGCATTCACCCATCTAAAGAACAGTTTTACAACCGCACCCATCCTGAAACATCCTGACCCTAACCTCCCGTTCATCGTAGAAGTAGACGCTTCGGATTGTGGAATAGGAGCAGTTCTATCTCAGCGCCACAGACAACCAGGCAAGCGGTTCCCATGTGCTTACTTCTCACGGAAACTCACTGATGCAGAACGCAATTACGATGTCGGAAATAAAGAACTTTTAGCCATGAAAGCAGCAATAGAGGAATGGAGACATTGGCTGGAGGGTTCCATCCATCCCTTCCAGATTATCACAGATCATAAAAACCTCGAGTACATCAAGAGCACCAAGAGACTTAACCCACGCCAAGCAAGATGGTCACTATTCTTCACAAGGTTCCAATTCACAGTCACTTATCGTCCAGGCAGTAAGAACAGCAAAGCTGATGCGCTATCAAGAAGACACGATCACCTGCAAACCGACTTCAAACCAGAGTCCATCTTACCACCATCCATCATCATCGCCGCAGTTACATGGCACTTAATGGAAGAGATCCAACGAGAACAACAAAATGACCCCACACCACCTGGCTGTCCACCCAACAAGCACTACGTTCCTGCAAGTCTCCGAGTCCAAGTATTGCAATGGGTCCATACGTCGCTCTGCTCAGGCCATCCTGGTATCTCTCGAACCCTTCATCTAACACAGAATTCATTTTGGTGGCCGTCCATGGTCAAAGACGTGGCCAACTATGTAAAGTCCTGCTCTGTCTGTGCTCAGTCCAAGACACCCAAAGAATTACCATCCGGTTTGTTGCAACCCCTGCCTATCCCACAAAGCCCCCTTGCCTGTCGATTTGAATTTGTTTGCTGTGGATTGTTAATAAACTGATTGCACGGTACGGTTTGGAGTTGACTCGAATCGCGACGGAGGGAAGACTGACCAGACTGATATATCTTGTAGATATATATCAGTCTGGCCTTGCCAGGCAAATAGTATAGGGAAATATGTGTGGGGTGTTTGGTTGTTGGTGTTCAATAAAATCATATGATTAGCCTACTTGCTTTTGATACTTTATCTGAACTAATTATTATTGCCTTATTGTGATAACTAAGTAATTTTACTGTTATTGTTCACTTAAGTCTATTTTTATAACCACAAAAAAAAGAAAAGAAAAGAAAAAGATCGGATTACTCAATTAATCATCAAAACAATAAACCAATTACTCAATTACCAAAATAATCGTTAGTACAGCTAGGGCTGCAATACTGCTAAAGGTCTGTTCACTGCAGCAGTCACAGATGGCCATATATAATGAATGTGATCCTATGCACAGAACCAGATACCTATGCCACGTTTAATTAAGTTTACAAGAAACATTTACGCAAACCTCAGCAAGATCTGGCTTGGCTTGATTTCCCTTTTTAAATGCATAAAAATTGCTATATTAACATGGAGCCAGGTAATGCCAATGTGCTTCTTGCCAACAGTTTTATAAGTGAAGAGGAGGCCATCTGTGATATAGGATTCTGGAAACTAGGATAATGCAACAAACAAGGTCGGGAAACGTAGATGAAAGAACCCAAGTATGGTTTTATTGCAAAAAAAAAGGCGATTCACCTGGCGACAGCAGACCCACCACAGAGATCAGGAAGTTGTGCTTGGCAAACATCGCCTGGGGAGGAGAGGGTAAAATGATGCAATTCTCCAAACCTATTCCACTTTTCCCTCTACTTTCCTCTCCTCTCAGCACCTTCACTGTTCTAATTAGTATAAAGTAAAAAAAAAAAAAAAAAAAAAAAAAAAAATATATATATATATATATATATATATATATATATATAATATAATATATATATTATATAATAAAGAAAAATCAAATAAAAACGGAGAAAGAAATAGCAGACTGTGTGTAAACACAGAAAAAGCTGTTTGTCATTTCATGTAAGAAATGGCCATGATAAACTATATTCTGTTTTTGCTGCAAAAAGTGGACCTTGAGGGAGGGAAAAAATAAAAAAAATTGCTAATCAAATGTACAATATGATCTCTTTAACAAAAACTTTGACTCGATGAGAGAGAAATGCTCAATATTCAGACAGCTTGTAAATAAGCCTGTATAAATCACATTTTCACCACTCTTTCCACAAAGAAAAATGTAAATTTTCAGTCATCCTCAGCAACAATGGCCTCATTCCTGCCCATTAAACTCAGTGACTCTTTAAACCAGACAATTATGCTGGTGTGAGAAATACTTTCGTCGTTGCCCAATGTAGTCACAAATTAAAAGCAGGCTCTTGACTGCCTGTGGTTTCTTTAAAGGCTAAAAGGAACAGCTACACCATCAATCAGTGGGGAATAATCTAATTTAGATCTTACATGAAAAATAAAACAAATGCAAATCTGGTGGTTTTGTATTGGGTAACTTGACTGCTCTTACTCAAACAAAGAAAAAATACTTTTGATCCCATGTTGTGCTCAAAAAGTTCACACACACTTATGCAAGAAATCTACTATGGCATTTCCATGTCTTGAAATAATGAGAGATTTAAGATGTAAATAGTTAAAGGTGCCCAAGAATGCTTTTTCACAAGATGCAATATAAGTCTAAGGTGTCCCCTGAATGTGTCTGTGAAGTTTCAGCTCAAAATACCCCATAGATTTTTTTTAGATTAATATTTTTAACTGCCTATTTTGGGGCATCATTAACTATGCACTGATTTTTTCAGCGCGCCGCCCCTTTAATTCGCGTGCTCCCTGCCACACGAGCTCTCGATTATATTACAGCACATTTACAAAGTTCACACAGCTAATATAACCCTCAAATGGATCTTTACAAGATGTTCGTCATGCATGCTGTATGCATGCTTCGAATTATGTGAGTAAAGTATTTATTTTGATGTTTATATTTGATTCTCTATGAGTTTGAGGCTGTGCTTCGTGGCTAAAATAGCAACGGCTCTTATCTCCATGAATTCAGTAAGAAACGAAGGTAACTTTAACCTCATTTAACAGTACATTAGCAACATGCTAACAAAACATTTAGATAGACAATTTACAAATATCACTAAAAATATCATGCTATCATGGATCATGTCAGTTATTATTGCTCCATCTGCCATTTTCGCTGTTGTTCTTGCTTACCTAGTCTGTTGATTCACCTGTGCAGATCCAGACGTTACTGGCTGCCCTTGTCTAATGCCTTTCATAATGTTGGGAACATGGGCTGGCATATGCAAATATTGGGGCGACTGTTACGTAACAGTCGGTGTTATGTTGAGATCTGCGTGTTTTCCCGAAGTCTTTTAAACAAATGAGATTTACATAAGAAAGAGAAAGCAATGGAGTTTGAAACTCAATGTATGTCTTTTCCATGTACTGAACTCTTGTTATTCAACTATGCCGAGGTAAATTCAAATTTTGAATCTAGGGCACCTTTAAGTAGAATAAGACTTTATTAATAACTGTAGAAGCACATCTTTACAGACAGTGAAAAGGGTTCAAGTATTGCTCCCTTGAACCTTTTATATTGAAGTAATGTGCATTAATATACTGTTTGCACATCTCCTCACAATACATTATTTAATAAGCCTCTGTAAAATTCTACAACTGAATAAACACAAACATGAGTTGTGAATGACCTTTTTAACCGTATTTGCTGAAAGTAACATTACGTTATTTTGTACAAGTTTTGAAGAGGGCAAAAAAAAAAAAAAAAATCAAATCAAAGGAAAGGAAAAAAGATAGAGAGAACATTACGAGCTTTTCTTGTCTGGGTCAGCCTGACTCAAGGACACATCACACAAAAGACCAGGTTTGAGTTTTGCTTTGTGGTACATGATCTTGTGAACATTTTTCAAAATTGTTTTTTCTTGTTCATTTTCAAAATGCACTAAAGCAGCACATACAGCTCAGCTCACAGCAGAATCATAAGCACTAAATATCTATCAGGTAAACTATCAGGTAAGACAGCTTTTACTTCATGACCCTAAGCCTCACGATTCCCAAAACCTAGGATGCAGTTACACAGTATATATCTTTAGATTTACATGCCATCCAAAGGTTATTAAAGAACACATTTATATGACAGGTACAAGTGAACAGCTGTGAACCGTTTGCTATGAAGCATAAATTCACCAGAAATACTACATCGAGTCTAAGCATTCATTCTGCATGTGGAGAAACATTTCCAGTGTTCTCAACTAATGGTGAAGATACAAGGTTTACATCATACTGATATGAACCTTTAAAATATCAAAAGAAAAATTCACAGTGAACATCTTGGATGTAGTTCAATACTCCTCAACTCCCTAGGGGCATATCAGTTTCACCCGTATGCTTTTGCTCTCAGGTTATGAATCAACAACGATCTATTCAGAAAATCCTCTCTAATGTCAGATATAATCTAAGGTAAATTCAAAGACTTACCCAAATAGCAGGATTGCGTCTGTATTCCCATAAGCCCTTGTATGTGCGGGTTTTTTTTTTTTTTTTTTGGTGCGTGTCCTTGATTTTCCCAGGCCAGGCTCTCACGCTGAAACAAATATGAACCACAGCTGGTTTGTCACAGTTGAGAATTTTGAGATATTAAGTAAGGCTAGTGAGGGCCACAATTGAAATTCAACAGTATCCTAATAAAGTGCACCAACCACAGAGAGAGAGAGAGAAAAAAGGCTTACTATTGGAAAAATTGGAAATGCAAATGTGTTGCTTGTTGTTTCTGTGGATCCTGGTTAGAGTTCCAGAGTTTTCAGACCACAAAATCAGGGACTAATTAAATAAATTACACTCAAACACTGTGAACTGGAAATTGTTTGTGGGTCTATCAGAAACATTTTTAAACAAAAGCAATTCCAATCTTTGTGGAAGGATCCTAATAATGGATTAAGTGTGTTTACATGCAGTTTGAAGTGATGGTTCACCCAAAAATGATAATTCTGTCATAATTTACTCACTCTCATGTTGTTTTTTCTTCTGCCAAACACACAAGTTTTTTCTTAGCCATACAATGGAAGTCAAGGGTAACCAAAACTGTTTGGTTACCAACATTTCTTTTGCGTTTGGAACGGCATTAATGACAGATTTTCTATTGGATTTAAGCAACAATTTGTCTTCTATTATCTTTGACTGAAAAAAAAAAAAAAAAAAAAAATCGGCTGTAGCTAGAGTATAACTGCCCATGTAAATGCAGTTTCATATATCTGCTTGGCCTTCCTGAAACTGCCATACCTCACATTTAACAGATCGTGTTTCTTCACAAAACTACATTCTGAGAATTTCAAGAAGGTTTGTCGCTAAGCTTCTTTGCGTTCTTTGTTTGCCCCTATATGTACCACTGAATTATTTCCACCCAGGCCTCAAAATGAACTGTACTGAACTCATTTTACACAGTCCTGTACAAGTAAGTCTCTGATTATCTGTTACAGAAGCTGACTGGGAAAAAAGTTGGGAGAAGAGAGACAAAAAGAATGGGTTGGAGAAAGAGGCAATGTATAAAGAATTATGAGAACGAAAAAGAGACAAAACAAAACACGGAACAGAGAGCGCACAGCATGGTGGTGGAGGAGGGCTGATCATTGCGGTTATGTTGCCGTATGATAGTGGCACTCGTGACAGCAGGCTCACAATGTGCCCAGCAGGACACGAAGGCAGTCGTGCACTGATAAACACCCAGGAACACTTACAAAACCACCATTGTTCCTGTGCCTGCCTGAACTTTGTCAGCTTGACCCCTTTTTCCTGGACATTTTATGACATGAACATCAGAATGAAGATAGAGACAAAACAGAAAACGATTATGCTACATCTCCATTTAATTCTCATTCTGAGTTATGGTCCTTGAAATGGAGAGATAAAAGCCTGGCTTGATGTTTTAAATTTAAGGCACTGTCTGTCATGCAGTGCTGACTGTTGGTGCATTATGTATGTTCATCATTTAGTTCTGATTTGCTGTGGCTTAGATTTCACAGTAAACACTCTGCACAGAACTTCTGATTGAATGCTTCCTTGATTATTGATTAAATTGCCAAAAACTCTGATTCCCAACAAAACACTGTGTCCACATTTCTCAAGTTTACCCTAGCTTGCCCTACTTTTCTTTACAGAACAATTTTTCCCAGGCCTCAGTAATGTTGTCAAAACAGGCCTGCTGTCCTACTTGATATCCTGCTGTCAACATGCAGGCAAGATCTCATGATTCTCTCACAATGGAGTATGCTCATCTTGTCTCTGATATGACTAGGACTATCTGTAGAAGTCTGCAGCTATTTCAGGTGTCAAAGTTCACAAGTAAATATAAAAAAGAGCAACCAAAACAGAAGGATTCATAGCTTTAGTAGGGTGTTCAACAAGACATTATGCCAATACTTAATATAATCTTCAATGTGGGGATCAGCATTTTGAAAAACTTCAAACATGTAGGGATGAAATGGTTACAGTTTTGATGATAAATTCAACAATTTGTATAACCGTTTCATATTTTAATTATTATTAAAATCGCATGTGAAAATCTGTTTTGTTTTGTGTAAATACATGGCAGAAGGCAGTGAGAGGTTTTACAACTGAATGCTTAAGGAAAGTCTATGAATGACAGTACGAATGAATGAATGAATGAATGAATGAATGAATGAATGAATTGAACATATCTCTGAAGGGAACCGACTGTCTTCAGAAAAGTTTCGATTGCATTTTCTTTCCATCTTCCCTCTGTGTACTTCCTAATAAAGTAATGTTTATAAGTGCAGTGTTTATAAATTATTGTTTGTTGGTTTTCAATGTAAAACTTGGTGAAATGATTTTATTGTGTGTATCAATACTTTTTGAACATCACATTTTAACAATACCTTGATAAAAATTGAGAAATGTTGGTCACTATAATTGTAATGGTTCATCACTCGACATGGGATCCATTTTGCAAGCTTTATTAAAAGATATCATGATCGTACAGGCAGGGGTCAGAACCAGCAAACACAGCAATGTAGAACAGACAGAATCGTGGTCAGGGACAGGCAAGAGGTCGAGGCAACAGGCAAGATACACAGTCCAGAGAACAGGAAGAGGGTCGGTAGGCAGGCAGCCATGGGTCAATAAACGATAAGCAGACAGAAACAGCAACAGGTAATCCAACAGGGTACAAACGCTCAGAAATGACAGCCGGGGCAATGATCAAGACTTCGCGTCAGACCAGTGTCTGGGAGCCGCTTAAATAGCGGTCTAAACGAGCTGCAGCTGGCAAGCAATCAGAGTCCAAGGCACGGGGTTATGGAAAATGTAGTGAGGATCAGTATACGTGGCTGAGTGGATGCGTGAGTGTCAGTATTCTGGGGATGGAGCCCTCTGCTGGCCAGTAGAGGGACTCACGGGGTTCGTCTCCGTGACAGAGCCCCCTCCCTGCGAGTGACTCCTGGCGCGAGGTGGAACACGACGTCGGGGCCTACCGCGTGGTCGAGGGGCCGGTCTCCCGGGATGGTTGCGGTGAAACTCGTCGATCAGGTTGGGATCAAGTATATCCTCAGCGTTGACCCAAGATTGCTCCTCGGGACCGTACCCCTCCCAGTCAACCAGATACTGGATGATGCGTCCCCGACGTCTGGAGTTGAGTAGTTCTCGCACCTGATACACCTCCTCGCCTTCCACAATGACGGGCTGGGGACTCTGCTCACGGGACCTCCCCTCCCCCTCCTCACTGGGGTCAGCAGCGGGCTTGAGCAAGGAAACATGAAATGTGGGAGAAATACGATAAGTGTTAGGTAATGCAAGACGGAATGATACAGGTGTAATTTGACGGATGATTTTGAACGGACCCACGTACCTTGGACTCAACTTTCTGCAGGGAAGCCGGAGGCGAAGGTCCCGGGTCGAGAGCCAGACCCATTGACCGGGGTGATATTCTGGTCCGGAGCGTCGTCGACGATCAGCATATTCTCTCTGGCGGCGAATGGCTTGTTGGAGGTGGACATGAGCTTGGTTCCAGGTCTCCTCACTTCGGTTGAGCCAGTCAGTGACAACCGGCACATCGGTGGGTTCACCTGACCACGGGAACATGGGTGGTTGGTAGCCCAAGATACACTTGAATGGGGTGATTCCGGTGGCAGGTTTAACTAAAGAGTTCTGAGCGTACTCGGCCCATAGAAGGTAACACCCCCAATCCTCTTGATTCTGGTGGCAGTATGATCGAAGGAAGCGAGTGAGTTCTTGGTTAAGCCTTTCGACCTGTCCATTGGCCTGAGGGTGATAGCCGGAAGTCAGGCTTACGTTGACACCCAATGCCTGGAAGAAGGCGCTCCAAAGACGAGAGGTGAACTGGGGACCACGATCTGAGACGATGTCCTCCGGTAATCCATAGAGACGAAAGACCCAGTTACATAGGAGCTCTGCTGTCTGCATGGCCGTTGGGAGTTTGGGCTGAGGGATTAAGCGACAAGCTTTAGAGAAGCGGTCAATGACAGTAAGAATGACGGTATTACCTTGGGACTGGGGAAGGTCAGTGATGAAGTCAACGGCTATATGTGACCAGGGACGCTGAGGAGTGGGAAGTGGATGGAGTAATCCGGCGGGTAGCTGTCTCGGACTCTTATGCATGCTGCAGGTGTGGCACTGCTGAACAAAGACCGTGGCATCCTTGACCAGAGATTCCCACCAAAAGTGGTTCTGTAGCAGATGGATGGTGGCTGTGATACCAGGGTGGCCGGAAGATGGCAGACTGTGGGTGAGGTTCAAGACCTGGTCTCGGAGACTGAGAGGCACAAACACCTTATCCGGAGGGCATGCGGCTGGAATGTCTTGCTGAGCGTTATGTTGTTGAATGAGAGTCATGATGTCCCACTGGATGGGTGCTACGACTACTTGGAAGGGAAGAATGGCTTCGGGTTCACCGGAGGTCGGTTCCTCCTCGTACTGGCGAGACAGGGCATCAGCCTTGACGTTCTTGGAGCCTGGACGGTAGGTGACTGTGAAATTAAAGCGAGTAAAGAAAAAGGACCATCTGGCCTGTCGTGGATTGAGTCGCTTGGCTGTACGCAGGTACTCTAAATTCTTGTGGTCAGTTAGAACCGTGAAGGGATAATTGGCGCCCTCTAGCCAATGCCTCCACTCCTCGAAGGCTGCTTTCATAGCGAGGAGTTCTCGATCTCCTACATCATAATTGCGTTCCGCTGGGTTGAGTTTGCGGGAGTAGAAGGCGCAGGGGTGAACTTTGGCTAGAGGGCCCTGTCGCTGAGAGAGGACTGCTCCCACTCCAGTATTTGAGGCGTCCACTTCGATGATGAAGGGAATGGAGGGATCAGGGTGGCAGAGTATGGGTGCGGTGATGAAGCGCTGTTTGAGTTCCTGGAAGGCTTGGCGGGCTGTGTCTGACCAGTTGAGATGACGAGTTCCTTTCTTGACCATGGATGTCAGAGGGTTTACCACGGTGCTGAAGTTCCGTATGAACCGACGATAGAAGTTGGCGAACCCCAGGAAGCGTTGTAACTCTTTCAGGGTGCTGGGTTCAGGCCATTTGAGGACAGCGTTGACTTTACTCTCATCCATGGCGACCCCCTCTGGGCTGATGACGTATCCAAGTAAGACAGTGGACGTGGTGTGGAACTCACATTTCTCAGCTTTAGCATACAGTTTATGGTCGATTAGTTTCTGGAGAACAGCTCGGACATGGTGAATGTGTTCATCTAGAGTGTTGGAATATATGAGGATATCGTCCATGTAGACGATCACCGACCTGTTCAGCATGTCCCTGAATATGTCGTTGACGAAGGACTGGAAGACTGACGGACTGTTGACAAGGCCGAACGGCATGACCCGGTATTCGTAGTGCCCGTTGGTCGTAGAAAAGGCCGTCTTCCACTCATCACCTTCTCTGATGCGAATTAAATTGTAGGCGCAGCGTAAATCCAGTTTAGTGTAATATTGAGCTGTGCGAAGCTGTTCCAGGGCTGAGGGTACCAGTGGCAGAGGGTAACGGAACTTTACGGTGATTTCGTTAAGACCTCTGTAGTCGATGCACGGACGAAGCCCCCCATCCTTCTTCCGTACAAAGAAGAAGCCTGCGGCTGCAGGAGAGGTTGACGGACGGATGAACCCTTTTTCTAACTCCTCCGCTATGTATTGGGCCATGGCTTCAGACTCAGGTTGGGACAGGGGAAAGATGCGACCTCGGGGAGGTGAATGACCTGGGAGGAGATCAATGGCACAATCATGTGCACGGTGTGGTGGAAGAGTGTTAGCCTTCTCCTTACTGAAAGCAATTATGAGGTCGTGGTATTCTTGAGGCAGATTGGGAACGGGTGACTCCGGTGGCTTGACACAGACAGCGTGAACAGGAATGGGTGTAATGGCGGAGAGACATGAATCTTGGCATTGGGCGCTCCATCTGGTGATCTGTCCCTCTCTCCACGAGATCTGTGGGTCATGGAGCCGTAGCCATGGTAATCCTAGAATGATTGGGGCGTTTGATACAGGCAGGACGTAGAAGTGAATCTGTTCGTTGTGAAGTAGACCCGTTGACATTGATAGTTCCTGGGATAGCTGATTGATTGAGCCCGTCCCCAGAGGGCGCCTGTCTATCGTGGCTATGGAAAGGGGAGACGAACAGGGAATGAAAGATATATTATGGGATTTAGCGAACTCCTCAGAAATGAAATTGCCAGCCGCACCGGAGTCCAGCAGGGCGGTGGTGATCACACGCTCTCCATTTATCAACAATGTGATCGGCACAGTTACACAGTTCAGAGAAGTGACAGAGTTCGAGGTGGGACTCACCGATCTGGGGGCGGCAGAAGACGGACGTGAAGGGCAAGAAATCCGCTGATGACCAGGTAATCCACAATACAAGCATAGACGGTTGGTGAGACGACGATTTCTTTCCTCGGCCGAGAGATGATAGGAGTTAACCTGCATGGGTTCAGGCGTCTCTTCATGACGCGGTGGTGCAGTGGCAACAGAGCGTCGCGCGCTGGTGCGGCGCGCCCGCTGTAAATTATCAATGGTAATAGCCAGTTCAATGAAGCTGTTGAGGTCCCTGCCCTCATCACGGTATGCGAGTTCGGTTTGCAACTCGTGAGAAAGAACCTTGCGAAACAGAACTTTTAGCGTGTCACTCACCCAGGTAGTCTGTGCGGCCAGAGTGCGGAAATTCATGGCGTATTCCGCTGCCGTTAGTTTCCCCTGGGACAATTCCAGCAAACGTTCGCCTGCTCCCTTACCCTCTCTGGGATGGTCAAAGACCTCACGGAACTGTCTAAGGAACTCGTTGAATGAGGCAAAAGCCATTCCCTCAGCGGACCAGACAGCAGTAATCCAGTCCAGAGCCCTGCCCGTCAGCAGAGAGCAAACAAAAGCGATCTTACCCCTCTCTGTGTTATAAAGGGTAGGCTGTTGCTCGACGAACAAGGAGCATTGCAGAAGGAAGCCTTTGCACTTGGAAGCATCCCCGTCGAACTTCTCCGGGAACGCCAGGCGGGGGTTGACGTGAGATGGCGTCTCCGCCGCGTGTGTAATGTAATGTGTAACACAGCGGTGCTGTGAAGACTCTGAACGGCCTTAGCCAGCTCCTCCGTGATAGTGGTCAGGCGGTTCAGCTGGTGTTGGTTGGCAGCGATCTGACTTGCTTGGGCAGCCATGTGAGCACACAGACGATCATAAGCCGCTGGATCGGATGTAGGCGAAGTCTTCTGTAATGGTTCATCACTCGACATGGGATCCATTTTGCAAGCTTTATTAAAAGATATCGTGATCGTACAGGCAGGGGTCAGAACCAGCAAACACAGCAATGTAGAACAGACAGAATCGTGGTCAGGGACAGGCAAGAGGTCGAGGCAACAGGCAAGATACACAGTCCAGAGAACAGGCAGAGGGTCGGTAGGCAGGCAGCAACGGGTCAATAAACGATAAGCAGACAGAAACAGCAACAGGTAATCCAACAGGGTACAAACGCTCAGAAATGACAGCCGGGGCAATGATCAAGACTTTGCGTCAGACCAGTGTCTGGGAGCCGCTTAAATAGCGGTCTAAACGAGCTGCAGCTGGCAAGCAATCAGAGTCCAAGGCACGGGGTTATGGGAAATGTAGTGAGGATCAGTATACGTGGCTGAGTGGATGCGTGAGTGTCAGTATTCTGGGGATGGAGCCCTCTGCTGGCCAGTAGAGGGACTCACGGGGTTCGTCTCCGTGACAATAATAGTAATATGAAATTTTCATACTGTTTCATCTATACTCACAAGGTCCAGTTACAGGACAATTAAACTCCATTGATTCTCCCAGCCAATCAAACAATAGTTCAACTCTACATTAAACTGTATTGTAGGGCTTTCATTTATTTTCAGATTATTCTTACATCATTAAGACATTAACAATAGTCGATTATAGGAATTATTAATATTAAATATTACTAAACAACTGCTTCAACATTTTGCTGCTGAAGCCACTGCCATTTTGAGTGGTTTCACATGACAGTGTACTGGTCAGGTGGTACAAGAGCTCTCCAAATATTGAGAGTAATTACAAATTGTAGTTATGAGTTCTACAAGGACTTTTTACAAGTTCGAATTTCATAATTACAGTAATTCAGAAATTTTGTGAATGCATCTGTGTCTATCAAGTTGAGTCGGAGCATACAAGTTCTGAGCATATGAATGACCAACCCAATATCATGGCCATTCATAACTATTGTATTGTTTTTGTACGATTCACATAATTTGAAATCAAATGAAATCATCACCTCGTAACATAGTTACATTTTCCCATGAGATCAGGTTGGAATGACTGAGGGAAGTGGGGGGTGATTTGAAACATTACGGAAAGACAAATGATCAGTGAGCGAAAATCAAGCCTAATGTCACATTTTAGTCCAGATGATGATGAGCAGAGGACCTTAAGTCCTTTTAATAAACAAAGTAAAACTCAGGTAATCCAAGCAAGAAACATAAACAAAACAGTGTGTAGAACACAACACACGAACAATACCAGACACAACGGAATGAAATAAAGAGCTTAAATACACAGGGTGAATGAACTCAATGGCGAACAGATGACAACTAATTAATCAAAAACCATAGTAACAAATGAAGAGCAGAACAATGGAAAATGGGTAACTGAGAGAAACAATCTAATAATCAATGAAAATGAAAACAAACAGCGTAACAGTTCGACTGAGAGAGGGAGGGTCAGGGCTCTGAAGGTGAATGAGGAGCTGGCATAGAGCTTGAAACAGGCAGGGATGCTGGCCGGAGAAACCAGGGTGGAGTAGATGGTAGGAAGAGCCAAGGAGGAGTTGATGGTGAAAGGGCCCATGGAGGAGTGGAAAGTGGAAGGATCCATGTAGGAGCGGACGGCTGACAAGAGTCCAGAGCAGCCAGGAGGAAGGTGACCCACAGTGGAACTGATGGAGGGAGGAGACAAGGTGTAGATTTGAGCCCAACCGATTGAGGTGACACAGGGAGATGGTGAGGCCCAGGCAAAGTCCAATGGACTGAGAGACCCAGCGACATCGATGGACCAGAAAACCAAGACAGGGTCCTTACGACGAGTGGCTGAGGTAGTGCCAGGGGGCCGGAGGACTGAGGTGACGCCGAAGTTAGTGAGGACCGCGGTGGAGCCAGAGGGATGGAGGAACGCGACAGAGCTGTAGGGGTGGAGGGATGGATCGATTTTAGACTTGACTCGATTTTCACAATTTGCATTATGAAATTCACACAATTTGTTTTAATAGCCTAAATAAGTGTAAACAGTTATAGAAATTAATCATTTTAAAGGTCCCGTTTTTCGTGTTTTTTTGAAGCTTTGATTGTGTTTATAGTGTGCAATATAACATGTGTTCATGTTTCGCGTGTAAAAAAACACAGTATTTTTCACATAATTTACTTATCTGTTTACCGCTGTTTCCACTGTCATAAAAACGGGCTGATGACTTCCTTGTTCTATGAAGTCCCTCCTTCAGAAATACGTAACGAGTTCTGATTGTGCCAGCGATTCCTGTGTTGTGATTCGACAGCAGCTTAGCGCTCCTTGCCCGGAAAGGTCACGCCTCTTACCATAACGTGGAGATGCATGCGCTCAGTGTTATTGTAAACATGTCTTTAATTTTACCCTATCAATTTGAGCTGGAATCAGACCCGGTGATTGGACTGCGGGATGAAAATAACAGCGTTTCGACGACATGGCGACAAACACACTCTACAAGTGCAACTCTTGTGTATTCCTGTGGGCGGAGGTTAGTCAAAAAACTGTTTTAGTGACGTCATTAAAGAAGGAAGTAGAGGGATGTAGTCCAAACTGGCCGTTCGATGTAGGCGACTTCTGTTAAATAAAATATCTCGCTTGGCATTGAACTTTGAGCTTTAATATTTTACAGATTTTATTTATACTCTAACAACAACATTACACACTAACTAAAGTTTGAAACATGGGATCACGAAGAACGGGACCTTTAATACTCTTGAATTCAGATGTAGTTATTTGGGTTTATTGTTCACAATTTAATTCTTTTGTTTTGTTTTAGGCAACTTCCGTGTTAAGTTTTCGACTTGAATACGTGACATTGGAGTAATAACAAATGCCAGACTCTGAGGTACGAGTTTCCCAGGTGCACTTGAAGGTAGCATAAAGCCGAATAACAGATATTCGGATTTCAGAACAACGGCACTCTTGCTTGTTTAATATCGTGAGTTTCAGTCTTCAGACTTTGTAAACACGATTAGAATCAGCATGATTCTCTGTCCATAGCTGTAATGTCCTTACTTCATATTAATTAACAGTCCAGTGGAAGTCATCTGCTTTCTGCTTTTTACTGGACAAGTGGAGTCCAGATGTATAAGCACAAGTCTCTAAAATCTGATAGAAGCTTCCAAGAAATGGGGTAGGAGGTTGGCCCAGGCACGGTCTGGAGTGAATCAATGCTTATTATATTATTTCGCCACACCATTTTTCAACAATGTTGTTCACTAAAAGCTTTTTCGGAACAAGACCCACTGCCTGGCACATAGCCTGTACCACAGAGGGGTTACATATCATTTCAGCATGTTTTTTATCAAACCCTAAGTGAACACTGAACACTTTTCCTTATTATAAATGTTTAAATCAATTAATGTTTTAAATTAATTAATGTTTCGTCAGACAAAACTGGTGGCAAAGCTATTTATCTTGGCCAATAGCTGTCATGATTATGTTCTCCCTATGTCAGGGGTGTCCAAACTTTTTTTAAAGGGGGCCAGATTCAAATTCAATTTTGTGGACACCCCTGGGGGCCGGATACTTCTCCCTAATTTTATACAGGGCTCCAGACTAACATTTGAGACCAGTGATAGCAGCACCTGATTTGGTAGCACCACATCACACATGAAATATTAATCATATTACATGTTTTGTCTCTTGACAGTAGCTTGAGTTGACAGTAGCAGTAACTTGAGTTGGGATGCAGATGTAAATGTATTTTTACTTTAATGTCTGTAATTTTTAAAAAAAAGCTATTGTTTTTTGGTAAAATGTAAACTTTTTTTACTGAGTTAGAACTCTACTAGAAATTTACCCTTGGTCTTCCATAGTATATAATATATTTAGATCACCACAGGTAAGACAACACATGGCTTATTACCATGGTAAAAAATAACAATATGGTTTCTATAGTATCTAGAATGGCTTCATGGCATTTAGTCTATAAACTCATTATTAGGAGTGTCACCCAAGTTCCTTCCATTGGACACCAGAGGTCACTTTGCCTGAGTTTTGAATTTCAGACTTCATTTCACAGAATCCTCATACCTAACCTGAATGCCCATCACCTGGCAGCCATTTCACAGACTATTTATAGTTCAGCGTATGTATAGTTCAGTGGGAAGTATAGTATTACTATGGCCTGCAATTCTGAGCATTTTTCCCTTGTTTTGTCTAACCTGTTGTTGACCTTATTTGGATTATTGTTCTCTCGGCTCTTGCCGCCTGCCTTTGACCCTGTGCTTTGTATTTAGGATTACTGTTACTAACTGCTGCCTGCCTCAACTCCTGCCTGTTATGACCATGCTTACGTCTCTGCCTGCGTTGTTGTTGTTAACCTGGCTGTACCGACCTACGGCTTTCTGTATTCCATTTTTGCCGTTGTTAAATAAACCACACATGGATCTCAATCCGAGTGCTTCTGAGTCATTGTCACAGAATACTTTGCCAGCAATGGCTCCTGCAGTAATCATGCACATCTGAGGTGTCGGCTCAGGCAAATTTGTAAGCCATGCATCAACAACAGCTAGCGTGGCTAAAAATGCTAACATTGGACCAGTTCTTAGATCTAACCATCAGAATCGACAACCTCATTAGCGCTAGAAAACCCATCAGATCTGCTCAGCCAATCAACTAAGTATCCCACCATTATGATGACTCAGAACCCATGCAAGTTGGAGGAACACATTTAACACCTGAGGAACATGAACGTAAAATCAGATAACACCTGTGTCTGTACTGCAGCCAAACAGGACACCTGAGAGCAAGCTGTCCAACCCAACCTCCACAACAAGGCACTCCTAGGGTGAGAACATCCCTCCTTCTCAAATATTCCTCCTCTTGTATTGAAGTACCAGTCAAGATAATCTTCTCAGCGAGCACTATTATAACTAAAGCCCTACTTGACTCTGGAACTGCCACCATCAAAGCAGAGTTAAGCTCAGCCCCAAATCTACCACCTGAATACACAGACCTCATTGAAGCCTTCAGCAAATCCAAAGCCACACAGTTACCCCCTCATCGAACCTACGACTGCGCCATCAACCTTTTACCAAACACAACCCCACCACAAGGAATAATTTTTCCATTATCAGAAGCAAAGCCAAAGTTATGGAAGCATACATCAAGAGGAGCTGGCCAAGGGTTTTATCAGACCATAACTATAAAATTCAAATATCTACTACCCTTAGTCCTTGCAGCACTCGAACAACGGAGGACAGCTAAAATTTACACAATTTGACCTCCGCTGCGCATACAACCTCATCTGCCTTCTCCACTACAAATATCTTATCATGCCTTTTGGGCTGGCCAATAGTCCCTCTGTGTTCCAGTCATTCATCAATGATGTGCTCAGAGACATGTTGAACCAATGTTTGATTGTTTACATTGATGATATTTTGATTTACTCAGATTCCTTGGAAGAACATGAGACGTCCTGAGACGTCTAACTAAGCACCAACTGTATGCCAAGGCTGAGAAGTGTGAATTCCATCAGACATCCATCTCTTTCCTCAGTTACATCATCAGTTCTGACGGAGTGGGTAAGGTGGATGATACCTTATCTTACATCATCTTGACCCCAATACCCCATTCGTGGTTGAAGTGGATGCTTCAGACACCAGAATTGGAGCTGTCCTCTCCAGCGCCAAAGTAACCCTCCCAAGTTATAACCCTATGCTTTTTACTCTCGCAAATTCTCTCCTTTCGAACAGAATTATGATGTGGGCAACCGGGAATTTCTGGCCATGAAGGCTGCCTTTGAAGAGTGCCGTCATTGGCTCGAGGAGGCAAAACATCCGTTTCTGGTGTTAACTGATCACTGAAACCTGTGCTCAGCCAGAAGATTATGCCCCAGGCAGGCCAGGTGGGCACTATTTTTTTTACTCGGTTTGACTTTACAATTTTCTACCCGCTGGGCTCTAAGAACATTATGGCCAAATCTCTCACCAGCATGACCGCAGTCCTCAGAATCTCTCACCAGAAAGAATCATTCCAACATCACTAATCTTAGCCCCGATTCAGTGGGACGTTATGACTGAAATCACTCAGGCCCATTCACAACACCCACCCCCCTCCAGTGTGCCCTCCTAACCTGACATATGTACCGCCAGGCCTTCGTGAAAAGGTCAATCACTGATTCCACTCATCCCTAAGCTCTGGTCACCCTGGCATTACTGTTACAGTACAATTATTACGTAACCGCTTTTGGTGGGAGTCCTTGCAAGCTGATACTATTACTTATGTAAATAACTGTCATGTCTGTGCCACTACCAAGCCTTCCAGACAACTTCTGGCTGGCCTGCTACAACCTTTACCCATCCCCGTCGACCCTGGTCTCACATTGCCCTTGACTTTGTAACTGATCTCCTGGTCTCTCAAGGCAATACCACTATTCTAACAGCAAGCTGCCAATGGCTTTTTAACAGCACTATTCTAACCCAAGCTCCCAACGGCTTTTGAGACAGCTGAGCACCCTTTCCAGTATGTTGTTCAATTTTATGGTTTACCTGAAGACATTGTTTCTGACAAGGGTCCCCAGTTTACGTCCCGCTTGTGGTCAGCTTTCTTCCGTCAGCTCAGTGTGAAGCCTCACCTCGGGCTATCACCCTCAATCTAATGGCCAAATTGAATGCTTAAAATAAGAGCTCATAAGGTTTCTTAGAATGTACTGTCAACAAAACCAATCAGACTGGAGCCACTTCCTCCCCTGGGTGGAATATGCTCGAAAATCTCTTCAAAAGCCCTCCACTGGTATGACCCACTTCCAGTGTGTTTTAGGATTCCAACTTCCTTTGTTTCCATGGTCTGGGCAACCCTCTGATGTACCGGCTGTTGATGACTGGATCCAGCGGAGTGAGGCAGTATGGGATCGGGCTCATGTCCATTTGCAGCGAGCAGTAAACAAGCAAAAGAGGCAAGCAGATCGTCACCATCGTCCCAACCCTAATTATGCTCCAGAACAGTGGGTATGGCTTTTAACTCCTGATTTTCATCTCCGGCTACCCAGCAAAAAGCTCAATCCGAGATATGTGGGTCCTTTTAAGATTCTAAGGCAAATAACTCCTGTATCTTTCCGTCTCCAACTACCTACTAATTTTTGCATTTCTCCCACTTTTCATGTTTCTCTCCTGAAACCTGCCGGTGGTCAAATATCGCAGCGTCTGTGACTACTTAAGACTAGTCTCAGGCTCAGCCTTAGACGTCACACCCACGGACCGTTGATTGAATGTCTGATGCATATGGCATACTTAACTGGAAACACTTCAGGATTTTCGAAGTCGTCATCTGGTTGGTCGGATGTCTGGGAGATGTGTGTGTCGCATTCTTTAATGGTCCATCTGGAAACAAATGCCGTGACGCAAAACACCCTTGTGGAAGAAGAACGTCATCGTGTTTACAACCAGGATCATGTAAATGATGGATTTTCAAAAGTGTGTGAAGTTTGTGGCTCCATTCTTGCAGTAAACTTCCACAACATTCTTGAATGAATAATTTATTAGATGCACACCTGTCTGTTATTGTAGGGACATCGACTTTACATTTTCACACCCCTAAACATGACGCGGAACAAAACGAACTGTGATTGGTTGCGTTACATGTCAGTCTAACGTCTGTTAGGCAGTCCTTGGCCAATGAAACTGCAATAGAGTCTAGAGTCAGACCTTCTGTCGTCAGTCTGAAGGTCTGGCGATGTAAGACTAAACTCAAGACAGGCTCAGATCACGTCGCTGGCATGCTCATATTTGACGAGCATCAGCGACTGCAACAAGAACGGATTCGGTGGTGATATGGGGTTTTGTCACAGACCTCTGAAATATGTGACAGCAAAATCCAGCCAAAAGTCATGTAATGTGAGCCTGCCTTCAGTGGTCACGAGATCGAGATTCTACCCTGATTTTAGCCCCATGATTTGAACACTCTGTTGGAAAGGACGCGTCTGCTGTGAGACTTAAATATAAATGCCCACTGCTATAATTAGTCAACATCTTTGCATATGAAATAAGTATTACATGTAGAACTCTCTCTAAAATGTTTTTACTATTACAGCTGTTGAGATTAACTAGCGATGAGCATTGTAGCCTATGACAGATATGTCTGCTGAGCACATGAAGGCATTGATCTCATCATTGCAACTTTTCTGCACACTCACGAATGCTCTCATCATAAGTAATACTGTGTAAATAAGAGATTAATTGTGCAGTATAGACAGCGTCATTATAACTGGAGTTTTGGTGAGAGTCCAGAACTCAGTCGCTGATAAAATCGCGCTGTGTGATTTACAGCTCCAGCTAGGCTATTATAAAGGGAAGGTTCTTTGATCATTTTCTGTATATAATTTAATCACACTATTTAATCATGCTACTAAGGGAAACTATGTGAAATTAATTAATTAATTAATTAATTTAGTCACTGGCTTGATTTACAAATGCATAAACAGCAATAAACAATTTTGAGACAAAGAACATGATCAGAAATCTGTATTTTCTGGAAGCTTTTTTCAAGGTAAATGAAAAATACCTTTTCTTTTTCATAATTCACAATTTATGCATACAGTGCAACAGAAAAAACTTTGAGGAAAAATAAATGTTACATTTGTTTAGAGCTATAACTACAAGTCAAGCTGCAATACCAAACAGGACCACATGGAGATGCCAACATTCCATAGACTGTAAAAAATACATGGACGTAATGACGGATTAAACGGATGAGTTATAAAAAAATTCACCCCCCCTCACAGTTGTCCTGAAGGGCAATATCAGCTGTATAGACCAAAAATATATATATATATTTTTTTTTTACCAGACTGTAAACATGTTTTTTTCTGCTGTAAAGTTTGGCATTTTAACATGGGGGAGATACAGATTTGACTCCCTTTTGGAGCCTGTCTCTAGCGGCCAGTCGATGATTTGTCGTTTAAGTCACTTCCGTGTTGGCTTCAAGAGAGACCGTGGGAGGTTGCCACTTGGTTTAGCTTCAAAGAGCGTCTTCAATGACGGTATTTTATAAAAATGAAGACTATTTTTTTGCATTCCGATTCTGACATCCAAAGGCACAACAAAACATTTTTCTCTTATTCTGTGGATTTTGACCATTTTCCTCCACTTGTTACCACTATTTTTTTGCCAACACTATGCACACACAGCTGCAAGTGATGTAACTGTGATATCTGCTCCAAATTTGTCTATTGCATTTTGGGGGCGGAGCCATGAAAGGAGGGGTGTGTTTGTTTGGACTGATTTCACATATCAACAGTGTTCAACAACGATTTTGAGAAATCGCATACTGCACCTTTAAGTCTGCTTCCGTTGGTTAAGTCTGTTTCTGTTATTAAAAAGAGAAGTGTACAAATCTGAGAAAACAAAAAACACATAGTTGCTGAATGGAACTTTCTGTCTCTTGGTTTTCTGTGAGACAGTACAATGTGTTTTCTTAACTTTCCGAATCTTGCCAAGTGGTAAAAAAAACACTATTCAATTTGAATGAAACATTCAAATTTATTTTACAACAGGGAACAGTGTAACATAACATGTAAATATATTTTTCGCACACATGGGGCAAATTGTGAATCATATTTTCCTAGGCATTCTTTATTGCCATGAAAATGTGATAGACAAACCAGTGACTGAAATTCCGTGACTGTCTCTGTTTTGCTTGCACAGGGACAAGCAGCCTATCACGTATTCTGTGTCTGGATTATGTTTAATGGTTTCCTTCCTTCCGTGTCGTATTTTTTTCAGCTCAAACATATTGCAGAGTGCATTTTAGAATGGGACTGCAATATGAATGGCTGATTTTTACATAATTATCACATGAACTTCAAGGACACTGATCTGGGATCAGCTTTGCACAGTGTGTGGGAGCTATTTGTAACTCCACCAGCACCTGCCTCTGTAGATCAAAGAGACGTGTTTAATTTTGGTTGTTCTGGTTTTTGGCTATGACTTTGAAGACGTTCAATCACAGATATGATGATTTATGTCATTTGAGATTTCATTTGTTGTATTAACCATCAAATTTTGTGTCCTTAGCATGTTTAAAGTGTTAGTTCACCTAAAAATGAAATTTCTGTCATTAATTACTCACCCTCATGTTGTTCCTTCGTTCATCTTCAGAACACAAATTAAGATGTTTTTGATGAAATCCCAGAGGTTTTTATCTCCCATAGAAAGCAACGAAATTACCACATTCAAGGTCCAGAGAAGTAGTAAAGAAATCTTTAAAATAGTCAACATGACTACAGTGTTATGAAGTGACGAGAATACTTATTGTGCACAAAAACAAAAAAAAAATAGCAACTTTATTCAACATTTTTTCCTCCTTCCTGTCATTCTCCTAAACAGTTGCACAGTGCAGAGCTCCGTGTTTATGTACGAACGCCAGCTCTGTTCACATGAACACCATGACGTATGCGTGTGATGCTGACGCAGGAGCCGGCCAATACCGAGCCGGTGTTCGAATGTAAACACGGGAGCGCTGAACTGCATTCACTGTGTCAGCTGTGTATGAGACTGACAGGGTAGAGAAGAAATTGTTAAATGAAGTCATTATTTTTGTTTTGTTTGCACAAAAAGTATTCTTGTCACTTCACAAAATTAAGGTTGAACCACTACAGTCACGTTGACTATTTTAACTATGTCTTTAATACCTTTCTGGACCTTGAATGACGGTAATTAAGAGATCAAAAATCAAAAATTTCATCAAAAACATCTTAATTTGTGTTCTGAAGATGAACAAAGGTCTTACAGGTTTGGAATGACATGAGGGTGAGTACTTATTGACAGAAATTTCATTTCTGGGTGAACTAACCCTTTAATGTTACTGCAATCAGAACTAGTGCTTTACCTTTGCACCTTTGCTTTTTTTGTGTTCATGAACTGATGAAGAACGATATTTGGGAAAAAAAGAGAAGGTTTTCCATGGCTATGAATAAGATGCATCTCTATTCACCGATCATATTTCTGTTCTGCTCATATTCAGCTGAAACTGTGAGACCACTGCTGGCAGCTTGTGCTTGGGCTCATTTCCCTGTCACACTGCCATAAAATGTATTTCCAAGTATTGTGTGTGTCCTCTGTTTCAGAGAAGACAGCAACAAAGCTAGATAGCCTCTAATGTGATGACTGCCCAGACTCATGGTTCTGAAAGCTGCAACCACTTAGACATTTCTCAATCCTTGCAGCTTTCCCCAGACACATACTCTAATTTCTATACTTTCATTCTCTGATTTCACCCATAAAATGTGCTTTATCTGTACATATATTTGTTATTAAATAACCTCTTTTATTTAGCCATGCAAATGTAAAGTACAGTTCAGTCATGACAACTCTCAGAGTGAATAGATTTCAACCAGCATTTATTAGCATGGGGCATGGAATGTACATAGGCTTGATTTTGGCAGACGAGATCCGCTACGCTGCTGCTAAGCAAATGCATACTTTGTTGAGCTTAGTCAAAATAACAACAAAGGAAAGACTGCTGCAAGATGGTAGAACCCCCCCATAGCAGATCTCTTCAGGTGGCGCTGGGGAGGAGGTGGGATGATAGAAGTTCTCATATCACGCAGCGTGCTGATCGCAGCGAGGATGATACAATATAAATAAAGCTACGTGGATTAGGAAAGACCTCTGATTGGTTGGTGTTGCGGTACTGGAAGAACCAATGAACAATTGTTAGAGTTTCCTGCCTAAACTATATATTAATTCTAACTTCAAAATTATTATGACTGAAATCAGGTGTCTCTTAGATTAAGAGTTTTCAAACTATTATGACCCCTAAATATAAATTATGTTGTATTTATTATCTAGAAAATAATTACTTTTAGTTAAAAGTAAAGAGTGTAGCTTTTTTCCACAAAAAAATGCATCTACCCAAAATTAAAATATTAGAGAACCTTTTAATTTCAAAGCAGAAATAATGACATACAACCAGCAAGCAAGCTAAAGTCAACAGTATTGATGAAGAACTTGACAAAAAAAAAAAATAATAATAATAATTAATAATAATAATAATGATTTTATAATAAATAATGCAGTTGTACAGTTTTTCGTATTATTTTTTTTATAGCATATCCTGTCTATATTTCTATCATGACAATCATCTGAATTTGTCTCTGTCCAGGGCACAGTTCTTATACAGTTTTCTTATCTGTTATTTTGCAACAAAGTGATATAATTCTCTAGTAAGAGTCACCCCTCTGGTTTTCCCACAACTAAGTTCTACATCTTTTGCCTTACTCCCTTGTGTAAGGGAGGAATTCTGTAATTGTGGAATTCTGCCAATTGATGGTGCACCCTTTTTCTCATAGGAAAAGTGTAACATTGTAACAAGGACAATCAACACTCACCAGAGGCAAGAAGCCTCCAAGTGACATTTTTATTTCACACCTCTAAATAATGGTCTTGGTCTTTCACAGCCATCTGTTGTTTACTGGAAAACCCCTGATTTAGCAAAAAACTGCTCAATAGACCACAAGACTTTCTCAGATGCATCTGACTTTTGTAATCACAGTCACGTAGGCCATGAGGCCTCAAAACATCTCTGGCTTTTATAGTAAGCAAACTGATTCAGCAATTGTTTTCTATAGGATAAATAAAATATTTCATCATAACTAGTTGGCATGTCTGACATGTTCTTCCTATCAAATTAATGAAAGTGTAAATCTTTTGGTTTAAACATGCTTATATAAATAGCCTTTATGCACAGTATTTCTGTTGTGTGTGCTTAATGTTTGAGAAAATACATGACTTTCTTTTCAACACTGGAATTCCTCCACAAACAATCAAAAGGCTGCAACCCAGTTTGAAGGCTGATTGTCAGCGGCGTGATGAAAGCTGTCTCAGTTCATCCCAGTTCATTTAACAACGCTCGTTCCAACCTTTGTGGCCTTCAATGGTGTGTCCTTTGAAGTCAGCATCCTTCGAAGGATGCAGCCTCTGAATTGGGACGCAGCTAATGTGTTGCCATGTTTTCTACGGCAGTAAAAGCAGAAACTGAGGATAATGTGGACATGATGCCATTGACAGGCAACAATGAGGAGGGACGTTACACTGTTTAAAATTGTGAACTTCTCTGGATTTAAACATTGTTGGAAACATTTGAGATAATGTAAGTACACAAGTGAACAAAATATATAACACTGTGCTAGTGTTTTTTGGATATTTTAATGCAATTATCGTACATAATATTGTGCCTTCAATATTCAATAAAAAAACAACATTTTTCTTTGTAGATAAGTATTGCACACTTGTTGGCTTCAGATAAATATGCTGCCGCGTCTGTTATGTTGTTCTATTCTCCCAGTATGTCAACCAATGTCATAGTCCTGGGTGGGCAGGCACACACAATGCTGCAAATGCCTGAGGGGTGGTGGGGTTGGTGGGTTGCAAGGAGCTTTCTGCAAACATTAAAAGGCTGTGACTGTTCTTTTTTGTGACGCTATTGTTTCTTTGCTCTAGATTCCCTTATCTGGTGCGCCACCTCCCTCTGAGTCCACTTCCCTAGACACAGCAAGGGCTAAATCTCCCTTTGTGGTGGAGAGGAAGAGCGTGCTACACCAAGAGCAATCCCAGGAGACTCCTGTTGAGGGCCTGGCAACAGAAGTAAAGGATCCCCCTGACTGTCCTCATGTACCCCAAAAAAACATCCACTACACTCAAGCCCTGCTGCCATAATCATTGTTTCTGTCATGCGAGGTACAGAGAGAGCCGGGAAGTGGCAAGAGGTGGAATGTAGAGGCACAATCACCCTTTCTGTATGGAAACCTTTGTTACAGAGAGAGTGAAGGGGGGTCAGGGAGGTATGCCCCAACATCAATTATCAAGAGAAAGTGATAAGAATTGCTTGTCAAAGCACAGACAGAGATGATTCCAAGGTCAGATTCCCAGAGAGCATGTCTCTCACCTTTTTTATTCATTCCTTTGAAATGTCAAAGCTGTTGATTCTGTACGTTCAGTTTTCAAATTGAGTCCAGTGCAGACATTGCCAAGAACAGGGTTCTCTCTCTATACAGCCACCATTGTAGAATTTAGAACAAATGCTCCAACAAAGAGACCAGAAAAAGAGGGACTATATATATAATTACGTATAATACTGGGTGATATATGGTAAATAACTGTAGAAATTACAGAAATGTCTAACAGTGTAGCCAAACTTTGGGAAAAGAATGAAGGTGTGACTCATTCTGTGTGATGATTGCAGAATAGGTTTCAGCTAAAGTAATAGCAGTTACCCTTACAAAAAATAAAATTCAAGTGTGCTATCAGTATACTTCTTTTAAACTAAAAATTAGAAAGTTTCAGTCTACTTTTTGTGTACTTCTCAGAAATATACATAAAATTGCATGTAAGTATACTTGACATACTGAAAGAAAAGTCTAAGTATATGTGGCCTATTGTACTCTTGTATTGTTGATCAAGATATACTTAAAAGTACAAACCCGATTCCAAAAAAGTTGGGACAATATACAAATTGTGAATAAAAAAGGAATAATTTACAAATCTCATAAACTTATATTTTATTCAAAATAGAATATAGATAACATATTAAATGTTGAAAGTGAGACATTTTGAAATGTCATGCCAAATATTGGCTCATTTTGGATTTCATGAGAGCTACACATTCCAAAAAAGTTGGGACAGGTAGCAATAAGTGGCCGGAAAAGTTATATGTACATATAAGGAACAGCTGGAGGACCAATTTGCAACTTATTAGGTCAATTGGCAACATGATTGGGTATAAAAAGAGCCTCTCAGAGTGGCAGTGTCTCTCAGAAGTCAAGATGGGCAGAGGATCACCAATTCCCCCAATGCTGCGGCGAAAAATAGTGGAGCAATATCAAAAAGGAGTTTCTCAGAGAAAAATTTCAAAGAGTTTGAAGTTATCATCATCTACAGTGCTTAATATCATCCAAAGATTCAGAGAATCTGGAACAATCTCTGTGCGTAAGGGTCAAGGCCGGAAAACCATACTGGATGACCGTGATCTTCTGGCCCTTAGACGGCACTGCATCACATACAGGAATGCTACTGTAATGGAAATCACAACATGGGCTCAGGAATACTTCCAAAAAACATTGTCGGTGAACACAATCCACCGTGCCATTCGCCGTTGCCGGCTAAAACTCTATAGGTCAAAAAAGAAACCATATCTAAACATGATCCAGAAGCGCAGACGTTTTCTCTGGGCCAAGGCTCATTTAAAATGGACTGTGGCAAAGTGGAAAACTGTTCTGTCGTCAGACGAATCAAAATTTGAAGTTCTTTTTGAAAAACTGGGATGCCATGTCATCCGGACTAAAGAGGACAAGGACAACCCAAGTTGTTATCAGTGCTCAGTTCAGAAGCCTGCATCTCTGATGGTATGGGGTTGCATGAGTGCGTGTGGCATGGGCAGCTTACACATCTGGAAAGGTACCATCAATGCTAAAAGGTATATCCAAGTTCTAGAACAACATATGCTCCCATCCAGACGTCGTCTCTTTCAGGGAAGACCTTGCATTTTCTAACATGACAATGCATGACCACATACTGCATCAATTACAACATCATGGCTGCGTAGAAGAAGGATCCGGGTACTGAAATGGCCAGCCTGCAGTCCAGATCTTTCACCCATAGAAAACATTTGGCGCATCATAAAGAGGAAGATGCGACAAAGAAGACCTAAGACAGTTGAGCAAATAGAAGCCTGTATTAGACAAGAATGGGACAACATTCCTATTCCTAAACTTGAGCAACTTGTCTCCTCAGTCCCCAGACGTTTGCAGACTGTTATAAAAAGAAGAGGGGATGCCACACAGTGGTAAACATGGCCTTGTCCCAACTTTTTTTGAGAATTCCCATAAACACACTCCTAAACCTTGTGGAAAGCTTTCCCAGAAGAGTTGAAGCTGTAATAGCTGCAAAGGGTGGGTCAACTCCATATTAAACCCTACGGATTAAGAATGGGATGTCATTAAAGTTCATGTGCGCGTAAAGGCAGGCATCCCAAAACTTTTGGCAATATAGTGTATATAGAGATATAAGGTGCTTCAGAACTGAGTAAGACAAATAGACCAAAAATCATGTGTAATTAGATTAAACCAGCGTTTCTCAAAGTGTGGAGCGTGCCCCACTGGTGAGGATTTTAGTGCCCATCTCTATTAACCTTTTGCGCGGTACGGCCCCACATATGAAATTTAGAATCTTTAGTGACGTCACATAACAGTCAGATTCAAACTCTGCTTTTGTGCTTTGGCTGGTGCTGAGCCAGAGATGGACGCGCTCAGCAGCGCTTGTCATCTATCACAACTATGCAGTGTTTTCAACAACATAATGTTTATTTTAGGTTTCAGACATTTAAATATACATAAGTACTAATAAAACAATACATTTAAAGTTTGTAAAATACACACTGATGTCTATGTAAGCAGCAATAACAGTCAATTCAAATATAATTTGCCAGCATGTTTTATCCATATCAAATACACAAAGTGTAAAGTAACTATAAAGTTTACTCTATTTGTCTCCCAGATCATCGGCCACTTACATGGATTTCTGGAAAACTTCACACACAGTAATTCTGACTGACAGGACTCTCTGACCTGCTGCGCAGACAAACATGGTGACGCGTATCTTGCATTATAGATCAAGATAATTTATTAAGGTTTTTAAACGACAAAACACACTCGCTTACACATATTTGAGAACCGGAATATCAGATAGTTAATGACACAGTCACCGTCTGTCCTGGCTTCCATGAACTCCATTTCCCATCATCCTCCCTGGTTCCTCACCTGCACACAATCATCAGCTCTGACAACAGAAGTGATGTCTCGCGCATATACTTCAATGAGTGTCAGACATCACTGCCGCTGTCAGAGCACGATCAGACATCACTAAAGGAGTCATGAACGGAGTTGGACATAGTGGTGTATTAGAGTTAAAAAATGATATAAATACTGTTCAGTTTCTCACACAAACCGATCGTTTCGTGTCTTAGGACATCAATGTGTCGTCACGAGCCGCAGGGTTTAATTTGGATTTGTCTAAG
The DNA here is from genome assembly GCF_018812025.1 of Megalobrama amblycephala. Lineage (NCBI taxonomy): Eukaryota > Metazoa > Chordata > Actinopteri > Cypriniformes > Xenocyprididae > Megalobrama > Megalobrama amblycephala. The sequence goes on from NC_063046.1 coordinate 20,742,012, forward strand.
CAAGCTTTATTTACTCTTATAGATGAAGTTCCCATCTACTGCCATTATACGACTGACAGACGGCAGCGGTTGGAGTTAAAAATCATCATTTGTGTTCTACTGAAGAAACAAAGTCACCTACATCTTGGATGCGCTGGGGGTAAGCAGATAAACATCAAATTTTCATTTTTGGGTGAACTATCCCTTTAAGTCTTCAGTAGCACTTCCATCAGCCATTCATCTTCCCATGTTGCTTTTCTGCACTGTTCCCCAGATCTCTGAAATAAAGACTTATTTTGTACCTACCTTGTCTGTCCTCCTCTGTGTACTATGACACATGGTAAGCAAGTTTGTGAATATTTTGAATAAAGGAGAAACTAAATTATTGTGTTACATCTGTCATGCAGTGTTGTTGCATGACCCGCATGACCCGTCGCCATGGAAACAATAAGAGGAAACGTTGCGTAAAAAACTCAGTTAGAATAATATCAAATGTATCATTTATATTATAAATAATTTAAACTCATGCATGAAAGGGTTATTTCCTAATTCAATTGCATTATTACTATCTACTTTTGAACAAGTCTTTTCATGCAAGGTGATAATATAGGCCTAATTGCATTTTTATTTTCTCTATGTGAAAGTTTTTAATGCTGTTATTTGACGTTATGTTTTTAAAATGTGATGTTAATAAAATACATTTTAATAAATTTTAACAGTTAAACTTAAAGCCTAATTTATTACCATTTTGTTGGGGTGATTGGGGACAGGTGGGGCTCGGAACCCTTCCCTACCTCCAAAGTGGGGAATGGTAGAAAAATGTTTAAGAAACCCTGGATTAAACCTAGTGAAAAATAAATATACCAAAATGTTTTTGAAATACATTTATTTTTTGCTATATACCACAAATACATTTACATTTTTATGTACTTAATATAAATACCATGCAATTGTACTTTTGGTGTACTAAATTGATATTTAAAGTTTGCTAAAATGGAGCAACTAATTTTGTACTTAATGCACTTTAGTTATCCAGAAGTAGTGCTGAGGTCAAGCTAAAGATATACGCAAGTATATTTGATTGTGCTAAAATGGAACTATTGCAAGTATACTTTAGGTACACTTTAAATATCTTGCATATTGGGCCCTATTGTAATGATTTAAGATTATGGTCTAAAGTGCACGGCACAAGTGTGCTTAGGGCATGTCCGAATCCACTTTTGCTAGTTTAAGGACGGGAAAAATGGTTGACGCGCCTGGCGCAGGGTCCAAAAGGGTTGTCCCTGTTCTCTTAATGAATAATGGGTGTGTTTTGGGGCATAATGTTCAATGAACCAATCAGAGTCTCATCTCCCATTGCTTTTAAAAGCCAGTTGTGCTCGCGCCATGACAGATTCGTTATATTACATAGCAGAATTTGCAAGCGGAAAAACTGAACGCTTCTCTAGCGAAGAAACAGATCTGCTTGTGCGCGAGGTTAAAGCATTGTATGGGTCAAAATGATTGATTTTTTGATTTTTCTTTTATGCCAAAAATCATTAGGATATTAAGTAAAGATCATGTTCCATGAAGATATTTTGTAAATTTCCTACTGTAAATATATCAAAAATGTATTTGTGTGAGTGGATATGCTTTGCTAAGGACTTCATTTGGACAACTTTAAAGCGATTTTCTCAATATTTTAATTCTTTTGCACCCCCCAGATTCCAGATTTTCAAATAGATGTTTCTCAGCCAAACATTCCTAACAAATCATACATCAATGGAAAGCTTATTTATTCAAAATCTTATTTATATTATGATGTATAAATGACCTTGACTGGTGGATTTGTAGTATACTTAGTATGAATTAATGTATTTTAATTACATTTTGGTATAGATTAGTTTTTCACTAGGGTTTCAAAAAAATAATTTGGTATGTACCTTTAATTCATTCTATTGTTTCTATTATGATGATATAATTTACACTTCCTTAAAACAGCACTGCACACAGAAGAAAACACAATTACGTAAACCATCATGTGAATTGAAAAAGACCATGTGTCATGAGCAGTGAGGCAGACTAAATGCTTAAAAAGACGGCCCTCAAGCCACTCTGTCAATGAGCTGAGTAATTTTGCATGGTGTGTGGTTACAGGCCAAATGCAGTCAGTCAAAATTCAGGGGTCCCCTTTTCTTTTGATTAACAAGACCATAAACCTGTCTGTCAAATTCAATTTCTGAGAAACTTGTGCAGAGCACTTCACGTTTTGTTCTGCTTCCTGATTCTAATTTTATATCAGGCAAGGGATGTAGTGTGCCAAAGCCAGAGCACAGGGTTCATGTGTGTGTGTGTGTGTGTGTGTGTGTGTGGTGTGTGTGTTTGTTGTTACTGCCAGATTCTCTTTCCACTCTTCGCTCTCTTCCACTTGGCCTGGGCCTCTCAAAGACTACAGTGCTTTCTTCGGTCTGTACAGTTCTTGTCAGGTCAAATCTCAACCTAAGCCAAGAAATGTATGTGCCAGGGCATAATGAATTAATTCTTAACAGTGTTACCTTATTTGAAAAGGTCAATGATACCAGACATTCAAGTGAACAAATGGTCTTTGTTGCTGTTTAACACAGGTGCAAGTCTTTGCACAGTGTGTAAAGGGCCGTTCACACCAAGGACGATAACTATAAAGTTTTAATACTCATTCTGATTCTACTCTGCTGAAAAATCCAGCATTGCTGGTCACCAGCATAAGTCAAGTCAAGTCACCTTTATTTATATAGCGCTTTTTACAATGTAGATTGTGTCAAAGCAGCTTTACATTGATAACTGGTACATTATTTTGGCTGCACAGCAGCTCTTAAATAATAGTGTCAATGCAGGCAGATCAAAGCACTGTTGAATATCAAATGTCAAGTCAAATGTCAAGTGTCCCCAACTAAGCAAGCCAAAGGCGACAGCGGCAATGAACCCAAACTCCAACAGGTGACATCAGGTGGCAAACAAGTGGCAAATAGGTGTTAAAATGGAGAAAAAAAAAACTTGGGAGAAACCAGGCTTAGTCGGGGGGCCAGTTCTCCTCTGGCGAACAGTGCTTTGTTACAATTCAGGTTGCTACCATAAGTCCGATAGGATCGCAACATTCAAAGTATTTATTTCAGTTCCATCCAGATGAGGATGGTATTCATCACGCCGGTATGGACGGTTTGTTGAGGATCTGTGCCACTGGTTGTCGTGTTGATGAGGCCTTCACAGTGGATGATCTAGTTGACTCAATCTCTGCTGATACTTCAGGGCTGCGTTGTGGTCGTGTCAAGGCGCAGGTCCTTGGTCTCACCTGGATACGGCCCGGATCTGGTTGACTACGGTAAACCTCGGGATAAACAGAAAGACTAATATTAGCGTAGATGCCATTCTTCTTCTGATGTAACGAGTACATCTGGTGTTATATGAAGTGTTCCCAGTTCCGGCTGACCTAATTTATGCAGCCCAATAATCCTTTAACGGATTTGAAAATATAAATTGATAATGTGTTATATGTATGCCAGGTTAAAGAGATGCGTTTTTAGTCTAGATGACAGAGTGTGTCTGCTTCCCGAACAATGCTAGGAAGATTATTCCAGAGTTTAGGTGCCAAATAGGAGAAGGATCTACTGCCTGCGGTTGATTTTGATATTCTAGGTATTATCAGCTGGCCTGAATTCTGAGGTCACAATAGACGTGAAGGACTATAATGCTTTAAGAGCTCGCTCAGGTACTGGGGAGCTAAACCATTTAGTGCTTTGTAAGTAATTAGCAAGATTTTAAAATCTATACGATGTTTAACAGGAAGCCAATGCAGTGTTGACAGAACTGGGCATGGTCATACTTCCTAGTTCTAGTAAGAACTCTAGCTGCTGCATGTTGTACGAGCTGTAGTTTATTTATCAGGCGAGCAGAACAACCACCCAGTAAAGCATTACAGTAATCTAGCCTTGAGGTCATGAACGCATGAACTAACTGTTCTGCATTTTTCACTGAGAGCATATGTCGTAGTTTAGATATATTTTTAAGATGGAAGAATGCGGTTTTACAAATGCTAGTAACATGGCCTTCAAATGAAAGATTAGTATAAGGTATATTTTGCATGCTGGTACCAGGGATGCTGGTCACCAGCATGTGAAGCGGGAGTGCTGTGGTGATCAGCTACACCAGCTCAGTTTTGCTTAAGAACAGCATGACTATGCTGTTCCACCAGTTAAAGCACTATACCTATACCTATACACTATATTTAACCAGTATAAACCAGCATGTCCAGGTGCAGAAAATGGCCCATCACAAGATATTGTTGAAAAGTCGTTATTTTGGGGGGGGTTTTTGGCACACAAAAAGTATTCTTGTCACTTTATAATATTAAGATAGAACCACTGAACTCACATGAACTGTTTCAAATATGTTTTTAGTACCTTTTTGTACCTTGAGAGTTTGAATGGCTTTGCTCTCAATGGAGGCCTCACTGAGCCAACGGATTTCATCAACAATATCTTAATTTGTGTTCTGAAGATGAACGAAGGTCTTACGGGTGGAACGACATGAGGTAAACTAACTCTTTAAATGGATACAACAAACAGAATGTTATCATCTGATGGTTATTGCTATCTTAGTTATCTTTTTTATAGTTATCGCTTTTATTGTGAATGAGCCTTAAGGCTTGTTAGTTGGACTACAGAAGTTTAAGGGATCCCTTTCTCCAAAGGACTACTGATGGAAGTCAAAGTTCAGATATTTAAGTTTTATATGTGGGAGAGTGTGTGTGTGGGTCATCCCCATCCCAGCTAAACTCAGTGGCCCCTGCTTTATTCTCTATTACAGACTCACATTACTGCCAAGAAAGAGACCGCCCAAACATTGTTTAGCTTTTACTGCCTGGGCCACATCAGCTCCATGCTCAGCCAAAACTAAAGCTAAACCTTGTGACGTGCACGTCCTCTTGAATGGTGAACTGGGATAGAAATAGAGCTCATTGTTCAGCAGATCCTGCAGAGGAAGTTCAAATTATTATGGAGCATGATCCTTGCAGCATTCCAATATTACGTAATATAGAATATCATAGCTAGTTTATAGACATGCTCAGAATGGCATTACCCCTTCAGTCTCACCTCATTTGACACACTCTGGGGGGTCATCGGGGTTGGAACAGGTGCATCACTAAATAATGCAGTAGACCCATTGCATTGAATGCAGACACACCAAAAATGTTCCTTGAGGAATTTAATTGGTTAGCCAGAATGTTCCAGAGCTCCAGATGTGCTCATTCCCTTACAGGAGCCATCCAACCACAGGTCAAGCTGGACATCATTGGTATATCCAATTCGGTGTCGCATTCCTCGCACCCTCCCTACCAAAGCAGAGAACAGACAGCACTTGAGTTCTTTCCTGAGTTACAACCCTTGTGGGGCCCGCGCAGATGCTTGGGGTGGGGGGTTATTGGTCAGTCTTTGCACACAGTATGGTATTTCACACAAAGGAGAAATAAGACTTTTGGATACTGGGGATCCATAGCAGGCTAGTTATGAATGATGGGTTTCTAATGGATTGTTTCCACTCATCCATTGAATAATTTTGTGCCACTTGAGAATATGAGTGGTCTTCATCAGGCCTCATCACTTAAAGCACAGCCTGCCCTGGAGTGCAGAGAAATAATGGTGACTGAAAACACATGCCACCAGAGATTACTGGAAAATTACATTCTATTACTGTTGTCTGTCTATCTATGTACTGTAAAATCAACTGTTAAGGAAAATTAAATCAAACCGTCTAATTCAGATTCTATGGTGGAAAGCCAGCTGGCATGCAGATGTTAAAATATGTTATGCTTTGTGGCAGCTAAGACGCAAAAACATACCTCTTTGGTTCAGTTCACACATTCAAACAAGAACAAAGTTTATCACCACAAACCATGCATACAAACAATAACATGTTCTCAGTCTGTGGCCTTACTATAGAGATAATCTTGATTCTTACTCAAGAATCATATCTGTTAAGTAACCATAGTGATTTTTGTTAGGATGTTGTTTAGGACAAAAGACTTAAGAGATGAGATTTTCTCTGTCTCTGTGCTCTGGAAGGAGATGTTCATATGCCACACAGGAATGTTTTTTTTTTTTTTTTTTTTTTAAATAATGCTTATATAACGACTAAAACAAATGCTAAGTGCACCTACAAGACGCTTCAGTTCATATAGCAGATAAAATGCTAATGAATCCTTTATAATATCTTTAAAGCATCAATGGACAGATTTGTTTGATTTTCTTGACATGTGGCAACAATAAGGTTGTCAGACTAACTGCTGGGTGTTAGAGCAAGCTTAGAAACATTTTTATGTGGAATATCTTTGTCATGAATGTTACTGTTATGAATGAAATGGCAGACACTTGTTATTTTTTTCATACAACAATTTTGAGTGAAAATTTTGATGTCCAGTAAGCTATATAGATGTTTGTGTGAGTGTCACTAACAATTACAGTGTGTAGCTTCTCCAGGAAATAATAATATTTAAATAAATAAATAAATAAATAAATAAATAAATAAATCATGCTAAAACTGCGTGCTTTACTTTCTTCTGTGGAACACTTCTTTTTGAAGATAATAATAATATTAGACAGAAGAAAGAATAGCCTACATGTTTGGAATGCCACGAGGGTAAATGACGAAAGAATTTTCAATTTGCATAAACTAGTCATAAGATATAATGGTAACAAAAAATACATGTGAAAATAAACAAAAAAAATGCATGTGCTTAACGGTTTTCATAAATAGTTTTAAAATATTGTATTGCTGCCATCTAGTGTAAAACTGCCTATAGCGCAACACTAAAAAGCTTGTGATGCTGTAAAGCAGAAAAAAATATATCAGCACAAAGTATCTGCATTCAACGAAATAACTAAAAAATAAGCTTAGCATTTGCCTCTCTCGTAGAGTTCATTTTATAAATAAAAATATCAGTTTATAATAATAAGAGTATTTTACAAGTAAATAATATTTACATTCGTATTTATTGGTAAGGACTTTTAATTTGAAATAGAAGTGTAACTGTTTTCCCGGATGTAGGTGCGTCGGTCAGCTATTAAATACACAAATTGTCATTATATGCCGACAATATTGGATTCAGTGTCTCTGCTCTATTATAAAACCTTTACTTGTTGGTATTTGTGTAGTCTTTTAAGCAGCATGGATAGATTAGCTTGATGAAACGCTTTGGATATTGATCGAGATGTGCGCGTTACTCTAAAATGTGATTTGTTTGCAAAATGATTAGTTAACGGTACAGTTAGTCGTGCTCTCCACGCATAACAAGCGGTTAATATTAGGTCAGTTTCAAGTATCTTATTGGTTTGGTGCACTATTGCAAGTTAATTACTACATCTAGACGGGATTAGTTTACCCATAGCATGAGAACGTGATGAGAGATTTGGGTTACTGAGACGCCCGCTCCGCTCTCAGGCTACAGAATAGTAAATGAGTAAAGATAGAGCTAGCCGTCGCTCAAAGCTGCTGTGTTGGTGCTGTGGATGAGTAAAGCTCAAAGATGTGTCACGTTAGTGGTAGTTTTCGTGTAAAGAAAAAACAGTGCAGGTAATGTTGGCTGATTCAGATATGGTGGAGCAGCCCAGAGTCCTGTCATCAGTAACTGAGCAGGTGAGTTTCATGGTTCATAGTGCATTGTTTCATGAGCTGTAATAGGTCAATGACCTATAAGAATATCCGAGTCAATAAAAAGGAAACTAGTTTAAAACACACTTCTAGAAATATTATTTTTGCACTCATGTGGTGTCAAACATTTTTGAAAAAAAAAAAAAAAAATACAATTGTTTAAACAATTTTCTACAAAAACTTTAAATGTCTCTAAAATGACAAGTGGTGTAGCCATCAAATTTTTATTCATCATTAAAATGTTGTTAAATGAGAAAAAAAAAAAAACTTTAATATATTAAAAAAGTTAATTTCATTCTGGATGAAATAATTTAGAAATATAAAATTGTGATCAGTGTTTTAAATATTGTTGTTCACATTTTTTCACATTTGTATAGTGCTTTTCACAATACATATTGTTTCAAAATAGCTTTCCAGAAAATGCATGTCAACATTACAATTTAGAGTAATCTATCAGAGGTGACTGTGTCCACATTATGTAATTTCAGAAATGTACATATACAAATCACACAGTTAGCTAACAATGTATTAACTTAAGCAATGTCCAGATCAAAAATCCAGAGTTTTTGATATAATTTTAAAGGGATAGTTCACCCCAAAAATGAAAATTCTGTCATCATGTACTCATCCTCATGTCATTTCAAATCTGTATGACTTACTTTCTTCTGTGAAACATAAAAAAAAATATATTTTGAAGAATGTTGGTAACCATACATTTTTGATTATCTTTGACTTTAGTTGTATGGACAAAAAAACCCACTTCACCATTTCTCAAAATATCCTCTTATGTTAAAAAAAAAGGGAGCAATACAGGCTTGGAATGACTTTAGGATGTAAATGATGATAGAATTATCATTTTTGGGCGAACCATCCCTTTTAAAGGTGCAATGTGTAAATTTTAGGGAGATCTATTGACAGAAATGCAATATAATATACATACCTATGTTTTCAGTGTTGTATAAAGACCTTACATAATGAACCGTTATGTTTTTATTACTTTAGAATGAGCCATATCTATCTACATAACACCACGGGTCCCCTTACATGTTAAGTCGCCATTTAACATGTAGCACTAAATGGACAAACTGCTCTACAGAGCGTGTTTGCTTGACTGGCTTCTCTCTGCTGTCTCAGACGATGACATCTTTGTCCTGTGTTGGCCACCGTAGCTTCTCTATATTGCAATTTGCAACCTCACCACTAGATTCCACTAAAATGTACACACTGCACCTTTGAAGGAACACTCCACTTTTTTTTGAAAATAGACTCATTTTCCAACTCCCCTAGAGTTAAACAGTTGAGTTTTACCGTTTTCGAATCCATTCAGCTGATCTCCGGGTCTGGCGGTACCACTTTTAGCATAGCTTAGCATAGTTCATGGTATATTTTTCCTGTTTAAAACTTGACTCTTCTGTAGTTACATCATGTACTAAGACCGACGGAAAATGAAAAGTTGTGATTTTTCTAGGCCGACATGGCTAGGAACTATACTCTCATTCTGGCGTAATAATCAAGGAACTTTGCTGCCGTAACGTTACCATGGGTGCAGCAGGCGCAATGATATTACGCCGGAATGAGAGTATAGTTCCTAGCCATATCGGCCTAGAAAATCGCAACTTTTAATTTTCCGTTGGTCTTAGTACACAACGTAACTACAGAAGAGTCAAGTTTTAAATAGGAAAAATATCGAAACTCTTTGGTCATTTTTGAGCGAGATGCTAACGGTCTCATCAGATTCAATGAACTATGCTAAGCTATGCTAAAAGTGGTACCGCCAGACCCAGAGATCGGCTGAATGGATTCGAAAACGGTAAAACTCAACTGTTTAACTCTAGGGGAGTTGGAAAATGAGCCTATTTTCAAAAAAAGTGGAGTGTTCCTTTAAGGAGCCTGCAAGATCGAATCAAATCTTTGTTACGTTAAAATCGGCATGAAACAGAAGTTGTGGTAATCTTTTCCTCCCTATTGTCACGATTAGCCAAATTAAATGGCTTCTTGAACGAGAAAAAATGTAAGGTGGGATTTGATTTTGTCCATTGCAAATTTGCATGGTTGTGGTTTGCTATTGCTGCAATCTCATGTGAGTGACAGGTTTTCCCACTCTCACACCAGTAAACGCGTCATCAGAGAAGAGAAGAAATGTTGCTTCAAGTAGGAGGGGAAGTTATTTTGATTTAAAGATTACGAGGGCACATAAATTTAAAAAAAAAAATGATGATGTGCATGGAAAATCATAATAAATGCTGCAATATTCAATAAAAATTAAGAATTGTCCATTTGGATTTCATGGTGACTTTTAATGGCAGGAGTGACAGAAGGAGGATCCCCTCTCATGGATGTCTGCAGTAAGAACTCCAACCGCACAGCCCCAGTGAGCGAGGGGGGACCCAGGAGAGCTGATGTGCCCCTATGCTCTCGGACCAATGGTTGGAGCTGGCCCCCGCACCCTTTCCAGCTCCTGGCCTGGCTGCTTTATCTCTACTTTGCTGTTACTGGCTTTGGCGTATTTGTGCCTCTGCTCCCCACACACTGGATCCCAGCTGGATATATTGTATCCTTGTTTTAGAGTTTGTCATGTGGCCTGCAAAGAAGCTGCATGTTGTTATTATTGTACAGGTCAGTTTATCTGTACCCTCCCTTGGAAGTTGGAACCTTGTACAGCTCTATGTGAATTACATACAGCCAAGTTATCAGTCTTTAATTCAGAGCTCAGTGTACAGCAATTACATTTGTCTGTCACCTTTTCATGCACCTGATGGCCGTCTCCATCGACCCTGCAGATTATAATGTCCGAGCTAAAAGTTATAAGGGACCCATGCCGGTGTTTGACCGCACCAAACACGCACACGTCATCGAGAACTGTCACTGCTACCTCTGTGAAGTAGATGTGTAAGTACAGACATGCTGCTGTCTATTTCTCTCTTGTCATGCATTTATTCAACCTTATTTCTTTATTAATATGGCTGCAATAGCAATATAAGAACAAGACCGAAAATTTCAATTATTGTCGCCTTGTAAGTTTTAAATTGGAAATGACTAAACTACTGATTGCAGCACTTTCTAATGCTGACAGACTGCATATATACTTCCATGTGCAACTTGACAGATAACTACTTTGCATCTGACAGACTGAGTAATGATTGTTTTCAAGTGGTTTTCTGAGTTTACATTGTTCTTTTTTATCATCTCCTGAAGTAATGCTCATTGGTGGATCCTGACATAGCATTTGCAAATTTCAATGGATTCGCTATCTGTTCTGCCCAGTGCTCTACCTAAAAATGAATTGTGTCCAAGCGTGCAACTTTTTTCAAGCAGCTCTTCTATTCTGTCCTACAACCTGTAAATTTGTACTTTCCAGGGGCCCTAAATCAAAACACTGTAGTGCGTGTAATAAGTGTGTGGCAAGCTTTGACCACCACTGTCGATGGCTGAACAATTGTGTGGGCAGCAGAAACTACTGGTGAGTCGTTTTCACTTCCTCTTCCTCTTGTTTAGGTTTGTTTTCAACGTTCTGCTGTTTCCATGGATAGATATTTTAACTGTGTGGGTCTTCAAGGTAGATCCTGTGTCAAACTATTCAGAAAAAAAGATGTAACATTTAGATATAGCATTTTATTGTGTATGTCACCATATCCAGTATGCTGACATGACACATTTCATTTGATTTTATGACATATGTAATGTTTTCTCAAATGGAAGTCATAAAGAAATCATGAGATCAAGTGCTGTTGCTTAGCATCACATACAAACAGAGTTTTATTTTCACTGGCAGACCTTTGGGATGCTTACCAATGAATCAGTCATGTGTTTCTTTACCTTGTAGTGTAGCACATGTCTTTTCATTAAATGAAGATATGAATATATGTGCAGTACTTATGACATAACTTATGTAACATTATGTACAAGCAGCATGACATCCACAAATTCACCTTTATACACATACATAAAATAGCATTTAGTCTAAAAAAAATCTCTTTGAAGACCTGAAAATCAATGTGTTTTTAATTATTTCTCTTTCTATCTTTTTCTATTTGTGACAGGCTTTTTCTCAATAGTGTGATTTCTGCTCTCCTGGGGATTGTTTTGGTTGTAGTTATGGCTAGTTATGTTTTTATAGAGTTCTTTTTGGACCCATCAAAGCTTCGGTCTGACAAGCACTTTCAACAGGGTAAGAGGTGTTTTTTGTGTGTTTGAATGTACTGAAGTTGGTCCTTCTACACACAACAACATATAATACAGTACATGTGATATTTCTGTCCGTGTGTCAAGGCTCTCATCCTCTTTAATTCTCTTTGTCTTTCTGTCTGCAGTAAGGAATGAATCTGTGATGTGGTTTGTGTTCCTGCCGGTGGCTCCAGTTACCACAGCAGGTCCAGCTATTCCCGCTCTAGCAGGAGTCACCATTGCTCTGGGCCTACTGTCTGCACTTTTGCTGGGCCACTTACTCTGCTTCCACATATACCTCAGTGAGTACACTCATGTACTTAACCTACTGTTCAAAAGTTTGTGGTTTTTATGTTTTTGAAAGAAAGGTTTTACGCTCACCATGGCTGCATTTATTTGATCAAAATAACGGAAAATGGTAATTTGCGAAATATTATTGCAATTTAAAATAACATGTTTTCTAATATTATATGGTTTAAAAAGTCATTTATTCCTGTGTTGGCAAAGCTCAATTTTCATGATCCATTATTCCAATCTTAGGGTGATACAAGATCATTCAAAAATAATTGTAATGTCCCAATTTGGTGCAATGTTGAAAATAGTTGTGCTGTTTAATATTTTTGTGGAAAGCATGATACAGGATTCTTTGATGAATAGAATATTCAAAAGACCAACATTCATTTTGAAATAGATTTTTTTGTAACAATGTAAAAGTCATTACTGTCTTTTATTCATCCTTGCTGAATAGAGTATTAATTTCTCTAAACACAAATCTTACGAACTCCAAACTTTTGAACAGTAGTCTGAGAGATCACTCCCCAGCAATGCCCACTTTTGCCTTCAATATTAACCAAAGATTAAATTTCTGTTCTTAATAACTTGCCTGGTTAAATAAAGGTTAAATGAAAATGAAACTGCTACTAGGCTTTTAGTGCACTCACATTCTTAACTGAACTGAATGCATTAAAAGTCAATGCACCACACTTTAAAGGTGCCCTCGAATGAAAAATTGAATTTATCTTGGCATAGTTAAATAACAAGAGTTCAGTACATGGAAATGACATACAGTGAGTCTCAAACGCCATTGTTTCCTCCTTCTTATACAAATCTCATTTGTTTAAAAGACCTCCGAAGAACAGGCGAATCTCAACATAACATCTCAACATGTACGCCCCCAATATTTGCATATGCCAGCCCACGTTTCCAACATTATAAAAGGCATTAGACAAGGGCAGCCAGTATTAACGTCTGGATGTGCATAGCCGAATCATCAGACTAGGTAAGCAAGCAAGAACAATAGCGAAAAATGGCAGATGGAGCAATAATAACTGACATGATCCATGATAACATGATATTTTTAGTGATATTTGTAAATTGTCTTTCTAAATGTTTCGTTAGCATGTTGCTAATGTACTGTTAAATGTGGTTAAAGTTATCATCGGTTATTACTGTATTCACGGAGACAAGAGAGTCGTCGCTATTTTCATTTTTAAACACTTGCAGTCTGTATAATGCATAAACACAACTTCATTCTTTATAAATCTCACCAACAGTGTAGCATTACCCGTTAGCCACGGAGCACTATCAAACTCATTCAAAATCAGAAGTAAACAATATAACCGTATACAATACTCACATAATCCGACGCATGCATGCCGCATGCATGACGAACACTTTGTAAAGATCCATTTTGAAGGTTATATTAGCTGTGTAAACTTTGTTAAGGCACTGTTTAAGGCAAGCGCGAGCTCTGTGGGCGGAGAGCATGGGATTTAAAGGGGCTGCAGCATAAAATCGGCGCGTTTATAATGATGCCCCAAAATAGGCACTTAAAAAAATTAATAAAAAAAAGTCTATGGGGTATTTTGAGCTGAAACTTCACAGACACATTCAGGGGACACCTTAGACTTATATTACATCTTTTAAAAACATAATCTAGGGCACCTTTAAAAAAGAAATAGGCATATATTTGCATATTTGTTACAAATGTATCTTTAAAGCGTTGTTTACTGCAACTAAATATTAACTACCTGCTCCTTTTGAACTGTGCCAAGAGGTGAGGGTGTATTTCCTTGATGTCTGGAATAAGCAGGAAGCTCAGATGAAATCTTAATTCTTCTGCGTAAGAGAGACCGCAGTTTGATTACCACTAAACTGTTTGGGTCACTCACTGCCGAATGCTGCCTACCTTCATCTCAGGCAGATCTGTGTAGCTTAGAGCCGGCCTTGGTAACCATAACAACAAAACACCACAGGCAAGATCAGTTAATTTTCTGAAGCCTCACCGACAAACAGTCAACCTGTAATCAATCTTTGGTTCTGAGGTTATTTGATGTCTTGTTGCTCTGATTGTTATTATAATTAAACATTTTCCTCTGTGGGTTTGTCTGCTTGCAGTAGAGATGCTTCTGGCTGAACCGAATCAAATTAACAATAGAAGAAACATGAATGTAAAAAAAAAAGACATCTCACTGTGTGCCACAAGGGGGCATTCCTAGGAAATCCAGTGGCAGTAGAACTTGGTTCATATCTCTTTCAAACCTATTTTTGAGATCAAATCAGAAATAAACATCCACATCTACACTTAGTAGATTTCAGGTTTTGCCTAATTATAAGTATAATATGTAGATATAGTTCCTATTCTGAATGATAAAATAAATGATGTGATGTGTATGGGTGATATGGCAGTTGACATTTTGTCTCATTCTCTCCATCTCATTCTCTTCTTCAGTGTGGAACAGACTTAGCACATATGAGTATATTGTGCGACAACGGCATCGGCAAGAGGCCAGAGATTCTAGAAAGCCTCCTCCAGAAAATGAATCTGGGATTCCCAAGATGAATCTCATCAAGGTACTTTACGTTGCACGGCAGTAATTTTACATTTGATGCGCAGTGTTTACACAATTTCTTTTTGTGTAAAAGTAAAAAATGTGATAAATTAATATTTGTTTCCACCCACATTCCTGAGAATGAAAAAAGGAATCCTGAAAAAATGCATTGCAGTTTCAACAAAAATATTAAATAGCACAACGGTTTTCAACATTGATGATAATAAGTTTTTGAGCACTAAATCAGCATACTACTGTAATAGTAGTTCACTATGTGGATTTAAAAATATATTAAAATAGAAAACAGGGCAATAATAATTTTTCTTATATTTTATGATCAAATAAAGCAGCCTTGGTGAGAATAAGGCTTCTTTCTAAATCATTAAAAATCTTACTGACCCCAAACTTTTGAACTGTACTGTATGTATTGCCACAGCTCCACACTTCCTAAACAACATTCCATAGTGGTTTAGTTTTTTGAATTTTTGAAGTATCTGTTCACAAATCTATCAGATTCCCTTGTAGGCTTGTGTACTGAATTTGAATACTGAAAACAGAGCTGCGTTGCCCACATATGTAATCATCAGGGTGGATAGCTCATGGCAACCTAATTGTTGTAACAACCAGGTTGTTAAAACAACCTAGTGTGGGGACGAAATCATCTGCACAGTTGCTTCTCAGAGCAATTAACACATTCCCAGGAAAACTACTCCAACATGCTACTGCCAAATCCTCACAGGGGCGGCATATTGAGCTCACACTAAACTATAGGAAATGAGCACACACCATGAGTTCACTTCCTGCCACAGAGCGCATGATGTGTGTTCTGAGGACAGTGTGATCCTGCCTTGATAGTCATTGGCACTGCACTTTAAATGTAATGCTATAAGCAGGCATTACAGTAACATGTTGCTCTTTGACAGTACGACTGAATTTTCTCCATTATGGAATTTATGTACTGCTCCAGGGGCTTAATTTAATTGTGATAATTTTTACAATATTTTATAAATAATTTTTAAATGTATATGCATGCTACCATTCAAAAGATTGATTTTTAAAAAAAGAAATTAAGACTATTAAATAAGGAATCATTAAACTGGTCAAAAGTGACAGTAAATACTTTTACATTTTACTGTGATGGCAAAGCAAGTACATTTCAAAATGTATTTAAATAGAAGGTTATTTTTAATTGTGATATTTCACTATATTATTGATTAAAAAAATACAGCCTTGTTGAACATAAGAGACTTACCAACCCCAAAGTTTTGATCAGTAGTGTACTGCACATATTAAAATTAAGTATGTAACAAACAATATAACTTTTTACAGTTCTGAATGTATGATATTTTGCAAGAATCTCTTACCTAGATAGACTAGGTTTGTAGTGTGTGCTTTCCGGAAGTTGACCCCAGCCTTAAAGGGTTAGTTCACCCAAAAATGAAATTTCTGTCATTAATTACTCACCCTCATGTCGTTCCACACCCGTAAGAAAAATAATGACTATATTCAACAATATCCTCTCTTCTGTGTCATTAGCTTACGCTGTTTTACATTCACCGCTTCCAGGTTCTACGTCAGAATGGCAAGTCATTATTGGCCGGCTCCTGCATCAGCATCACGTGGTGCTCACGTGAACAGCATTGGCCAATACTGAGCCGCCGTTCTGACGTACAACCTGGAAGCGCTGGACGTAAACAGTGCAGGAGAATGACATGGAAGAGAAGATATTGTTGAATAAAGTCATTATTTTTGTTTCGTTTTTTTTGCACAAAAAGCATTCTCATCGCTTCATAAAATTAAGATCGAAACACTGTAGTCATGACTATTTTAACAATGTCTTTAGTACCTTTCTGGAACTTGAAAGTGGTGGTTAAATTTCTGTCTACTGAGGAGTCATATACCTCTCAGATTTCATCAAAATATCTTAATTTGGTTCCAAAGATAAACTAAGGTCCTATGGGTGTGGAACGACACGAGGGTGAGAAATTAATGACAGAATTTTCACACTTTAACTGAAGTGTGCATGTGACTTCACTGTTTCTTAAGAACTGTTTGCTTTTTGCTCCTTATGTAAATTTTTGTGTTGGGCAGGGCTGCCATTTCTGTAATCATACATGTTGCCACATACACAAGCACAGATGTGCCATCGTTGTCCCACACCCATAAGACACACAAACTTGAACGCACGTACTCTTAGATTCTACACTCCTGTTCTCAAAATAAAAAAAATAAATAAAAAATTCATCCATATCAACACTTGTGCAAATTTAACTATTGTTGTGAGTTTATTGGTTGAGAGGTTGTGTTGCTATGATGATTTTTTTTCTCCTCAAGGTTGTGCATCTTGGATGCCGATGCTAAATTACATTTTTTTTTAGTGTACCAACTAATGTTTCATGTGGGACAACTACTCATTTTCAAAGCAATAGTGATTAGTAATGTATCTCTGTCTCTGATATGCCTGTTTTCTCTCACCATGATTTTATTTCCATCATTGTTTTGTTGCAGCAGCAGGTCGGTTATAGTGGGACGCTCGGCTACACCAACCCTGAGATGGAGGTAGAGGATCCAACTGCCATGTGTTCCCAAGAAGGAACAGCGTAAGTTTTTCCAGCTAGAAAATAATAAAATGTGATTACATGCTTAAAAATAATAACCTAAAAGTTTAACCTAATAATCTATCTTTGTAAAATACTTCGGGTGGTGAGACTGTGATGCTTTACATTAATTGCATTTAATGCTACATTAAAATAATACTAATGACATGGCCGGTGACTCGAGCTAATGTTTCGTACACTACCTTTTAAAAGTTTGGGGTAATTTTTTATTTTTACTGTATTTGTGAACAAATAAATACAGCCTTGGTGAGCATAAGAGACTTCTTTCAAAAAAGAACTTCCAAACTTTTGAACCAACGTGTATATTATGAGACAAGTGTTAAAATGGTGGCCAGACAGCTCATTGTTGAAGCAAGTGAGTAAATGTCACTGACTTACTAAACACCGTGAAGAAATAATTGAATAGAAAAACAGTCTCCTGTTCGCACAAGTCTTGGCTTTCTATCCCCTTTAGCATTGCCCGCATTAATGTCTACAGTCAGCCAAATCGACGTTACTCTGCACTTTTTGTTCTAATAGTGGCTTAAGGGGATGATTGATTCCTTTAACAGTGAAAATAGAAATAATCTCATTTATTTTATTGGCCAATTATGCTATCATGTCAGTCCTCTGAGAACTCAGCTGGAAAGGAATGAAGGATATTAATGCTTTTGTGGAGCAGTTAAAATGTGAGCTAGAGGATCAGTTGTAGATTAAAGAAGTTTTGCTTATTTGTTCTTTATATCTGGATGGACTAATCCATCGGTTCCTTTTACATCTGAATGCTTTATACAATAATCCTTATTTTGATAAGCTTTTTGTTTAATTGAGAAAGCCCTGTGAACCGAGTGTTTGTTAGATATTAAACTTCTCAGGCTCCTAACTGGAGCAGTTACTTGAGTCTGTTTTGCTCATGTGTCATATTGCATAATAAGAAGCAGTCACCATTAACGGTATTTCATAATGCTTATTACAAAACAAGCATTGACATTGTTGTCATAGTGGCAAAGTTGTTTCCCATGACATTTTAAACCCTTAGGTTATTATACATTAAAGGCTTCACAGTTAAATAGTAATGTCTATTCACTAACAGTTGTTGTTGTTAGTCAGTCAGTCTGCTGTAACTGTAAATAATGTGAAATATTACTGTTGGACATTTAATGGTGCTCTTGAGCCATTAAGTCATACCTA
The DNA here is from genome assembly GCF_018812025.1 of Megalobrama amblycephala. Taxonomy (NCBI): domain Eukaryota; kingdom Metazoa; phylum Chordata; class Actinopteri; order Cypriniformes; family Xenocyprididae; genus Megalobrama; species Megalobrama amblycephala. The sequence continues at coordinate 20,760,436 of NC_063046.1, forward strand.
TTCTGATGCAAACCTTCTTGTTAGCTGGAGTGTCTGGAACAGGTAGCAATGACATAGAGCTAAAGAAAAGTGTGGATATGTGATTGCATGTGGCAAAGCAGTACTGTGATCTTACAGGGCGACAGCCATGCTGAGTGATCAGTGATTCCATAGAATTTGGAAACAGTTTGTCATTGCATTTTGTCATTTGGCTCTTGGCTCTTTCCACTTTTAGAAATCATAACACATGATCATAGGGAACAGTGGACACATTAGCCCCTTTCTCACATATGGTTTTTACTGGTAAATTACTGGTAAGAGATCAAGAGACCTTTTTCAAAAATATCGGTTCTGGCAATTTACCAGTAAGGGAAGTTGTAACAATACTGGTAAATAACCGGTATGATGCTGTGTGTGAACGCAGAATAAAGATTACCGGTATGAGCACTTACGAAGTCAGAACGCCCTGACGTAAGAAATCTGCTTTGGGCCAATCATAAAGTTCTTATGGCGAAGATGTGATTACTCCACGATGTTTACACTAAGCTCTGCTGCTTTTAATAGTTTTTCTATGTAAATATGAGCTAGATGGATGGACATCTTTGACCGTTGCACCACGTTTCACAGCTTTTTCAACCTGCCTTCTTTTTTCATTCATCAACACTGCGGCTCGGCAGTTGGAAACTATTATGCACGTGTTTTGAAGAACAAAAACGTATTCTTTTTTATCATCCCCTTATGCCTGTCACTCAGACGTGAAAAATGTTGTCAAAATAAAAATGTTGTCGAATATTATTGAAACTAAAACGCTTTTCCTCATGTAGGCAAATGAATGGTGCAGCGTTTGAAGATCATTTCTGATGACTGACATCTTAGAATTTACCGTTATTTTGATGCTGATGTGAAAATGGTCTCAGTAAAGTCATAACACTGTTGCTTGTGTGAACAGCATATTTGTGTATTTACCGGTAAAGTCATTCTGGTAATTTTACAGTAATTTTATCTGGATTGCTGTGTGAAAGGGGCTATTGTCTGTGGTATTACATTTGAAGTAAAAAACAAAGAAAAAAAAGTCACTATAGAAATGTTCTTTTGTCATTTGTGCAGGCATTATGGCAACGGCCGGATCAAAGCCTCGTCTGAGCACATGGGTGTAGAAGAGCTCCTCCCTGCTGTCTTAACAGAGCACAAAGCATCACCTCACCCTCACAAACCCACACAGGTGTGCCACGCCACAACGACCAGGCACACAAAATCGATTTTATATTAATTTCAGGGTCTAATTACACAACCAATGGCCTGTACACTCTACTGAAGTTGTAACATTCTTCTGTCCCAATATGTACTAAAACAATTTCATTTATTTCCATAGAAAAAAAAGAGGAAAGTGCGCAAACTTGCAGCTGAGGTAAACAGTGACAGGTCCACTGACACCAGCACCAACAGAGGCATGCCAAAGTCTGCTGAGCAGGGTAAGACAAACATACACAATCAGCTGATGACTATAATATCTCATTGATTTACACTATCGTTCAAAAGATTGGGGTCGGTATGATATTTTTATGTTTTTTAAAAAAAGTCAAAGAAGGACATGAGAAGTGCTGTAATATGTGATACCAAGATCAGAGGAGTACAGGTCAGAACAGAGAAGAGAGTAAGGAATAGTGAAAGTAAGTGGTAAATGTTTGGGAAAATTTAGCCTGGTATATAGCTAAAACATTAATATTATACGTTTATTCACTTATGTTTATTATGCAATTATTAAAGGATATGTTCTATATATTAACATTTTATAGTAATTTATATATTAACATTATATAAAGTGCTGCAACAAATTAGCAGCATATCACATATTGAACATCAAAACTAAGATAGGAACTTGACTAATCCAAGTGCGTCACTAGATTAGGATATTTGTAAGTTATGGAAGACGTTGCTATGATATAATATTAAAGAGAGGGCAGATCTGCATCACTGAACAACACCCTGTTTGCTTTAGGCTGGAGTATTGTACTAAGAAGATAAAACTATAATATGAAAGTTGAAACCTGTTTTCTTCACCTGATGTATAACTTTATTTATCTTCCAGTGCATTGTTCACTTGTATTTACAGTGTTTGAAATGTTCTGTGGTCTTAACTGCCTGTGTGCCTTGTTCAAATGTTTGATATAGTGTTTATTGAAGCCTATTTCTGCCACATATGAAAAAACACAAGTCTAAGCTATGACATACCAACTAATATAATATATATATATATAACTGTTTTCAGTGGTGTATAAAGACCATAATGAATGTACATAATGAACCGTTATGTTTTTATTACCTTAGAATGAGCCATTTTTATCTACATACACCACGGGTCCCCTTACATGTTAAGTCGCCATCATGTGCCGGCATGTTTCTACAGCAGCCCTAAACGGACAAACTGCTCTACAGAGCACGTTTCATCACTGTGTTGTTGTTCTTCTAAATCGTCCGTGTTTTTAGAGGCAGCTTGCATCGTCACTACGTTGAATATGCACAAAGTAGTAGTCATCTGGTTTATTAGAAACAGAGACTGTTCTTTGTTAGAAGTAAGAAGAAACCTCATTGCTTCACTGGCTACTCTGCTGTCTCAGACGACGACATATTTGTCTTGTGTCGGACAGATGGCCACCGTAGCTTCTGAGAAAGGCTGGGCTGAGCGCCATTGGTTGCAGTTCGCAATCTCACTGCTAGATGGCACTAAAATTTACACATTGCACCTTTAATCATAAGGATTTATATCATAATTATGGCTTATCTCACAAGTTCATTTTATGTCATAATTTATGATTTTTTTTCCTTATGTGGTGGAAATGGGCTTCCATAAATAAGCTGTTTTTATTTACACAGGTTTAAACATTTAGTGTAGCATGTAGTTTCCCATTATAATCTTGTTAAAATGGCCATTAATTGAATAGATTAGGTCCGAGGGCTTCAGCCCTGCTCCTGGAGGCCCACTGTCCTGCAGAGTTTAGCTCCAACCCTAATCAAACACATCTGAAGCAGCTAATCAGCTAATAAGCTCTTCAAGATTGCTTGAAAATCACAAGCTGAAGCAGGTTGGATATAAACTTTGCAGTGAGATGGACCTCCAGGAGCAGGGTTGAAGACCTGTAGATTAGGTAATAATTGTAGCAAATGCTACTTTTTCATACTTAAAAAAATCTATATGGTGTTTTTCAGTGGTCTTAATATTGGTGAAACAGTGTGTGAGTAGTTACCTTTGTGATCTGTGTCTGTGCTTTACACAAATAGAGTCCTCAGTAGCTGCTGCCACTGTGTCCTCCTCTCTTGGTCAACGCTTACCCTTCCCAGCATTTCCCTTGCGGGCCTCCCTCCCACCTCTTGCACCTGTTCAAGCCGCTGGCCCCCCTGCTGAGTATCATTCTGACTCTGCAGAATCTCTGGAGGAGATCCCTGTAGCAATGGCACGGCTTGGCAGCGCAGCCCTGGCTGGAGCTCCGACCCCCACCTGTGCTACTACTGCTGCTGTTTCTGCCACCACCTATTCCTCTTCTCTCCAGTGTGCTTTGCCTTCCTCAGCAGCTGGACAAGCTTTACCCTCCCCTCAGCCCAGGACCAAGAGGAAAGCGGCCGTTCATAAAGCTGCAGAGCAGAGCTTTGAGATGGTGTCCCATAATCCATCTATGTTCGTGAGTCGAGAAAGCAGGGAGCCTGCCATGCCCCAAGAGGGCATTATCAAAGAAGAAAGTCCCTGTGTGGCGAAACGCAAACAGACAGGTAAAAAGAGAAATATGGAGGGCACAAAGCCCAACTCCAGATTAGGAACCCCGATGGTGTAGAGATTACATTACAGAGACGCATCACTACTCATTGGCCCTTGGTCAGTCTTGTTTTTCTATTAAAAAAAACAAGCTGCTTTGGTTCAATCACATAAAAACTGATGTAGCACTCAGAACCTGATGCAACCTATGCAAACACCACTGAATGTCAGCAATGTGGTTTTTGCTGGACAAAACATCTAATGCTGGTTGTCATTTGGTCATTCTAAACACCTCATATTGCATAAAGTTGCAAACAGACATATTTGACTGTGGGTTATACGGTCCAGTCTTAGATCAAAATCCTTATATAAATATTTATTCATGAAATTATGGTAAAAGTTGGTTATGGATTGAAGCCTTGGACTTGGGCCCTCAACTTAATGAATCTTTTAAGGAAACCAAGACACTATATACATCTATTTAGCCTTTCATTTATTCCAGTACAGTTCACTACAACTTTGCTGTAGCATTGCACAAATATGTTTTTTAAATACTTAATGCAGTGCTGCCATTTTAAACTATTTATTTATATATGTAAAATGCCAAAGTTTTAGTTTTCTATGATGAAACGCACGTGACCACTGACTTTCATTTTTTTGCCTGTGTACATTATTGTACATTAAGTTACCTAATTTTTAAATTATTATTGTTGTTATTAACTGTTGCATTTCCTTTGTGTTGTTTTTATAAGCTTTTTGTATGTCTGGTTGTTTGAATCCGATCCAGTTGTGTTTGAGTGAACTTGAGTTATGTTCTACCGAGTGTACTTCTAGTGGTATTTAAATCTAATGTCAGTAATGTTTTCTGTTATTACACCTTTAGTACTTACTTGAGTACTTTTGTCACTTTCTAAATGAACATCATGCCGCATGATGTCAGCCCTTATGAGTGTAATCCACTCCCTCAATCTCAAATGCTGCTCAAACAACCCACTTACACATTAATGTTCAATCTGTGAATGGAAACATTCTTGGTACATGATGTTTTGGGCAGAGGGAGTGGCTGAATGATGGTGTGATGGGGAAGCAATATGATTTTTTTTCTTTATTTAAAACAAATAAAATCAGTTTCTCTTTAACTGTTTTCCTAGACACTTTTTGTTTAGAGTTACCAATGGTTTTTAATATCATCTGTTAATTTAATTTATTTACATGTTATTATATCAAATTTAAAGAATTGGTGATTGTATTTTCGTAAAATTTGACTCAAAACATTTGGATAGGATAGTAGAAAGGTCCACAAGATGGAACTCATGCTCGGATTGCTTAAAGCATAATTGCGCTAAAATGTCAGAGTGCTGCCCACGAGGCTGTTGGCTGGCTCTGACTCAAAATATCTTGTAATAAACATTTACACTGCAAAAGACCCCTGCAATATTAGAATTAATAAAAGGGTATAAATCTAGTCACACTCATTCTTTGATGAAGATGATAAATAAACAGGTAATGACTCTCAGACTCAGGCTATGTTTGTTTGGAAAAGAATACTAGTTTACTGCATCCAGTTTAAAACGTGAAATAGAAGTATGATCGAGATGTTAAAAATAACAGTTGATGCTGTTACAGTTGATTGCGTAGCTACTGTATCCCATGGTGTGTTCCACACACAATGCCCTGGATGTATTGCACATTTCGTAGATTATCTGGATATTCCAGGCATGTGGAAAATTTGCAAATGGTGTTCCATGTATATACTGCAGAAATAGTACTAGTAGTACGATAGTATGCCATTCTGAACATAGCCAGAGTTATCATTATTCCTGTACCTTTTACCTTTTTTGCCTCAGTTTCTACTGCTCAGTAAAATCTGCACATGTAGCCTTGCATGATTGTTGTCCTGAATCCATAATAGAATTTTTTTTTCAAGAGGACATTTATTTTTAAGGCTCCACAATTTATGTCCATACAGAGTAAATCCAAAGCCGCCATGCTGGGAGTGGGATTCAGTGGGGTTCTGTATATTCTTGGCTTGATTTTAAAGAATACTTTATGCCAAAAAAAATCTATATAAAGAAAAAGGTCTTACATTATTGCATGATACTTTCATACAGGTTATTTCATTTTAATGTTTACGAGCTGTTAATTAAAGCTGCAGTCCGCAACTTTTTTTGGTAAAAAATTATCCAAAATCAACTTTTGAACAAGTACATAACCAGCCAGTGTTCAAAACTATCTAATTATCTTGTCTCGATTCACGACGGTTAGCTTGTAATAATGTTTTATAATAAGAGCGAACTGGCGGATTTCCGCGGGAAATTCAAGCATGCAGCAGTTCCTCTGTGCGTCATTACGTCACGTCCGTAAACAGAAAGGAGTCCCGTCGAGAGGCTCAGTTAAATCATGTGAGGAAGCTGCCGGTAGCGGCACGTTTATAAATTTTTCTCACAGCAGCTGAAATAATTAAACTTATCATTTTGATGGTGGATTGTAATCCAGAAAGGTCTAAATGACAATCATCAGTGACAACTGGAGATTCACCTGTAGTCAAAAAGCAAAAGACTTCGGACTGTGGAGTAGATACAGAAATTGAAATCTACAGGTAACACTAATACACACTAAATACACAGTCACGCAGTGCTGATGTTAACAATAACAATTTGAGAACAATATAACAGTAATAATAATTTACACGGTTTGGTGTGATCAGAGCTAATCATTTAATCATCATTGGCAGCGTGATTTATTGTAGGCCTAATGCTTTTTTCCTCAGTTGGTCAAAACAAAAGTGGCAGAAATGTTACTTGTTCAGATGATATTTTCCAGTTAAAATTCTTATATTGGTCATACTTTCAAGACGTAGAGTCTGTGATTCTGAAATACAGTATCCACACCGGTGCGGTGACTGACAGCAAACATTAGATTCATCCGCGCTGACGAGCTGTGCCGAGGCACAACGCACGTACAGATAACTGTTCCGCATATGACTGCAATCGCATGTTTCAAACAGAGATGGCGACAAAGAGGAAAAACTGCGGACAGCAGCTTTAATAAAAATTGATCAAAATTAAGAATCTTTTCTTCTAGTGATATAGCAATATTGGGTAACACAAATACATGACAGACTTTCTTGAGAAAAGTTTAAAAAAAGATCTAAATATCCAGAATTAAAATCAAACTACACTACTTAGAGGCTGTGTAATTGTGTAAAACTGTATTGAGAAAAAGCATTCTGTATGTAGCATAGACCTCAACAGGACCTGCACACAATCATGTCCCAAACACCTGCTGTAGCTCCTGGTATATAAAAAACACTACATGTTCATAGGCTTATCAGTTGAGAACACTACTACTGTTCTCTGCCAGGTCAGAAAGTTGTCAGACAGCCTGTTGTCAAGGCCGTAACATAGGTGAATAGAATTTTAGCTGATGGTCACACATGGAGTTGGAGAAAAATCTTTTTTATAGCCTACTTCAAATTGAGATAAAAATTTTTTTCAAAATCTAGCTGCTTAGAAACATGTAATAGAATTTGCCTGAGTCATGACATCCACTGAATAAGAGTGTGGTGAACCACTTAAGTTTATTTACCAACAGCTGAAGTATGATATCATTGGCAGTTATGCTTGTGATTTCCTTGCCTTGAGAATGGGACTATTGTTTTGGTTAGAAAATAACACCGGCAAGATAGATCCTGTTCCTGAACCAGCTGTATAAATTCATTCAGACTCTCCTTCCTCTCCTGCTTGAAGCTCAATATCATGTTCTGCTCCTACATCTATTTAATGTCAAACTACTATGAAAATGGCTGCTTATTCTGCTTTTAACGATTTTTCATAGGTATATTATATTTTTATAAGCCTTTAAAATGTTTTAAAAATGCCTCTCTAAAAAAAGCCAATTGCACATTCTCAGACACTGTACTTCTGAAAGCCAGGTGGCTGTTTTGCAGTAGTGTGTACCTAGAGTAACCATGGCATCAGGATACTATAACACTGTAACACTGACAGTCAGTTCCTCTGGTGAAGAGAGGCATGCAGCCGAACTTGTGACAGGACTCACAATGACAGCAGCAACATTACTGGCAGAAACCTTTTGGCTGGAGCCAGCGGTACATGGCACGCAATTATTTACCAGAGATGAGCTCAGTTTTCACAATTCACCTTGGTTGATTTATTATGTGGTCAAATCATTGTCATTGGAACAGATTTACAGACTCTGCTGATCATCATAGTCAAACAAAGGCCTTATTATGACTTGCATTATGACTTCTCATGAATTATACGGTGTGCACTGAAGGGAATTTAGTATTGTCAGTATGTGATAGTGAGATTAAGGGATTTTATGTCCAAAGCTCCACCCATGTTAGTTTTACTTGGGTGTTAGTTTTTTTCTTTCACACAACATCACCACTTTTTCTTTTTAAAGTCTAAATTCTGTTCAATATAGTTTAGAGATCTAAATTAAGTTTTCTATTAATATTTTGTAAGATGCCTTATTAAAGGTGCCCTAGAATTGAAAAATGAATTTACCTCGGCATAGTTAAATAATTAGAGTTCTGTACATGGAAATGACATACAGTGAGTCTCAAACACCATTGTTTCCTACTTCTTATGTAAATTTGATTTGTGCAAAAGACCTCTGAAAAACAGGCGAATCTCAACACCGACTGTGACGCAACAGTCGGGATCATTAATATGTACGCCCCCAACTTTTGCATATGCCAGCCCATGTTCAAGGCATTAGACAAGCCAGTATTAATGTCTGGATCAGCACAGCTGGATCAACAGACTTCATGCAGGTAAGCAAGCAAGGACAATAGTGAAAAATGGCAGATGGAGCAGTAATAACTGACATATTCCATGATATTTTTAGTGATATTTGTAAATTGTCTTTCTAAATGTTTCGTTAGCATGTTGCTAATGTACTGTTAAATGTGGTTAAAGATACTATGAAACTCATTCAGAATCAAATGTAAACATCCAAATAAATACCATACTTGCATGATCTGATGCATGCATGCAGCATGCATGACGAACATTTTGAAAAGATCCATTTTGAGGGTTATATTAGCTGTGTGAACTTTGTTTATGCAATGTATTATAGAGTTGCCAGCTTGGGAGCGGAGAGCGCGAGCATTTAAAGGGGACGCGCGCTGAATCGGCGCATTTTTGAGCTGAAACTTCACAAACACATTCAGGGGACACCTTAGACTTATATTACATCTTGTGAAAAAGGGTTCTAGGGCAACTTTTAGCAAAAATTTGTGATTTTGTCTTTTTGGAAACCAATACTGTGTGACTATATATTACATGAGAGGGATTTTCCTTTTATAGAAAAACAGTTTAGTAAACACATATTATTGAACAAAACGTTACAGGTTTAATAATCTTCAATATCACTGCATAAATGAATAACCCCAACCTACAGCTACTATATTCAACTTTGCCCACATACATTCATGTACAGATATGGTATATAACAAATTTCAGCTGCGTGATTGTTTATATTGTTACAAAACATAAACTATATTATCGCCTATTATATATTTCAAATTGGATTTGGATATATAGTAAATCCAACTGTATACTCATGTAAAGTAATATAAATCTGTAGATGTAAACCAGAACAGCATGTCACCATGTAATGCTGCAAATATCAGTTAAATCCTCTACCTTTGCTCGGAACAGGTTCCATTCAATTCAGTCCATATAGCAGATAAATAATAAGCAAAAGCCTACTCATGCAGTTGAGGTAAGGCTGACAGGGAAAGAGTGGTTAAACAGAACTGTGTGTCCTTTCACTTATCAATGTCTCTCAATCTGTTTCATTCATTTCCAACGGTGACCTCACCATCTATAGTCCTTAACCAGAAAAAAAAGGAAAGAAAATAAGCTCTTCTAGCAGCAATCATCTCTATGACAACAGTTAAAACAAAAGCTGAAATATGAAGTGTGTTGGATGCCATTAGATTGACCCTCCAGTGGCTCCCCCACATCTCTCTAATTTTCCCACAGCTTTTGTTCATTAAATTACAGCATTGTTGTGGACAACCAGTGGTCATTGTTGAACAGATGCAGTAGGCTACTTTATTTTCTAATGGTCACACATACATGCAGGTGTCGAAAACACAGTATACCCTTCATATACTTCATATAGTCTTGCAAAAACAAGCTGCCTTAATGAATGGTGGTTGGTGGAATAAAAGTTGATTCTTTTCATCATACATCAAACACACAAAGACACACATGCAGAAAGCCACAGACCTTTTGTTCTGAGGTGCACATCTGTTTCCTGTTGGCTATGGGTTTCTCTGCTTTCGCTGCGCTAAATGAGCTGAAAATGGACAGACATTAGTTTACATAGAAAAGCAGCTAAGTAAATTAATCAAATGAGAAAAGGGAGAAGAAAGAGTAGGTTTTATGATATTTTTGGACTGCAACAGCCCAGCAATCCTCCATCTGCTGACCACTTCCTTGCATGCACATTGATTCATGCAACGAAAGAGTAAAGATGATAAAATATTCCAAATTGATGATGCATACTGCATTAAAACTAACTCTGACTGGTTAGTCTTGAGAAAAGTTGAAAACAACTTTCCTGTTTTCAATTTGCATGTGTGTACCTATAAAAGTTATTTGTTATGTGTATAAATAATAATTGCTCTTTTTATTGGTGATAAAGAGGTGCTGAGAATGAGGGTAAAAGTAAAACAATTATGTGGTAAATGCATGTCGTGTCTCATCTGATGCGTTGAAATGCTGTAGTGCAAGTGTCACACTATGGCAGATACTGGACTGTTCACTTTCTGCACACCATGAAGTTTGATGTCACAACAAAGTGTTTCCATGACAACTTGCATACACCCACTAAATGTGTCAATCATCAAAAGGTCATACAGATTTTGAGATTTACAGTGTGTCTTAGCTGCTCAATGTGTAACAGACATCACTCAACACTTTATTGAAACATAAAAGTTCAGTTAATAGGGCTACGAGTGCATATCACACATCTGTAGGTTGGAAATCATTGTTTTTACAGAAATAATCCAATCCAGCATGTTTCCATATTAAATGATAATGTCTATAACAGAGTGTGCACCCAAGATTATTTATTTATATATTTCAGGATGTGAATGGTTTTTGTGGTCAGAAAAGCGTAGGATGGACAGGTGTTTATTGGCTTTATTGGCATTTTAAGCTCATGCTGTGGATGAGCTCTTATTCTGAAAGCCAAAATACAAGCATAATGTGTGCCACTCTCATGAATGTGATGTGAATGCAGTGGCTTTCCACTTTCAAAGGGGGGCGCCACCAAAAAAGCGTCTTCTAAATCAGTGGTTCTCAGCTTTTTTGACTTGAAGGCACCCTATAATGGTTAAGATATTTCCTCTGGCATTTCTGCTGTAATTATTTGAATGCTGCTTACTGATGTGCTGATATATTAAAGGGTTAGTTCACCCAAAAATGAAAATTCTGCCATTAATTAATTACTCTCCCTCATGCATGTCGTTTCAAACCCGTAAGACTTTTGTTCATCTTTGAAACACAAATGAAGGTCTTTTTAATTAAATCTGAGAGCTTTCTGTCTTTCCATTGACAGCCTACGCAACTACCACTTTCAAGGCAAAAAGGTATCAAAGACGTGTTCATGAGAGCACCACGACGCATGCATGTTGTGTTTACATGAAAGCAGACTTTGTTGCGTGAACGTGCGTTGGAGATTAATATTTTGTAAATAAAATAATTTAAATTATAAATTATGTTTTTTACTCAAACATAGCACTCACGTCGCTTTATAAAATTGAGGTTAAACCACAGTCACATGGATTACGTTTATGATGTCTTTCTGGGGCTTGAAATTGATAGTTGTAAAGGCTGTCTATGTAGGGACAGAAAGCACTCAGATTTTATTAAAGGTGCCCTAGAATTAAAAATTGAATTTATATTGGCATAGTTAAATAACAAGAGTTCAGTACATGGAAAAGACATACGCTGAGTTTCAAACTCCATTGTTTCCTCCTTCTTATATAAATCTCATTTGTTTAAAAGACCTCCGGAAAACAGGCGAATCTCAACATAACACAGACTGTTACGTAACAGTCGGGGTGTACGCCCCAATATTTGCATAATGCCAGCCCATGATTGAGGCATTACACAAGGGCAGAACGTCTGGATGTGCACTGCTAAATCATCAGACTAGGTAAGCAAGCAAGGAAAACAGCGAAAAATGGCAGATAGAGCAATAATAACTGACATGATCCATGATAACATGATATTTTTAGTGATATTTGTAAACTGTCTTTCTAAATGTTTCGTTAGCATGTTGCTAATGTACTGTTAAATGTGGTTAAAGTTACCATTGTTTCTTACTGTATTCACGGAGACAAGAGCCGTCGATATTTTCATTATTAAACACTTGCAGTCTGTATAATGCATAAACACAACTTCATTCTTTATAAATCTCTCCAACAGTGTAGTGTTAGCTAGTTAGCCACAGAGCATAGCCTCAAACTCATTCAATATCAAATGTAAACATAAATACTATACTCACATAATCCGACGCATGCATTCAGTATGCATGACGAACACTTTGTAAAGATCCATTTTGAGGGTTATATTAGCTGTGTAAACTTTGTTTATGCACTGTTTAAGGCAAGCGCGAGCTCTGGGGGCGGAGAGCGCGCGATTTAAAGGGGCCACAACCTGAAATCGGCTCGTTTCTAATTATGCCCCAAAATAGGCAGTTAAAAAAATTAATTTAAAAAAATCTATGGGGTATTTTGAGCTGAAACTTCACAGACACATTTAGGGGACACCTTAGACTTATATTACATCTTTTAAAAAAAGTTCTAGGGCACCTTTAAAAAGACCTTCATTTGTGTTCTGAAGCTGAACAAAAGTCTTACTGGTTTAGAATGACGTGGGTGAGTAATGACAGAATTTTCATTTTTGGGTGAACTAACCCTTTAAAATAATTACCCATGGTTCATTTTGTGATTACAGGAGACTTTATAAAATGGAAATACAATGGAGACTTTCAATATTTTAACCCTGACAAAGATTTTCTCAGTTTTCAATGGCTTTGATCCCAGTTATAATCTGAACACATCTTCCCTTTCTCTTGCAATGCATACAGTGCTATGTATTGTCATGGTATGCAGTTTTCCTTTCTCATAACAAGCCTCGATGCTGTTTCTGGTGGAGGCAACTGTAATGTAATCTGGTCAAGTGAGTGATGAAAGATCATTATTTGGAATGGCAACACTCCAAAGTTCCTTCAGAGATCTTATTAGAGTACACACACACACATGCATAAACACTCAAAATATTTGCATAATCACACCATGTATTTGCTGAACCTAGGAAACAGCACACAGGACCCAACTGAACCACCAAGACAAGAGGTTAAATGCTGTGCTGTTGAGCTGTGAAAAAACACAACCCAATAAAGTTCATCATTCTAGCTTTGGATGCTAATTGGATTGTCATGGTGAAAAGAAAAAACAAAACAAAACAAAAAAACAACAAAAAAAAAACCCCACCCAAAATAAATAACTATACCAAAATGATAAATATTTGAATGATTCATTTATTTATATTAAATCTTTTTTAAATATTTTATATATAATACTATATTATAATAATATTATAACTGATTTGTATTTTGTGATTACTTTTTAATTGTTTGTTTATAAATAAATAAACCTAGCATATTTATTGAGATGATTGTATTACATTGTAAAAAAACAACGAAAAAATAGCAGCTGTGTGCATCGATGAGATGCCAGGACCTCATGTCGTTCCAAACCCGTAAGACTTTTGTTCATCTTCAGTGGCACAGCTGTGGAAAGATGAATGTAATGCAGTTTAAACAAACTTCTCTGTGCAGAAATCTGAATGTAAAGCTAAACATAGAGTGAAAAGTAAATCTTTCAGCACCATGATTCAGCAAATGAACAAAAGTGCTCTTTGTATATAAGGAGTTAATGTCAACGTTTAGCAAACAGTTGGGGCAGTTTGATCGGTCTAATGTACCTGGCAAGGCAAATGCTTCATCAAATTCCTGTATATATGAGCCTGACTTATTCAGTTAATTTAAACTGTTGTTGTATGTTATTGGCGTGAAAATGTACATGCTCCAAATATTTATGTTGATCAGTGGTACTAACTGTTTTAAAGGTTCAAATATATTCTGGTCCTGCATAATGCATCACTCAAAAAAAGTGATTCCAAATGGTAAAAATGGTTTAAATAACAAAATTAAAAATACATTTCTCAGTGAAATCAGGCTCCACTGCAACACATTTGGCCCCAGGCTGTTGCTGAATCGTGATTCTGTTTTTTATATGTCCTGTTCTTCGGACAAAAAAGAGGAAAGAGACAGACAGTGAGGGCAACTATGGAAAATATTAACTCAGTGGATGAAGGAGAGGAGCCAAACTATAAAGAAAGACAGAAAGAGAAGAGCAGGGAGAGAGAGAGAGAGAGAGAGAGAGAGAGACAGAATTAGAAAAAAGACCTGTCCGCCCATCTTCATAATGGCCCTCTGAGAGATTCAGCTGCACCTGAGAGACACTACATGGAAGGGATAATGTAGAGTCAGTTATTGTAAATGAACCCCAACAGGCCGATCAGGGTCTCATATCACACTGAAGGGTTTATTTTGAAATAATGGCCATTTGATTGTACATTATTCCACTTATTACATGGCTACCTGCATAAATAAATACTCTGACATAAAATATTGATCTGAGCTGAAATGATTTTATTAGCTTAATTAAAGACAGAACTTGAGCACATGGGTTTCCCAGATGACCAACGGAACAATGGTAATTATTTAAAAATATTTGAATGATGAATGATGCTATTGACCAATCAGAATAAATTATTAAAGAGCATTGTGTTAAAGTAGGCTTGAAAAGAAAATTCACTTTTTTTTTCTGAAAGCTTGCTATTGATGTTACTGTAAACAGTTTTTCTGTGCATCTCTGGTTAAACGTCAGACTTCTCTCTGGTAACAAATGCTGGATTTCTCCAATCATTAAGTCCTCTTAAACCCACCCCTTTTGCAATCGACTGCAAGTATTGCAAATCTGCCTCCATCCAATAAACAACTGATGGATAGAATCAAGTCCCCACCCTATATTTTTTTCTTTTTCAACAGTCTGTTAGACTGAGATATATGTCACAATACAAAAGAAAAGATATGCCACTATTTCTGTTTCATCGTAACTTTTAAAAGGTTTACTTATTTTAAATAATTTTATGTTTCTGAATGTCCCTAAATAGAGGTTTTGTCAGATTTGGCTTGAGCACTTCTGGGGACAAATCTGGTGTGTGTTAGTGTAGCTAAGTATGGATACACACACATGTTGGGTTTTCATGTTGTGTGGGGACTCTCCATTGACATAATGACGGTACAAATCTGTTCTATCCCCTAACCCGACCCCTGAACTCTTTTGGATATTGCCATCTTTGTGGGGAAATTTGGTTCCCATAACGTAGGGTTTAACAGGACCACACACACACACACACACAAACAAACACACAGGCAGTATTGGATAAACATTCTCACATACTCACACTACCACATGCATGTCATGCTGGATGAGTCGCATTTCTTACTCTCTTCTTACACACTCATACTGTTGAATGAGTAGCATTTACATAAAAACACAACACAGCAAAACAGAGGATAAACACAAACCACAAATTAAACACAAAGTCTTTTTCTGGTTTCTCTATGTTGCTATGCTCAAGCCTCCTGTTCACCCTGACTGATAAATGACCCTGGTCACTACAACTTGAGTAGGCTCTCTTTCTCTCTCTCTCTTTCACACACACACACACACACACACACGCACACACACTCTCTCTCTTTTATAGCCATCCCTTGATGTTAAACAGGACGTCTCCATGGATACAGGAATAAACAGATGATAACAAGCCCTCAGCCTTTTAAAGCCCATTTCAGAAGGGAGTAACAGGACAGACAGAGAAAGAGAGAGAGAGCAAGACGGGACAGAAGTTGTGCAGATCTGGGAGTGTGTGTGCATGTGTGTGGATTGCCAGCAGCTGGAAATCAGTAGCACAGGTAAGAGTGATTTCACTGCTAATAATGTGATAGAATGATCTTCATAAGCAAATGTACTCCACACCTGTGAACATGCATACAGTATGTGCACTCGTCTTATTCAATATATGCATGCACACCCATAATATGCAATGCACTGGTACACAGCATCTGTGGCTTACATATTGAAACTAGTAATGCTGTATATGAGTATTGCTGCACAATAGAGTGTACATTCAGCGAGTACGTTGAGATAAACACAAAGTGGGGTTATTTCAAGACATTTTTTATGCCCTTGAGCAAACATACATTTTTTTTTAATGTTACTATTTTTTTCTCTCCTACTGGTCATATATCACACAAGTGTAACATTGTGTAAACATGTTTTAAATGAAATAATAATAATAATAATAAAATCTACTCGTTTCAATGAGCAGTAAGTAATGTTCTAACTGCAACATCTGCAGTGTGACTAAGGGCCATCAAGTGCCAGAAGATGAAATCATATTCATATTGGATAATTACAATTGTCACTGACTAAAATGATTTAGATTTGCAATTATATATAGGCTATATAAACTGCATGATGTTTCCCAGTGGCAAATTGGCACAAAGGGATGCTATTCATACAACTGTTGAACAAAACACTGCTGACATCACAGGTTAATTATAGGGTTGCTGTCTGTCTGATCAGAAAGTAAACACCCATTAAGTTGCCTATATCATTTATATTTCAGATATATCAGTTTTATGGTTTATGAAGTGATTATCACATATTACATCTATTATACGTCAATATGAAATACACAACAAGTGTGAAGAAACATGATGTGTGGGGAATACAGGTATCTTGCGGGCAGGATCACAAAGAAGGATTACCTGTAAAACCCTAGGGCTGAAGTGGAGAAAGATTGTAATCTGCACATAAAGTCTTCAGGACATGCCTTTGTTATTTTGATGTGTCCACTGTTTGTTTGTGTGTTTTGTCTGGATGGGTGGGTAAGTGTGTCTCAGTTTCCCTTTTTAATACAATGGTTTCCATGGACACTTCCACAAAGTCTTGTCCTGATTGAGGGGATCTCTTGGGAGGTGGGCAGTGTGTGTTTATGTGGACGGCTGCCTTTGCATGTGTGTTAGAAGGGTGAGGCTCATACTCACAATGATGTCTTTATTCGGCCGCATATGTGGGAATAACCTCAGCAGCAGCTCGCACACGATTCCTCGCACTATTAGGGAAATACTCAGCACACATGTGCAACATGTTAAGCATGACAACATATAAAATGCAATGACTTTGATTGTTCAATGACTGAAGAATTGTTTGACAACCCAGTGATGATTACAACATATTTGGGATATCATGTGATAAGACTGGAGTAATGGCTGCTGAAAATTCAACTTTGTCATCAGATGAATAAATCACATTTTAAACTATATAAATATAAAAAATATATTTTAAATGGTAATAATATTTCACAATATTACTGTTTTTACTGTATTTTTGATCAAATAAATTTGGTGAGCATAAGAGAGTATTTGATGCAACACATAAGTCATATGTGTGAGCTGAGAGGAAACTACAGATGGTTGAAGGAGTTGGAGTTGAAGCCAGGGCAAGCCCACCCACCACTGCTGTACACTCATCACCTCTCCATGAGGCCATCAGCTGCCAAACTTCTGACATCCATCTGAAACATTCCACAATAACTCCAAGACACATCAGACCATCCACGCACCTACTCTCGCCTCCATTGACAATGGCTGGATTGTGTAGACAAACCTAGAAAGTCTGGAATCGGCCTCATGATTTTGTATTTTACCTGCAGTCGAAATAAAGAAAATAGAAATAGAGTATTATGAAGGAAGGAAAGAGGCTGTAAATTCAGTGTTTTTTGTGTGTTGAATGAATAATTAGCAGTCTGCTGAATGCTGATAATCACCTCATTAGCTCAATCCTTATGGCCCTTAAATTTTACATCAGGCTCGGTCGTTCCACAGACACCTAATGTGTTACTTTTGGCTGGTGCTTTATTTGGTATTTTATTCATTCAAAGCCATTCAAAACGCAATGGAAAAGAGGGTGACCTGCTGAAGAAGTTTGCCAAAACTCTGCAATAAGAAGACCATTAGTAAAATATCTCAAAGCCAAAATTACAGGACAGTTTAGATAATTTAGATCATTTTGAATGGCAAAATCAGAGTTTAAGGTTCTTTATTGTCTGGGCTCAACCTCATCTCTACAGACTGCGACTGTGGATGTTATTAGTACATACTAAACATCTGAGATTACTATAATGTGATAATACAGTGCAACATTTACTTTTTTGTGTATCACAGTAATCTGCCTTCTCTCTTTTTTTTTTTTTTTAAAGGGAAAAAAAATTAAAGGGATAGTTCACCCAAAAATGAAACTTCTGTCATCATTTACTCACCTTCAAGTTGTTCCAAACCTGTATGAATTTCTTTCTTCTGCTGAACACAAAAGAAGATATTTTGAAGAATGTCGGTAACCAAACAGTTGATCGGTCCCATTGACTCCTTTTTTTCCATACTATGGAAGTCTATGGAGCCCATCAACTGCCTGATTACCCATAGTCTTCAAAATATCTTCGTGTTCACCTGAAGAAAGAAACTCATACAGGTTTGGAACAACTTGAAGGTGAGTAAATGATGACAGAAGTTTAATTTTTGGGTGAACTATCCCTTTAAGACTTCAGTAATTGCCTGTTTATCATACCTATTGCAGATGATTTATATGGTTGGTTAAAACATCTCTTTTTCTAGAGAAATTGTTCCATTAGGTCATAGTCTTACTATTTGTTTAGCAGAATACCCAATATGGCAGAAAGCACAGACATGGACGAGCTTCTGAGCTCCTTTAAGAAGTTTGCTGTTCATGGTGACACCAAAGCCACTGGGAAGGAGATGAATGGAAAAAACTGGGCTAAGCTGTGCAAAGACTGCAAAGTCACTGATGGCAAGAATGTCACCAGCACTGATGTAGATATTGTCTTCACTAAAGTCAAGTGAGTTTTTCATCTTTTTTTTTGTTTTTTGTTTTTTTGTTCTGAGACTATTTACATTTTTAACAAATTGTAATATATGTTTTTGTTATTGTGCACACAATATAACCATATAAAATGTAAATAAAAATGTAAATAGTGTAAATGTTAAAAATATCTTCATAGATGAATTTTTCATTTTTTTTTTTAAATGCACTGTTCTGGCAATGTAACAAATATTGAAAAGGCTATGTTTACCATATGATTCAGAGCAAAGACATCTCGGGTTATAACATATGAGGAGTTCCAGAAAGCTCTAGAAGAATTGGCCCCAAAGAGGTTCAAAGGTCAAAGCAAAGAGGAGGCATTGCAGTCTATATATAAGCTAATTGAGGGCAAAGAACCTACCAACGTTGGTGTAACGGTAAGGCAACCATTTAAAAACAATAATTTAAGGTATTTTTGGATGAAAACTTGTAAATTGATGCCGACATAAATAAGCGTGACTATACTGCATCCAAAGGCGGCATCAAAGTCAATGTTATCAATTCAAAACATCACTGTTATACACAACCTTTAAAAGGTTTTTTTCCTATTCTTCATATTAAATTGATTAAAAGCAACAGTTAAATGTTACAGATATTCTAATTCAAATAAATGTTCTTTTGATCTTTCTATTCATCAAAGCGTCCTGGGAAAAAAATGTATTAGGGTTTCCAAAAAATGTTAAGCAGCTGTTTTCAACATTGATAACAATAAGAAATATTTCTTGAGCACCAAATCATCATATTAGAATGATTTCTGAAGGATCATGTGACACTGAACACTTGAGCAATGGCTGCTGAATATTCAGCTTTGCTATCACAAGAATAAATTACATTTAACAAAACAAAAACAGTTACCAAGCCTGCCAAGCAGTTGTTGCTCAAGAAGGTCCCTCAACACTGCACATTTTGAATGTCTCCTGTATCAGACACATAATTCAACTCATCATCTCATTTGTAGAGCGCTCCGTGAACTCGACTGGGTGTGTCAAATTAGTGAGACACCTAAAATGAGTAGTGTTGGTGGAGCAAGATAGAGAAACACTAAAAAGGTACTACCACATCATTCCTCAGTAGGTTCAACACTAGAGGGCAGTAACAAATCAAACAACAATAAATCAATTTTGGCAACTAGTTAAAAGTTCAAAGGGAGTTGCAGGAAAATGTGATAGAAAAGGCTCTGCTGGGGCAGGCTGAAACAGACTTGTACAGATCATCTGATAAAATATCAATGCTAGTTTGCTGAAGCATGTTTTTATGGTTAATTTCTAGTTCCATTATTATATTGCTCTCCAACTTTGATTGACCTTGCCAAAATGTAAAAGCATTATTCATTTCCTTATTCATTTGTATGTTTCTTTCTTAACCGTTCTAGAAAGTGGCAAAAACTGCTGCAGTGGACAGATTAACCGACACAACTAAATATACAGGCTCACACAAGGAGCGCTTTGATGAGAGTGGGAAAGGCAGAGGAAAAGGTGGGCGGGAGGAGATTGTGGAGCACACGGGCTACGTAGGGGCCTACAAGAACGCTGGGACTTACGACGAGAAGACGAAGGCCAAGTAAGGCCCCACTGTTTCCATGTCAACGTGTTCAAAGCTCTGAGCTCCATCTTCATCAGCACTTAGGTCTGGACCAAAGCCAAACTTGAACTTTGACCTGTAAAATCACACAGCCACTATGCAGTGTAACACAGGAAGTGTTGTAAATGTTTGTCTTTAAGGATAAAGAACATAGTATTACAGTCAGTTTTCGTTAGAAAGTTGACAGAAGGGTAAGAGAGGAACTGGTCTCACTCCTTTCATACAGTTACCAGCCCCTGCTGTAGGATTTCAGGTGGAAAAAATCAGAGCAAGCATAAAGACAGCTCTGCTGGAGGGGAAAAGATAGTGTATTTGTTTCAGTTTTTATGTTGCTGTTTAATAGCTACAAGGAAAGTGCATCTGAACATCACTATACTTTAGAGAGGGAGAAGTGAACACAGGAAGCTCTTTAAGAGATTTTCTTTCTTCTAACATGTGTATAGACCTTAGTTAGTGCCACATTAAATTTTTGACAGGAATGAAAACGAGGCTGTGAGGGACAGAATACAGAGCGTTCAATGTTGTTTAACATACCGATTGTTCAGCTGATGAAACATTTTTACAAAAAAAAAAAAAAAAATGCAGTAGACAAAACCCGTTTTAAAAATTGTGAGTTGTGAAAATTACGTGATCCAGAACCATTATATAGTGTGTGCCATTGTAAAGACTGTATGTCTCTCCCTCACAGCCTCGTTTTCATCTACGTTAAATCCAATATGGCATCTAACTTGACTAAGGTCTATTGATGCTCTTAATTGCAGTTATAAACTGTAACAATATTCATTACTAAAAATTAAA
Organism: Megalobrama amblycephala; assembly: GCF_018812025.1. Classification (NCBI taxonomy): domain Eukaryota; kingdom Metazoa; phylum Chordata; class Actinopteri; order Cypriniformes; family Xenocyprididae; genus Megalobrama; species Megalobrama amblycephala. Next base: position 20,781,663 of record NC_063046.1, read on the forward strand.
TGTCATTCAAAGGATATTTCCTGAATTGTGAACCAGCTTTATGTGTATATTATCTACCCTTCTGTTGTTTACTAAAATTATTTCCAAAAATTCAATGTTGTATCTTTGTTTTAGTTAGCTTACTGTGTTACCGAAACTGGAAATTGCCTTTGTATAAACCATTACTAAATTCTTTGGTGTTTTTTTTTTTTTTTTTTTTTTTTTTTTTGTACTTTGGTCTATTTTAAATAAGAAATAAAATACTTTTTTGCAGCAAAACCTTTCTAGCGATGTAAAAGACTGAAACAGACAATAGACAAAATATAGTGAATATATCGAATATATGCATCATTAGCTACTATAACTACTAGTTTCAAAATAAAGATGGAATAGATTATGGTTTCACATTCTACAGCATGTTCAAACACATCCATCATGTTAATATCCTGCAAAAATTTCAACCAGGGGTATATGAATTGCGGAACCCCGGAGGCTGTCAATGAAATTATATGCCATGTTTAATTAATGTACATTGTTTTAAAAAAAATCACACGGGAGCTCTCTGGGTTGGCATCCCTGGTTTTGTAAAGGTTCGGGGCATAAAATGAAGTTATTATCAGTAAGCCTACCTGTCTGTACTTTCTCTCTTAAACCTAACAAAAATGTGCCGCTGTAACCATGGTAACAGCCAAACATAATCGTAGTTAATGCAATTATTGTTGAAAAGTTGTGTTAAAAATAAAATAAAAACAGGGTCAAAACGCGACCTTCTGCTGAACGCTTTACTGTCATATTCAGCATTAGGCGCAGCGTGTGTTCTGAACGGCGGTCCATTTGTCCGAAGTCACCCCTGAGGGACAGGCAGGACGCCGGTCCCTCTGTTGCCGTGGCAACCGTCTGATACACAAACACAACAGCCCGGCTCGGCACCTGGCTCCGGCAGCCTTCCCCTGCCCTCTGTGTGTTTGTAACCAAACACACTCGTTCATGGCAACGTTTGTTTGGTTCATCTCCTTGGAAGCGTTTAATCAAAAACATCTCGCTCCATTCCAGCTCGAGCCTTTGTTGCTCCTGTCACACGTTGATGAATGGCATCGCACAGCAGCGTCGCAATCGCCTTTAGTCAACTTCTGTGCTCGCCGCGCGCTGTAATCAACAGGCTGATTAATTGCCTGTTAACATGAATTGCAGACCCAGACAGGCTTGACTGGCGCTGTTGATGTAATATGCTGCACATGCAGGCAGATGACTGCCGCGCGCTTGTGAATGAACTCGAGTCTCACCGGCGCGCACGGAGTGCCTCTAGGGGGAGGTACGAGACACGATTCTGTAATGTTAAAATACTAAAATATTAGGCTAGATGAATGTGAAATTATACTACATTAATTGTCATTTTCATGGCAACATGTTTTATTTCTTATGGTTGATTGATTGCAATTTTAATAAAGCTTTGTGCGTTTAATCACGCGCGTGCATGTAATGTTACTTGCTCTGCAACGTTTAAGGACCACCGGACTTTGCGCTGGATATCACTAAAGCACCGAGTGGAACAATAAGACATCATTCAATAATAATGAATTTATAATGAATATGAATTGTGACTTCTTAAAGTTAACTTTCTGCAATTATTGGAATTCAACCCACCAAATATTTAGTATGTTCAGGTGCCACATTTCATATTTCATATAAAATTTTACATAGCCTATAAATTTACATTTATATGTAAATATGTCTTTTCACATATATAATTTAAAAAAATAATATAACAATTTACGAAGTAACAACATGCTGCAATGATAATCTCATGTGTCATTAGGCTTGCTATGTACTGGAGTGAAATATTAAAATATGTGAAAATAAATTTATGAGCAAATAAACATGATCCGAATGGACTTATTACGAATCCCCTAATAAGTCTCTAATCCTTTAATATGTCTCTGAATGAGACTTATTGTTGGCTCGATTGTACCACCTTGTGGCGCTTTGTGGAACATCTCTCTGATAAATGTAAACATTTTATTTCACATGGTTTATACAATATTTCATGAAGAGTTATGCTGCACTAGCGTTCAAAGGGTCATTAAGAATTTTATTTTTTAAATAATTAACACATTAAATTGATCTGAAGTTACAGTAAAATCTTACATTGCTACAAATTCTGCTTCAAACAAATGTTATTCTTTTGAACTTTCTGTTCTTCAAAGAAACCTGAAGAAAATTCCATAAAAACTATTAAGCAGCACAACTGTTTCAAGACTGATAACAAAAAGGAATGTTCCTTCAGCAGCAAATCAGCATATTAGAATAATTTCTGAAGGATCATGTGACTGTGTCATGATCACCTACTGGAGTGCCCTTGATAGCCACCAGAGGGCACTCCACCCCAGACTATTGTCACTATCAAGGACTCCAATTCCCATAACCCACATGATTGCTTTCAGCTGTGTTCACTCATCTTGTTAGTTTCTGCCTATTTATACCTGGTTGTTACTGTCATTTGTCATCCTGCACTTTTGAGCACTCTCCATGGTTCCTTGTTTTTGCTGGATTTTGTAAGTATTTTGACCCTTTGCCTGGGATTGATGTTGGATTTCCAAATAAAACTGCAATTGGATCTTACTGAAGTCTTGGAGCATTCTGTGACACACTGAAGACTGGAGTAATGATGCTGAAAATTCAACTTTGCCATCACAGGATTAAACTACATTTTAAAATATATTAAAATAGAAAAGTTATTTTAAATTGTAATACTATTATTAATGTTTTTACTGTTTCTTTTCAGTAAATAAATGCAGCCTCGGTGAGCATAAGAGACCTCTTTTAAAAACAAATGTTTTACCAACCACAAACTTTTGAACAGTGTATTTAATAGTCAGACAATGCATATGCATGGGGAAAAAAGCAAGAAAAAGCTCACTGTAAAAAATATCCCGTTAAATTTACGGTAAAATAAAATGCCAGAAATTCACTATAAAGAATACAGTTTTACAGGATGTTTATATTTTGCAAATTATAACTGTTTATTTCAAGCGATATAGTAACAATAATATACCTAGCCACCACAATAATACAGGTGGCAAAACAGAAAGCCAAATGATAAATCAGAGTTCATAGTTACCTTGTTCATAAAACATGGCTAATACTCATGTATAGATGGTGCACAGAACCATACACACAAAGACAAAACATCATCAGAGTAACATGACATTAAAATAATGCAATAAACATTAACTAAATAGTATAAAATGTAATGCAAAACACACAAATGTAAGTTTCTGATAACAGAAATGAGGAGAAACAAAATTATTTATTTTTTCCCCCTTGTAAATTATATGGTAATTCATTTTATTTGCATAAACCATAAATTTGACAATTTTACAGTAAAATTATAATGTGATGTCAAACCATTTACAATTTTTCACCATACAGTATATGCTAAGGTAACCTACAGCATTTTTACTGTGGCATTTTTAGTGTTTTTCCATAAAAATTACAAACATTTTTTTACAGTGCTCAAATATGTGTGCATGTAGCCCAAGAATGAAAAAAGAGTACCAGCATACTCCAAACATAATACTAAAGGAATACTTCGTATAATCTATATTCATGTTCTGAACTGATTATTCAGTTAAGGGTAATATGTAGTTTGCACCTTTAATGATTCCTACGTGCTGTTGCTAACACTGATTTGTGACCCAAAGTGCACACTTTACCATATCTCAGTGTTTGGTTCCAAGAAGAATCTCTATAGCTACAAGTAATCCTATTGCTGCTTATAATACCTCCAGTCTTTGACACTCTTTGAATTGATTGTTGTAGCATTTACATAATTTGAAATGAGAAGTAAACACAAAATAATTGAGAAAATTAGTTCTGATTATTTAAAAATTAGAAAAAGATGAGCAGGAAACAGGTCTCCAGGTCTCTTTAACATCTACTGTGAACATATGATTTTCATCATATCATGATGCATACATGTTTTTTGACATGTGCTCAATGTTTATAGTGTGTGTGCTCATAAATTCATTTTAGCAGCATGGACTTCACAGATCAAGTAGATGAATATGCTGTAAGAAAACGCTGTCCTTCAAACCTACTCAAATGTATACTATAAGCACCAAAGTATTAACACATTTAATAGTGCTAAATATTTACCCAGTATGTATTTATTCTTCATAAAGATCCAAAATTTGGTGTGTTTTAGAGTTCAAACCTCCTCCCTCTCTTCTCTGCTTTGCAAAGTCCTCAATGAAAAAAAAAACAAACGGTTACTAACGTAACCTCGGTTCCCTGAGATACGGAACGAGTACTGCGTATGGGGAAAGGTCTCCTTTTTCCCCGTTACTGAAGCCTTTTTCAATAACGCAGTGTAACTGCATCGTCATTGGTTCACTCATAGACAAGTTGTTGAACCAATGACGGCGCGGCATAGCTGATAGGATTTCAGGTCATTCGACTGAAGCGACGACACTGAAGCCGCAGCCTCGTGGCACGGCATGTAACGCAGTACTCATTCCGTATCTCAGGGAACCGAGGTTACATTAGTAACTGAGTACGTTCCCTTTCGATACTTCACTCGTCCTGCGTATGGGGAACGAATTCAACCGCGCCGTGCCACGGCAGGGAACGACTGGACTTGTCTTGGGCACCGTGAGGGAACCAGAGGACAAGTGAGAAGGCCGGAGCCGTCGAACCCTCGTTACACTACAAAAAGGGAGCTAACTCCCAGAGTGGCATGAAGCGGAGCTCGATAGAGGCCGCTGGATCATACCAAGAGGACCCGAGCTTGTAAGGTCGGGAGGTCCAAATGATAAAATCTGACAAAAGTGGACGGCGAGGACCAGCCGGCCGCCTCACAGATGTCTTTAATCGAAACTCCACTAGACCAGGCCCAAGAGGAAGCCATTCCTCTAGTAGAGTGAGCTCTAACTCCTATGGGGCAGTCGAGGCCCATAGAGGAGTAACAAAGAGCAATAGCGTCGACTATCCAACGCGAAAGACGTTGCTTTGAGACCGAAGACCCCTTGGTGCGGCCACCAAAGCAGATAAAGAGCTGATCAGATTGCCGAAAAGGCTGTGATCGATCAACGTAGGTCCTTAATGCCCTGACAGGGCAGAGTAGTTCCAACTCTCGCTCGTCTGACGAGGGAGGAAGCGCTGAGAGGGAAATAACCTGTGCTCTGAATGGAGTCGAGAGCACCTTAGGGACGTAGCCATGCCTAGGTTTCAAAACGACTTTGGAGTCGTTGGGCCCGAACTCAAGGCATGCAGGACTCACGGAGAGGGCCTGCAAGTCACCAACTCGCTTAACCGATGCTAGTGCAAGTAGCAGAACGGTTTTGAGCGTCAGGGGCCTGAGGTCAGCTGAACGCAGTGGCTCAAAGGGAGGCCCTTTAAGAGCTCTGAGGACCAAAGAGAGGTCCCAGGTGGGAACAGTGAGAGGACGAGGAGGATTTAATCGCCTAGAACCTCTCAAGAAACGCACCACGAGGTTGTTTCGTCCCACTGACTGGCCAGCGATAGGAGCGTGAAACGCTGCAATGGCTGCTACGTAAACTTTGAGCGTTGAAGGGGTCCGACCCAGATTCAAACGCTCCTGGAGAAAAGACAGAAGCGAGTAGCCTCGACTTATGGTTCCCAGAACCCAGCTTGACACTCCGGGGATGGCCCGCCAGGCCTCGGCCCGCGTGACAAGGGGCTGAATGGTATCGGGTGACGGGCCGCCCATCAGGGGCCCGTGCACCGGAGAGAGTGGAAGAGGAACTTCGCTCTTTCTTAGAGAAGGTAGAATATTCATAGTGTTCGCCATAAGAATAGCGTTTTGCATGGACGCAGCACTGGGCCCAGTTAGCACAACACTGAACATATCTCCCACGCCCGGATCTGAACGAGGCGGAGGGGGGGTGGAACGAAAGAGCTTTTGGGGTGGTCCGGCCGTGGCGAGACTTTGCCCCATCCTCTTCCTTCCTGAAACATCAGGAGGGCTTAGGAGGCGTCGGGTCCAGTGTAATCTTAGGCCAGGGTCCCTGACGTTGCCTCGGGAAGGAGGAGCGCTTACGATGGCGCTGTTCCTTGGGTGGTGCTGCCTGAGAGGTAGAGGGAGCAGGTTTGTTCTGCTGAGCCGGCGCAGACTTGGGGCGGCTGGAAGCAGACGTGGAGCTAGAGCGTTTAGGCAGGAAGTGTCGCATAGCCTGAGACGACATTTGTGCTGCAGTAAAACGCTCCGTAAAGCCCTCTACTGCTGGCCCGAAGAGATCAGAAAGAGAGACCGGGGCATCCAAAAAGGCCGTCTTGTCCATCTCCTTAATCTCGGTCAGGTTGAGCCACAAATGGCGCTCAAGCACGACCAGGCTGGCCATGGATCGTCCAATGGCCTGAGCTGTGGCCTTTGTGGCACGCACCTCTACTGCTTTCGAAAGGATGCGGAAGAGCTCGGCATCCATACCCGGCTTGCAGTCAATGGGCTCCAGCGAGGGAAGGCGGGTGGGGTCAGAATCACCGGCCCAACCTTCGGATTCAGAGGCCGCGAGAGACATGACGTCATCCATCGGCTCGTCCTCAGAACCGCCAAAAGAGATGAGGTCGCTCGCATCTGCCGAGGGACGCAGCTCAGGGCGGGAGAACAGGACGGGGGACTGCTCTCTCGGGGGAGAGGGTGAGGCACGCGGGGAAGCCGGCGTGACGTCATCCAACTCCGTGCGCTCGGCCGCTCTGCCCCGCCGTCTCTTCCTAGCCGGCTCGCGGGAGGAAGAAGACAGGAGGGCGCGAGCGGCGAGATCGCCTTCACTGAAGAAGGCGATCCGCGAGCGCAGAGAGGCGAGACTCATGTTCTCACAGTGAGAACACAAGGTCCCGGTGAGCGCGGCCTCTGCATGGGGTCTGCATGTGCCACACGAGTGGCGCGGCATTTGTAACAACGCCGTTTGAGGGGCTCTTTTAGAGTGGCGAAAACCGCTGTTGGAAAGCTCTTTTAGAGCAACAATAAACCGCGGGAAAATCGCTCTTTTAGGCGCGCCGAATGGCGGCAAGAGACGGGCTGGCAGGCGACCAGAAGCGGGAAGCGGGCGGCTCGAGACGGCGCTCGAGGCGGCAGTCGACGAGGGCGCCGGCGCTTCTTCCTCGGCAAGCTCAGCAGTCCGCTGCGGGAGCCTCTTCGACGACGGCGAGAGCTTCTTTCCAGGTGAGCTTCTTTCCAGGCGAGCTTCGGTGATGCCGGAGATCAGTGAGGAGCGATGTGAAGTCGTCGCTGAAGGAGAGAGAACTGAAATCCTATGGCGAAACGCCCGCTTATATAGCCCTAAACCCCACCCATTTCAGGCGGGAATATTCACGCGCTCTGTCACCATAGGTCGCGCAGCTATGCCGCGCCGTCATTGGTTCAACAACTTGTCTATGAGTGAACCAATGACGATGCAGTTACACTGCGTTATTCAGTAAGTATCGAAAGGGAACTAAGAGTCCATCATCAGGCCAAGCAACCACAGGTAACCAGTAAATTTATTCTCATCACTGGCCCTCATACACACCAAGTTCAGAGAGAAAACACTTACCACTAAGTTGCTCGAAGAATAAGAATGTAACAATAAGAATATCATTGAAGAATATTACTTCAACCGCCTGCTCCAGCTCACTTTAGGTTCTGAAATATAATGCAAAAATACACTGATCTTGGAAGCCAGCTAGGTAAATATCAACGGCATCTTGACTTCAGAGTCCAGAGATTTTAAAACAAAACAAATCACTAACTCCTCAAAACTTAATTACTCAATTACAATATCTGTTGGCCAAAACAATAATTTGATATTTTTGCTACATTTTCTTTGTTTCATAAATGGTTTTGTATCATAATTGTTTAAATTTGGTTGAATATGAGACAAAAAGTAACCTAACCTGAGAAATAAACACTTAAAAATAAAAGCTAATTTCACTATATCACCAATTAAATGTGTGTAAATATTTATAAACTGATAATCTCAATTGATTTTGAAGGAGCAGATTCGACAATCTGTTTTAAATCTACTCCCTTGTTTACGCCCTCTCCAGTGCAACCTGAAATAGTGACACACACACCACTGAAGTCTTGCCTTCAAAGACAGATTAGTTTATCCTGCTTATGAGTATTAAATATTTATGTCTTTAAGTATACTATTTTTGACAGTGGCTTAAAGAGAGAAAAACTTTATTTTTGTGTATTGTTGTGCATCGGTGGTCGAATGGCGCTCAGTGTTGTGGATGTATTGTCCTGGCCTTGGGCTAAAGCGTACACAACATTCAGTGTATGTTTACTGACGAGATGCATCTACAACCTGTATGAAGAGGCGAAAGATCCACTCATTCAGACCGCTCTAGTGAACAAACTCTCTCAGAACTCACCCGATGGCAGGATAGGCGATGACAATGTCAACAATGAAGAATTACATTCAACTGTTTTGTGGTATCAGGCCACGGATAGCTTCTGTATATGGGTAAGTGGTCCAAGTCCTAACAAGACCAGGATTGTATATGGGTCAGTAAATGACATTATTTTTTATTCATTTATTAAAACATGCAAATAAAACATGTAAAACTTGTCTTAAACTTCTATGACGAACGTTTTCCATTTGAGTTTAAAATAATTTAGATTGTATAATATATAATACCATTATATAATTTATAATTAAAAACAATATCTAGCTGTTTAAACTGGATTTGTTTGGTGTAATATTCTGTTATTTCTTTAAAAAACGTTTTTTACGTTAAACGTTTTTTAATATAATGAAAGTTGTGCATTCATGTATATTCAAGATACAACTGCATTTTAGTACTTTCAAATGGTTAGACCACTTGAACACTAACACAAATAGCTGAGAATTTTCTTTTTTGATGTGTGAAATCAGCATGGATACAAATATATTTCTAAGAAATTGGCACGTGACTTTTAAACTAGATTTTTCTAATTTTTTTCTTTTTGTCATTCAAAACAAATAACATGGTCATGCCCATTCTTCAGACCTTATGTTTTTATATTTTATAGACAGTATATTACGTTTTAATTAGTGTCATTAGAGCAAATGTACATTAGTGCAGCTAGTAGTAGCCAATATTACACTATTCATCTTCTCAGGTCCTTGTGAACACACTGTGCTGTTTTCTCCTGCTGATGGCAAAATGTATCCAGTTTATTGTGTTCAGTGATCTCAGAATGAATGAAAAACAGGTAATCCATATGGCACATGTCCAGCCTGATGTAAACCGGAGATTAAACATAAGTCAAATAATTATGTTTGTTATAGCCTTGTACTGTGTGACTAATGAACCCTTCTGTTTATTTTGTTACATTTTTGGCCTTGACATTCCTGCTGCAAGAACCTCAAGGGCAAAATCCGTAACTTTCTATTCTACAAGTTCATCTTTCTCTTTGGTGTGCTGAATGTGCAGACGGAGAGGGAGCTGGCCATGTGGTGTGTTTGGTGCTCTGCACTTCTCTTTCTCCAGCTCTTGGCCCAGCTCTGCAAAGATCGTTTTGAGTATGTAAGTAAATATATTGTCAGTTGATATCCAGATAACCAATACTCAGAGAGAGAGAAATCTAGTGCCTGGAAACTGTGGAAAACACAGATGACCTACCATGTGACTACCCAAGTCCATATCAATTTCAGGTTGAACATTATAAATAGCATTAGAGTCCTTGAATCCTAGTGTGTTTACTAAGATAATTTTCAGTTGAGTCTTAGCATTAGAGAAGATTATGCCTTTAAATCAGTATCATTCCCCATGTAAGTGCTCTCACCTGCACAGCAACAGCGAGGTTAATGAGGACACCGTAACACAAAATTCTGTTGTGCATCTGTATTATTTGGTCATAATCATCTCAATGCCATGTATTCAGTGTAATTTGTGGGCATGACTTGAGAATGATATTGTGTGTTTTGTATTTCATAGCTCTCGTCATCCTCCACCACGACTCTGGCCAGCCATATGCGCGTGTTGTCGGTGTTGATGTGTTTGTTTGTGTCCTCTGGGGGGCTCACTGTCATATGTGGCCTGTTGGGTTTTTTTTCCCATGATATGCACACTCTGTCCTTTATGGCAGTTGAAGTAAGTTTGGATTTGTGTGCATGTGAACCTGTTTGTATATGTGTAACTGAGTCTGTATTTATGTGGAAGCAAGCACTGTATACATTTGTTTTTAAGTGTACAGATTCTTAAAAATAATTGTTTTTCTACAGTGCCTTATGGTAACTATATATATGAGCCATGCAATTCTACGGTAAGTATTTGTAAATGTGAGCACACACACGCGTGTGTGTGTGTGTGTGTGTGTGTGTGTGTGTGCGTGCGTTTTTGTGATTTATAAGGACATAAATTTGTATAACTTATATTATGACGTAAACATGAAATATGAGGACATTTCATGAGTCCTCATATTTAAAATAGCTTTAAAAACATACTGAACAATGTTTTATTAAAAATATAAAAATGCAGAATGTTTTCTGTGATGGGCAGGTTTAGGGGCAGGGGTAGTGTAGGGGGATAGAATGTACAGTTTGTACAGTATAAAAACCATTACGCCTATGGAATGTCCTCACTTTGATAGCAAAACAAACCTGTTTGTGTGTGTTTGTCTGTGTAAATTGTAAATAACAATTGGAAGACTTAAAATACCATACATAACTTGTATGGATTACCTTTATGATGCTTTTATTCTGATATGCTATGATTTGTGATTTATGCAATGCTTTTTTTTTTTTTTTTTTTTTTTGTCATTTTTGGAACTTGAAAGCTCCTATTCCCCATTCATTTACATGATGTTCTGAAAAAGCATGAAACCCATGAGATGTGATTGGAATTCTTTTGTTATATGCATTTATAAAAGATATATCCTTTTATGTCCTTTAAGCTATGTGCCTGCTAAATGATATTTTATTTTGTTCAGGTACACAATTCACCTGTATGACCTGATCTGTGAAGATTCTTGGGAAGATAAAGAGGTCTGTATTTATTACACAGACTTTGTCATGGAGATGGGTATTCTTTTCCTAGATATGATGCATCATATCCACATGCTGGTGAGACAATCCCTTTTATGTTAAAAAACAATTAATTAATTTAGCAAGCCATTTATAGAGGTTTATTTTTATTACTATTAAATTAGAATCATTATCACTTATTTTTCTTGTCTTTTGCCTTTTTTCAGCTCTATGGGAATATTTGGTTCTCTGTGGCTGATTTGATTATATTGACACATTTACGGTTCTTGTCTCAGGAAATGCAACACAGGTTACTTCAACACAAAAATTACCTGCATATTTATGATGTTATGGACATGAGGTAGGTGTTACAGGATTTTTAAGCCTTACCATAGTTAGGTAAATGTTTATAGTGGTGAATGGGACACTGCAGTGTGTGTGTGTGTGTGTGTGTGTGTGTGTGTGTGTGTGTGTGTGTGTGTTCCCATTTGCTCCAACAACAAAATAAAAAAAATCCTTGTTAGCATTTTCACGACTTTCCAAAATACTGTATGAAAAAATTACGGAAGAGGATTATATGGAAGTAAAATAATGCCAAATGTTTTTGAAATAAAAAGCTTGTTGAATTGCACTATTTGAAAAAAATATGCATTACATTAGCTGTACTTGCATTTAGATGCACTGTATTTTTAAGGCTTGCATTTTTATGGGCTGAAATTCAACATGGTCGTATATTTAGGCTGTGAATATTTCAATTAAAAATATTTCACACACATTTTCATTATTAAAAATTCAATAATTCATATTCACCTTTTAGATTTCACTTCCAAAATATTCATTCTGTTTAAAAATACAACCTATAAAATTCGACTAGCAATTCTCAGTCCATTTTATTTCGCTTTACAAATTCGCTTCCACAAATTCAGTGGCTCAAATTCGGCAGAAAATTCAACATTTCACATCCGGGAACTGCAGGAAGAGCAGTAGAGTGCCGATGCATCATCTCTATCTGCTGTTAGTCTTCTTCACCAGCAGGTGCCGCTAGCGGCGGTTTAGGAAGACCAAAGCAACGTTAGTAAGTCATCATTCATTCATAAAAACGGATTTACAGAATTAGAGCAAGCGGTAAGTGAATGTGTGATGATTATCAGGGCCAGTATAAATGCAGAAAAGCTGATAAAGACACAAAAGCTGCATTTATGTTTAATTCAGTGTATTTACGCTTACTTTCCCAGTGTAGCTACAGCTTTCTCTCCAGTGAACAAGATAACGTTATTGCCCGATGCTGGTGTATAGATCAAACGTTAAATCTGAGATAGACATTATTTCTCTCTGTTGTTTAGTCCTTAACTTTATATGGCAGCGCTGTGTTGTAATACTAGGGCTTCCCTCCATAGGCGCCGATTTATGTTTCTGCCGGTGGGTGCCCAGTGCCCCCCATTACATTCATATTATATTACAGATAAATCCACACTTACTTTTCGTGTTCCCTAATAGTGTAGTGGTAGAAATGTTGTTAATACAGTCAGAGGTCCAGCCGTGCTCTAATTATCAGTGGTTCGAATCTACCCTCATATCGTTTTTTTTTTCTCTCATAAAGTTCAAAGAAGTTAATTAATGTTTGTATATCAAGAGCAGGGACATGTCTGTGTGCATTTTGTTAATGATTTCCCTGGAAAGAAGAGTCAAGCGATAGATTGACGCGTATGTCAGAAGACTAACTTACACGAGCGAGCCACGCATGATTTCAAAAACAACACGTTTCAGCGCTAGTTCGCTTCTTATTTAACTCAAATCAACGTCAACTTGATGTTTTATTTGCATTATATCTGTGCAGCAATATGACAATTTCGACCCAAAAAGCACATTCTTTTCACGAGCGTTGTCGCGAGTCATGCTCTCGCTGATATCTGATGCAAGGAGTGTTTGAGCGCGCTCATGTATCTGATCGAGAGAAGAGCCATTTGTGCTCGCGCATCACTTGGATGCGCTCTCGACGTTTGCCATTAAAATATTCCCATATAAACGGTCTTATTAAACTATAAAAAAGGGTTTGGATAGTGTCTGAAAGCTCCAATTGATTTTCTATTGGTTAAAATCAATGGAGAATATCTCGTATATTTCCGTGGGTGCTCGACCATTTCCGTGGGTGCTCCAGCCCCCGAGCACCCACGGGATCGGCGCCTATGCTTCCCTCATCCGTCATAGCTGCCATCAGGACATATAAACTCTTAACACAGCTTAATGGACTCGTACAGTGATATAAAAGACCAAACTCGCACCTCATTTGTGATGTAGGTTAGACTATATAGGCTCCAAGAAAGCAGATACTGGCATTAAGTTGATTTGACGCTGAACGTTTGATTATGATATTCGCAAATTTAGGGACTGTCTCTAAAGTTACAACATTCTGTATTCACGTTTCTACCTTCAATAGCATTTAAAGAGAATGACTTAGTCACAAAACCAACTGTAAATTGTTCATCTAGGTGTCAGGTATAATGCAAACCTTTTAGATTTTTGATGTTTATTAAAATAAAAGGTAACACTTTATATTAAATAGTTGATATGAACGAACAATGAACTGCACTTCTACAGCACTTACTAATCTTTGTTAATGTTAATTCCAGCATTTACTAATACATTATTAAAATCAAGAGTTGTATTTGTCAACTTTAGTTAATGCACAGTGAAGTAACATGAACAATGAACTGCTGTATTTTTATTAACGTTAACAAAGATTAACAAATACAACAACAAATGTGTTGCTCATGGATAGTTCACATTAGTTAATACATTATGAACCTTACTGTAAAGTGTTTCCAACTAAACTGTCAAGTAATATGTAAAGATTGCTATGTATTTCACTACTGTATTGGATCATACAAAAAAATGCCATAATTTAAAGCTCAATAGCATTTGATGAGAATGATTTACAATCACCAAAACTACCTGTGAAGTGTTCATCTATAGGTGCCAGGTCGAAGAGTGATGCACCCTTCTCTCTCTCTCTCTCTCTCTCTCTCTCTCTCTCTCTCTCTCACTCACACACACACACACACACACACACACACACACATATTCAAACACACTCAACTCAAAGTACATGCACATATACTTTTTCTTTTTTTTACACATTCATCACACAATTAGTTCTACTTAGTTAATTTTATTTCTAAATTTTATTTAAAATTTGTATAAGCAGGATAATCTATGATCAGGTAAAATAAAAAATGAACAAAGTAAAAAAAAATGTGTGATGAACGTGTAAAAAAAAAAAAAAAAGAAAAGAAATAGTATATATGCATGTACTTTGAGTGAGGTGTGTTTGAATATGTATATGTGCATGTGTGTCTACAAGAGTTTGGTAGAAGGTAGAAACGTGAATACAGAATGTCGTAACTTTAGAGACAGTCCCTAAATTTGCGAATATCATAATCAAACGTTCAGCGTCAAATCAACTTTATGCCAGTATCTGCTTTCTTGGAGCCTATATAGTCTAACCTACATCACAAATGAGGTGCGAGTTTGGTCTTTTATATCACTGTACGAGTCCATTAAGCTGTGTTAAGAGTTTATATGTCCTGATGGCAGCTATGACGGATGAGGGAAGCCCTAGTATTACAACACAGCGCTGCGATACAAAGTTAAGGAAACTAAACAACAGAGAGAAATATATGTCTATCTCAGATTTAACGTTTGATCTATACACCAGCATCGATCAATAACGTTATCTTGTTCACTGTAGAGAAAGCTGTAGCTACACAGGGAAAGTAAGCGTAAAGACACTGAATTAAACATAAATGCAGCTTTTGTGTCTTTATCAGCTTTTCTGCATTTATACTGGCCCTGATAATCATCACACATTCACTTACCGCTTGTTCTAATTCTGTAAATCCGTTTTTATGAATGAATGACTTACTAGCGTTGCTTTGGTCTTCCTAAACAGCCGCTAGCGGCACCTGCTGGTGAAGAAGACTAACAGCAGATAGAGATGATGCATCGGCACTCTACTGCTCTTCCTGCAGTTCCCGGATGTGAAATGTTGAATTTTCTGCCGAATTTGAGCCACTGAATTTGTGGAAGCGAATTTGTAAAGTGAAATAAAATGGACTGAAAATTGCTAGTCGAATTTTATAGGTTGTATTTTTAAACAGAATAAATATCTTGGAAGTGAAATTTGAAATCTGAATATGAATTATTTAATTTTTAATAATGAAAATGTGTGTGAAATATTTTTAATTGAAATATTCACAGCTTAAATATACGACTGTGTTAAATTTCATCCCATAAAAATGCAAGCCTTAAAAATACAGTGCATCTAAATGCAAGTACAGCTAATGTAATGCATATTTTTTTTCAGTTAGAGCAATTCAACAAGCTTTTTATTTCAAAAACATTTGGCATTAATTTACTTCCATAGGATTAGGGCCAAGCAATAATAAAAAAATAAAACCATCTCGAGATTAAAGTTGTTAAATTTTGAGAAAAAAACCCTTAAAATTCGAGAAAAAAGTCGAGATAAAATGTTGAGAATAAACTCATTAAATTACAAGAAAAAACTTGTTAAATTTCAAGAAAAAAAAATAACGAGTTTTTTCTCGTAATTTAATGAGTTTATTCTCAACGTTTTCGACTTTTTTCTCGAAATTTAACAACTTTAATCTCGGGATGGTTTTATTTTTTTATTATTGCTTGGCCCTAATCCTCTTCTGTAAAAAATTAAGGCAGTCAGAAGATAAATCTTTTTTTTTTTTAGCCATTATATTACAAACTCACAGCACTTTTTCTTTTTTTGGTGGTTATTTAGTGCTAAGGTAAAATAACACAAAGTATAGTGTTATAAATGTACATTTAAAAAAAAAAAAAATACAATATTAAAAACATTGCTAGATTTACAATGTTAATAACTGGGAATGTTGTCACAGTCTGAAAATATTTGAATAATAGTTAATAGTTGTACTTAATGCTAGTGAACATGAATTTGCTGAAAAGTCAGTTTAAGTTTCTCAAACTCTGTTTCTCCCTGTATTATGCTGTATGTTGGTTTATTTTGTACACGAGTAAGGTAACAGCTGTTGTATGTGCACTCTGTTTTGGTAATGAAGTGGTCTGCAGTAATGAATGTCCCTTGGCAGGTTTTCTATGGCTACAATGGAAGAGCTGGCATCTCATGATGACAGATGTGCTATTTGCTGGGAAAAAATGTACACGGCATACAAACTGCCCTGCGGGCACCTTTTCCACAAGTAAGAAAATTACCACATTTCAGATAGAAAAGGGTTTATTATTCATCCACCTTGGGTACTGTATGTGAATGTAGTCTCTCATGCAGCACTGAGTTGGATAGGTGACTATAAAATATTCAGTATTTCTTTGGAAATAAATGAGACATTTGCTTGGAAACCTTTTTACATGGTCTCCAAGATACAGGTATCTGTGTGTGTTCTCAGGTCGTGCTTGCGTGCCTGGCTAGAACAGGATATGTCATGTCCCACATGTAGGATGTCTGTAAATATGAGTGGCAGTCAAACCAGAAATGAGCAGGAGGGGGCATCATTGTCAGTCAGTTTGGGCCCAGCTGCTGTGGGAAACCCAAACAGAGCTCCAATCAGTTACCAAAGTCACCTCTTCTATTTTGATGGTACAGATAATAATTGTTTTACATATTGAAAAATATCCACTTTTTTTTTAGTAATTGTTCGTATCTGAAGACCCAAAAGTGAATCCTCCAAAATGCTTTAAAGTCAGCTTTACACTCGTTACTGCTGACTCAACGGGTTGATAATGTACAGTATAGGCACATTTGTTTTTTTTAAAAAACAGAGTTTGATCATTGCTTCAAAGTGGAATCTTAGACTTCTCCTCTGCAGTCACTCTTAAATCATATTTTAGGATTGTTTTGTTTTGGGTATCTACTGAAATATCTCTTTTTCTTCTTACAGGTTCCCAAATTGCTAACTGGCTGCCTGGCCTTTCAGTTGAATTTGTGCACTCGCCTAATATGATTATTCTATTGCAGGCAGACGACTCACAGGTAAATGTGAGAATCTAAATTGTCCTTATGAAATTGTTTTCTGTTTAAATAGCTGCATTTTTATCCCGTAACTATTATTCATTTACTGCTTTTCAGGTGCACCAGGAGGAATAAATGTTTCCTTAGGTATAGACCTACCTGAATGATCATTTATAAAGGTTTTGAAGCCAACAAATTAAGAAGAATGTGCCACTGACTGCATTTCTTGGTGCCTCTCTTGACAGATGTAAATTGCTCTCCTGAGCAGATGTAAAAAGAATGAAACATTCAGTTCAAGTTGGTTGATGACACCTATATTAGGCAAGGCAAGGGAAGTTTATTTGTATACCTTTTGCACATTTCATACACAATGGGAATTCAATGTGCTTTACATAACAATGATTTTAAAAAGAATTAAAAAAAATCACAACAAATGCATAAGAAAAAAACTAACTGTAAAAGCAAAGAATAAAAAATGGTGTTCTATTAGAAGGAAGACAGTGAAAGTACGGGGCCACTTTGGAAATGTGCAATAGACATTAAGTGTGTTTGTTCAACACTAATGGGAATAGTCTGTCGATATAAACAAATAAATAATGCTAAAGCGCACACACACTAATATATATATATATATATATATATATATATATATATATATATATATATATATATATAAAAACAGCCCTTATATATATTATATTATTATTATTATATATAAACAGGTTTTGCGGGACTTTCATCTACTACAGTGGTCATTTATTTTCTTTTTTATTTCTAAATAAGTGTTTGCTTTCCTACATCGTGAAACTTTTAGTTTTTACAAATGGGGACAAACTATGAAGGATGAACAAATAATGTTTTAGACATCACATTAAAAATAACATTCAAATTGGGCAATATTTATAGCTTTGAAGTGCTGAGAAAAGTTGTGTGAAGCACTTAAAAGCACTCAAACATTAGACCATTTTTGCCAATAGTTATTTCTGTTAGTGTTACTATATTACACTTATTAATGGCACAATGTTTCTCATGGTTTCCAAAATTACACAGCGCTGGAAGGAAGCGCTTGAATTAAATAACATCTCTGTGAAATCTTGTGAGAAGCATTCACATTTGTCGCAGAATTCTCTGTTAAACCACAGATCAGATCAAATAGTTTCCACATCGGCAGTGGTTTATCTGATATCTTTTTTTTTTTTTTTTTTGCAGTCTATGGTTTTAACATTTAAAAACAGACATGTTCAAATTCCAAAGCTTGTTACTTGCTGTTGGTAAAACTGACTTACTCCAGGTGACATTTTGTCAAAACCTCACTTCATGTACTTACAATAAACAATTATTTTCAGGAAAAAATCACTGTAATTCACCAAAAGGTGGGGGCCCCTTAATAAATATATATATAAATTAGTATTATATTTTATGTCACTCTTTTAAATAATAGTGCACAATTATACACAGAGTACTCATTGATAGAAAAACAGTTGTACTATATATCATGTAACACTCTTGTGTTTGAATTGTGCTATAAATAGAGCACCCAGAAATAAAAATGAGTTTTGTGTTTTATTAGCAGACATTGTGTCTTGTATTCCAAAACATTACAATCTTTCTAAACTATTTAACATTTTAGCTACCTCTACAAGCATGATGAACACAGAATTGATATCATCCTGAGCCATATATTAGGCTACATGTCTGATATTATGCCATCATAATATGTGTATAATTTAAGAATGGCTGCTGAATAGTATACATGGTAGAAATAATGATACTTGTGATATTACTTTAATCTTTCATGACTTTCTGACATGGCCAATCTTTATATATTTTAAATATTTTTGTCATTTCTGTAAAATGTTAAAAGTGTGTTGGATTTGTAAACAATAGCTGCCCAGATCTTGTGATTAATTTTGTGAGTGTTTAATGTTTTTAACTGTTTTTGATGTACATTTTTTAGTTTATTATCACACTATCCACACTATACCAAGTTTGCTAATATAACCGGCGGTACTCCACAGAGCGTGACTCGATGCTGATTGGACTATATCCAGAGGCAGACCAAACAGCCTAGCAGTGACAGCTAGCGTAACACTGTGGTTGAATATGATTGAAAAATCCGTCCCTTTCTCACTTTGGTGGTGCGTCGCCCTATTGCCCTAATGAAGAAACCGCCCCTGCAAACAAGCGCGGAAATGGTAGGCTGCAGCTTCAGTTGAACAACAGTGAACTTACGGCCTTATGATACGTTGTCAGGCTATGTTAGCAAAACTCAGAAAAATGAACATGACTGTCCAGTCAGCCGTTATATTGTGTTTGCGGTGCGCATTCAAGAATTGTACGCGCAAATGCGGCGGCACTCGCTGTATACTTAATTATAAAGCGCAAAAGAAACTGCATGCACTGTCCTTGTTCTGTTGTAAATTACGTCATGAAATGACCAAAATTGCGATTAAAACTGCCTCAAAACTGTGCATGCATGCATGTATTTGTTGTAACATGGTTTTAAAGCTATCGTTATCCAATTTTTTGGCCTCCAAACATAACTTAAAATGCACATATGTAGGCTCCACCAAGGAAATCTAAATTCTCTGCCTTTTTTTGTAAACGGCGTTTGACTTAGTATTTGCACAGTCAACTTGTAAACACTGAGTTGGTACTTCCGCCTATGTCAAGCATGACCTTTTCAACGTAATTGCGTAAAACTTGAACTTTTTTTTTTTTTAAATGACCGATCGTTTCACTAGATAAGACCCTTATTCATCGTCTGGTATCGTTTAAAGCCATTTGAAGCTGCACTGAAACCGTTGAACTGTTTGGTGCCCATTGAAGTCCATTATATGGAGAAAAATCCTGGAATGTTTTCATCAAAAACCTTAATTTCTTTTCGACTGAAGAAAGAAAGACATGGACATCTTGGATGACATGGGGGTGAGTAAACTATCAGCAAAAGTTTATTTAAAAGTGAACTAATCCTTTAATGGGAAGACTAATTAAAAAGTAAGTAAACAACTGTCACTTACATATCACCGCTTTATTTCATGACAAAATCCAACTCGAAATGACCTGAAAACATGATGACTGCAGGGTTTTTTAGTGAGCAATCAGTGTGGTGAAATTAAAGGTAGCCTACATTTGTGTCTGAGTGAGTGACCAGTGTGTACAAGCTTGATGACTGCTGAAAATTAATCAACTATTAAAAAGAAAATCTGAAAATTTGTTTATAAATAATATATATATATATATATATATATATATATATATTTAAATTGTTACTGCCTTAAAGTGTTTGCTGCTAAAAAAAAGCTTAAGATGGGTTTGGTGCGCACAGTGGTAAAAAGTACACCATGTTTACAATGAAATATACTGCTGTATCTTTAATGTTGTGGGCTTATTTTTCTGCTGGAGGTCCTGGACATCTTGTTAAGATACATGGCATCATGGATTCTATCAAATACCAACAGATAAAAAAAAAATCTAAACCTGACTGTCCCTGTTAGAAATCATATAATGAGCTGTGGTTGGATCTTCCATCAGGACAATGATCCAAAACAAACATCAAAATCAACACAAAAATGGGTCACTGAACACAAAACCAAGCTTCTGACCTGGCCATCCCAGTCCCCTGACCTGAACCCTAAAGAAAATGAGTGGAGTGAACTGAAGAGAAAAAGCACCAACATGGAGCTGGAATCTGAAGGATCTGGAGAGATTCTGCATGAAGGAATGGTCTCTGATCTCTTGTCAGGTGTTCTCCATACTCATCAGGCATTATAGGTGAAGACTCAGAGCTGTTATCTTGGGAAAAGGTTGCAAAAAGTATTGAATAAAAAGGTATGATTAATTGTGAGCAGTGTGTATTAGAGAAAAACATTTCTCTCATAATGAGATTTTCCCCCCATTTAAAATTATTATTCTCCAATGAAAGGTTGGATTTTTGTAGGTTTTTAAAGTAAAAGATCAAAAGTATTAACGATGCAGATTTATTTTCACAGCCGCCTTTGGTCATATTTACCAAGGCTATGAATAATCTTGAGCACGACTGTATATTTGTTACTTTTAGGCATAAATCAGTAGACTTCCTTTCTGAAACTTTTAGGACATTGTTTATATTGTAATTTGACGATACATTTGTTTTCTGAGATCAGTAATGACGTCTTTTCAATTTTGTGATATATATATATATATATATATATATATATATATATATATATATACACACACACATATACACACATACATACATATATATGTAAGCTGCCCATGCCACACGCACTCTTGCAACCCCATACCATCAGAGATACAGGCTTCTGAACTGAGCGTTGATAACATCTTGGGTTGCCCTTGTCCTCTTTAGTCCGGATGACATGGCGTCCCAGTTTTCCAAAAAGAACAAATTTTGATTCGTCTGACCACAGAACAGTTTTCCACTTTGCCACAGTCCATTTTAAATGAGCCTTGGCCCAGAGAAAATGCCTGCGCTTCTGGATCATGTTTAGATATGGCTTCATTTTTGACCTATAGAATTTTAGCCAGCAACGGCGAATGGCACGGTGGATTGTGTTCACTGACAATTTTTTCTGGAAGTATTCCTGAGCCCAGGTTGTGATTTCCATTACAGTAGCATTCCTGTATGTGATGCAGTGCCGTCTAAGGGCCCGAAGATCATGGGCATCCAGTATGGTTTTCCGGCCTTGACCCTTACGCACAGAGATTGTTCCAGATTCTCTGAATCTTTGAATGATATTATGCACTGTTGATGATGATAACTTTAAACTCTTTGCAATTTTTCTCTGAGAAACTCCTTTCTGATATTGCTCCGTTATTTTTCGCTGCAGCATTGGGGGAATTGGTGATCTTGTCTGAGAGGCTCTTTTTATACCCAATCATGTTGCCAATTGACCTAATAAGTTGCAAATTGGTCCTCCAGCTGTTCCTTATATGTACATTTAACTTTTCCGGCCTCTTATTGCTACCTGTCCCAACTTTTTTGGAATGTGTAGCTCTCATGAAATCCAAAATGAGCCAATATTTGGCATGACATTTCTAAATGTCTCACTTTCAACATTTGATATACTATCTATATTCTATTGTGAATAAAATATAAGTTTATGAGATTTGTAAATTATTGCATTTCTTTTTTATTCACAATTTGTACAGTGTCCCAACTTTTTTGGAATCGGGTTTGTGTATATGTGTAAATATATATTTACACACATACACAAATTATATTTTAAATATAATAATAATATTTTATTATGATATTATTATTATTATCTTTATTAAGGACACAGGTGCAAACACAAGTTCCATAGATAGAAAAGAAAAAGTTAAGAATTCTGTAAACAAGTTACAATAATATTTACAGCATATCAATAAGAGAGTACAAGATGTCTTCAGTCTCTGTTTACAAACGGGCAGGACCGCCAGTGATGCCACAGTTTTGAGGTGAACCTCACTGAGCTCATCTCAGGGCAAACCAGAGTCTGTACAATTACATTCGGGGACTTCACAAGTCGACACATGAATTTATAGTAACAATGGCGCAAAGCAGCGGGAATTGAGCGAACTCCACACTCAACAAACATCTGACTGGCACTACTGTATCTTGCTACCTGCAGCAGCAGTCTCATAGAGTCAATATATGCAACAGTTAGTCTCTGCAGACTGGACTTTTTGTAACTCGCCACAGTTGGGCCGTGTACAAGGGAGAGCAGTATGACTGAAATAAAGCAGTTTTGACTTTTTTGACTTTTACAGAGCACATACCAAATCTCCTGACCAGCATATTTGATTGTCCGTATAATTTGCAACACTGCCTGTGCATATCTCGGTCATCAGTGAGGTCACTACAGATATAATGCCCAAGGTATTTTACCTCATCTGTGACATTAAGCGTACTGCCACAGAGAGTGAACTCAGGAAAGGCTGATTTCATATCACTTTTGGTTCTCACAATCATAACGTAGCTTTTAGAGGTGTTATACTTAATGTCATTTTGTAAGCCATATTGAGAACAGATATTGAGGAGCTGCTGAAGTCCTAGTTAATAACAGAGCCTCCAACAACACATCCAGTATTACAGTTAGTGAGCTGTACAGAGAGATCATCCATGTATATGTTGAACAGCAGGGGGGACATTATACCTCCCTGCCGGACCCCATTGCTGACCCTGAAGGAGTCAGACACTGACTCACCCCGTTTAACCTGCACGCTCTGCTTGTGAGTACCAAAATATGAGGATTCTAATGAGGTAACCAGGGACACCTCTGTTAGACAATTTCCTAAACAACGTCTCATGATTGATTCTATCAAATGCCTTAGATGCATCTAGGAAGCATGTGAACATTGTAGAGCCATGACTATGATACTTGTCTAACATTTCCTTTAGTGCATATATACATGTATCAGTAATATGTTCAAGTTTAAATCCAAACTGATTGGCAGCTGTAAATAGGTACAGTTCAAGTCGGTCCAGGATGACTCTTTCAAGAACCTTGGAGACAGAGCTGGCCAAGGCTATGGGACAATAATTATCTTTACTGTTTAGTTTACCAGCTTTGTTTTTAATCACTGGGACAAGACAGACAGACAAGAGTGACTTGAACACCATGGATCTTAAATCCTGTAAAGCAAATTGCCAGAAGAGAATACAGTTTTTTGTTTGCCAATTTCAGATGCTCTGATGTTACTTTATCAGGACCGCATGACTTGTTATTCTTCAGTTTTAAAACGGCATAATAAACCTCTTCTGGAGTTACTATCACCCCCGTGACACAATTAAACAATTCACAATAATAGCTCATCCAAAGTTGACAGATATTATCTGTGCCAGTTACCCCATAAATGCTAGAAGGTAGAGAAGTCCTGCAATTGTTCATCATTCTAACTTCCTTCCAGAAGTCATAAAAGTTGTTATTTTTCAATTTACATGCCAGTGATTCTGCTCTCAAGCGATTCGTAATGCATATTTAAAGGTCCCGTTTTTCATGTTTTTTTGAAGCTTTGATTGTGTTTATAGTGTGCAATATAACATGTGTTCATGTTTCGCGTGTAAAAAAACACAGTATTTTTCACATAATTTACTTATCTGTATACCGCTGTTTCCACTGTCATAAAAACGGGCTGATGACTTCCTTGTTCTATGAAGTCCCTCCTTCAGAAATACGTAACGAGTTCTGATTGTGCCAGCGGTTCCTGTGTTGTGATTCGACAGCAGTTTAGCGCATCTTGCCCGGAAAGGTCACGCCTCTTACCATAACGTGGAGATGCACGCGCTCAGTGTTATTGTAAACATGTCTTTAATTTTACCCTACCAATTTGAGCCGGTGATTGGACTGCGGGATGAAAATAACAGCGTTTCGACGACATGGCGACAAACACACTCTACAAACGCAACTCTTGTGTATTCCTGTGGGCGGAGGTTAGTCAAAAAACTGTTTTAGTGACGTCATTAAAGAAGGAAGTAGAGGGATGTAGTCCAAACTGGCCGTTCGATGTAGACGACTTCTGTTAAATAAAATATCTCGCTTGGCATTGAACTTTGAGCTTTAAAATTTTACAGATTTTATTTATACTCTAACAACAACATTACACACTAACTAAAGTTTGAAACATGGGATCACGAAGAACGGGACCTTTAAATTTAGCATTAGCCTCCTTCTTTTGTTCAAATAGTGTCCCACTCCTGTGCTTCCCATCCTCAGCCCAGGCTTTAAACGCACTCCGGGCCTCTGCATGAGCTTCTTCCACATAGGTGCTCCATCCTGGTTTACCACAGTGAGCTTGTTTTTTACGTTGACACAGCCTACTAGATGTTATCAATGCATCCAGAGTGTTCTTGTATAGCAAGCAAAGTTGATTACAGTGTTCTTGATTTGTACAGTTCACATCACGACATATAATGGCTTCCTTAGGTATATCAATATGACCAAGGCATGCATACTGTAGGTCCTCTGGGTATAGGCAGAAATGTCCTCGCCGGTTAGATTTGTCCAGTCCACTTTATCACTATTAGCGCACATTTCAACAGGTATCACTTTTGGGATATAGTCCAAAATTATAGTTCATAATGAATGGCATGTGATCAGATGTTGCCATGTCATATAAAATCTGCATATTAAGAATACTGGCATGTGCATCTGTAGTACATAAACAATGATCAAGCCAAGACATTGTGTGCCAGGCATCACTGACCTAGCTAAAGCTTTCTTCAGGCAAGACGTTGGCAGACGTTCCAGCCGGCTCGGTGGTCACGTCTGCCCAGTCGTGCTTCTTCACAGGCGCCCGCATAGTCAGCTCGCGTGGCTCATAGTCCTCTAGGCCTGGATCAGGGGAGGGCCGGACTTCCTCAATCGCTGCTACTCAGCGTTCAATGGCCTTCGAAGCCTTTTACAGATTTTCGTTTACTTTAATCTGCTCTTCAGATGCCAGCCTCATGGCCAAGACGTCCCGGCTAAGTTGCTCTATTCGGCTGAGCAGCGCAGAGGCATCCAGACTTCCAAATCCAATGAAAGGCAGCTCATCCAAATAATGTGAAACAAACCGGGGAATATTATCACCGGATTCGTTTAGCACTTTCAAACATGCTTTTATATTGTTTATGTCCTTTTGTGGTTTTAGGACAGACTTCAAACTCAGAGGAGAAATGTCTAGTAGCCAGCATAATAAGTTCATCTTGCGTCATTATACGCATTTTGACAAAAAGAAAGTTTAACAGCTCATCCTCAACGATAACCATGCCACTTGAGGTTTTGTAAATCTCCGCTTTTTCACGTCTGCGAGCCCCGCCACAATCACTGCATGCTCCTAACTTTTTATATATATATAAAAGCGCTATACAAATAAATTTGAATTGAATATATATATATATATATATATATATATATATATATATATATATATATATATATATATATATATCAATTCAAATTTATTTGTATAGCGCTTTTCACGATACATATCATTTCAAAGCAGCTTTACAGAAAATGGATGTCAACATTACAATTTAAAGAATGTAGTTAGCAAATAATATACTTTAGGTAATTAATTACAATCACTGTTAGCAGTTTAACTGAAGGTAGAAGCAAAGAGCTCCTGGAAAATGAATTACATTAACAATAAATTAGGATATAGAGATTGTGCAATGTGAATGTTGATCCAGATGATTGCGTCTTCTGAAGTCCTCGCAGGAGCTGGCGCCGTCTCTTCACAGGTGATGGTTGTCTGAGGTCTTCTTAAGAGGCTGGATCCAAACTGAAGCTGAAGTCCTCTCTAGTCACCTCAGGGCGGGTGTCCCGAGGTAAAACAGAAAAGCAAAAGGAGAATATTAGCGTAGCTGCTGCTCATAACTTTAAGCAAAGATAGTCATGTGCAGTGTATATATATAATTTGTGTGTATGTATGTATATATATATATATATATATATATATATATATATATATATATATATATATCAGTGGCGTAGCCACGGGTTGCCAGGGTGTGCCGGTGCCACCCAAAGTGGCACTGGCACACCTAAAATGGTCCAGGTGAAATTGCAGCACAACAAACCTCACAAGTTCAAAATGGGATACTTTCCCATAGCTGGAGTGAGACCATAGACTCTCGCGAGCTGTCGCGATCATTCGTGGCTCTCTGTGGCTTGTAGCGCTAACGCTTCAGTTCATGCGGCGGGCGTGAAGGACCAACTCTTCCACATGTAATAAACATGAATGAACATCCAAAGGTATGTTGAAAGATATAGTAGAACTTACCAAAATCCGTCATCATCTTTCATGTTCATGTTTCAACTGGGAAAGGTGTCATTAAAACATATTGTAATAATGTCAAATTTACCGCATTTACCTCAAAAAGCCCTTCAATGTCCAAAAACGCATCAGTCCCAAAAATGAACTTCGAGAGGAGCATTTTGCAAATATATGCACTTTGCATTTCATTGTATTTGTGCTTAACGTACTTCAATATTGAATGTATAAATCTGTTTTAACCCGCCATTTAAATTTTTAGGTCTAATAAAATGAGTAGAAATAGCCTATAATTGCATAATTTTTTTTATTATAACGTTATTATAAAAACTGGTAATTTATATGTAAGTAGCTACAAATAAATTAATTTTTAATATTATAGTATTGGCTACCAGCGTGGTTCCCTGTATAATTTACAGTGTTGAAGAGATTTTTTTCTTTGAGGAAATTTGCTGTACCTGACGGGCACCGGTAAAGTTGGTTTTATATTCGCAATTCGGACTTCTGGTAAATTCAGACTTTCCAATAAATGGAATAAATTAATGTTTGCAATTTTAAGCAGCGACATGTATTGCAACCAACGTGTCAACTTACAACATTTTTCAATTCGTCAAAATAGGCAAGTATTGTTTTAATGGCATATTTACTTGTGAATGTCACTGAATGTCCAATGAGTTTGATTAACAAGGCTATTGATACGGATGTCCGAATGTGCAATATAAAACCACTTTACCCTGACGGGCCCCAAATAGTCAATAATGAATCAAGGAAATCAAATCGAAATCAAACCACAATCTTCAGAATCAAAATCAAATCCAATGTGAAATTTGTGTCAATGCCCAGCCGTCAATCATTTTTTGTTTGTTTTGTTTTTATTAAAGCAAATTTTTTTTTCCAATTATTTTCTTGCAAGTGCCCAGAATCGTCTTAAAATCCCGAAAACGGGGGAGGATGCTCCCAGACCCCCCTACAACAATTTCAATTACAATATTTTGTCCGGTTGCACATTAATCGGACAATAAATATGCCACCCAGTTTTTCTGATGCACACCCAGAGTACTTTTCTGTAGTGCTGATTATATATATATATATATATATATATATATATATATATATATATATATATATATATATATATATATATATATATAATTTGTGTGTATGTATGTATATATATATATAATTTGTGTATTTCTTGACTTATGACAGTGTTCATGTGCCTACCAAGAAACACGCGGAAGGGGGCGACACTTCATCGAAGGCCACAGCATCAAGCGTTTCCCGAAACGCAGTTTTTACCGGGGAACCCAGGAACGCGATTGGGCTAGTATTGGGCGATTTTGTAATGCAAACCTGGCAACCCTGCATAGGACAACATGTGCAAGTGTTTTAAGTTCCGCACAGGAAAACCGATTACACCACTCGGCATAAACAACTCTGCATGTCCATGATTACTTTTAAGCAAGCCTCCTGACGCGGTGAGTAATAGTAGTATTACTGTACTGTGTATTTTATGGATGGACATTTCAGACGTGTTTGATACTATTTGGCATAACGGAGTAGGGGAAATCTGAGCCGTTACTAATATTTTTTTACCGTTCATTGCCTTTTCTTCCCTGGACAGTTAAATCTACTATAAAAATACGTAAACTGTTGAACATCTTCACCGTTTTATCCAGAAAAAACGCATGGTAACTCAGAGCGAGGCGTTTTATCACTACATTAGGCTATTGGCCAATGTTTTGAGATGTTAAGAAGAATGCAAACTAAGTATAAAATAGCCTACTATCTAGTTTTTTTAAGCAGTATGTTCCATAATTTAATTTAATGCTGGGACATTCTACAGAAACGTCCACTTCTGGAATGGCAAGATGTCTTAAAATGTGTTTCTTTCTCTAACATTTAAACTTAAATGTTAGACTAAATGACAGCTTAATGATTTAAAATAATAATAATAATTTTTATGTGCATTTATTTAAAGACCGCATGTATCTTTTTTTTTTTTTTTGTCATAGATGTTACCTTCTCTGGCAATTTTAAAGGTTTTTATGAAATATTATTTCTCAACTATTTCAGCACATGCAGTCAGAATTACAGAAAAATAATGATAATGCAAAAGATAAGGAGTTTATGTGTTATTTATTTTAATCAGGTTTGTTAAAAGTGTGATTGAATGATGTTAGTTCATTTGCGCAACCATTGCTATAACAATACAAATATTTGAAAAACAGTTATAAACAAGTAATGACGCTATCCTTTAAATCTTAATTTTTGAGTCATTGAGCCAGAAGTCATTGGATGTAAAATTATGATCATGTCACAAATGACACATTTTATTTAATGTGACAGACAAAAAAATAGTAACACCGGTGACAAAGATCCTTATTCTTCAACTATAATTAAGTAGATGGGACTGAATTGTTACATTTGGTATAAAATCAAAGACTTATCATTGACACTTGGTGAAAGCAGTCAGTAAAAGATCATAAACATTTAAAAAATTCATAGGAAATTATGATTTTTTTTAAAATTAAAATTCTAATAACTGAAAAGACTTTCCATAGGAAAAGGGAAGTCAAGTGATGTCATCATTGTGATTTTTCTTTTAAAATAAGAGATTTTTGTTAAATGGTAACACCAGTGACACAACTCCAGGGGACTACTATTCATTATATATTTTATAATATTTATTCCACATTTTGTTTTTTTATGTCATTTACATCATATATTTGATAGTTATGTATACATTATTGTATTTTAAATGGTAGAAAAACCTGTTTCTGATCTCAAAATAATGCACTTTCCCTCTGTACATGACTTGACGTGAGGACAAGCCTTTCTGTGGCGCTTGGAATTCTTATAATTAATTAAAAAACAATTATTGCCACATTGATGACTCAAGAAGGTGTAATTGTTCAAATAATATATTGTTTCATTTTAAAATATAAAACAATTGTAATCCTAAAGTGTTTTTCAAGTGTAATATTTCTGTAAAGGCTAGGGACAGAAAAGTGGACATTTCTGATGACCCTGCTAGTAAAACTTGAAAAGCACATATAATTGTTCTGGACAACAGACATTGTAATCAGTGAATTGTATAAAATGACAGAAGTCATAATTTAATTCTACATTACATTTTACTCTGTCTCTTACCTTTTTATTATTATTATTATTATTATTATTATTTAGTTTTTCTATTTTTCTATAGACTTATATGTAAATAGGTAATTGTGTATGTGGCCTGCGGGTTTAAATGATCCAGGGTGGACGATAAAGTCTGGAGTAGGGTTGGGCAAAAATACATCAAAATGTATTTTAAAATAAAATACCTTAATTTTAAGTATATCAAAATAAACTACAAAATACAGCAGCCACAAGTATCAAAATAAACTACTGTGTTTTTGTATTTTAAAAATACTAAAAAATACTTTTACAAGGGAGCATGACATTTCTTCGCAAACCTTCCATCAGTTGGCCTATTTGATCTATCTCTTCACCATTACACTGACTCAGTTGAATAAGTAAACAATGTTTGATAGCAACAGCTTTTCTCTGCATGAGTTAATCAATAAATCTAACATATGCAACCAGTTAAAGGCACAATATGTACAGTAGGATTTTTGGATTGAAATATCCAAAAACCACTAGAACAATGTTATATATTTTGTTGACTTCTGTACTTACATTATCCCAAATGTTTACAAGAATGTTTAAATCCAGAGAAATAAGCAATTTTAACCAGGACACAGACTGTGTCCGTGCGTTGCCTATCAATGAGATCATACCCTCAATTTCTGTTTTATTAAGTAGAAACCATGGAAACACCAAAGACGCTTTATATTCCTCATCTATGATATATGATATACAATTATGTTTTATTAGACAGATGAGTAACTATTTGGATTCATTCATGGACTGAAAACTAATCGTGTTATATACCTTTTTGTTTAATTTTCATTTTCTTGATTTACCACGAGTGCCATGTTTTACCATGACTATCAATCTAGCTTACTGCAGTGTGCAACAAGTGTCTCATAGCAGCCACCAAGCGAACGCACAGAGTAGCATTATAACAAATGTAACTAATATGTAAACAAATGTATCTTAATATGATAAACCGCACTGCATTACCCAACATACGCTATAGAGCAAAAAAAGCAGAAGCGGCGACTGGCATAATAAAAGGTCCGCTGCTCTCGAGACGTGTGTCATGCTTGTCTCTCATTAGCAATCTCTCCAGTGGTCTCGTTCAGCTCCAACATCACTCGCCCTGCTCTGCTTCATATAACAGTAACTTTAAAGGGTTAGTTCACCCAAAAATGAAAATTCTGTCATTTATTACTCACCCTCATGCCGTTCCACACCCGTAAGACCTTCATTAGTCTTCGGAACACAAATTAAGATATTTTTGTTAAAATCCGATGGCTCAGTGAGGCCTTCATAGCCAGCAATGACATTTCCTCTCTCAAGATCCATTAATGTACTAAAAACATATTTAAATCAGTTCATGTGAGTACAGTGGTTCAATATTAATATTATAAAGCAACGAGAATATTTTTGGTGAAGCATCGGAGCATTATGAATCAGTGTATCGAATCATGATTCAGATCACGTGTCAAACTGCCAAACTGCCGAAATCACGTGACTTTGCCGCTCCGAACAGCTGATTCGACACACTGATTCATCTAACTAATTAATCAATTGATTTTTAATCATATAGGGGGCTGCTGCTTGGTATAATAGTTTTCAAGAACATTATGTAAATTGGTAAACTATTTAGCCTAGTCTACTAAAACGAAACACCAAAACTAACATCTGTTCTGAACTTCAACAAGTCTGGGCAAACCACTGAGTAGGCAACCAATCAGAGGCCGCATTTTTATGATGTCATCATGAAGACTTCTTACAAAGTATTTTACAGTATTTTAAAACTACAAAAATACAAAACACTAAAGTATTTTGATACAAAATACAAAGCCATTTTCATCAACCCTATCAAATACAAATTACAAAATACTATTTTGTATTTGAAATACATGTATCATAAATACTGCCAATCCCTGGTCTGGAGGTTACGGTAGCCTATGTTTTCATAACGTATAACTAATTTTTAAAATAATGGAAATAAATAAAGGACACCTTTGAAATCAGCATGGGCAACCAGTGCTAAAGAAAACAAGCTTAAAAATTGGATATTTAAATAGAGCTGAAATATAGCACTTATGACAACCTTCCCATGTGACAACTAGCCCAGGTTTCTCATTCATCTATTTCTTTCTTGCATTTTACCTTAACTACATTTTATAGTTCCTAGTGGAATCTGATGCGAGTAGAAATTTATAAATACATAAATGCTCTTTTGAACAGTTTTGCCTTGTGTTACTGTGCGTGTCTTTTGCTTGCAAATTATGACTTAATTTTAATAGAGCAAATCCTTTATGACGTTTTATTATCAGCATCGAAGGATGTTCATATATAAAGAAGCAGGCAGTGGCGCATGGTTCGTATGCACCCTTCTCTCACTTCATGGAGTAATATCCGAAACCAGTAGAGCACTGGATATAATGAGAAAATATCCACTAATTGATGGGTAGGACTCACTTATCACTTTCACTTGCATGTATTTTTAATCTGTACTTTAAACATAACTGGTTTATGATATATAACTGAGAATACTGAATGGCAAATTACTCCATCAGGTTGTACTGTAGTTATCAAACAAAAACACCACCTGCTATAAAAATTGCAGTTATGTATTTTGATTTCATACTGCTTTTCTTTCTCTTTAATTAGACACAATGACCTTGCGCTACGTCTGAGAATTCATTATAACAACAAACTCACCAAGATCAATCTGCATAGCATTTCTCATGCGGCTACAGATATCAGTCGCCTCAAAGCTGGTCATGTTGGAGGGCAGGTAATTTCTGATTTTGACTTTAATTTATATCTTTAAATATCCTGTACTTAGATCTGCTACTTACTACAATTTGTAAATTTAAAGTCACAGACCTACATTTGTGTGTACTGACTTGTTAAAGACACAGACAGATCAAGTGCTGGGCTTGATGCACAAAACTGCCCCAAACTTTAACAGATCTGGAACGTGTTTGCAAAGAAAAGTATAAAAATATTCCAAAGTCAAGAAGAGCCAAGCTGATAGACATCAGCTATCCTAACAGAATGATTGCTGGAATAAAATCAAAGCGTTCTTCAACTAAGTTGTTCAGGTGTGCACACTTATCCTGTTAATTATTCCAAGGCCTGGTTTCATAGATAAGGCTTAGATTAAGCCAGGATTAGACCTTAGTTCAATTAGGACATTTAAGTAGCTTTTATAAATGTACCTTATAAAAAACATTACTGGTGTGCATCTTGAGCCCAAAAAATGGCACTGGCATATTTTAAGATATGTCAGTGCAAGTTCTCTTTCAGACATTCACACAGTATCTCACTATGGGAAAAGGCTCGGGGTGGAAGCACCAATTGCACCCCTTCTGTCAGTTGACAGACCAATCATGACAGTGATGCAGGAGTCCTGCCTCCCTAAATATATACCGCTGCAGGTGGTCCCTACTTTATTTTCGTTCTCTTCCCTGTAAAGATCCTTTTGGGAAGCTATACTCAGGAGATCCTCGCAGAGAGTGGCCACTAAACAGTTCAATTAATGAGCCGGTGTTTTTAGGTACCCGAACGTGGCTGTTTATTCCTTATTCTTCCGTGGATATATGCACTGTCAAAGTGAATATCTTTCTTCTTCTGTCTTTTCTGGTGGGGACAAGGCTGCTCAGCAAACCCAGTGTACCTGGGGAGGGTTAACACTCTAGAGTAACACGCCGGCGTGTTTTGCTGGATTTTTTTCATAAAGCAGCAAAATCAACTTAAAATACTCCGTCATATTTTGTCATAGAGACAGAAGTAATATATCAATTGAAACTATAGAATGACTTCTTTTATTTGTGTACACTTGTGTACACTTTATTTGTAAAAACAAAATTTTGTGCTTTTTGCAAAATAAAGGAAACTAACATGATGTGTGATCTGTCGTCTCCCTCTGAAGGAAGTCCATTCTGATAGTCCTCAGAAAATGAAATGTAACTCAGTGAATACTAATCACAAAAAAATGAGACATATGTCTAAAGAAATGTTGAAATGTCAGGTTTTAAATCATGTAAGTCAAATATTCTCCATTTATGTAATCTGTATGAAAATAGAAGGTTGACAGACATTTGCGAGTCAGCTCATTATCCACTAATGCGGCCACACCCATGGAGCGGGCGCGCTATTCAGATGCAAATTCTGAGGTGATACTTTCAACACAGTGAACGCCCTTGTCAGCTCGGAAAAATGCATCATGCTTAGTCAGTTTCATGTAGGCTACTTTTTATCGTTTTGAGATGCGGTGAAGAATAGTGGAAGAGCTGTTTTCACTTTCATTTCGAGGATCAACTAGATCGAGCCAATGATTGTGAATGGTAAGTTTTTTTTTTTTTAATTTTTATTCTTTAGTTCTTTATTCTAATTGTGATATAGTGTCTGTGAATATTAAACTGCAAAAAGACTGTTTAAATATGAATCCTGCAAGTTTTGTGGCTCAGTGTGAATTAATGGTGCAGATTGACTTACATTAGTAAATTGCCATTGCTATTCCCAAACTACATTGCTATACTGACATGAGTGAAATCGACTGAAATTAAAGTATATTAAAATAGAAAATCATTATTTTAAATTGTAATATTTAACAGTATTGCTGTTTTTTTCTGTATTTTTGATCAAATAAATGCAGGCTTGATGAGCATGGGACTTCTTTCAAAAACATTATAAATAGTAATGCATCCAATCTTTTGACTGGTACTGTAATTTAAAATATAGGCCTATACAACATTTTCTGTAATTTAAAATATAGGCCTATACAAAATTTTCTTCTCATGATGTGCAATAATATGTGCATGCATGAGATCACGAAAATCATGTTTTCTGTTAAGAGTGGACATTATATTAACGTTAATACAATAGCTGATATGATCCTGTTATCAGCATGCTCACATGGTTTTTTTTTTTCTTTTCTCTTACAGATTTGAGAATCATAGTGACCAGATATTGGCCCACATTGGACTGCATGCATATGATACTGAGATCACTGACTGGAAGCAGGAAAGTTTTTTTTTTTTTCCTTCTTTTTTTTCCCTCCAGTGCAGAAACACCAAATGCCAGGTAAGTGATGCTCACATATATCTTTGAACAGAATTTATTTCCAGGTATAACTGTGTACTCAAAATATGTATTTGACTCTCATTTATATAGTTAACTATATTTTAAATAAACAAAAAATTATATATGTCTTTTGTCATTGCATTCTTTCTTAGTTTACTCAGTCACATTCCTGACCTAATGGCTCATTATGCGGCTCATTAGGGGCAGGGTCTTGATCTCCTCAGATGTGAATCACAGCATTATTCATAAAGATTCACCCTCTTCGCATATGGGCTCCCTAAACAAAAAGTGTCTTAGAAATTTAAAATCAGTACATTGTTTTTTGTGTTCTACCATGAAAGGGGTTAGTGAACTTCACACTTTATTGGTTCAAAACTCCTGTATGAGGTTCGCTATGGATTACTCAAGAGTAAATCTTAACTAATCCAGCGTTTGTGCCCAATCACTATATGAACAGAACTAAAGCACTAAGGAACAGTAATCAGTTATTTGTTTCATGGGCTGATTCTCATAAGGTTAAACCTATTTCACAACAGCGCCTGTCCCACTGGGTAGTGGAAGCTATTACAGTAGGTTATAATAGCATGGTTCTCTGTCCCACAGAAGGGCTGAAGGCTCATTCTACCAGAGGTATGGCCACCTCATTAAGGGCGTTTCAGTTCAGGACATTTGTGCAGCAGCAATTTGGGCCACAATTTTATAGACTGGATGTCACTGAGCCATCACTGGCTCATTCCATCCTAAGTGTGTAAAACAGGGCTATTCAACTGGTGGCCCGCGAGCCAAATCCGGCCCGCCAATCATCCTCATTCGGCCTGTGGGCACCCACACCACTAATCCTACCCAAGACTAGGGCTGTGTATTGACAAGAATCTGGGGTTACGATACGATATATTGTAATATATATTGCGATACTGTAAGAAAGGCAATATATTGCGTTATTTCTTGTTTTTTTTTTCATAAAGAGGATCTAACGGTCATAAAGAACACACCACCATATGCATAAAACCTTACAAACAACTTTATTTTATTTAATCAATGCTGTATCATTTGCATTTATATCACTAATCACTATTTTGTGCAATCTAAGGGAAAATAGTAAAGTGACTGATTCTTTAGATATATATGTTTTAAAGGTTCACAGTATAGCAGTTTTTAATTTATAAACTTTTTAACTAGTGCATAGTCCATTTCATGACTGAATGTCTGTTTTATATTTAATACTGTAAAGCTGCTTGCTTTAAAGCAGTCTATTATATAAAGTGCTATTTAAATAAACGTGCCTTCACTGAAGTGCTGAACTGCTGAGCTGGTGCAAACCACATCCATATCGCTATGATCAGATGCTTTCTTTCTGCTGTCATTTTTTTTGTGTGTGTGTTTATTTTGTTACTGAAAACGTGCAGTACATACTACATATTCTATCGAACGCCTCTCTCAGCAGCACTGATGGCATCGGGATATTAACTGAGCTCTCAGATTCAATGTGTTTCACGAGTTTTGGATTATAACATGGCCTATTTTGCAAACAACTGACTCTGGTCGATCTCTTTAGTGGTTTCTTTATAGCTGAAGCCAAAATGAGTCAACACACTTCAGCTCTGTATACCATGGGAGTGGAATAATTATATAGTCTTGTGAGCTGGGTTTGCTAATGCTAATACTAGCGATGCACCTTGCGCTTCTCCGCATCAGTTTACGTTCTGAGATAACACTGCCATCTAGCAGTTTGGTTTTATACAGTCTGTGGTTTAAACCGAACACAAAGCCACGAATCTTGGATGTAAGCAAGTAAATAAATAAATATCGATACAGTGTTTTTGTGAATCGATACAGTATCGCCAAACATAATATCGCGATATTCACGTGTATCGATATTTTCTTACACCCCTACCCAAGACTACCAAGCGTATTATATGCACGCCATAAAGTATGTATCATATGCACACCAAAACTCATTTTGGCATATATTTTCTAAGAGATTACACAGACCTACTATTGATACGCATTCTCATGTGATTGGGTTGCTGCACTGTTCGTACCATGCACATTCCTCCGACTGACCTGAGAAACGTTTTCTGTGTGAATATTTCAGCAGTTATTATGTGTCCCATATTTCTGTCGACTGAACCAGCGATACCAGTCATTCGTGAATTAATTCATTCTCATCATTATTTAATACAGAGTTCAGGCATGAAACTCTTAACGCAGCCCTGAAGTAACAGCAGAGATCGAGTCAACTAGATCATCCATTGTGAAGGCCTCATCCACACGACAGCCAGTAGCACAGTTCCTCAACAAACCGTCCATACCGGCGTGATGAATACGATCCTCAACTGGATGGAACTGAAATAAATACTTTGATTGTTGCGATCCTATCAGACTTATGATAGCAACCTGATTCGTAACAAAGCACTGTTCGCTAGAGGAGAACTGGCCCCCCGACTAAGCCTGGTTTCTCCCAAGGTTTTTTTCTCCATTTTAACACCTATTTGCCACTTGTTTGCCACCTGATGTCACCTGTTGGAGTGTGGGTTCCTTGCCGCTGTCGCCTTTGGCTTGCTTAGTTGGGGACACTTGACATTTGACTTGACATTTGATATTCAACAGTATTCTTGACATTTATTCAACAGTGCTTTGATCTGCCTGCATTGACACTATTCTTGAAGAGCTGCTGTGCAGCAAAAATTATGTACCAGTTATCAATGTAATGCTGCTTTGACACAATCTGCATTGTAAAAAGCGCTATATAAATAAAGGTGACTTGACTTGACTTAACTGAACGCTGATTGGTCCTTTATATGCCATGGCACTAGCCAATCAGAAGTATTTCCAAATCCACGCAACCATATATATTGTACCCTAGCCTGCAATCGACAAGCTGCGCAATGTGAAATCTGTTATCCCTCCTCCTCCCCAGCGCCACCTGTAGAGATCTGCTACGGGGTTCTACCATTTTTGCAGCAGCCTTTTCTTTGTTGTTTTATTTGCCTAAGCTGAACAAATTTGTATTTGCTCAGCAGCAGTAACAGCAGCAGCGGCGTAGCAGATCTCATACACCAAAATCAAGCCATGTATACTTCATGCCCCATGCCAATAAATGCTGGTTGAATTTAATCCACTCCAAGAGTTGTCATGACTAAAATTCTTTTGTCTTGATTATTTTCCGTGAATTGACCAAACGCGTTTGCGTAATAATCAGAAATGATTTGGATTTGTTCGGACCACCCTGTCACTGAAACTGTAGTTGTTTCTCGGTCAGTAAAAACAAATACAGAACAAATAGGGCTGTTTTCATGTGTTTCACTAGTTTATTTTGAACTACACAGCACGGCCCACTGGATAATGGAACCAAAGCTTAAAGCAGCCGTGTTTATTCCCAGTCACCATTATTAAACAGCATTGCGACATCCAGTAAGAAACGTTTCAATTCGACACACACCACACTTCACCATACTTACAAACATTTACCATGAATGAACTGTAGTAATTTACCATGGATTGTGGAAATGTGGAATATTTATATTGAATACCATGTTGTAGCCATTTATATTGCAATATATTTATTAGCTGGGAAGGGAAATATATATAATGAATTTCTTTGTGAAGATGTGTATAGTTTTTACCTGCATTTAGGCTTTTTTTATAGGACTATATAACATATCATAATATAATATTTGACAGTGGTAGTGAGTAGCCATGTTTGGTTTTACCTGTGGTTACCAAGTCTCACTGTCAGAATATTTTCATTTAAACCTATATTAATTATAGATAAAATAATTCTATGCAGTGCACGGAGAAGAGATGCTGAGAATGAAGTAGGGACCACCATCAGTGCTATATATTTAGGGATGCAGGACTCCCGCATCACTGTTGTGATTGGTCTGTTAACTGACAGACGTGGTGTAATTGGTGCTTCCAGGATTGGTCACGCCCAGAGGCATTTCCCATAGTAAAATACCTCACTCATGTTATCAGTGTTTGAAAAACAGCAGTCCATGAGATAGTGCTCACAAACTCTTTCCAAAGGAGTATAGACTACATTGAAAGGCTCGCGCACTCAACTGTGCATGAGACGGAGTGGGACATGGAAAATGTAAGGCCTATACCCGTGCCTTAAGACAACTTTTATTTTCTTTCACACGTAGCACAGAGAAACAACTTTTTAAAAAAAGCGACCAAACTGCCTGTCAAGTGATAGACGAAACTTACAATGATTTTATCTTTTTTAAACTGAAATGAAAGGCAATGTGGATAGACATTCGCAGCCACGATGTACAGAACACCACACAAAGATATAGAAGAAAATGAATAAAAACATTTTGGATCAATAAACCTTAAAAATTTATATAAATAAATGCAAATAGATATGCATTTCACATGTCGGCAAATCAAATTAAATCGTCTAAATTGCCTGTGTGAGCAAGCTTTAACTAATCTAGAGCGCAACATCGATGCACCAAAAAACAATCAATAATTAATTTACAGAATTGAATTAGAACAGAATATATATGTCACAGAACCCTTGTTTCCCTGGACTCCATATCCCAAGATCCTCCTGTTTCCACACCTGCACTCACTTCCCTCGTCAGCTCCTCATCAGCACTCATCACCTGCACCTGGACTCTATTGTCTGCACTCCCATATATTGCACTCACTCCCTTCACTCCTCGTCCGTTCTCTGTTTATGTTAAGGTTATGTTTGGTGTTTCCTTGCCTTTGTTTGATTAAAGCTCTATGTTATTGTGGAAATCCGTATCTGCCTCATCTCTACACCACCATATCGTAACAGAAGAACGGACCGAAAAACGACCGGATTTTCCACGGGAAAAAAAAAAATGGAGCCTTTCACCGGGTCCCTGGATTCAGCTCCTCCAACGCCTCTCACTCTGACCGCCAGCGATCGCCTTATCGGCTCCTGCAGGTAGGTCGTTCGCTGGAGAGGTATGTGGAGGAGTTCGTTGAGCTCGCTTATTTGTCTGACTGGCCTGAAGCAGTTTTGATCTCCCTGTTTTTGGATGGATTGGATGATGACACTATCCGTTTTGATGAACCTGTTTTTCGTTTCTCCTTAAGCGAAACTATCAATTTAATTTTGTGTTTAAATGGTTCCAAATTCTTCGTGGACATGGTTCAGGATAAGTGTTGTCGTCCAGTCCATCCAGAAACATGGTTGGCCGGGCCAGTCAGTCAACCTCCGGCTTCCTCCGCATACCCCTCCAGCAAACTCCCTGCCTGCCCCATGCTGGACCCACATTCCTCTACTGGGCCCAGTAAGCGGAGGAGGAGGAAGAAAGCCGCTCCAGTCTCTCCAAAGCCCGCTCCAGTATCTCCAGAGCCCGCTCCAGTCTCTCCAAAGCCCGCTCCAGTATCTCCAGAGCCCGCTCCAGTGTCTCCAGAGCCCGCTCCAGTATCTCCAGAGCCCGCTCCAGTATCTCCAGAGCCCGCTCCAGTGTCTCCAGAGCCCGCTCCAGTCCCCACAGTGCCAGCTCCAGTGCCTGTGGGGATTTTAATTGTATTTGAGGGGATGAACGAGCCCTCTCCAGTCTTTCCAGAGCCCTCTCCAGTCTCTCCAGAGCCCTCTCCAGTCTCTCCAGAGCCCGCTCCAGTCCCCACAGAGCCAGCTCCAGTGCCTGTGGGGATTTTAATTGTATTTGAGGGGATGAACGAGCCCTCTGCTCCAGCCGCCGCCTACGAGCCCTCTGCTCCAGCCGCCGCCTACGAGCCAGCCGCTCCAGCCGCCGCCGAGCCCTCTGCTCCAGCCGCCGCCTACGAGCCCTCAGCTCCAGCCGCCGCCTACGAGCCCTCAGCTCCAGCCGCCGCCTACGAGCCCTCAGCTCCAGCCGCCGCCTACGAGCCCTCAGCTCCAGCCGCCGCCTACGAGCCCTCAGCTCCAGCCGCCGCCTACGAGCCCTCAGCTCCAGCCGCCGCCTACGAGCCCTCAGCTCCAGCCGCCGCCTACGAGCCCTCAGCTCCAGCCGCCGCCTACGAGCCCTCAGCTCCAGCCGCCGCCTACGAGCCCTCAGCTCCAGCCGCCGCCTACGAGCCCTCAGCTCCAGCCGCCGCCTACGAGCCCTCAGCTCCAGCCGCCGCCTACGAGCCCTCAGCTCCAGCCGCCGCCTACGAGCCCTCAGCTCCAGCCGCCGCCTACGAGCCCTCAGCTCCAGCCGCCGCCTACGAGCCCTCAGCTCCAGCCGCCGCCTACGAGCCCTCAGCTCCAGCCGCCGCCTACGAGCCCTCAGCTCCAGCCGCCGCCTACGAGCCCTCAGCTCCAGCCGCCGCCTACGAGCCCTCAGCTCCAGCCGCCGCCTACGAGCCCTCAGCTCCAGCCGCCGCCTACGAGCCCTCAGCTCCAGCCGCCGCCTACGAGCCCTCAGCTCCAGCCGCCGCCTACGAGCCCTCAGCTCCAGCCGCCGCCTACGAGCCCTCAGCTCCAGCCGCCGCCTACGAGCCCTCAGCTCCAGCCGCCGCCTACGAGCCCTCAGCTCCAGCCGCCGCCTACGAGCCCTCAGCTCCAGCCGCCGCCGAGCCAGCCGCTCCAGCCGCCGCCGAGCCTGCCGCTCCAGCCGCCGCCGAGCCAGCCGCTCCAGCCGCCGCCGAGCCAGCCGCTCCAGCTATGAA
Source organism: Megalobrama amblycephala (assembly GCF_018812025.1). Lineage (NCBI taxonomy): Eukaryota > Metazoa > Chordata > Actinopteri > Cypriniformes > Xenocyprididae > Megalobrama > Megalobrama amblycephala. The sequence continues at coordinate 20,823,186 of NC_063046.1, forward strand.
CTTTGATAAGACTGTTTTCCCTCCCTGCCTCCCTCTCCCGCCTCCCATGTATGTACTCACTGCACCTCCACCTCAAGCCCCCTCGCCCAGATCTCCACCTCGGACCTCTGGGCGATTACCTACACCCTGGCTCCAACCTCCCTCGTCTCCACCGTTGCCCATCAGTCCACCAGTTTCACAAGTCTCCATCCTGCCTCCGCTCACACCTTGGTCCCTCGTCAGCCTGCCTTCCCCTCTGGACTGCACTCCTCCGGCTCCGCTCCGTCCCTCCGTCCCTCGTTTCCAGTTGGCTTCCTCACTCCCCCTGGTGTTCACTCTGTTGTCTGTCGTCTGTGTTCAACTGCGGCCTTCTGGAGCCCCGGCTGCGCTTCGGTCGGCGGAGCCGCTGGTTCCGCCATCTCCCGCCGGTCCTTCACCGCCGCCTGGGCTCGGCGACAATTCGGCTTCGGCTCCTGACCCGCAATGGCTGCCCGCTGCACCTGACCCGCCATGGCTGCCTTCAGCCCCTGACCCGCCATGGCTGCCTTCAGCCCCTGACCCGCCATGGCTGCCTTCAGCCCCTGACCCGCCATGGCTGCCTTCAGCCCCTGACCCGCCATGGCTGCCTTCAGCCCCTGACCCGCCATGGCTGCCTTCAGCCCCTGACCCGCCATGGCTGCCTTCAGCCCCTGACCCGCCATGGCTGCCTTCAGCCCTGACCCGCCATGGCTGCCTTCAGCCCCTGACCCGCCATGGCTGCCTTCAGCCCCTGACCCGCCATGGCTGCCTTCAGCCCCTGACCCGCCATGGCTGCCTTCAGCCCCTGACCCGCCATGGCTTTTGAACCTGCCCTGGAGACCTCCACTCCAGTTTGCTCCTCCCCCTGCACCAGCTTGAGGTCTCCAGGGCGCCCGCCCCCCTCCCGGTTGTTTCATCTACGGCGCGAGGACGCGCCTACCGGGAGGGGGGGGTAATGTCACAGAACCCTTGTTTCCCTGGACTCCATATCCCAAGATCCTCCTGTTTCCACACCTGCACTCACTTCCCTCGTCAGCTCCTCATCAGCACTCATCACCTGCACCTGGACTCTATTGTCTGCACTCCCATATATTGCACTCACTCCCTTCACTCCTCGTCCGTTCTCTGTTTATGTTAAGGTTATGTTTGGTGTTTCCTTGCCTTTGTTTGATTAAAGCTCTATGTTATTGTGGAAATCCGTATCTGCCTCATCTCTACACCACCATATCGTAACAATATACTGTTCTAATAAATAAAAATAATTTAAAACACAAAACACAAGCCATAAATAGTTAAATTAGATAACCCAGAATGATCAATACATAAATTAAAATTAAAGAAATGATTAAAATAGTGAAAGTATAGCCAGAATTGTCTTTTTAACTGCAGAGACAATAAACGCTAAACTGGAGTGGCAGTCTTTTTAGCTAAACATTCACAGCATCCAAAAATAAAATTAGAACTGGCTGAAATGTTTTGAAATCACTTGTACCCAGCTTTTATTGAGAGAAAAAAATCCAGTCTTTCACGCAATCTGCCTGTGTCTGTTTGAGTCTTTTCAAATAGCGCACTAGTCAGCTTGTTAAGGTTGGCCGGCAGAAGCATGCGTTTGTTGTTGTTGAGCAGTAAGACATGAGCTGTTGGCACAACTTGCATCTTAAGTTTTTTGGATCATCTTTTACCATTTCAAAGTGCATCCAATTCTACACTTTAGATTTTCTTATCCCAGACATTGTTAAAGATTTAATCCCTGCCGCCAAGATGCTCCTCTCGTCCTCTGTCAGTCACGGATCATGGAAGTGAAAATCTGTCACGGGGTGGTTGGATTTATTCATATTAAAAATATTTATTAAAAGCTTCTTTCATTTCACATTTTTATTTACAGCATTATCATAATATGCTCTATATTAACCTATTGGGAGAGAACCGATACGTCTATGTAAAATCAGATATTGAGCACCCCCATATCTCATTTCATAACACCTCTGCGATAATTTGACTGTGAGATTGATAGTCAAATCAGGCTCCTCCTATCGAAGCATCGAATTGTCGACTATTCAGTGTCACCCCTAGTGTTTTTGTTGTTGTTGTTTTCTCTTTGGTTATCATTGGAATTCCATGAGCCAGATTTACTAACAGCTTGCGCCAGCGCAAACCCTCGTTTGGCGTTAAACTACTGTCAGGGTTTACTAAAGACACGCAGTGCAAAATTAACGCTGAAAAGGCATGGACTGAGTGTGTTTTTTTTTTTTTTTTGTGGCTGACCTAATTGCATATGCATTTGTAGGAGTTTCCCTTTCAGACACAAAATTTATGGGAGGAGAGTATTTAAATGAATCACGCAACGTGATTTACTAATGTTTGCACTAGTCAATTTACTGGTATTTAAGCCATTATTTATCACCCAAAAAAAGCCCAATTGTTTCTGCTAGGAGGAGACACTGCAGAGAACAGAGAGCACATGGTAGAAGGGAGAAAATATTTTCCACTCGTATTTCTTTGGAATGCCAGAGGAAGATGTTATCCATATATTACATGTAACAAGTTGCGCCTGTGTCGATCCGCACTTAATGAGCATCAGCTCTGCTTATTTACGACCCAACGCTAATTTGCACCACTCTTGGTAGATTGCGTTGGTCATTATGTAAATGATTTGACTGTGTCTGTGTTCTTTTATTTGCATTTCAGCAGTAGATCACGCACAAAACTTGCCACTCCCATCGGCGCATTTGTGGAATTGCGCTCTCACGCTAATTTGCCGTTTAGTAAATCTGGCCCCATATGTTGTAATTTTCACATTAATGGTGCAAAAATTCTGATATGATTTATCATTCTTTTTTTTTTTTACATCACAAAAACCAGCTGTTTTTAACAGGGATTTTTAGATATACACTGTATAATTTCTTTAATATGTCATTGTTGTCACTGAAGCTGCCAATTGCTCAAAAAAGTGTTTTACTACCCTTCCTTAAAATAATTCCTTGAACAGTTTGGACTCACAAGTGAGCATCCAGATTGGTCTTTTTTTGTCAGTTTGTGCCAGACTGGAGAGAAATAAGCCCTTGATATTTGTCAGGTTTTTTCAGCATACGTGTTGTGCACGGCTCAGGACAAGGATGCTGTCAGACTGACATTGGAACAGATTGATGTAATTCGTCGTGTATGTACTGAAAACTCATACCTGGAACTGGTCACCACAGCTGAAGGTACTGTAGCCCCCCAACCTCCACCTGACTAGTAATATTCTGTTAGAAATACTCATGCTGTAATATTAATGTTTATAGATTGGAATGTCATCTAAATTAAAAAACAAACAGACAAAAAAATCTTCTTTTTTTTAGATTTTGAGGGAGATCTACAGTCGGTAGAAAACTATTTGACACTGTCTTCCCATGACTGATATTTCTTCTAGTCCAGACATGTCTTCTCTATTCATTGCATCAATAAATCAATAAAAAAAGTTAAAAGCATCTGTGGTTCCTGCCAATTGAACACAGGCTTCACCATAACATTATGCCATGTATCTTCTTGCAGTTTGTTGCTTAAAGGGATAGTTCACTCAGAAAAATGAAAATTCTGTCAATTATTCACCCTCCTGTAAAAATGGTCATTTGAGAAATGTTTTTTTTTTTCCTCCCATGCAATGGATTTCAATGGTAACCAAAACTGTAACACTTTACAATAAGGTTTCATTAGTTAACTACTTTAGCTAACATGAACTAAGAATTATCAACACTTCTACAACATTTATTAATCTTAGTGATTATAATCAACATTTACTAATACATTATTAAACTCAGATGTTGTATTTGTTAACAATAGTTAATACACTGTGAACTAACATGAACAATCAATGAACAACTGTTTTTTTTTATTAACTAACATTAACAAAGATGATTAAATACTGTAACAAATTTATTGCTCATTGTTAGTTCTTGTTAGTTCATACACTTAACTAATGTTAACAAATGAGACCTTATTATAAAGTGTTACCACTGTCAGGTAACCAGCATTCTTTAGAGATTTCCTTTTGTGTTTCACAGAAGAAAGAAGTCATACAGGTTTGGAAGACATGAGGGTGAGTAAATTATAGAATTAAAGAAATTTTTGGGTGAACTATGCCATCAGGTTTCTTTGGTTTGAACATAAATAGTCTCTCTAGGGAAACTCTGAAAATAGAAATCATAATGATATAAAATCCCCTTCATTGTTGCAATAGACAACGGAAGTCTGGAGGGGATGTTGTAAATTACCTCCAGCAAATTCCATTTAACAATCTTGTCCACACTTGCAGTGTTAGTGAAATGAGAAGAGACTATGCAATCTCACTAGCTGCCTGCCTAAGGATATCCTCACTCAACATGATAGGACCAGTGTAATGCTGTAAAACATCCAGACTGCATTTCACATACGCTACTGTTTAAAAGTTTGGGGTCAGTAAGATATTAAAATATTTTTTTGAAAGAAGTCTCTTATGCTCACAAAGGCTGCATTGATTTGATCAAATCCAGTAAAAACAGTAATATTGTGAAATTTTATTACAGTTTAAACAACTTGTCTATTTAAATAGCCATGAAAATAGCCATAATTGTTGATATGGCAATAAAAATAAACAAATAATCTATTTAAATATATTTTAAAATATAATTTATTCCTTTGATGGCAAAGCTGAATTTTCAGCTGGCATTACTCTAAATCTTTACTTTTGAACAGTAGTGTTCTGTGTGAAATAAGTGTAGTACTCTTGAGTGACATAGTTTCAGAAAATTGATATTCTTAATGTTTAAATACAGAATGCGGTTAAATTGAGGAGTAAGAAGTAACTCATTCTTAATGTCTGACATAGTCAGAATATACAGTAACAACAATGGACTTCAAGGATCACCTTTCAAACAAGCATCAATTCAAGACACACGTTTTGTTTTCTTTATTTTTTATGAGGACTTGTTTTATCCATAGACATAATGATTTTATACTCTACAAACTTTACATTCTATCCCCTACCCTTACTGTCAGGGTTCTGTGTTTGTTTTCTGTGTCACATGTTCTTTATTTTCAGTTTTCCCACCACTAGTTTGTTCCCTTAGTTACCCTGATTTGAGTTCATTGGTCCCAGGTGTGTCTTGTTAATTTGTCTCGTTTGCCCCTTTGTTTGACTTGCATATTGTCCCTGTGTTCTCCCTCAGTCTCTGTCGGTTCTCTTCTGTATTTTACGTTGGTGGTCATGGTGTTTCTCTTGTTTCTTGGACTGTTAATTAAAGTCTTCCATGCTGCATTCCTCCTCATCATGAGTGTTTAGCCATCATGGCACCTGACACTTACAGAAAACATTTAGCTTTTTTACTTTTTCGATAATAATAACAATTTATTATGATTTTATAAACTCTTTTCCTTATGGAGACCAGAATTTTGTCCGCACAATGTCAATAATTTCAGGTTTTACTATCCTTTTGGGGACATTTGTACTCCACAACATAGGGGATACCTGGGCCAAACAAACCAAAACTAGTACTGTATTAACAAGCCATAGAGATTAATAGATGTTGTTTAATATAATGTAAGACCTAAGACCATGACAACATGATAATGGACATACGTAGTTGTTTGAAGACTGAACAGTGTCAGCTGACTTTAGCTAAATGACAAGTGCCTGGTTTAGCAAAAACTACAGCTGTATTTGTCCATGATCGCAGCACATGATCTGTTCACTTCATTTTACAGGGAAATATAAAAGCACTTCTGTCCATTGTGTTCAAATAGATTATTATTGATGTGGAGAGGAGATAAAAATAAAAGGATTACATATGGTTTTTATATATTTGTGTCTTTCAATTGTTGAGAAATATTTTTGTGGGTGAATGTGTGTTTAAGGAATGAGGGATAGTACAAAAATCGCATGTCTCATCAGTGTGGAGGGAGGCCACTCCATCGACAGCAGTTTACCAGCACTACGCATGTTCTACCAGCTTGGAGTAAGATCCATGGCCCTCACACACACCTGCAACACGCCATGGTAAATACTCACCATACATGTACAACATGTGCTGAAAATAATGTGTAGAGTCAATAAAACATGTTTTTTAATAGTTAATTGAGAGAGGAGCACAAATACAACACATACTGCATATGTATACTGTCCCAGAATTATATTTATTTATTTTTGTTTTTGGTCCATTTCATATAGTTCAATTATTAAACTTTCTTCTATTCTGTCACTTGTAGGGCTGAGAGCTCATCTCGTTTTTACTCATTTTACCAGCGGAAGAACAACAGCTTGACAGAATTTGGCAAGGTAAGGTTTTCTTGGATATGAGTCAATAAATCAATATAAAATGAAACCGATGTGGATTAAGTTAATTTTAGAAGATGTTTAACCTGAGATAGCTGAACCAAAGTTACAGTTGTATTTAGTGGGGAATTTGACCCTGTATTAAAGGCCTCTTTCGACTTCTATATTTGGAAATCCCTTTCTTTTGTCCTCTTTTTGAACCCAAAGACAGACTAAAAAATGCCTTTGATCATGGAGGAAATAGTCATGATAATGATTTTTATATCCTGTTTGTACAGTAGTTCATTGTTCTTAAAAAAATATTTTTTTGTAGTTTTCTGAGCATATGTGTGCTAAAATTGCTGAATTTTTTGCTACCTACTGTATGAGATACAAGATGTCCATCTAAACATCATTATGCTGTTATGGACAGTTAACCTATTATGTGATATGAATCAAGTACATGAAAAAAACTTCACACTCAAAAAAAAGCTGTTTTCATAATTATGATGCATATACTTGTTTTTGAAGTGTAACAATTATCAGTACATATTTTGCAGTGGAGTTCACTTTGGCATTGATTAAGTTTGATTTACATCATACAAATCATACAAGTTTACCCTAACTTGAATTAAACAGAATGGATCAGAACTAACTAACTTAGTACTTAATGAATTTAATCATTTTCAAATGTCTATCTTCACCTGCTCACCCCAGGCAGTGGTGGAAGAGATGAACAGGTTGGGAATGCTGATAGATCTGTCTCATAGTTCCTGGGAGACAGCCAGAGCAGTGCTGAAACATTCTATTGCTCCAGTTATTTTCAGCCACTCCTCAGCCTATGCTATCTGTAACAATACTCGCAACGTACCTGATGACCTGCTGCAGCTTCTGGTGAGACTGATTTTTGGTTTGCTACATTAAGCCCTATTTGGTCAGGACTAGTTTTCCTTGAAGACGTTAGAGAAATTTGTATTTCACAGGTGTACTTTGTGACTTTAATACTCTCCAAACCTGTGTGTGTGTGTTCAAATGTATGTGATTGCTGATATTGTACTATCCTAATGCTTCTCCTCATGTGTTTTTTGGATGTTCATAAAATTACTTTTCAATTCATTAAAAGTTATTAAAATATACATCATATGTGATGCACGTAAGCACAGCAGATGAACTTCTGTAATGCTTCTGTAGTTCCGGTACATGAAATCACAAATATTGGGTGATAAGAATTGTAACTCAACTGTCTTTCTTTCTAGAAAGCAAATGGTGGGCTTATCATGGTGAACTTCTACAGACATTTTGTAGCATGTTCAGATTCCACAAACGTGTCTACTGTGGCTGGTAAGACAGACATACTTTTTTTACATTTATTTATTTATTTAGTTTTCATTAGAAACTTTTTTTTTTTTTTAGATCATTTTGATCATATAAAGGATCTGATTGGTGCTGAAAGCATTGGGATTGGAGCAGACTTTGATGGAGCACAAGGGCAAGTAAACATCTTATCTACATCTCATCTATATTTATGTTACAGAACTCTCATGCATAAAATGCACACTATTTTGCGTTTATTTACCTAAGTGCCTCCATGCTTTAATTTCAGTAGAAATCTTCAATGTTTTCTGTAGAATATTACAACAATACGGTTTTACACATGTGCCCATTTATAGATGATTGGCTGATTTGATAATTTTTTCAGCTACCAATAAGACTGTAGTACTCTCAGCAACATTTAACACATTTTTCAATATTTAAATCCATTGGGAATAATTCCACACACATCCCTAAGAATCACAAAGAAACGTGGCCTACATGGCTTATGCCCCTTATCTTTATGTTTGTGTGTGTTTACATGTACCGGTGTTATTACAGATTTCCTGAAGGGCTGGAGGATGTCTCCAAATACCCAGCACTAATTGAGGAGCTGATATCAAGGAACTGGAGTGAGGAAGAGCTGGCAGGAGTGCTAAGACTGAACTTCCTTAGAGTGTTCCAAGAGGCTGAGAAGGTCAGGAAATAATTTCTTGTGTTCAGTTCCTAGTTCAGTTAGGTCACGAAAAGTATCTATAATTCATGGCCTCTTTAGGGGTAGTACAAATATAGACTGTAGCACACACATAGTAAAAAGATAGTGTACATAACACTGATACACATTTAAAAATAATGGTTCCTTTGCAGTGATGCCATAGAACCATTTTTAATTCCCTAAAGAACCTTTCAGTGAACAGTTTTTAAAATAACCTTTTTTTCCTTTTAATAATCTGAAGAACCCTTTTCCACTATAATGAAACTTTTCTGCAATGGAAAGGTTCTACACTCTAAAAAATGTTTGGTTAAAAACAACCCAAGTTGGGTTGAAAATGGACAAACCCAGCAATTGGGTTGTTTTAACCCAGTGGTTGGGTTAAATGTTTGCCCAACCTGCTGGGTAGTTTTATTTAACCCAACTACTGATTAAAAATGACTATATGGCTGGCTTAAAGGTCCCGTTCTTCGTGATCCCATGTTTCAAACTTTAGTTAGTGTGTAATGTTGTTGTTAGAGTATAAATAAAATCTGTAAAATGTTAAAGCTCAAAGTTCAATGCCAAGCGAGATATTTTATTTAACAGAAGTCGCCTACATCGAACGGCCAGTTTGGACTACATCCCTCTACTTCCTTCTTTAATGACGTCACTAAAACAGTTTTTTGACTAACCTCCCCCACAGGAATACACAAGAGTTGCGTTTGTAGAGTGTGTTTGTCGCCATGTCGTCGAAACGCTGTTATTTTCATCCCGCAGTCCAATCACCGGGTCTGATTCCAGCTCAAATTGATAGGGTAAAATTAAAGACATGTTTACAATAACACTGAGCGCGTGCATCTCCACGTTATGGTAAGAGGCGTGACCTTTCCGGGCAAGATGCGCTAAACTGCTGTCGAATCACAACACAGGAACCGCTGGCACAATCAGAACTCGTTACGTATTTCTGAAGGAGGGACTTCATAGAACAAGGAAGTCATCAGCCCGTTTTTATGACAGTGGAAACAGCGGTATACAGATAAGTAAATTATGTGAAAAATACTGTGTTTTTTTACACGCGAAACATGAACACATGTTATATTGCACACTATAAACACAATCAAAGCTTCAAAAATACACGAAAAACGGGACCTTTAAAATGAATCCAAAATAGGTGAGAAATTAAAAATCAGACACATAATTACTAGAGGCAACAATAATAATCAAAAGGTGTACATTTATTAATAAGCAGTTTAATAAATGTTTATTGTTTATTATTCATTTTCTTATTAATAAATGCTCATTTATTAAATATATTAAGAAATGTTAATTTCCAGCATATTTTGGGTTCATTTTAAGCAAGCAATACAGTAATTTTTATACAACAGTTGAGTTAAATAAAACTACCCAGCACGTTGGGCAAACATTTAACCCAACCGCTGGGTTTGTCCATTTTCAACCCAACTTGGGTTGTTTTTAACCCAGCATTTTTTAGAGTGTATGGATGTTAAAGGTTGTTCAATAAAAGGACATTTATTTTTAAGATTATTGTATACTTACATATACATTCTGATATATTGCTATATTCACAGAAAACCAAAAGGAGTTTCACAGGTGCTGAACTGAAAGGAAGGAGACAAAGGAAGATATTTGGAAGAATGTCTGTAACCAAGCAGATCTTTAACCCCATTTACTACCATAGTAGGAAAAAAAAATACTCTGGTAGTCAATGGGGGCGAGATCTGCTTGGTTACAAACATTCTTCCAAATATCTTCCTTTGTCTCCTTCCTTTCAGTTCAGCACCTGTGAATCTCCTTTTGGTTTTCTGTGAATATAGCAGAGCTTTTAACTCTTTGAAGGTCTTCTCTTCTTGACTGCTCTTTCTTTTTTGCACTGGATAACTCCAAAAGACAGCCCTGCCAAATCACTCCCATATCTTATTCCTCTGTCTCTTCCTTTCTTGTACTACAATGGTGGTCTTTACAGCCAGATGAAAATTCCTCCCAGCTCCATTTATTTATTTTTTAAAAACTCCTACTGCCTCTCTGACCTGCACACAGTGATCCCCATTCATTTGTCACGTCGCAGGGAAACGCATTTTTGTGTTGTAGCACTGAGGAAATGAGCACCTATGACCCATGTCTCTGAATGACAACAATAGGCAATGAGACAGAAGCAACAGAAGTGATACTTCCTCATGCATAATACTGCAATTATGGTCCAATGATTGGACTGAATGAGCTCTTTCTCATGAATAAATGCAGAGAAGCGCTCAGAACCGCAAGCCTATCTGCACACTTTGAGACTTTGCTTTTCAAACTGGAAGTACGAAATTGCTCTGAAAAATGCAAGAATAACCAATTTCCACTTGTTCATAAACTTTACAAGTGCTATTAGTGTTTTCAGTGACATGCAACCTGTACGTATCTGTTCACATCTCAAAAAAAAATGTGTTTTGGGGTTTCATGACCCTTTAAGACCTATGCTCATTACAGCCACATACAAAATAAAACAAACAAAAAATAAACCACAAACTTTATATTTTCTCATCTTCCACCCTCAGTTGACCCCTTCAAATTACAGTTATTGCAACACCCAATAAAAAACAGCACCTAAAACATTAGGTCTCAAATCTGTCTCTGATTATCCCCTATCCCTGGTTATCAGTGAACTTCTGCAAAACCAGAGTACCATGACAGAAAGAGACCATATACCTAGCATATACATAAGCATATCACACCTTACCATGCTCTTCTTGATAAGGTGTGATAAGGTTCCTCCAAATGTCAGTGCACTGGCTCTGCACATTCAAGAGATTTAATCTAAATGCACTCAGTTTGGACCACAACCAACGCAAGGACTATTTTGCACTTGTTTTCCCCATTAGCCTCACATATCACTTCTACAAGCTACAGAAAACCCTTTCTTCATGTGACTTTAATTTGCTTTTAGTTGTAGATTGTAGATCTTTAAATATATTTGGAAATATCAAAACACTTTTTTTTATATATTAAAAAAAATATATTATATTAAAGTATATTAAAAGTATATCATTGAGTGTGGTCACAGCACATTTAGAAATATGTTAAATATCTCTCTCTCTCTCTCTCTCTCTCTCTCTCTCTCTGTGTCTCCATATGTTCAGGTACGTGATAAAATGCTAAATACCCTACCCAGCGAAGCTGAAATCCCATTTTTGGAAGCAAACAACAGCTGTCGTGCGAAGCTGACTATTCCAGTCAGGACCGACAGTAGCTATCGAAATGGAAAAGCTTCATTGATGCCTGTAAGAGCTATTGCCTGGTTTATCGTATTTTTGATCCAGTTACTGTAATCTTAACATCAAAACAACTAATCATCCAGAGACAATCAAATGTTTTACGGCACTGCTTTGAGATTGCCTTGCCAACGCTTGATTTAACGCTTGAAATGAATTTGCTGACTGAAACTGACACTCAGGTCTTTGACAATTTTGGAAACTTATGTTTGGTAACAGTTTCTGAAGAAGACCATAGTTTATAATGGTTTATTAATATGCATAGCTAGTGTACAGATCACATTTCTGTAAATTAATTTAAATAAAGAGATTTATGTTCAGCTCATGAGATTACAAAATTAAGTAACAAACAAACAGCATTGTTGCATCTCATACTGCCATAGCATATCAGTAAAAGGCATAGGTTTCTTAAATAAGATTTTAATTAAATAAGTTTTATTTTTATTATAATTATTATTATTTGTTTCCAAACACATTTCTCAAACACTCCTTTTACCTCTTACCTTGGACCAATAAGTAATCCCACCTCCAACTCACACCACTGAGCAAGCTGACATGTTGAACTGCTCAAACTCACAAAGCCATAATGTATACTTACATACAGTTTTGGGCACGTTACTTTAAAAAAGTAATTAGTTATAGTTACTAGTTACTTCTCACTAATAGTAACTGAGTTAGTAATGGAGTTACATCATTATAAAAGGAACTAATTACCAGGGAAAGTACCTCAGTGGCTGCTTGCTTTATAAACACGAGAAATATATCTATAGAAAGCTTGAAATGTCTGCTTTTAATAGAAATAATTCAAAATGAAAAGAAATAGGCTACTCTGATTATGTAATCCGAATGAAATGTGCATTTTCTCTCTAGGCGCATCCAATATGCGGAGATGATGAGAGTCAGCAATGTCAACTTCAACTTTGCATCCGACACTGATTCAGAAAACATACTTTATTAATAAACAATTAAAACAATTGTTTTTGTCACATTCATAATCATTACTTTTGCCGGTTCTTTATGGCAAGCTTTATGCGTGCGCTTGAGTGCTATATAGCCTATCTTAAACGCTCATTATTATGGTTTATTCTATCCAGTATTTAAGAAATTAATTTAATATAAATGTGATTAGTCAACTAATGGCTTAAATGAACAACTATTGGTCAACTAGAAAGAACTTTTGACATTTTCGCAGCATGTTACAAAGGGTATTCTGGTTTGAGCTCGCGCTCCACTCGCATACTCTGATACACACACACACAGAGAGCCTGCATCGTACATTATTATCAGTTTAAAATTATGTTTGTGTATGACTAACCTGTACTATTTCTTTACAACAAAGCGCTTTGTAGGTATATCATCTCTAGTCACACACCAGTCATCATCAGTTAGCATGTGTCCCACCCCAACACACACACCAGAGATAAAACTTGGCAGGTCCTATAGCTGAGAGAGACTACTTAGATGAAAACCTCTTCAGTGCTCAATTATAGTAACGTGGCTTTTTTTTTTTTTTTTTTTTTGTCAGTAACGGTAACGGCATTGTAATGGGAGAAAAAGTCATTAGTTTGATTACTCGTTACTGAAAAAAGTAACGTTATTTATTTATAACGCTGTTATTCCCATCACTGCTTATATATATCTGCAGATGATAAATAATGCTTTATAATATGATACGATAATATGATAATACTTTGTTCAATATAAATTATTATAGAAGGAAAAAAAGTAGTTGTCACCTTTCTGATGCAATACCACCTGTTTTTAGCTAGCTTCTTTTTGTTAATCCATGAGGTGTGCAGTTAAAGGTTGTCTTTTTTTTTTTCCAAGGCAAAAAATAAGATATACAATACAAGAAGCATATTCTGCAATTCATAGTGCACTTTATTGTAACTTTCATATTTTATAGTTTTTAAAATATATGTATCTTAATACTATATACCTCATGTTTCATTGAAGTGTTTAATCTTTCTCTTTAACATTGAAAACTATACAGATGTAACACTATACAACCAGAAACAGATCATTGCCTTTATATTCCAGATATAAATGTTGTTAGTCAAAATATTTTCTTCTATTTGTATAACAAATGTATATTGTCTGTACAGTTATCATGCCCTAAAAAAGAATAAAGACTCAGTATCCAAAATGTCTCCTTCTCAATGTGAGTTGCGTACTAAAATTCAGTACATTGAAAAAAGAAAAAGAAAAATCTTCTCTCTTAAAAACAAGTGAAAAAGTGCAGGTATAAATTACAAAATCTACAGAGCTATTCATATCCAATATATTTATCCCATTCCAGCTCCTTTGGTTATTTTCTAAAGCTAATTCTTCCAATACAATGGGGAGTTTCTACAAATAAATAAAGGCAAAATAAAAAATAGAAACACTTTCACTGGAAATTTAAGTTCAGCACTTGCGTTCTGAATGGCAGTCTTGAATGTACTAGGAAGTACTAGATCTGTTACTTGGCCAGTGAAAATCATGATAATCGAGTGTACTAATATATATATATATATATATATATTGCCATCCTATACAGAAAAAAGTTATGCATGTAATTTTATATATTAAAAGGATATGTAACATTTTTATTTTTTAAAATGAGTCACTGTTAACTGTTGTGAAATATTTTACTTGGTTCTAACCCAAACCACGATTTTTCTCTAATTGATTGTTAGCATGTTTAAAAGTGCATGTTGCTTCATCAGAGATATGTACTGGTGGCAAAAGCTCAAATGTTTTAAGGGGATTGTCTGTTTAATGTTTCACGTAAGCATCTGTTATTTTGTGCAAACATGGCCTAAATTCCAATGTAATTCCAAATGTGGTTGCACTTTATTTTACAGTATGTGCTCTTTCAATGTACTTACAGTGTACTTACCCACAAAAGTACTGAGTATTGTAAGGTAACTACATGGGTTACCCTTAGGTTTAGGGGTAGATTCAGGGTTAGTATCTACTTAGTGTGATTACTACAATAAGTACTTAGTATGTTCATGTGAAACAGGACTGTAAAATAAAGTGCTACCCAAAATGTTATGGCATGAATGTGGAATGGGTTCAGTTGAAAAGGTACACATCTGAAACAGCCCAAACATGCCATTGAAATATTTAAAGTAAAATTAATAAATTGTGCCATTCAGTTTATCAGTAATTATATGTTTAGGCTGGCATAAGATGTTCAGTATGCATATTCTTTATATACCACTTTTTTGACTTTCACTAAATATAGTTTACAGTAACACACAATAACAGTGGTCTATATTAATCTTTGGCCTTTCAGGAATAGATGGTGATGACCTCTCGACCTCCACCTCTCACGAGCAACACTCTTTCTAGACCCTCAGTCAACACCTCAAGAAATTCCATATCTGAAACCGAGTTAAAGAAACAGCCTATCGATAAATTCATACAACAGATTATAGGGCGGTTTTGCCCAAATGAGGAATACTTTCATTGTCGTTTTTTTTTTTTTAACCAAATTACCAATTTTTTTTCTCTATATGTAGGTCACCTTTTTCAAAACTCTTCACACAGTGAGCACAACAGCCGTGTATATAAGCTAAACTCTGGGTCATTGCTCTGCTTCAAAATGCATACCACCTGGCATTTGCCAGTAAAATGCATACTGTTAAACTTAAGTCCAAAACCTAACATAATACAAAACTGAGTAAGACAACAATTTGCTATATTTCTACATTAATACCATATAGAAATATATTCCAAATCTACACAATGAAATGCTATCAAAACAGTTAGATGTAGCTGAACACCTACACAGGTGATTCAATTTAATTACTATCTATACAAAAGGCCATAACTTAGGAATCATTTTGTACTGTTATTTTGATTGGCTTTGATTGGAGCAATTTTGATTGGCTATTGCAGTCAGATGACGTTACAGGCGAGCCGACCAACACTAAAAGGGCACCTAGAGAACATGTCATCAGTTTCAGATTGTCTGAAGGAAGACGTACAGGCATGCCGGAAGTATGGCAACACAGTGCGGCACCTCGTTCACCTTCTCAGGGAACTGAGTTACATACGTAACCTAGATGTCCTCTTTTGAATTGGAACTTAACGCTGTGTCTTTGAGTTGATGCTATGGGAACGTTAATATTAAACTGAACACACTGAACGCCATACTAATCAAATGCCTGCCCTCTGTGCTGTGCAGTTACCCAACGAGCTAGGCTGTAGACCAGGGGTCTCCAAATTCGGTTCTGGAGGGCTCCACCAGATGTATTGAGGCAAGTTGGCGTTAAACTCTGCAGGACAGTGGCCCTCCAGGACTGAGTTTGGACACCCCCTGCTGTAGACAAAAAAGTTGCCATACTGCACACATAGTGACCAAGAGTTTCCATGCCTGGGGTACAAGTGGTGGTATTGCCCACTCTCCTCTTCTGCAACAACCCTTTTATATAAGTACAGAGGGAGTACATAGGGAGGCATATGCCTCCATGCCCCCAGAACTGGAAAGGCGATAGATGAAGCAGTGCGACGTGAGTGTCCACCTGCTTCATCTATATAAGTCTATCCCCTCACAGCAAAAGAACTCCACGGCGGATCGGCCGCAGAAGTATCGTGGCTTCCGGAACGTATCCGTGAACGGACCCGTATCGGCGTCTACTTGCACGCAGTGATGGATCCGCAACGAAGGCGGATCACGGACCTGCCGTGGCTCCGCGCTGCATCCACTCTGTATCCACTCTGCATCCGTGATTAAAACCTTACCTCCGCGGCGGGTCCATTTGGGACCTGCAAATTGATATAACCGTTACAGTAAAGGTGCGTGCGCGCCCGCAGATCCGACATGGGTCCGCTCAGGATTCGCTGATTGACAGTAGAAGGTGGAGCTGATCCTCTGGGTGCCAAAACAAATGTGACAGTCATGCGGGTTAGGCGACTTGAATGCGGATCCGCCTAGGAGTCTCCTGCTGTGTGGGTCAGCTACGATTACAGGAGCACATCTCTACTACATCTATATTTGTCCATGTTGGAGAGGCAACAAAAGAGAGTGTGGGACACGAGTGGCGGTATTGCCTTACTTCTCTCTCTTGTAAGCCCTGTATTATCCCAGTGGGAGTATCTACCAGTGCCAGGAGAAGCGGCAACAACAGATAGAAATCCCAACAACAGATAGAAATCCCAACAACAGATAGAAATATTCACATGCACACACAAACGGCTTCCTGAAGACAAAGAAGCTGATGACGTTTTCTCTAGGTGCTTTTTTATAGCTGGTGACATCAATTGACTGCAGGAGTCAATCAAAATTGCCGTATATTCACAAGTGCTTCAGACACTGGCTCACGCGAAGTGTTCCCATAGTTTCAACTCAAAGACCCAGCGTTGAGTTCCACTTTGAAAGGTGTGTAAAGAGTTTTAAAAAAGTGACCCAAGTATTAAGAAATGTGTCCAAGCGTATGTTTAAAAAACAAAACAAAAAAAAAACTGTAGTACTGTAATTAAAGCATATCATTCTCTACGAAGGATACAGTTTTCATCTCCCTCTGCGTTGCGTGGAGGTCCTGGCATGTTTAGCAGCACGAGTCTGGCATCATGAGATTTATTAACAATAACCTCATTCAGCTTCACAGCTGTGTGCATCCGACGAACATTGGATTGGTCACTGTAAAACACACACACACACACACACACACACACACACACACACACACACACACACACACACACACACACACACACACACACAAAGATTTGATTTAAACTAAGGTGGATCAACATCTTTTGAAAATGTGTGGAATTAAAAAAGTAATATGGCTTTAATTTGCATTTGGGGATAAGAGACAGAGCTACATTGCATACAAAGTAAGCATGCACACATTCATAGTTTACTTATGTAAAAAAAAAGGCAAATACAACAAGGAACATATGTCAGTGATCCTCTTCTCTTTATGCTAACTAATAAAAAAAACAAATAGGTCTACTGTTCAAAGATAAAAAGCAAAACTTTCGAACTTTATTTCAAATACTGTGTTGATAGTGTGAAGTGGTGCATTCCAGTTCTTGTTCCTGCTTGCTCACTCACGGTTTAATGCTGATAAGTTCTCTGAAGTTTTCCGGGGCATTGCTTCGGTTTCGTCTTTCTGCTTCTATTTTTTCACTAGTCCAGGTCATCTGGTTTTTCTCTGG
Organism: Megalobrama amblycephala; assembly: GCF_018812025.1. Taxonomy (NCBI): domain Eukaryota; kingdom Metazoa; phylum Chordata; class Actinopteri; order Cypriniformes; family Xenocyprididae; genus Megalobrama; species Megalobrama amblycephala. The sequence continues at coordinate 20,840,887 of NC_063046.1, forward strand.
TAATACTTCAATGGTTTCCTCTTCTTCATCTGAATACAAACTGCCCATTCTGATCAGCGAGTGTCTATCCTTCACTAGTTGGGCCTACAGTAAAAAAGTAATGAGACCACAGTTTAAAGAGTTGCTACTGTATGTATTTGGCTTTTACAGTCAACAGACATGTCACAAGACATTAAACATGTCTTTGTATGGATCACCAAATGTGACCTGCTTAATTTTGTGACACTAAATGCTGTATTTGATGAGATTAGTTACACTTTGATGCATTATGTTCACTCAAAAGTTGCGTTTTTTACATTTTGTATACAAAATTCTAAATTACAAAATTATTTGCACTATTAATTTTGTGGATAACAGAAAACAAAATACATCCAACATGTCACAAAATGCATTTTGTCACAAATTATTCATTTTATAAATGTAATATGTATTCTATGTAATATGTAGTCCACAAAACAAACTGTATGTATTACAAAATAATATTTTACAATAAAATACTACACAAAAGACAATCACAGCAAACACAGATATATGCACCATCACGTTACTATGGTAATATGAAAAAAAAACGTAAAAAAAAAATCCTCATATCATATCAATCCTCATTCAAAATAAAAGAGCACAAAAGTGTGCATAAGATATCCTTCAAGAAAATATTCAGTTGCCATAAAAAATTACAGAAGTGCTCAATGCAGACAAAATGTTTTTAACATCTCATCATCACCATAAGTCTCTAAGAAGAAATTAAATAATTTTTTTTTTGTGCTTTTTTTTACTTTGATCTGACATACTTAGTTCACAAAATGGATTTAAATAATATGAAAATGAATATTTAAAATGGAATTAATTTAATGCATGATCAGTATTTGTTTTAGAACTTTGTGCAGGAAATAATGCAAAGACTTTCATGGATAAAATGCAACTGAGTTTTGTCTGAGTACAAAATGCATTAAAGTGTAACTTTAGCGTTTTGTCATGAAATCAGGCAGCTGCAGGTCGCACTTCATTTCATCAGTGCATTCAAAATATCCATCAGTGAATGTCAGACTAACTTTGGGGCTCAGAGTAACTGTTATCATTCTAAAAGCATTTTTACATAAAGTAACACACTTGTAAAATAAAATAAATAGCCAGTAAAGTTAAATGAGAGAGAGATGCTGAATGTAAGATTTAACCAAATGTAGCAGCATATGTGCCCTAAAACAGCCTATAGTGATATACAGAAGTGTAAGTATAGGGGAAATCTGTTATCATATGCAAATACCATAGTATAGCAACTTTTTTTTTTGTAACATTTAAGTAAATACTTAAGGGTGTAATACAGCAAGGATGTAATATTGTTAATTTCATTTTTTTTTTTTTTTTTGACATATTTAAACAATATATATATAAAGACATAATATTGTTTGTCATTTTATAATATATTTTAATGACTTCTAGATTATTCTGCTGTAAGTAAAAGACAGTGTTAGCACAGAGCAGACATGATGAATGTGACTGTACCTCTCTGTCTCTCTCTGCACTGGAGAGCCTCATTTGTTTTAGCATCTGTGACCTCTGTTCCATCATCAGTGTCCGCTCATACGTATATGCTGAGATGTCGCTGTCGTGCTGCAAGTAAGAACATTTGACAGCATGAAATTATTGCATAAATGCTTTTTGTGATGGGGTGGGATGTATTAATAGTGAAGAAAAAGTGTTCTGTATACCATCTCAACCACTTCCACCTCTGCTTCTAATCTCAGCTGGTACAGGAAGGTTGCCAGGTCCTTCTTCATCTGAATACTGTTATCGTCCATTTGAGCCACAGTGAAGATTCGCATCTTACATTTACGCCAGACCTGAAGTACAAGAAGAAAACCATACACACATATACAGTATATTCAAATGCGACCACATGTATGTATATCTGCATAATCGCATAGTTACAATTATACAATTATGCACTTTCAAGAGCATGTACAACATGAAAGGTTCAGTAATTGAACTTCACATTCCAAACTGTGATCAATTTTATGTTGCATTCTAATGTTAATATTATTATTATTATTAATTTAATTAAATTGCTCACCTTATGTTGTTTGAGAAGGAAAGGCAGGAGCATGAGCATTCCACCATCATGGACAATCCACCAGACGTCAATATATCCATCGGTAAAGCGCTCATGATTGCTGGGATAGAATGACACATTTTTTGGGACCATCAGAGCCAGGTGGGCAGCTGTAGTACAGCGGACTGTATCTACAGGTGAGATAATATGAAAGGGGAGTAGATTAACCTCAGCCTATTGTGTTTCAGTGCAGACAATTGCAAGTGCACATCATTCAAATAAATCTTGTTCTTACTAATAAAGGTTTTCCAAGCCCGTGGGTCTTCACTCTGTCTCCAGCCATATGGCCAACCCATAACAACTGTGTTGTGCTTCATGCCTCCCAGACCACAGGACTGGATCAGATGTGCGATCCCCTCTCTCACTTTGGAGGCGACCACCACCTGACAGAAGCCCTTCACCCGCTCAATCTCCATCATGTTCTTTATTGCCTGGTGAAGGGTACCAAACACAGCACAACCATAGAAACCTACAGTACTATAAAATCAACATCCATGGTTTCTACTTTAATATATAAACGTTTCCTCTTGTTATTTCTCATTATCTCGTTATCTCTCACACTCCAGAGAGGTTGATATGGAACTGAAAAGACACAAGACCAAATCTCTTGGCAACTACGAATATTGAATATGGCTGCAAAGGTATATAACCACTACAGCTGGTTTATCTTGATTGAAGATCATTGTGCAGTAGTGGCCAAAAGTGGAGGGGCTTTTTGTTTTTATTGGCTCTACAAGTTTGATTAAACCATCAAAATATGAGGAAAATATTTTAAATATGAGGGAACACACACAAAAAAAAATTCCACTAAACTTGGGCAAGGTATTTATCTGACAATTATTTGGCTAACTACAGCTACAGGTTTTGTTTTACTATAGAAAAGCAAAAAGCTACAACATAATCAATTATTAATACTCTGTTGGTGCTCTCTTGTTCTTGCATGTGTTCATAATTTATTTGTATAATAGCCTGGCCAAAAATTATGTCTTCACAATTTGGCTTGATACACTGTGTTATCACAAATAAAGCAATTGACTCCAAGCACAACTATGCAATATGCTAACAAAGTCTTTAACACATTTTTAATAATATTTGAATAAAGGGTAAAGATTTTTTTCTTTACTATATTTGCATCTGTAATTTTAAAGTACGGTTACATTCAAGGTGAAGCTAAAAGTGCATGTAAATCAAGAAAACTTCCTCACCTGTTCTGATGCTTGTGTTTCCCCATAGCATTCCAGGAAGTTGCCTTGTATCACAGAACCTACGATGGTTAGGCCTTTTCCTGCCTTCAGCTGTGAGGCAAAGGTAAGCATTCTGGGATACTTTACATGTAGGTCCTCATCCAACTTCAGCAAAACCAGCAGCTGTGGCCTATTAACATTATTTCATTTTAATGCGATTGTAGTGTAATTACAGTATTTATAATAAAAAAAAGAATTATATTAAATAAAAGTGACTTTGATGACATTTATATTGTTACAAAAAAATTATATTTCAAATTAATGCTGTTAATTAATGTTCAAATTAATGCTTTTTTTTCAGAACGTTCTATTAATCAAAGAATGCTGAAAAAATGCGTCATGGTTTCCACAAAAATATTAAGCAGCACAACTTTTTTCAACATAAATAAGAAAAAGATGAGAGTAATGGCTGCTGACAATTCAGCTTTGTGTTCACAAGAATAATTCACAGTTTTACATTTTTTGGTAATAGTCTTGGTAAGCCTAAGAAACTTCTTTCAAAAACATTAAAAAATCTGACCGCCCACAAACTGCAGTTTAATACTGATGTGTTACTGTCAGTACAAACATTGTTTGAAGTATGCCTGCAGGAGTACATTATTCAAACAATATCTTCCTGCTTCTTAAACATTATTTAAATATGTTATTTGAAGGTGTTCCCAGGGCATTTCCAAATATGTTCTTTGGAAAATATCAGCTGATAATTTTTTTAATTTGCTTTTAAGACAACCTCCAGTTTTTGGTGTGGGGAGGTCCAGCTTCCAGGCGAAGGAGTGAGTAACGGGCAGCACTAAGAGACAATCCACGGATCCCGTCCCCCCATTCCTTCTCTGCTCTAAAAGAGAGAAGGATCAAGGATCAAAGGTTTGTAAACTAAAGATGGACAATTGGTGATTTCAGTTTAATTTCAGATGTCAGTTTTATGGATGTAATTAGGAATCTCTTACCCCTGATACTCAATGTACTTGTAGATCATACCAGCAATGCCCATTGCTACAATGGCATAGTACCAAGAGGAGATAAACATAAGGGCTAAACACATACTCATGCCCAGAAAAGACAGAGCCCTGCGAGAGAGAGAACAGAAAGCACATCATAAAAAGACCTACTGGTTTACTCTACACTACAAAGGAGTGAATTGTTTTATTAAAGGTAATTTTTAAATAATTGAAGGAAGTAAATAACGGATATCAAGAGCTGAATGCCAGTAAGTTTTGTGATCACAGTTTGACCTGGATTCAAATGTGACCACAAGAGATGTTCTCAGAACTTACACAAATATGATCATATGTATGCACACAGAATCAAAATGTACCACTTACCAGTGGTAGTATCTGAACCGTGGTCTCCAGTTTGGTGTTCTTAAAAGTGTTTGTACAGCACATGCCAAGTTTACAAAAAGATAACACATCAGGAAAAACCTGTCAAGTGAACAGGCATATATATTAGAATAAGTGACATGTAATACACACAATGACAATCCAGGTAAAAAAAATCTGTCAAGAATGAGCCCATAAGTTGCTTTAATAGACATTTAATATTCAGTAAAATTATCAGTTTGACAGCACTGACACTATTGGATGAGAACAAAACTTGAACTGAATTGAGCTGGATGACGACACTATTGTCTTTCGTAGAACTGCTTATAGCTGAATTAAACTCATTTCATTATTGATGAACTTTACACAGCTTTTGAACTAAACTAACTTGAGCTGAATAATGATGACACTATTGTCTTCTAGCTGCTTTACAGCAGAATTCGATTTGTCTCATGTTTGATGATCATTATTTTTCTGTTTACTACTGTGAAGTTGCTTAGAAACAATCTGAATTGTATAAAGTAATATATAAATAAAAATGTGACCAGATAAGAAGCAACTGTAAAGTGATATCTAGTCTTCATTTTACCAATAAGATCTTTTTGCAATAAAATTCAATATACATTTTAGAATGTTTCAGAAAACAATAAATAAATAAAATCCATTAACAATTGACATTCATTATAAAAATGACATCTTAATATGCCGTTTAAATAAATTATTTTGTGTGAATTGAATCTGTACGTGTATATCTGTGGTGTGACCTCACATGGAGAGAATAGGTGCGACCATATCCAATGACGCAATGAGGATGCCGAGCTCTGCTATGAGTCCCGTCAGAAGCAGAGCCCATGTGGGCTCTCCATTAGCTTTACTGTGTCCAAAGACCTGTACATGTGCAAACACATGGACACACGGGGATGAAAAGTGAGTCAGCTGTTAGCATCACACATTTACATATTAGGAACAACATTTTACATATGACATGCAAATGCTTGCTTTTATGGTTTTTGTGGTTTGGCATTTCAGAAAAGGAAGTAAATATAAACCATAAACTCAGAATACGCACATTTACATCTCACTGAAATTCCTCTTAACTTATACTGTGTTTTAAACCTTAAAACAAGACAGATAATCTACAATATGTTATGAACCACAGATAAAAAAAAAATGCTGCTATTTTAGACTGTACTGGTTTTGTTATTGTAATGAATAACATCAACATTGTGAAAAAAGAATGTGTTATTTAGATATTTTGTGATAAATCAGTAGATATATCTCACTCTAAGGAAAGGGATGATGTTATCTTTAGCAATGGCTTGCAGGAGGCGGGGAGCTCCGGTCAGGGACTGAAGTCCTGCACCCACTGTGGAGAAGAATGAGCCAATCACAATGACCCAAGGAGAGGGCCAAGACAGGGTGCCAACCACCAAGTTTTTTCTGACAGCGTCTCCAAATCTTAAAAACATTTGCAAGAACATGAGACACAACATGCTTGTTCTATCTAAACGTTTGTACTTGTATGCTCTAGAGATGTAACTTACTTATCTCTCAGGACCACTCCCTCAATACAGGCCCCAAACAGAACCACAGAGCTGAAATCTGCCAAATGAGTCATGGAATTCTATGTAACTTCGAATGCAAAACAAAATTGCTCACAGTTTGTATAACAGTTTGTTTACAAAAAAAAACCCATCCTGTTGATAAGTAATAGTTAGATGGATTGTTCTGAGCATAATATCAGTACTAACAGCAATAAAGGATACAGACAAGAGAGGTAGTTGTAATGGCCAGAATCGTCCCTATTGGTATAGACTTCTGTGCATCTCTTAGATCTCCAGATCTGTTTGATCCTGCCATAATGCCTGTTTTAGAGACAGAGAGGGACAAAAATACTGAAATTAAAGTAATTTTCCATTGAAGTCATAGTACTTAGATACATTATACAGCTTATTACATGGCTACTTGCCAAATAAATAAATAAGTGAGCATTAAATAATGATTGGACTTAGTTTCAGATAAGCTCTTAAAACTTTTACTCAGAAAAGTTCATTATAATAGTCGACTGACAGGGGACAGGGTTGTTGTTTATTTAGTGTCAGTGACAGAAACATTATCACACAAATAATGACAAAGCAGTAATTTTGGGTGTCAACCACAAGAAGACAAATATGCAATTGTATTCTGGAAATAAGCCCAAAAAAGGCAAAACTCCACTGCCCAAATTATATGCGAGTTCTTGAGAAAACAAGCCCAAATTTGTTTATAATAACTGGACTTGGCAACTCTGCCTGCTTCCCATACTAATAATATTACACTGCTTGATTCCTCGATTGACCAGTCAGAATCAAGTATTCGAGGATGTAATAATAAATAAATATATTTATTAACCAGAGGACATATTATGAGGACATTTACCTGTGGCAGAAGGAAAAAAGATTCCCACCAAGAGGGTGAAGGAAGTGGCAATGTCAGCAGACACATAGAAGCCAAAGGTCTCCATGGAGCCATGGACATCAACGGAGGACAGGCTTGCCTTTTCGAGAATCTGCCCTTTTTCCATGTAATCCCCCCACATGTTTTCTGCACATACACACATAAAAATGAAAGAAATAAATACATATATAAAGCCACATATAATACATATCAAAGGGCAAGTGCCCAGCAAAGAAGAGCCTTTTTTTCATCATGTTAAAGGTGCTAAAGAGGATGTTTTGTTTTATACATTTTTGCAATATTACTTGAAACTGTCTTTACTAACTGATAAAAGACTATTTATTAGGTGCACTGAAAGGAATAATATTAATATACATCATCTGTGCATGAGGTAGGGCCTTAAAAACATCAGCCAATCGTTTACGCGATCATCGCATAAACGATTGGCCCTCTGGCTTGTCAATCACTGCCGTGACGTTCCTTGTGAGAGACGTGCGTGGATTGGCCCTCTGGCTTGTCAATCACTGCCATGATGTTCCTTGTGAGAGAGGAGCGCGGCTGCACACTCCAGTAACTTTCCACACTCCACAGGCGCCGCATGCAATGTTTTTGTCAGGAGACCGGAGTAACAACTGCAGATTATGAGTTACCTGCAGTGAGTCCGACATAATGAATCCACTAACACAACACAGCTAATGCCGGTGGTAAACACTTGTGTTCCAATACGAGTGTTTACGAGTTTTGGGAGGCGTTCCTTCGAAGGAGGGGGGTTGTTCTTACGCATGCGCTCATTTCAAAAACTCAGTAACAGTCTTTGGTTTCTCAGTCGACGAAAAGATCCTCTTTAGCACCTTTAAAATATATGATATGGTTTTTTAATCTGTTTTTTGTTTGTTTGTTTTTTTGACCTAGATGTGTTTTAGACCCATGCTGTGAACCAGACAAGTGTGTCCCTACCTTTAATTATCCCACTGGCCAGTCCTGGAATGCCCGGGATCTCTGTAACATTGTTCTGAGCGAAGTACTCGTCACAATGAGCACTGCTGGAATTCTCAGAGCTGCAGAAGTTCTTCCAAAGCTTGCTGGGAACAGTCTCATTACCGACAATTACTTTCTTGTCACAAACATCAAACAAATCACGAACCAGCGTCCGGTTTCCTAACATGCAGATCCTACACATGGTTAAAAAAAAAAACTGATATACTTATTTGTATTTAATTATATTTTCATTTAAATATTACATTTTGTGTTTAGTTTTGTCTATCAACATATTACAGAAAGACTTACGGAAACTCAGGAGGTTGGAAGATGGATTTGACAGCTCCGGCATAGATAGAAACAATGGAGATTATGACACAGGCCAGGAACAGGGAGGCAAATTTGTTGACATACTTGACCCCAACGAAGACAACTACAGCCATAAGACTCAAACATATTGTGCCATATACCCGCATGTTATTCAGCATTGCACCACTTCCTGCATGAATATCTGCTGGATGGAATATGGCAGCCTGGGGAATCAGGTATTTCTGTAGACAAGACATTTTCAGAGCTGGATTATTTTGGGGTTTGGATCATTGTGTGTGTGTTGTTGTTGTCATAATAAAAGGACACTGACCAGAAATATTTCAATTGCTCCCAGTATGTACATGGCAGCAGCGAAAGTTGTGCCTAAATAAAAACACAGACCAACTGCACCACCGAACTCAGGGCCCAGAGACCGAGATATCATGAAATAGGCTCCACCAGCTGCCAATTAAAAATAAATAGATAAATACATTTGTGTGTGTTTAGACTGTGAAACATTCTAATAGAAAGGAGTATAAACACTACAAATTACCTGGAACTACACCATTGGTGGCTATGGCACTCATGGAGATTGCTGTTAACATTGTCTGTTAAAAATAAAAAATGAATAAATAAAAATCATGCATTTAAACATTTTAACTATATTTTATGTTACATATTATCTTAAAGGGCTATCTTGTGCTTTCTTTATATCAAACTCACTACAGTTACAGAGCTCACATTCTACTGCCTGCCTGACTAATCAATAACAGCTGCATTTGAGGGGTAGGTATTTTTCTGCAGTGAAAGAAGCAACTTAATCTAATAATGTAATCCAGTTGATTCATGTAATGTCAAATTAATTTAATAAATGTTTTCCAGCCTATTACACCTACCCAGCTAACGTGAGAACATTAGCAAAATATTTTAGAACATAATTTTTGTTAGCTGAGTAACATCTGATATTTTCTTCCACGTGTCAAAATGTAGCATGTAATAATAATAATAATAATAATAATAATGCATTTTATTTTAGGCGCCTTTCAAATCACTCAAGGTCACCATACAACAAGAAATAGCAACAAGAACAATGTTAAAAATAATAAATAACAGTAAATGTCAATAACTTAAGTAAAAGGCAGCAAATACAAAACATGACAGATATAACAAAAAACAAAAGTGCTAGACTTGAGTGCAAACAGTAATCATGAAGGATAAGCTGTTCTGAATAAATGAGTCTTAAGTTTAACTTTAAATTGAGATAAGGAGTCTGAATTACTATTTAAGTTGAAACTTGAACTTGTCTGAGAAAAGCACACAGATAGGACTGCACTGTTTCTGCACTCAACCTGTGATGCTGCAGAAGTTACCAAAGCATTCAGTCATGCACAACCAGACCTAAAGGGTTAGTTCATGCAAACATTAAAAAAAAAAAAAAAAAATGTCATCAATTACTTACCCTCATGTGTTCTAAACCCTTAAGACTTTCATTTGTCTTTGAAACATACATATGTGTTTCAAAGATGAACAATTTTTCATTTTTGAGTGAACTAAGGGAACAGTTTTTATATACAAAGCATCAGGAAATGGAACAGTCACTAGTTTTTCCTCTCATCTCAGCATTACGCCATTTGCAGTTAAATTGTCAGTGTTGACCTTTTTACTGCTTTACTATTTCCATTGCTCCATATTATTTAACATACTGACATACTTTTATATTATTTCATACTGTCTGTGTCTTGTTTTGCACAATTGTCCATTGCCAATGTCAAACTGCTTAAATACAATGCTAAGGCTGTTTGTTTACAGGACAGATACTCAGGCAAATGTGTGGCAGACAAGCCATGATCAACACAACCTGATAGTGTACTTATAAGGGTGTGTCTGCAAGAACTCACACATGAACAACACATGAGAACGATGAGGAAGGACTGGACGACACCTGCTGTTCCCACTATCCAGGTGAGACGCAGAAAAAGAATCACACCAAATATGTTCTGCAGACATGGCAGGTACACTCCCATCAGCGTACCCATATTCGGTGACTATAGAGAAAAAACAGTAAAGAGAAAAGTCTCTCAGAAAAATTATTTTTATTTTGGTAAGAGTTATTTTTTTCTTCACTTTTTTTAATAACCTTGGGCACTTGTTTCCTGGATGCATCAGCACTTTCTGCCTCTTCATGTTCTTTGGCTCCCTGAGTAACATTTGTGTAATTGACCAGCCGGCTGAGGAGAGATGAGACCTTTGGCCGGATGTCCAGCTCTTCCTATGGAAACATACACCTCAGTACCACAAAATGTATAGTGGGATTCTACACAAATGTTTCCACTATTAATACGTTAATGTTATTGATATTAATGTTAAAATGAAGATTTTAGATTGTACATTTAGTGAGAAATATTGCAAAGAGAAGGAAAGGAAAATTAAAAATGAACCTCAAACAGAGCCAGGTTTTTGTCATAGAAGTCATTCCTCTTAGATGCTGAGTCTGAACTGCTGAGGAATGGACTGTCTTCTTTATGATTGCCATGACCTGGAGGGGGAATACAAAGTTCTGTCATGAAACTCTAGATGGCGCAGGCTAATAGGTCCTTTAACTCAACCTGCTTATAATCCATCATTATCTATAGGGCACAGCTGATTGGTTCCTGCTGTATCAGTAGCCAATGAGCCCACATGCTCAACCTTCAAAATACTTTGGTAACATTGCCTTAGCAGTGCAACGCAATTCAGAAACCCTCCACCTTCCCCAGCTCCACCTGGATCTTCTATGGGTAATTCATGTACGCTATATTGTACAACAGCAGTGTGTCGTGTATGTATTGGCAGTAGCAAATCCCGTACTTGCTCTGCAGCAGCAACAGCAGCAATAAAAGCAGCAACAGTGTAGATCTATTCTGCCAAGACCAAACATACCCATTACCATGCCAAACACTCAGAGAGTTGTTATGACAAAAATACATTTACACCTTATTTACTGGATTTAACCAGCATGTCCTTGATATGTACTTGTTACTGAGTTTTTGAAAAGAATCTTCTTTGTGTATATGTGTATGGTGTCCATTAGCTTTTAGATTTCAGTTTTTCCCCTCCATCCTTAAATTGCTTTAATGTTTTTAAACTTAGTATATCATCACACATATTATGATATAACTTATTTCTTGCTTTAACATTTATATACCCTCCAACTGATGAAGGATTTTTTTTTTTTTTTTACCAGTGAGAGAGAATGAGACTAAAAGGAAGAAAGAAAAAAATATCCAGCCACTTTTAGGGTGGGGTTCATTTCCTCAGAATAGCTTTTTTTTTTCACCCATGACTATGTAATTTCCTGTCCTACACCTACTGAATTAATGTCACTATTTCACAATCTTCATGCTCTTACATTGTGTCATTGTAAGACAAATTCAATGAGAAAATGGCATTTTTGAAGCATAAAAATCATTTTACCTGTATTTTTGCACATACTTTCTACACAGCTTTATACATTTAATGATTTCTAACAGTGGTCAAATAATGATGCTTAATTTATAGTCTTTTTTAATGATTTTGTTTAATAAGAACTTGATGATGAATCTAAATAAACAAATAATGCCATGCAGCTGCTCAAGTATTTGAACCCTATTCTAAGGTTGGCATCGAGCATTAAACACATTTTGTATTTCTGCCTTCCTGCATCTTTCTCCCTCTCCCTCTCTTTCTGACCTTTCTTTCGTTATTTCATTATGTTCTTTAATCAGGTCACTGAATCTGAACACAATCAGTTTGATTGTTTTGTCTCCTCACACTCTCTGCTCTCACAACAAATGTCAATACAAACACTGCCAAAATGAGGCACCCAAATACAGTGCCAGTCTTAATTATGCTTTCTGTGATAGATAGCACTGATAAATTTGTCAAGTTCATTGCAATTAAGCAGTTTGGTCTGTATTGTCCTACTTAGAATATTTATTTATTTATTTATTTGCACTGGACAGCCACACTGAATACATTAGCCAGTCCATCTAACTGCCCATCTAAGAGAGGGGAATTTCATTTCATATTTCAACACAGAGATGTGACCAAACATTTTTGCTCAAAAACAAATAAACAGTTAAATAAGATAAATAAATAATAAGAAAAGATAGTAGCATGGTCTGATGTCAAGATTGGAATCTCTTTGCCCTCTCTGTTTGTTTTCTATAGGTCTCACTCACCTGTGTCCAGGGTTAATGTGCCATTATAGGTAGAGTTTGCATTAGCATTGTTGTGGATCATGTTTGTCTATGTACAGCAAGGCAGGCAGCACTCTGAGCAGTCATAGTCTATATTCAGGTCAATGTGAACTATTAACTGTTACTGAGTGAGAGAGGGACATCAATATTCACACACACACACACACACACACACACACACACACACACACACACACACACATTTTTATGTTTTATGGGGACTTTCCATAAGCTTTCAATTCCATCATCTGATCACAAATTACAAACACTGCTACGGTACAAACACACCAGATTCAATATGCGAGCAGAATCACACAATAAGTGTTTAAAGTCAAGAACACACAAGAAAATCACAATAAAGGCCCTCTAATCCAGAATGATACATTTTAAACAGCTGTTTAATGAAAAAAGTCTATAGATTTAGAAAATGTAACAGCCATGATATGTTTTTTATGATATTGGAATATGTTCTTTATTTAATGAGAATGGTCAAATGCTGCCATCTAGTGTTATACTTTGACAGTTCTTTTCTTAATCTGTATTAAAGGATTAGTTCACTTTCAAATGAAAATTACCCCGAGCTTTACTCACCCTCAAGCCATCCTAGGTGCATGACTTTCTTCTTTCTGATGAACACAATCTGAGATATTGTAATAAATATCCTGACACATCCAAGCTTATAATAGCAGTAAACATAAGTATGTAGGGTCATAAGTATGAACTGAAGAAAGTGTCTTCATCCATATCCATTCATCATAAACATATTCCACACGGCTCCGGAGGGGTTAATAAAGGCCTTCTGAAGCGAAGCAATGCATTTGTGTAAAAAAAAAAAAAAAAAAAAAAAAATCATATTTAACAAGCTATGAAGTAAAATATCAAGCTTCTGCCAGACTGCCTTCTGTGTTCAAGTTACGTAGAAAGTGTAAACCGCCATCGCGTCAGTTACACTTTTTCCGTAAGTTGAATAGGGAAGGCGTAGGACGTAGCATTAGCTTTTTGAACAGCAAGAGTTTTACACTTTCTTCATACGCTGAGTACGGAAGGCGGAAGCCGTGTGGAGTACACGTTTATGATGGATGGAAGCATTTTCTTCAGCTCATACTTGTGACCCTTGTTCACTGCTATTATAAAGCTCGGATGTGTCAGGATATTTATTAAAATATCTCTGATTGTGTTCATCAGAAAGAATAAAGACATATATACCTAGGATGGCTTGAGGGTGAGTAAAGCTTGGGCTAATATTCATTTGAAAGTGAACTAATCCTTTAATGATAAAATGTGGATCGATTTTGAACACTACAAAGATGTTTACAGCATTTTACTGAATTATTTCTAAACAAAACAGAAATGACTTGTCAGCCTTCCCCTCCACACACACAAATAATGTCTCTTGCCATGTGTCTGCAGGAGGAGGAAGCAAAGAGCTTTATGGTGGCAGGTCTGAACACATTAACAGGACTATGCCAAAAGCTGCAGATCAAAGCCAAAGCTACTAACCTCACAAATAGTGTTTAGTGTGAGCTGAAGTCTGAAAGACTTCACATGCTTACTATTGCAACAATTATCCAATCTAGAGAACAAGAACATTTGTTCACGGTGAAGATTGTATAGTTGTCATTTTTACATGATAAATAGTCAGTTATTTTCAAAAGTCTTGAAACATCACACACGCAAGCTGTTGTTCCACAGTAGGGCCTACGTGTCAAGACTCAGGCACATTTGGCAACCAGCTGTAGAAAAGTTCAGCTCAAACATCTGTAAATTGTTGCTCAGACAATAGCCTAAAGGTAGAACAGCTTCAGTGCAAATAGGGCAAATATACCTCCAAAGTGGAACATGCTGAAGAGACAAAACCACTTTGTGTTGGAAAATACAAAAGCTGATTAACCTCAGGAAGAAATGAACTAGCTGGTAAGAAGCTTATTTAAGAAATTATCCAAACATCCCATTTATTAAACAAATTAATGTTTTCATTATGAGTCAAAGTCATGCTGCATAGGCCGATTTAGCCCTGTTTTTTGTTTTGTTTTGTTTTTGTTTTGGAGGGGGGGGGTCCTAGTTATTGTGTTATGATGGCATACTTGGTTGCTTGACGTGATTGTCATACTAATATCCGGTGTGTAAGTGTTCACTCATGTGTGTTTACTCTGTCTGTCTTTGTATTAGTGTTTTACATTTTGAGATCAACCATTGTGCTTGTTGTGCTCATAAACTACATAACTGCATAACCCACTCTGTTTGCCCTGCACAGACACATAACTCTCCTCATCCTTGATACAACCAGCTCCAGCTCCATATTAAATGTGAGTAACATTATTTATTTAGTGCAGTGTAGGATACTTTAGAAATAACTGGCTTTTACACCATATGAATGCTAACCGGTTAGATATGCATGTTTCATTTTAACCCTGTTAATAAAATTTTTACAGATTACAGATAGTCATTTACGCAGACAAACTTTTACAAGAGTGTTTTAACCTTTACAAACAATAGGAATGTATTGCCTGTTTTATGTGTTTTTCCTGAGAAGAGAAGTTTGTTATGCAATAGCCCATCACTGGTAGACTGAATTAGATGAGTACAGTTGAATAAGTCTGTGGAATTGAACCATGCTGTGAGAGCAGAACGTACGAAGGCTTTGATGTGCGTTAATGAGGAAGAAGAAGCTGTGACGAAGCTACAATAATTAAAAACATTAGCAAAAGGCAAAAAAATATATACTATACTTACTCAAAAGCACCATGAAAACAACACTGTAAAAAAACAAGTAAATAATGCCAATAAAACCCAGCAAATAATTAACTTATTAATGATTATTATTAAAGCTTTTATATTATATACTTTAAGATAATAAAGTCAAACCAGGAAGAAGGCTTACACTGAAAAAACTTCAATTTGTGTTTTGGTAACACTTTAGTATAGGGAACACATATAAACTATTAACTATGACTTTTCCCTCAATAAACTCCTAATTCACTGCATATTAATAGTTAGTAAGGTAGTTGTTAAGTTTAGGTATTGGGTTGGATTAAGAATGTAGAATAAGTTCATGCAGAATAAGGCATTAATATGTGATTAATAAATAGCCAATATTCTAGTAATATGCATGCTAATAAGCAACTAGTTAAAAGACCCTAAAATAAAGTGTTACCTGTGTTTTTCCCAGCATGCACTTGGGCATAAATAATTAATAGTATTGCATTGTTTTTTCATTGTTTTTATTTACCTTGTGAATTTGTTGTCGTGTTTAATAACCTGTTATCTTGTGATGTCAATGTTTTGTGTCGTATTCACAAAACATTTTATCTTACCATTAAGACTTCCCCTAAATAGCAGAAAAAATTCTTAAAGGGATAGTTCACCCAAAAATAAAAATTTGATGTTTATCTGCTTACCCCCTGGGCATCCAAGATGTAGGTGACTTTGTTTCTTCAGTAGAACACAAATGATGATTTTTAACTCCAACCGTTGATGTCTGTCAGTCTTATAATGCGAGTCAATGGTCACACAGTTTATAAGAGTCAATAAACATGCACAGATGAATCCAAATTAAACCCTGCGGCTCGTGACGACACATTGATGTCCTAAGACACGAAACGATCGGTTTGTGCGAGAAACCGAACAGTATTTATATCATTTTTTACCTCTAAAACACCACTATGTCCAACTACGTTCAGCAATCGCTTGGTGATGTCTGATCGCGCTCTGACAACGACAGTGATGTCTAGCACTCTTGCATCGACGTCACTTTCCCGCCGAAAGCGGGCTCCCTCAGCTGGACTGAGTGGCAAAAGAAGCTGCTGCTTGACTGGATTTAATAGAGGAAACTGCGAAAACGCGAGTAAAACTGACGAATTACACTAAATGTTGGAATTGAATGTGTTACTTACAACTTGTCAAATAAACCTAATCCATGGATATTGACATGCAGCCAGGAATCGTGTTTCCTGACATTTATATGTGCCTGATTTCGACGGCGGGGAGACACATAAAGCAAATCTGCCTGTGAATATTTTATATAACTACAATATAGGTAGGTTTAAATCCGCGTAATCACTTATATCAATTTTATATCGTCATATTGTCCAGCCTTAAAACATATATAGTTTTATAGTATAGTTTTTGTCAGTGTTGTTTATTTAAAAACACCCAATTATGCAGAATATAAGATGGAAAATATTTAATTGATGAGTTGTCAACATAATATATAACAATACAATATACGGTATGATTTTACCTCAAAATCCAACAATTTGACACAAAATGATTACTGCAAATCCATGTTTATCTGCTGAAGTCAAGTTGTTTCTGTGAATTACAGTGATCCATTTGCTTCTTTTTTCTGTAGCTTTCGGTGGTCTTTAAATATATACCTCAGGGTTTTTGTCTCTTTGAAAGTGACGTCGATGCAAGAGTGCTAGACATCACTGTCGTTGTCAGAGCGCGATCAGACATCACCAAGCGATTGCTGAACGTAGTTGGACATAGTGGTGTTTTAGAGGTAAAAAATGATATAAATACTGTTCGGTTTCTCGCACAAACCGATCGTTTCGTGTCTTAGGACATCAATGTGCCATCATAAGCCGCAGGGTTTAATTTGGATTCATCTGTGCATGTTTATTGACTCTTATAAACTGTGTGACCATTGACTCGCATTATAAGACTGACAGACATCAAAGGTTGGAGTTAAAAATCATCATTTGTGTTCTACTGAAGAAACAAAGTCACCTACATCTTGGATGCTCTGGGGGTAAGCAGATAAACATCAAATTTTCATTTTTGGGTGAACTATCTCTTTAAGAGTTCTCTTAAAACCTATTCACAAAATAGGTGAGACCAACTTTTACTAAGGAATAGAGAGAAGTCTTAAGCTAAGAGAAAGGGTGGGGTTGATCTCGTTGCTATGGATGATGTCAACGCGCTTGCTAATACGCTTATTTTACTCTTTTACTCTATCCGATCATTTGTAAGTGTCAGGGGCATATAGTGGGATGCTAGGGACGTGTCCTATTCACGATACAGCACTAGCCTCAAGTACCTTATTGCTTTTATAATATGGTTACCACACAATACAAATATTAAAGCCAAAAAATATATGTATCAATGCAACTTTCATGAAGTAAAATTACTAAAAGACTTCCTTCTGCTGGAAAAAATATTCCCTGCAGGTAATAAACTCGCTCACTTGAACTCTTTCTCACAATATTCTTCTACATAATATAGTAAGCTTTAATGAACAATATCAATTGAACCTTAGCAAAGACCTGCCTCCCTTAGTTATTGTTGCTTTGTCTGACAAGCCATGGCGCTGTCACGCCACAGAGTGAAAAATACATCATGGAGCAAAGAGGACACTGACAACTCGTCAACAGACAAGACAGAGTAGGTTACTTATATATTAAACAAAGTCCCAGCTTTCAAATTGTGTAATTTTTTAAAGTTCTAAATGTCTTTACTGTCGCTTTTGATCAATTTAATGCATTCTTGCTGAATAAAAGTATAATTTTCTTTAAAAAAAAAAAATCTTACTGACCCCAAACTTGGAACGATAGTGTAGCAATGATGGCAGATTTTGAGAGTTTGATATGCCACTATTCAGCACTATTCAGCACACTTTAGATGAACCCATGGTACGATCCAAAGTGGACAATGTCTGCTTTTATACATTTATACATATTTTTTTTTTTAGCTCTGTTCCTGATCTTGATGAAGTCAACAAAACAATTTCATATATGAGATGAGTAAGAGATAAGTGAGTTTAAGACATTCTGTGCCTGTCTCTCAGGTACAGCTGTCTTTCAACAAGAATTAATACACTGTTACCTGGAGGAGTCAGAGACATTCGTGGTGTTAAGGACTGCCAGGCAGGTCCTACTTGAAAATTGCACAATGTTGCTTTTTCTGTGTCAAATAACTACTCCTTCAGGTTATAAAAAAGTTAACCACCTCCCTGGTTGACACGAGCCAGTTGAGGTATATTGGACCACCAGCTGGGTTTGTTTTGTACCAAAAATACTTTGTCAAAGATAACCAGCTGGGATAACATCTTCTCTCTTAGCTAATGCTATTGCTAATGATCTCTGAAAGCCTGTTGGACACACAGAACAGGACTGTACATTATTTCTATCATATATTGTTTATCTGTCTTCCTTCCTCTCTACATCTCTTTTACTCTTTGTAACGTGGAAGTAATGCATGACGTGGTGAATGGGTTTGAGCTCATGCTTTTCCATTACAGGCTTGTTTCAGCACAATGACCGCAGTGTGTAGTACTGCTTTAAACATTGCTGAGCTGACACACTGAAAAACAAAGTTAGCAGTGTGAACACCCTCCTTCTGCTGTGCCCTGCCTAAAGTTAAATGATCCACCAGTGTGACTGCCACATAAGACTCTTCTTCTTCAACCTACATGCTTACACATAGAAAGTCATACAAACTCAACTGGTATAAAGAGATCTACCACCTCAGTTATCACCCATAAGGTGATCAGAAGGCTGAAGTGATGATTAATGTTAAATTGCTCCCCAAAATCGCAAACACCCAAACAGGCATGCAAACACATCCAACACACCTGCCCTGTCATGGACAAACATCTTCTGCTAGGAAATTTTAATCTAAGATTGGATTATGTAATTGTACTTCTGCAAGTATTCCAGCCTGTCATTTCCATACTTAGAGAGAAAGAGAGTGAGCGATAATTTAAAGAGCTAGTGATAACATTAGATTATCAAATATGCATGGGAAATGTGTGACGTGAAAATCAGTTTTTGTATATATGTTTTTTTTTGTTTGTTTGTTTTTTTTTCTGCGATAAAATGTTCTTTTGGGTGTGTCTTTTGTGTATATATATATATATATATATATATATATATATATATATATATATATATATATATATATATATATATATATATATATGGCTGCTGTTGCGGTGATTAATTTATAATTAGCTGTATAATTATTCCTTATGGTGTGCTGTAAGGCAAGAATCTGCATATACAATTTTCTTTTTTCTTTTCCCCTGCAGTGATTCATTCAATGATTCACTTTAGTCATTCATTTTAACATGAAAGTTCAGCATGTCACACACTGATTTTTTTTTAAAGCCTATATGCAAAAACATGACCAGCTTCAGTAATGCCCTCATCCCTTCACCTTACTAACAGTAAAATATTAGTATACAGTACATTAGCTATATATTTGTATGTGTGATGGTATACATATTCCATTTAGAAAAGCCTCACTTGACTATATAACCCAAATTTGAAAAATTTTACCCTGATACACAAAAGATAAAAAGACAACTGCTTTTCCACAGACATGGTGGTCTTTCAATATATCAGTTACAGCTGCAGTAAACAGATCCTGATGTCTTTTAATCATGCCTTAGGGCTGCACATCTTGCCATTCGTTTCTCTCTTTAAAGTGCGCTAGAGAAGTAAAGGGAAAATATGTAGTAAATAAATGCCAGTTAAACCCTCAGATGCTGTCTTGGCACAAAGAGAGGGCTCCATCTTTTGTGTCCATGAATACTTGAGGCCTGTCCCATTATTGCAGACCCCCCCAGTCCCGCCTCTGCTTTGGCTCTTGATTGTTTTCCTTTGTCACCACAGTGGTGTCTGGCATGTCAGCACTGTGCCAAGAGTCTTAGCTTGAGTTACTTTTATATCCCTCCCCTTACATCAAATATACGTCATTTTATAGAGATGCAACTTTGCCAACATGATAAAGGTCCCTCAGAACTTCCCAACAACTGGGATGTAAGTAGTGTGTCCTATGACGTTAGTGACTGAACAATTTTGTAACTAAATAGCGGATGGTTTAAGGATGTTTGTCATGAATACTAGGGTTAAATCTAACTTTTAAACTAAATAAACTTTCGATCTTTGCTCCTGATGCAGTTAACCCCAAGTTTTATGCTGAGAGGAATGTCTTTCACAAAGAACGAAATGAAAAGAAAACTTACCATCTGAGCTAACTGTGTCTCCATGTCCAGGGTATCCTCCCTGTCCTGTGTCTCTGTAATCCACCCAGTTTATTCCTTCCAGGCTGTCATAGTTGGACGGTGAGTTATCCTGTACTGGTACAACAGTGAAATGGGGCATGTTTTCATCCGTTCAGTGTGAGTATCTGTCCCTCTCGTTCCCTTCTTTTGGCAGATAGCACGTTCCCGGGCCAGCTGAACTCTCCCTGAAATCTCCAACACATTCCTCTAGTCTTCCCTCACTTCCTCTCAATCCATTAGCATAGTCCCCACCTTTTTCTCCCAGTCCCTCCTCCTGTTCGGACAAATAGAGAGGCTCTGACACTTTGGCCTGTCTCACAATTTCCCCCTGCTCTCACTCCCACTCATGTTTCCCGGCTTCATATGTGAATCACAATCTTTATGAGGAAAATAACTGCTGATAAAATCCAGACCCATTACAGTATTTGCATAAAACAGCTTAAAAGTAAAACATTATACCATTTATATGGCAAAATTTCTGTTTTCTGTTTTACTGGGGAAAACCTTTCATGGATTTTGTCTGCATGTCAAAAGGAAATGGTAAATACCTTGGCATGACATGAGTGTACAAACAGCAGCCTGTTCCAACAAGTTAATAGGTAACAGCTCAAACACACATTCACAAAATAGCAGTTTTGACCTAGACCAAATATATACTGGAGATGCACCAAAATGTAGAAATCCTATTTTAGGCATCGTGAGCATATGTGCATAACATGACCTATGTGAAGTCTTTTCTTGCGAGATTCTCGTCTTTAAGTAATAAGACATAAGGGTGTTGGTGTCTGTCTGTCAGTTTAAACATTTCCTTTCAAGGAACATGCAACAAGACCACAAAAGATGTGGAGCCTTTGGAGTACTCTGTAATTAAGCTTTCCATTTTTTTCTATTTTGGTCAGGTCGTTTTGTAGCCCTGCCTAAAGCTAAATGCTATTGGATTTTTTTTTATTTTTTTTTGTTTGTTTGTTTAAAGGGTCTATAAGATGTAATTGAAAGAGTCTTTTGCTCTTACAGTCTGCAAACACTTATAAGGGGTGTACTGCATTATAAATGATACACTATCGTTCAAAAAGTTATTTTGAAAGAAGTCTCTTGTGCTCACCAAGGCTGCATTTATTTTATCAAAAATACTGTAAAAGCAATATTGTGAAATATTAATATAATTTAACTGTTTTTTGTTTAATATATTTTAAAATGTATATCTATTATGGCAAAGCTGAAGTTTCATCAGCCATTACTCCAGTCTTCAGTTTCACATGATCCTTTAGAAATCATCCTTAATGTGCTGATTTGGTGCATGATTATATCTTATTGGCTGATTTTGTAGATGATTATAATCTTATTATAATAAGTGCTGAAAACAGTGTGCTGCAGTATTTTTGTGGAAACTATGATAAATATTTAATAGATTGTTCAAATGAACAACATTTATTTGAAATAGATTTTTTTTCTAACAATGTTAATGTCTATACAGTTACTTTTGATCTTGCTGCATAAAAGTATTAATTTCTTTAAAAAAAAAATGTCACTGGTCCCAAACTTTTGAATGGTAGTGTAAATTCTGGAAAACAATTATATCAAAATTATAAAATTGTAAAATATTACATTTACTACAGAATGCATTGTTTTATCAAAACTATACTCGATAGCCAAACACTTTATTTGTGTTCATTTAAAACATTACACATTAGTAGGAGTTACCACTTAAATGAATGTTGAAGATAACAGCCACACACACCCATGTTGGGTTTCCATGTTTTATGGGGACTTTCCATAGACATAATGATTTTTATATTGTACAAACTGCATATTCTATGCCCTTACCCTAAACATTAACCTACCCATCGCAGAAAACTTTCTGCATTTTTATATTTTCAAAAAACATTATTTGCTATGATTTATAAGATGTTTTCTTCATGGGGACCAAAAAATGTCCCGACAAGGATTTTGGATATTGGACATTTTCTTCTCATAACATAGGGTAAACATGAACTTCAAACACATACACACTTTTTTACAAAAGGTTTCACATGGGTATTGTATATGTCTCACATAATTGTGAAAGCTGTTGACCACCTGTGTGTTTGCTTCCACCTGTCTCAGTCTGAAAGAGAAAATGTTCCTTCAGGGAGAATCTCTGTTGTCACTGTTTCTCAGTAACTCAAGAAGTAAACATACTTTTTTACTAAGACGACATGACAAAAGCAGATAGAACTCATCATAATCAGTGATTCTGTCTACACTAGATGCGACATTCCTGACAGTAAACTGATGCTCCGTTCTATTTAAGACATATTGTCAAAAGTATTGGGACACCCCTCCAAATCATTGAATTCAGGTGTTCCAATCACTTCCATGGCCACAGGTGTATAAAATCAAGCACCTAGGCATGTAGACTGCTTCTACAAACATATGTGAAAGAATGGGTCACTCTCAGGAGCTCAGTGAATTCAAGTGTGGTACCGTGATAGGTTGCCACCTGTGCAATAAGTCCATTCGTGAAATTTCCTCACTACTAAATATTTCACGGTCAACTGTTAGTGGTATGATAACAAAGTGGAAGCAATTGGGAACAACCGCAACTCAGCCATGAAGTGGTTGGCCACGTAAAATCATAGAGCGGGGTCAACGCATGCTGAGGCACACAGTGTTTGTTTGGCCTTCAGATTAGCTCAAGTACAGTGCGTAGAGAGCTTCATGGAATGGGTTTCCATGGCCGAGCAGCTGCATCCAAGCCTTACATCTCCAAGTGCAATGTAAAGCTTCTGATGCAGTGGTGTAAAGCATGCCGCCACTGGACTTTAGAGCAGTGGAGACATGTTCTCTGGAGTGACGAATCATGCTTCTCTGTCTGACAATCCGATGGACGAGTCAGGATTTGGCGGTTGCCAGGAGAACGGTACTTGCCTGACTGCATTGTGCCGAGTGTAAAGTTTGGTGGAGGGGGGATTATGGTGTGGGGTTGTTTTTCAAGGGTTTGGCTTGGCCCCTTAGTTCCAGTGAAAGGAACTCTTAATGCTTCAGCATACCAAGACATTTTGGACAATTTCATGCTCCCAACTTTGTGGGAACAGTTTGGGGATGGCCCCTTCCTGTTCCAACATGACTGTGCACCAGTGCACCAAGCAAGGTCCATGAAGACTTGGATGAGTGAGTTTGGTGTGGAGGAACTTGACTGGCCTGCACAGAGTCCTGACTTCAACCCGATAGAACACCTTTGGGATGAAGTAGAGCGGAGACTGAAAGCCACGCCTTCTCACCAAAATCACTACCTGACCTCACAAATGCGCTTCTAAAAGAATGGTCAAAAATTACCATAAACACACTCCTAAACCTTGTGGAAAGCCTTCCCAGAAGAGTTTAGGCTGTTATAGCTGCAAAGGGTGGGCCAAATCCATATTAAACCCTACAGATTAAGAATGGGACGTCATTAAAGTTCATGTGCACGTAAAGGCAGGCGTCTCAAAACTTTTGGCAATATAGTGTATTTCAAGTGCTCCAGCTACTTCTGACATGAAGATCAAATGGATTTGCAACAGACACTTTGTCGCATCCAGTGTCGACAGCCTCAAGCTGTTGCGGTGAGGCACAACACAATGCAACAACTGTTGTGCCCAGTGTAGACATGGTCAGAACTCAGTGTTTCATTCCTTTTAGATAGAGACACAGATGGTCATTGACATGAACAGTGTTGGAGGTAAGGTATTACAAGTAACCCGAGATACTTAGTCAGATTACCTTTTTCAAGTAATTTTCAATTTATTGACAGACACCTCTCCTGGTCCCATGTTGAGAGAAATCATGAGTGAGGTGCAGAGGCATTGTGTACACTGTGTAAACTTGATAATTATTGTAGTTTTAGACTAAATGTGAGCAGGCATTTACTCAACTCACTTGCACAGAAACAGGTTCAGTATTCCTCAAAATAAATAAAAACAGTGAAATGAAAACTTGCAATAATTAAATGTTAAATTACACAAATATATGCCTACTTTATGTATTTAATCTCATAAAATGTCTTCGCTGCTGACTTTTGATTATCCAATTCAACCATACCAATAAGTAAAAGAGACTTTATGTAAACATCACATTTGTTTCTTTTTTGCTTGTTTGTTTTGTTTTTATTGTTGAAGAGTGTTGAACTTTCTTCTCCTGCATCTTCTTCTGCAATCCAGAATGACAGCAAAGTTTGTTTGAGCTGCACCCTCTGCAGTACAGGCGTGTCCTTCAGCCTGAGGCTTATTCATTTCATTTTGGTGTGAAAGGGCCTTTACATTTGCCAAAAATAGAACTCTTGTTTTTTTGAAGGTGCATTGGCCAGCCTACGTGGCATAACCAGATACTTGTACTGCCAGGCCTCCCATAATTGCTCCATAGAAGAAGAGATCTTAAGATGTCATCTTTTCTGTCAACAAATAAGAACCTAGATGTAGCAGAAGAGGTGGATGGTCTTCTTCAATGTATTCTTCCATCGCCTTGGTTTCAGGAATGGACAGTGGGTAAACACGGCTCTAAGGTGGAGAGGTGTTAGGGAAAAAGTCGATGGTACAGTCCCAGGGGCCATGAAGTGGCAACTGGTGGCCTTGTCTTTACTAAATACCTTAACTAAGTCAGCATACTCATTGGGGACTTTATTTGGCAATGAAAAGGGATTCTTGGCTAGACAGATAGTGTAGACTGTAGGGATGCAACAATACAGTTAGCCCACGGTTCAATACATACCTCGGTTTTTTAACCACGGTTTTCGGTTCGGTTCAGTTTGTTACTCTATGCTTAGGCAATAGGAACAGTAAGAGGTTAGTAGAAAAAGTAAAAACGATTTATTGCAATACTCCTTTATTTTATTTAAAAGCAAAGAAAAGTCCACTAGTTTCTAGTGTATTGTATAATATAAAATAATTTTTTATTTTAAAATTAACACTGACATCTCACAGCTGTTGGTAGCCCATGTACAAACTGTACAAACAAATTCTCCAAAGCTGTTTACCAAGCTTTCGATTAAATTTAATATTTGAAATCACCAATAAAATCTGACAACAACTGCCTCATTTTATTTTATTTTTTTTTCTCAAACGCTGGAATCTTGACAAAAAATCTGTACTTTTCAGGCTGGATCAAGCTAATGCGCATGCGCAGACCTAAATGCGCGTCTCTTGTGCCTCATTTCGGAGACGCTCGTCTGGCTGTTTCTATAGAAACCGGTGCTTCTAACGGCCGCTGCAGTGACGCGATGACTTTATCAGTCAGCGATTGGCTCTTATTTAGAAGGCGGGACTTATTCCACCATATTGCGCGTTTCACTTTCTCCCATTCAAAACAATACGAGTGACGCGTCTTGTGTTATTCTATAGTCTTTGATTATACTCAACGGCAAAAACCGAAATGTCTCCACACCACGGATTTGAAAGACGCCGGCGCTTCCTCGTACTGTAGCCTCACTTCCCCGCCGCTCGCCATGTTAAAGTGTGGAATGATGGTTCAGCGCCCCCTAACTTTAGAGCATAGTGATTGAATATTTACTCGCGGGGAGGAGTACTCGTAGACTTACAGGCACACACAAACAGTCAATTCGGAGAGAAATAAAACGCACATAAATTATTTAAACGTAAAACCGAAAAAAACGCAATTCACAAGCGCGTATTGAACCGTGGATGTCGTACCGAACGGTTCAATATTATATTGAGAATTGTGGCATCCCTAGTAGACTGTAAGTTTGGTGGACAGTTCCAGACAGTGAGTGTGACAATGAGGTGACCAACGGACCAATTCCTTTTCCCTCCATGAAAACTGTGGGTCGT